>NC_069366.1:9720000-10345000 GCF_021730395.1 Mercenaria mercenaria | reverse complement strand
TCACCATAATTTCTTTCCCTTACACCATCTAACATAATTTCCCCCCGCACGAGTTATTAACCAATCACATTCGATGGACTGATATCCGCCATATTTTGAAATGTAAACAAGCCGATTTGTGCTGAACAATAAACATCCAATTATGTAGTTATATATAGATATATCTACAGGTAATCATGTTTTTGAAACTTGAATATGTATTGTTTGTCATGCATTGCTTTTGACATGAATGTGTATTGTTAAACCCCTATTTTGACATTGTATCTATATTGTTCTGTTTATATCCTGTATTACAGGAGCGTATATCTGTCCATGACAATACATATATACTAAAAATCTATCGACCCATGTTTTTATCACTACCATTGAGCAGCCCGGCGACAAAAGCATGCTGTATAATAAATCACTTGACTGAAATCAACTTTATAGTGGCAAAACAATTCGTAATAAAATGTAGGTTTTCTTATCGTTGAGAGTTTGTTTTTTTTTTTGGCCACACGTAAAGAGCGCATGCACGTTAAAATCAAACCATCAGTGGAATTTGCATAGCTACCGTAGCTTGGGTAAAAAGGTCTATATGAACGTTTATTTATCTATCATGTTATACCGGTAAATATAAATTTAATTAAACATTCGATACTTGTTGAAGTAAAAATAAAATAACGTCCCCGCGTGTTAGCTAACACGTTCGCACTTGATAGATAGAAGTTGATAGATATCACGTACACACGTGATAAATAAAATATTTCCAATGTCCCCTCTATGCCACCGTAGTGAGGAGACATGCTTCCAATTTATGTAAATTTGTTTGATTCTGTTTCGCTCTTTAAAAACGTAACATATGATAGTTGATATTAATAGGAGATGCTTCATGGTTTTAATACTTTGCAAGCTGGTCGTCCATCTGGAAGCACGCCTTTTTTATCATATTTTAGTCGTGAAATATATTATTGAATTTTTAAAAAAGCTCTTATAATTCCATCTATTGTATTTTTTCTTTTGTTGTTTATTTCATACGTAATAAATTTTCTATCTCAGAATGAAAAATTACAATTCTGTCTTCTTCCTTTAAAACCTCTTTCGCACTGGCTTCCCTTCTCTTCTTCAAAAAGTCAGTATATAATTTTTCGTCGTGTGTTCTCTTGAACTTGTCATACAGTTTGTCAAGACTCTTTATATCACAAAAAAATCCACTAACGAAAAATGATCCTGTTGATCAAACAAAGAGAAAATATATTTACAAATCTTTGTCTTTTGTTGTGGTTCAAAAATGTCTAAAACGCTAGGAATACCCGTATAGTAGACATTGCACGATGGTAATACCGGGTGGGGTAAATCTCTATATCGCACACATTCATATATATCC
Source organism: Mercenaria mercenaria (assembly GCF_021730395.1). Taxonomy (NCBI): domain Eukaryota; kingdom Metazoa; phylum Mollusca; class Bivalvia; order Venerida; family Veneridae; genus Mercenaria; species Mercenaria mercenaria. The sequence goes on along the minus strand of NC_069366.1, from coordinate 10,343,634 downwards.
TTGATCATATCTAGAAGGCATATATGCGCTCCTCTGTTTGGTGCTTGACAGTTCTTAATATGATTTAGAACTATACACTTTGCCTCATATGATTTAACATACTCTATGTTGCCGTAAACCTGGAAGGCTTTCCCAATAAATTTCAAAACACAAAATGCCAGTTTGTGTTCCTTTGAGGTTTCTTTTAAAGGTTTTAGTTCTGAGTGACACGTTGAGATTCTCCAATCTAAACAACGTTGTAAATAGGGGAAAAGAAAATATATCTCGCTTTCTTCAAGTGGTACCGCTGTCCCGTCGTTCTTCTGTGCTAGCAATTTTTTATTCAGTTCAATAACAGGATTAAAATCAACTTTAATTTGTAACATGTCTACTGCAAATGGATCGGGTGATTCATTCTGTAATTTGAAAGTTCTTAACGGATTACATACTGATCTTTCGATACTTGACCACACGAAAGACAGAACCGATTTCTTCTTGACATTTCCATTTGAAATTGGTACGTCAGTACTTCTTAAATTACCAGTTTTCATATAAATTGTGCAGCACTGACAGCCGTGAACTGCAGGAATATTGCTTAACTGCCGAGTGCATACATTGTTTTCACACTTAGCTCTAACGCCTTTTAGTAAGGTGTTTATAAACGATAGTTTCATAGCAGTGTTTAAGTTATTGTATTTACCAGTTACTGATTGAGGATCAGTTACTTCATATATTATCCTCATTTTACCTTCTTTAAAGCTTGGAATGAATCTAAAATCGCCACATCCGGGCCATGACTTTAAGACTACTAAGTAATCAAACTCCAGGTCACATTTATTCGTCGCCGATCCTGGTACCCATATTCTAGTATCTTCAGCCATGCTACCACAAAACTCCAGACGATCGATCTATAAAAAAGTAAGAAAAAACATTTTCAATTAATTGCATAATCTTTTAATTTTATAATGAAATTAATCTTTAAGTGTTACCTGAATACCTCAAATGCAAATCAAGTAACTATGTTCATAGCATTGCTTGATCATCATTTGAACACACCTTAACCAAACTAGACTACGGTTCAACCTCTCCAGAACGGCCTTCTCTTAAGCGACACCCTCTGTATAACTAAATCATCAAAACATCCCTAAGCTGAAATAAACTAACCTCTCCAGAACAACAACCCTTACATAACAGTCAATATTTGTATCTCCCAAAAGGTGTTTCTCTACAGGATAGAGTACGAAGTAACAAAGTATTTCAATGCACTAGAGGGAATGTTAACATACCCGTACAAACGAAAAACAATAGCGCTTTGCTCAAGGTAAAACCCGATAACAATGTACCAGATTTGTACTAGATGTTGAATGTGATCTTTAAGTTATTTAAAAAAGTTTAAGATAAGTAGTATCATTTCTGAGAATGCCCTGTCTACTAGACAGTGTGTACACTAATAAGTTAACTTAATATAACAATATACAACTCACTGATGAACACCTTGGTAGAACCGATCTTCCCGGCGCAAAGAAGCTAGACTGTGATTTTAAGTGTCAGAAGAAAAAAATCTAGCAGCTGAAAATATTACTCCTCACCTTTATCTCCGTGGTGATATCATGCAGAGCTTCAACAAATCGTCTGACCATTATGTCAACAGCCTTTACAATGTCTTGTATCTCCTCATTTTCGAAATTGACACGAATCTTCTCATCCACTTCTTTGCACAAAGTCTCCATGATTGCCTAAAGTTACAATTCTTAATTCTGCTTTTAAAATATAACCCGGCGTTTTGTTTGTTATCTGGTGAAAACTTGATAAAACCACATTTGTACAGATAAGGATACAAGTACTTTACATGATAAATCGCAAACAAATTGCATTTTGTGTATTAAAAAGGAGCAGTTTATAAACCTTCAAATAATTGTCCTGAACATGACCTAGATTTGAGGAAGACAAAACTCAGAAACAAAGTTGTTGTTTTTTTTTTATAATAATCAAAAAGAAAATTTTGCTTCTAGTCTATTAACTAAGATTTCTTCTGAAGTTCTTGCCAAAGTCCACTGTTTCTTTGTTTGCCAACGATAAGAACGTTGTGACATTCTGGACTGTCTCAAACGTATAACGTGTGTCTCACTTTTGACACTGTTGCTAAAACAACGTAAAATCTGGCACAAACATTCTTATCTTTAAGTCAAACTCCAATGCAGTGTTACTTCCCCTTATCGGTACAGTAGACACTGTCACCACGTATAAATTGGACTGAATTTCAGCCGAGTTATATTTTTCATTATTTTAATTTTGTTGTACAAAGTTTTTATCTCAGTAGTTAAATATTATATATTTTGCTTGTAAAACGAGCAAAACACTAAAAAATAATGCAGTAATACTAAAATTACTTCTTTTTCTGGTGTTTTGACGCGCACTTGCTAAAAATGTAAACAATGAAATTACTTGACGGTACTTTGAGTACAGTAAGAGAATTTGACGAGTAGCGTACTGCAAAATATAGACATATCAGATACCTTCATTATGCTCTTAAAGGTTGTGACATAAATGTCAATTTGACTGTAGATTAAGGCAAGCATTTGATTTACCCGGCGTTGCCAAGCGCGCCGCCATTTTAGGATCACATGGTTGTACCATCGTCACGTGATTAGCTTGAAGGCAGGGATGATTGTTTGACAATATTCCTAGTAGTAGTGTGTAGATTTATTTATTCTCGCCGCCGGGAGTCCCATATGGGCGAGAATATTCGAGACTTCACCGTCCATCTTAGAGCGTCGGCGGGCGTCTTGTCATGCTGTCCCTCGTAGTCCTTGCGGAGTGCCATTCTCGGCGTTCATGGAAGATGACAATACAAAGCCCAGAGGTAGACGATCCTTCTTAGGGCCACAGCCCTCGCCATTGGTTGTGACTCTACCGGCTGTCATCAATATAGTTATGGTCACTTCCGGTAGAGCCGCATGCCTGCCCCGCGACGTGCACGCGGCGAGAGCTTAGGAGCAGTCACAATATTCCTGCGCGGAGGTTATCTATAAGTATGTCCAAGAATACATCAAGAAAACAAAACGCTCCACTGAGCAATTAATTCAAAAACTGATAGCAACTATCATTCAATTACACTTAAATATACACAAAATTGAGTGCAAACCTACCTTATTTTCTGTTAGAATGTTAGAATCTCCCCTCCTTTTCCTGACTGATTATTCACTTCCACGTCACGGCTAAGATATTTTAGCATTATTGCAATACACAATCGGTTTTAAAATTGTGTTTCCAAAACATGTGCTCATAAGATAAATCCTCAATATCAGTGTGAAAATAAGGGATGTGTTTCGTATGATTGCAAAACTGGAGTTGATCTAATTAGTGACAAATGACTGAAACAATAGGAGTTCTTACGTGATTTAGATAGACAAAACTCCAGTAAGGTATCAATATATTCTTTTATTGTTTTAGTATATGAGTTATATGCTACAATATAGAAGATACAGTTTTAAGAAAATCAAACTGAAAGGTAGAAATAACAAAATGTTTTTAATTAGGTAATGAGTCATCATACACCTGCAAAAATCTGTCATTAGTTTTCACGAGCTGTAAAATTATTTGTATCTCTTTAGTCTGCATATGCATCGTTTTTCGTAAGTATCTTAGTAGGACATTGTAGTGTGTAACTTACTTTACATTCCATATAATATTCAGTTTGCTTGAAATTGCTTTGTTGAGCTCATGCACTGAAGTCACGCAAGAATTTCTATTGTTTTAGTTTATTGTTTGTGATAAAGGTACCATTGAAACCAAATCTGGTTGAATCATAACATAACGAATTTTAGAATAAATGAATATTCTTTGCTTTTACCTTACCGCGTTTTGTCTATCTAATTCACCGGAAATTCAAAATTTGATACCACCTTAAACTAATCAATTATAGTACAACATATATTATCGCCTGTTCTCTGAATCTTACCGTTGTATATGATTACATTAAGTTATGTCAGATATTTCCGATAGATATCTCAATTAATTATCCACTAGTTATTAAAAATAAGTGTTGTTTAAACCAAAACCTCCATTGCAAGTTGTTTTGACCGCTGATTTCGAACATCTTTTCCCCAATGCTAACATATTTGTCATCGAGGGCTGTTCGGGTAGCTATGAGAGGAGGTCATCAAGCTTGCTTGTAGGAGGTGGTCATCAAGCTTGCTTGTGGATGACTTGTAATTTTAACCGGAGGTCCGTCCATTCCTTAAATAATGCCTGAAGGGGCACCTACGGTCTTCCTCCATGTCTAAAGCTGGTAACTTACCATATGGCTGCCTTACATTAACGAATACTGATAAATATACAGCAAAATATATTCGCATAAAATAAAAACGGGCGTTTTTTTTTATTTCTCTTAGTTTATTACACGCGTACGCCGAATAAATACGTCTAATGTCTCACATTTATGTATCAACATTATTTACCTGACAATATCTAAATGTCTGTACAATGTAAATATCCTTATCAAGAAAATCTTACAAAAACCCACGTCGAATTGTTCGATTAATTTACAATATAAGTGGAGAGGGCCCACGCAAACACTATCATAATAAAGTATTGCATGTACTTATAGCTGAATAAATCAGTTATCAAGGTAGGTGAATTGGGCAAGTTATTGCGAGCCTTTGAGTGTCTTTGTGCGAGGCATTTTTATATGCATTTCAGTCGTTTAAATACGCTTTTTCGGTCAAATAAAATCAAACTACCAAAATATCGGATGAAATAATAATATTTAAAACATGCCACAAAAATTACCAAACAAATAAAATGTATATGAAATAAAGTTTCATTGCGAGAAAGGTACTAGTAAAACATTATCTGTAAAGTACAAAATCTTTTTCCGTGGAAAGAAACGCTGAATTAATTATTAGATTACTTAACATTCAATCTGACTAAAGTACTTGATCTTCTAAACGAAGATCTGAGAACGACCCATTCACATTCGTCTTCTGTATATTTTGGATTTCCAAGATTGCTATTTTTATTTTCGCAAATCTATTTTTGTTTGAACCAATCAGACAACTTGTTCGAATGTCAAAGGGTAAGAAAAATTTATAGGTAATCCAGGGCTCGAACCCAGGACCTCTCGCTTACAGAGCAAATGCGCTACCGACTGAGCTAACCGGCTATCTGACATTTTTCTACATAAAAATTGTTAATATCAAATACCAAGGCTTTTTAAAGCTTGCAGAATATTGTAAGTTAACTTTTGATTGGCTAGCGGAAGGGTTGTCAGAACGAGGCCATCAATAGCTCGTTGTCAGATCCTATGCGTAGCGCAATAGGAGATGTACTTCAGTCAGATTGCTTAACATTGTACTGTACAATACGGAGATAAATTTAGACTCATACCCAGCTGGGAAAACCATATTTGAGGAGCCGCTAGGCGACTCCAATATGGTTTTCCCAGCTAGGTATGAGTCCAAATGTATCTCGCGTTGTACAGTAAAATGTTAAATAACCTGTTTACTCTATAGCTATGTTATTTTAGTTTAGTTTAAATTGAAATTGATTCACTGAACTTTTCAGTATTTTCCCAGCTGTTTTTCAAGACTCATACGTTTATTATTGATATATTTTTTTGTGTTGTATTGTGTGTCTATATCATTCTGTGATATGTGCATCAACTTCTGAAACATCCGGAATGTCTTCTAGATTGAAACTGTTGACAGGAACATATGTCCTTCAGACAAATCGAGCTAGATTTAATAGAAATGCTGTGAATCCTGAATGTCAACTGTGATATGTTGCTGACGAAATTGTGGAACACTTCATTTTTCACTGTCAAGCATTGCAACATGTTCGTGGTCCGATTATTGATTCCATCACTAACAGTCTACGAGAGAACGGCACACTAAGTTCTATATCACCAAGTGGCTTTTTGAGGTTGATTATTGACTATTCGAGTGTACTCCCCTCTTACATGCAAGGAACACATCTCTGTGACAAAATCAAATTTGACTCCCGAAGGCTTATATACAAACTACATAAAATAAGGGAGACCATCTACAGAAGTTCTCTTCCGGGTTATCGGCTGCCGGGTGCATGTGGTCTATATGCTCAGTAGGCAGGTTTTTAATTTATAAACTGTGTTCAGGTGTATATATTGTGCGGTGAAGGACGTTTTAAGACATTGTAATTGTATTCATTCTGGTGGTGGATTACCTTACCTGGGGTCATAACGGTTCGTCATTGTTGGCGGTCAAGAGAATAAGAAGAAGAAGAATGGCTTCCAATTATTTCGAAGTTCGCAGGGGACCAGTCTACATTTTCGGGTGTTTCGTGCTTAACATGGGACTGTTGAACCGTCCAAATAGGGAAAAAATGAAGGACTTTTTGTACGCACGTGCGTCCAATACGTACGGTAATATATTGTACGGTCACGTGATGCAAATAAACGTCATGATTGAATTAATAAAATAGATATAGAATAATATGGAAAACGCGGGTTTCTAAATATTAATATGGAACCAATTCGGTATGCCCTGCTATTATATTCCCTTCTATATACATTTTAGACACACACACACACACACACACACACACACACATGCACGCACAAACACACTACTTTGTCAGATTGTTTAGCTCTATGAAATCTAGGTAAAATTCCAAACTGAGTCATCTAGGAGAAATTAGGTCACTAGGTCAAATAATACAATTACACTATTAAAACGCTTAAAAGGCCACATTTTCCATCTGAACTGGGTCACTTGGTCATAGAAACAAAACTAACTTTTAGGCAGCTGTGGATTTGATCACAAACTTACAAGTACTCATACCCAGTAAAATAGTTCAACATACTTTGAATATATACCAATGGCGCAGTAATTTACTACGAATAACTATCGGCTGCATGCCTTTACTTCACATCTTTTTACTTTACAGGGGGTTTGAATGCATAACTATATATATCACCAAAGTGCAGTATCATATTGATCCTATGTGTATTGGATTTCGAACTATCAAAGCGCTGTAAGCGCTTGTGCCATTTTTGAAGTAGATTCTTTTCATCAACATTCTAACATAAACCACATTCCATCAGTACTGTAGTATCAGTACTTCTATGTTTTCAACTTTCATCATAAATCTTTGTCAGATTAATTGTCTGTATGGAATCTAAGTCAAGTTCAGAAGTGGAGTGCCTGATCTAAACAAGAGCACCTCGATGCGAAGCAATATACGCCCGAAGTTATGACCTTTGACCCCTAAGTGTGACCTTGACCTTGAAGCGAACCATCCGAAACATGCGCTCGGCACGTTGTCTTGTTATGGTCAACATTTGTGTCAAGTTTCTTTAAAAACCCTTCAAGCAGTTCAAGAGTTACAGAGCTGACACGAAACAAAATCATATGCCATTTGACCCCTTAGTGTGACCTTGACCTTTAAGCGAGCCGTCCAAAACATGCACTCTGCGTGTCGTCTCGATGTGGTGAACATTTGTGCTAAGTTTCTTCGAAATCCTTCAAGGGTTCAAGAGTTACAGAGCGGACACGAAATTGCTAACGGACGGATAGACGGACGGACGGACGGACACCGGAGTCATAACATAATACGTCCATCCGGGCATATAAAAACTTGGCTAATTATCTGCCTGGTTTACATAAAAAAAGATCAAAATGTTTGTCTCTATGAAATCTAGACCACATTAGATTAATAATATATGTCAGGTGTTTAGGAATCAGAAATATCCGTCACGAGGGCACCTGTGCATTGGGGGTGGGGGGGGGGGATAGCGACCGCCCAATGCGCAGGTGGCCGAGGGACGGATATTTCTATCCGATTCGTAAACACATAACCCTGTGATATCGGTGCCTTCAGTGGTGTAGTGATAGTACATTCCCCGGAAACACCATCAGATAAATTCCCTTGCGAAGAATTAATGGCAAGTTAAGGCCTTTACGCGCGCGCAACGCTCCTTGCCTATTTGGCCCAAATCCGAAGAAAACCCCTAAGCAAAACCGTTTACATGTCTTCTTCGAAGTTAATATCTTCCATGAAAAAGTGATTATGGAGATTTTTGTACACCATTTGTTTTAAATCATTATTCATTTTGTGCAAGAACCTAGCAAGATCCTTATTGAAGGAGGCTACCAGTTTAACCGTGCAATCACTTTGAATATCGTAGATGATAAGACAAAAGTGTTTGTAGTAATTGTGATGATCATCCAATCTGCCTTCTGTTCCCAAAAAATGTTTATATGTGGCATTGGTTACTTGCATTTGTTTCAGATCAAAACGGCAGCTGTTTGCCATAAAAAACATCTTCTGAGTCAACAAGCAATCTATCCATCCTTATATCCATGTGATCATAAGAATGGTGCATCTTATTACTAGGAAGTATTCTTGTTATATCCTTGACCCAATCCATGTCTTATGATAAAATTTATCTAAATGCTGAACAGGTATTATTAGTCTGTGTAATCAACTAAGATTGATGCACGTTCCGCATATGACGTATTTTATTTGAAAGTCGATATATATATAGTCGAGGAAAATTATTTCGTAATTCTGCTCAAAACTCTACCAAAACATCCGTCTGTCTTATGAGTCTCATAAAACAATTCTTATGAGTCTCATAAAACAATTCAAGCCACATTAACCCATATTACAATCCTAGGACAACAACAAAAATCCTCTCCAAATAGTGACAATGCGAGATACTTACCTTAACACAATGAGTGAAACCATTCGGGCACCGCCATAGAAACTATGAAAACTAAACCTCCGAATTTCGAGCATATACCAATTTTTCGTCTAAATTTTGAACAAAACCTTTAACATTTAAACACATTCATCGACCAAGAGCCCCTAGACCACCCATTCGCCCAGACCCCCGGCCATACCGCACGATCCTCACTAGCCACTAGAATGTACTGCATGCCTACATCATTTATATATTGCGTGACTACATTATTTATATGTAATGCGTACCTATTACCCGTTAAGAAGAACTTTCCCGTTTGACAATTTCACAATATCACTTTGAACAACTTCAAACAAAAAACCGATAGTTTGATATCGCCGCAGTATATACGTCACAGTCGCCAGCTGTCGTTTACTCTTACAATGACAAGCGTGTAGGCCAATCAAAAATTAATTGTTTGTTTTATCTATCGGTTTCTAATTTAAGATAACTGTTCACATGCAGTATGAAAGTTCAACATTTCTATTTACAATTAAAATGTAACGTCAACATATGCACATCATGGAAGGCACGTTCAACTTTCCCGCCAAAACACGTATAACTAGCCCTTGTTTTACGAGACATTCAGAAAGTGTGTCATTCTTAATAATAAAAAGCAGAATGGCTTTATTGTAGATAATGTATAAGACACAGTTTCAACAAAATACAATTTTGATAGAATTATTTTCCGTCAAGGGCATCCTGACTTTAAAAGTACATGTATGTCATGACGCCGAAAAGACTGGCGATTCCTCGAACAATAGTCCCGATTCATTCTTAAATTTCAAGCAGTCCCATAACACTAAGGATAAGGATGTCGTGTGGTGCATGTCTCGGCAAAACAGGTTTTAAAAACACTTTTATTAAATATGGGTATAACGCGAAAATAACCACTTTGTGATATATGTTGGACATACGATTTTTAATATTGACGATTGTTATGAATAATAAGGCAGAAACTGTTCAGATAAAAAACATATGAAATATTAATTTTCCACGTTTAAAAAAGTCTTACTTGTGTTTTGATTAAAGTATAAATCGATTTTTTGACAAAAGTCGCACACTGATCTTGTCAAAGTATTTCGAATGCAGCAAAAGGGATATCTCTGCAATCATTTACCCACCATTAGCTTTAAATAAGTTCACCATTATGAAATGTTTAGCCACCTAAAAAAGCTGTTTGAGATGCAAACTGGCTTTGGTGATGGGAAGATTCGACTGAAAAATAGGTACAATTCCTAGTGCACAACAGTTACATCAAATTTGTTCGTAACGTCTTTGCAGAGAAAACACGTGACGTGTAAAAATTGCAGTTAAGGGTTTTTTAACATTGAATCACATATTTGTGAACACAGTCCTCATTTCGCTATCATGAATCAGACAATGATACCTTTCTGTCAGTGTCGTAACAAATGACATATTACCGATAACAAATATATGTTTAAAAGCATAATATGTTTCCCTCGTTTATTACAGAATCGTGCTATCTTTTTATTTTACTGTGTCATGCACTAATGTAATTGTCATTTTTCAACGGCCTGTTCTAAAATTTTCACAGACTAAAATTGGCGATATTTCTGACAGTGTTTTTTTTCTCCATTTCGCTGCCATGACCACTAACGTTGTCTTTTCAACACAGCGCAAAATGACATACTTGATTTACATTAATTCGAATTTAAGTTTTTGTTTCTGTTGCTGGATATAATGAAATAGAATCACAATAATTATAAAAGTAGATGTTATTTCACGGTATCGTGCTCTCCTATACATGGCATACGCACGTTTATTGTACACGAGTGCGCATGTCCAAGTCAAATAAACGGACTTAGTCGACTATTACATTAGTGCATGACACAGTAAAATAAAAAGATAGCACGATTCTATTACAACTTTATTCCAGAAATTGTATTGAGAAAACAGAAGCCACGTAAAACTTTTACCGAATAAGGGCACTCTATGAATTTTAAAGCAATAGTAAGTCTACAAATTCGACAGGCTGATACTGAAATATTTTAATGAACAGAAATAAAACAAATAAAGCGGAAAACAAACAAAATTTTGATTTGGGCCTAACCGAGTGTTTGCAACATGTCTATCGATAAACTCTGTCTATACTGAAATATACACGCGCAACTCCCGATGACATGTCGGGTAAGCTTCAAAGACATGTACCGAGGTCACGGAGGGCAAACAGGTGTTTGAGTGATTCACAAGTAAACGACTGCAAACTGGCAAACGGGAAACGTCTTCTTAATGGGTAGTACATTATTTATATACTGAGTTGCTACATTATTTATAAATACTGCGTATCTACTTTCTTTACATGTTGCGTGACTACATTATATATCCAGCGTGTAAAAATCGTGTATTTACTACTTCTTGATTTTTTTCAGCACGTGAAAAAAAAGTTCAGGTATCTTCCTTTAAGGCAAACTTTTTGTTACACAACAACTGTTGAAGACGCATGTTCATAAATATTTATCTATTTCTCACACTTTGGCGTGCATTTGATGCTCTAACACCTTAATCAAGTCAAAATGAAACAGTTGCTAAGTATTTTGTGTTGCATTACAGTTGTAACAAGTTCAGCAATAAGATCGCGTGCGAGCGAAAAGGATGAGAGATTTGTTGCGGAAAGTAATAATTTTATTCAATGCATTTTTTCGGGAATAATTGGAACAAGTTGTGGTCCCGTAAACGTTGTTTGGTTCAAACATATTTCATTTCATATTTATTTCATATCATAAATAAGAGTTACTTTACTATGATTGTATGCTTACTGGAGTATTTAAAATAGCACGAACCTCAAACTTTATTTCAGGTTGCAGAGACGTACTTATAGACTGTTCAGTTTATTTGTATGTGTGCCATGATATGAACTACAGAAGTTGGGTTTTTATCAACTGCAGATTTACTTGTAAACTATGCTGTATGTGTTTAAATTATTTATAATTAAGACGCAATCAACTTCAACGATTCCCAAATAGGTCTTGCATGTACATTCTAAACCTTTTTATTAAACAAAGCAGCGGGAAGTTCTTTAGTTCTTTAGCAAGAGTAAGGATTTTACTGCACATTCATATATTTTCCTATGAAACACTGTAGACATTTACAAGAAATATTAAAATTCTGATGAAATAAATCTCCTCCTAATTTCAGGTCAAACATAAGGTTATTCCTCAATTCACCATAGTTTTTTAAAAAGAAATAAACGTCATTGTCCCACTTGATCACATTAAACGAGTTTTATCTACTACTACTTCTTCTCAATTTCAACCTCAGTTTTAACAAATGATAGCATGTATCTAGAAGCAACGTTCTAAACGTGATACATGCATATAGCTGAACAATTTAGAAGTTACACATTTGAGAAATGAAAAGTGTATTACTCTACAGCAGCAACTTCGAGCATGGAAATGGCGGTAGAAGAAATGGAGGATCAATAGCTGGTAAGTGTTAGATTTCATATATTTTATGAGATATGGCACGAGATCTAATTCATTACTGTAGTGAAATATGAGTAAAACTGTTTACCATGCACTCCTAAGGACTTATGTATATGTTAGGAATAAGATCCGTATCTGGTCCTATAAAAAAATACTGGTTCGTTAAGATCCAGGGTCTCATAGATCAGTTCTTATAACTGTTCAGTTTTTCAGTTTTAATCAATTTATCAGCTTTTATAATTGTGAAAACAACGAAGAATCTCTGATATTCAAAAATATGCATGAAAACAGAACTAATGTCCATTTTAGGCTACGAAGCTTCCTTTGAACCATGTCTTCCTTTTCACATTTTTTTTTAAATTAAAGCTTTTCAATTCGTCATAACTCTGATCTTGACTGAATTGATAATGGTAAAATATGTCATCGCGTTAAAGACAATATGTCATCGCAACAATGGAATGAGTATCTATTGTAGAAGATTGTCATTCAGAAATGTACCAGTAAAACAGCCAGACCCCTTCCCTAAATAAACACACTAACAAATAGAGAGCAGAAAATGTATGGATGTCCTCTTGGGCCATTTGGCCTAATGGAAGTTTGAAAAAAAACTTACCAATAACTTATACATATAAAAAACATGCATAGTGAATTACAAAAAAGTAAAGAGGATTATATACAAAATGTATATTTTTTCTTTTGATTAGTTTAACAGTACGTGAAAATATATTTTATTCAAATATGGTTTAGCACAATTATACCTCTAATTAAATGTTAAATTAAAAAAAACAACAACAATGAACTAAACTTCCTTTTGTGATCACTTTTCAGAACTTAACCGAATACATCTGTTATCGTGATATTATGTAATGTTTAAATTCAAAAAGAGAATAAATGGTTGACAAGTGGATGAACTTTGTAATAAGCTTCAACCTAAATGTTGAGATATTGTTTAGCTGACCACTTCTACATGCTACAGCATTTATGCTCCATATAATTTCAGTTCAACTTCGTTGTTAAATGTATTTTTGATCTGATACACATACAAAAGTGATAAAATGTACGGAAATAGACTCCTTATTACTTCTTATATTTTCTGTTTTATGTATTTTAACAGGAGAATTTGAAATGTTATCCAACTTTTGCAATTTCATCTACGAAATCTGTATATTACAGGGTCTGAATGATTACAGTTCGTGCATGTTTCATATTAGAAGAAGACATACCAAGAATTTCAAGCATTTCATTTAATAGGGTATATAAATTTGTCTTTACATGTGAAACAATAAAGGTGATTAATAATACCTGTAGTCGTTCTATATGTAAAAACGCTACTTTGGCAATTCTACACCTGTTTACGGCAACCTGTTAACCTCAAGATGGTTTCCGGGTCTCTTTCCAAAACACATACTCATACAGTTTAGTAAACAGCAAATTACTCACATATATATCAGAGTTGGACTTAATGCCTTTGGTGGACTCAATGTCATTTTAGACTTGAAATCAAAATCATGTTCCATGATATTGATAACCAGACACTAACAACTGAGTCTAAAACGTTTCGGCTGACAAAATAACGGAATATAAAAACAGTATCTAATAATATGGGGAGTGGGGAGGGGGTGGGGGGTTGAAACAAATAGATATTTTTCTCAATTCTCAGTACCATTGCAATATAGCTTAACAAGTACACCGGCTTTGCTCTAATTCCTAACATGCTATTTCTTACTGTTGTCCTTTCTCTGGTGCTAAAATCTATTCTAATTTGTTTTAAATTATGTATATATTTTTCAGATGTAAACTAACAGTAAGTCCGTCGGGTTAAATGCTGTTATATTTACACAATTGTTCATGTAACGAATTAACTTTTATTTTGAGAATTACAAGGTTGTTGCAGTTGTCTTACTACGAAGAACAATGCGTCATTCAGTGCTAATAAGTTTCATCTTCTTAAACAAAACTGAAAATAATCTGAAGTAAAAAAGATCAATGGATTGTATTAGAGTGTATTTTATGACAAAAAAACTCTTAACACCTGTTTATTTCAATCAGGGACCTTATCTCATCCCTTTTTATCAATAACGCTGGTGTACCTTCTTCATATGAACATGCTATTTACAATCATGCAGGACGTTTTTGTGAAACTAAAATGTAATTTACATTATCTAGTCCTTCTTGTAAGATGTTTGCAGTTTTATCAGCAATTAGTTGTGAAATTAATAACTGGAAATAGAAAACAATAGATAAGAGTGTTCTCTCTTAGCCAGTTTATTCCATAAACTGACCAAGTTGTATTTGGTTCCTAAAGCGTTTGCCAAGTCTCTATGCCGTGTGTGATACACGATGCACAATTCTTTTTCTTAACCAAGACCGTTTTAATCAAGGTAACGACAACATGTCTGTTCTCATGGGTTGAATTCAAGGTCTAAACAACTGGTACAAAATTTCATATGCTGAAAAGATATTTCTATGGTATTTTGTTACAAAATGCCATATAGGTTTTTTTTCGAGAAATGTTCGGCAAAGATGTATGCAGGGAAATATGAACAGACAACTATAAATCGTGTGATATCTTAGTATCTGAATGTTTGTCAAACAGTTGTTTGTATAGCCATACTTATTTGTATTCAGCTGGCCTCCTTTCGCTGATCACGATGACTACTATAGTTATACTTATCTATATTTAGCTGGCCTCCTTTCGCAGATCACGATGACTACTATAGGAGAGATCGCCGTGACGTCACGCATTAACACCTGTTTATCTGGTGGTTGGCAAAACAAATGTTTTTACACCGTTTGTGTATAGGATCGGAATTTTTAATTTTTAATAACTTTTTCGCTCATTTATGGATTTTAAAAATTCAAAAAGTTTTGAAATGCTTATGATTTTCATATTTTCTCATTTAAATATCTTTTTAAAATGAATGACCATTTTCAATGACATATGATTTTAATACGGCGTAGCGATGCTCCAAACTTTTAGAAATAACACTGTAAGTTAAGCGTTCGTAATAAAACCATTTTATTTCGAAATGATAATTAAAAGTAATCAATAAATTGCTTGTTTTATATTCTTTCCATTGATCAAAAAAATATCGATATCATTTGTGTTTGATGAAAGTTTAAGCCGTTAGAAAAACATTACTGTTTACAAAAAAAACATGGACGCTCAGCGTCTGCCCACCCTATCTTTGTCTTATCAGTTCTAAAAATAGAAACTACATGGGATTTGTATACAAACACGATATCTCCTATAGTTATTCTTATCTATATTCAGCTGACCTTTCATAGATCACGATGACTACTATAGTAATAAATATTTATATTAAGCTGGCCTCCTTTCGCAGATCACGATGACTACAAAAGTAATACTTATTTTTATTCAGCTGGCCTCCTTTCGCAGATCACGATGACTACTATAGTAATACTTATCTATATTCAGCTGACCTCCTTTCGCAGATCACGATGACTACTATAGTTATACTTATCTATATTCAGCTGAACTCCTTTCATAAATCACGATGACTACTATAGTAAAAAATATTTATATTCAGCTGGCCTCCTTTCGCAGATCACGATGACTACAAAAGTAATACTTATTTTTATTCAGCTGGCCTCCTTTCGCAGATCACGATGACTACAAAAGTAATACTTATTTGTATTCAGCTGGCCTCCTTTCGCAGATCACGATGACTACTATAGTTATACTTATCTATATTCAGCTGACCTCCTTTCATAGATCACGATGACTACTATAGTAAAAAATATTTATATTCAGCTGGCCTCCTTTCGCAGATCACGATGACTACAAAAGTAATACTTATTTTTATTCAGCTGGCCTCCTTTCGCAGATCACGATGACTACTATATAGTAATACTTATCTATATTCAGCTGACCTCCTTTCGCAGATCACGATGACTACTATAGTTATACTTATCTATATTCAGCTGACCTCCTTTCATAGATCACGATGACTACTATAGTAAAAAATATTTATATTCAGCTGGCCTCCTTTCGCAGATCACGATGACTACAAAAGTAATACTTATTTTTATTCAGCTGGCCTCCTTTCGCAGATCACGATGACTACTATAGTAATACTTATTTATATTCAGCTGACCTCCTTTCGCAGATCACGATGACTACTATAGTTATACTTATCTATATTCAGCTGACCTCCTTTCATAGATCACGATGACTACTATAGTAAAAAATATTTATATTCAGCTGGCCTCCTTCCGCAGATCACGATGACTACAAAAGTAATACTTATTTTTATTCAGCTGGCCTCCTTTCGCAGATCACGATGACTTCTATAGTAATACTTATCTATATTCAGCTGACCTCCTTTCAAAGATCACGATGACTACTATAGTAAAAAATATTTATATTCAGCTGGCCTCCTTTCGCAGATCACGATGACTACTATAGTAATACTTATTTATATTCAGCTGGTCTCCTTTTGCAGATCACGATGACTACTATAGTAACACTTATTTATATTCAGCTGGCCTCCCTCCTTCGATGATCACGATGACTTATATAGTTCTACTTATTTATATTCAGCTGCCCTCCTTTGTAAGTTATGATGACTACTGTTGTTATACTTATCTATATTCAGCTGGCCTTCATTCGCAGATCACGATGACTACTATAGTAATACTTATCTATATTCAGCTGTCCGCCTTTGCAGATCACGATGACTACTTACCTTTGAACCCTTAAGAACAACATGTAGAAGTAAATGACAGAGACAGTGATATTAATATTAGCACTTTAAAAAGCTGGATATCATAAACCTATGCCGACTTTATTGTGGTAATTCAAGCTTTTTTTTTTGGAGGGGGGGGGGGGGGGGTAATGAAATAAGCATGACCTCTCACACCTACTACATCTCAAAAGACTAGGAATAGTAGCAACTTTTGTTCAAGTACAGTGCGATAATTGGCGATTCTTTGGAGCATAAAACGCAAAAACGTAGCAGACTTAAATTTAGTCTTCTTTGGACCTCCATTGTATATGAACACTATATATCATATTAACCAAATTCGTGTTTGAAAATAAGAACAATTAATTCCTAGTATGTATGTAAACATAAAAGAAGCACACAGTACTATGTGTTAGACTTAAAACAGTACACACCTTACATATATATAATTTTACATAAATAGCTACACACAGTAAACATGTGTACTACCACTAAAATGATGGAAGTTTTTTTTTCAAACAAGAGACCATTATACATGGCATTTAGTTGTACATGTAGCTCTACAAATACAGTTATTTTCCCTGTATTTAGTCATGTTTAATTATTTTGATGATGATCTTTTATTTTTAAAGACAGTCTCTAAGAATGAACTATTTTAGTTAAAGATATACACTGGACATCTTTAAGTATAGTAATACAAATAAAAAGTAAGGAACCATTAAGCACAGTTAACGCAACCAGGGCCAAATAATGCAAGGGAGTCTTTTAACAAATATACACTCTGTAGAAGGATAACGCATAATGAGTGCTTCAAAACATATTTATATTCTCTTATTCTATTTTCAAAATAATGACAGAGTTTTAACACTAACCATTCAGATGTTATGACTGATCATATTCATTATTGAATATACTTCTCACATATTCTACAACATTCTCTTTACACATATAATGAACCGTACGAGTAAGACACTGAAGGTACATACATGCCTATATTACATTATGTTATGTAATATATCTCGCGCTCTCTTCCTCGGTTTTATCATCCGATTGGACGTTCCTCAGATTCATTTCTTGAATAAGGATCTGTAACTTTCTTTTACGTTCAATCCTTTGCATAGCTTTTATTACTGTCAATAATACATTTTCGGAATTGTTCTTCTTTCTTATTCTAATAAGACGTTGAAGTTCAAGTTTTTTTTGACGTGTAAATTTCTCTCCTAACAAAACCGAAGGACACAGAGTGCAATATGATGCAGAGCCCGAACTGAATGTTTCTTCTACCGACTTAATAGAAAATAAATCATGAAGTACTTCAGAAACTGAATATAAACCTTTTTGGTTAGCTAACAGAAGAATAAATACTTTAAGATATATAATATGCAATATATAATCGTACTTATTTGACCGGAATACATCATATAAATTGAAATGTAAGAGGGGATGCATCCTTTTACATTCACATTTGCAAATAGCTATATCGTGTAGGATATATAATAAACACACATGTGCACCGATATTTGGGGTTTTACAGTTTTGGATATGTCGTATAACATCCAGCTTTAGTTCGTACTGGTTATGGCTGATCTCAAAGATGCCAAGATTTTTTTTTGACATGAATTTCAAAACGGTGTATGCTAACCTGTGCTCGGTGGACGATCCAGTTAAAATGTCTAACTCTATTTCCCAAGTAGATATTCTCCATGAATTGACTCCAACTTCACGACTTTTAGGGAACAGGAAATAGTTTTTATCTTTATCAAGTTTGCTTACAGGTTTAGCTTTATTTTGAACTCTTGTAACATCTACCATCAGCACAGGATTGAAGTCAACTTCAATAGTAATTTTATTCACTTTTTCCTTTCTCCATTTCAATGATAGGGGCGAGGAATCTCTGTTAGCAGTTTCACTTTTACACGCGATTCTGTTATAGCCTTTGATGAGTAAATCATCCATATCTTTAAACGTATATGGTATATTTATGGAGTTTATTTTACTCCGCCACAAAAACTTTAGTCGTCCAAAGTTGCTCGATTGCTGCATGTAAGGCCATAACATCGTGTCAGTGCAGGTTAAATTACCTGCTTGCATATATACAGAACAGAACTGACAGCCGTTTGAGATGTTTCTAATGTTTCTATTTGTAACCGACGCACAAAAGTTTTCCATACATTTTTCATGCATACACTTATAAAAATTAGCTAGAAATACATGTTTCACGTCTAGACTCAAATGATCGTATTCGCCAGCAACTGACTGAGGGTCTATAACTTCGTATTCTACATCCATCTCACCTGGAGTAGTATGGTTGAATTTAAAGTTACCACAGCCCGGCCACGGCTTCATTATAGCTAAATAGTCAAATTCCATATCACACATACGGTCTGTACCCCAGATTCTTGTTTTCTCTGACATACTCCCTCATAATGCAAGACGTTCAATCTGTGAAAAAGATAGTGTTTTTATATTTTTATAAACTCTTCACAATTTTCCGAATAGCACATGTTTTCTTATTTCACCGCAACAGCTAGAAAGCCGCCCTATATAAAACCCAACAAGAAGAAACAAACAAAAAAAAAATAATAAAGAATATTGATCGAAATGATTTCCGAATTGTCAGGGAACACAATGCAGAAATTTGAATTTTACATTTCAATGAAAATAGAATTTACCTAAACCAATATATTATACACTTACGTAAATATATACCTCTTGCTGATAATAACCACTTCTGTTTTAGCAAAGCTGGTAAGAAACAAACGAATAACTCCATTTTATGATAAATTAATGATTAGAAATTTCGGGGATCTTTAAATTAGCATAATAATATCCTACCTTTATCTGAGGGAATTTTGTTTTTAATTCATTTACAAATCGATTCATCAAAATATCCATTGCTAGCATAATGTCCTTTATTTCGCCGTTCTCATAATCAACACAAACATTTTCCTTGATTTCCTTACAGACATGCTCCATGTTGGTAGCCTTAAATGTAACCTGACAATCAGTGGTATTTATTTTTAGAATTGTCCTATTTTTTGATCCCCATTTACTTGTTATATTACACAATTTTCCACATCCTCATTACAAGGTAGTATTGATTTTTCATTGGTCCAGTGGTTAACTAATTTTAGCATAAAGTAAAACTGTTCTATTAATAGATTTTCAGAAAATCTGTTTATGTTTACATTAAGGTATTAGATCACTAATAGAGAACCTCCTTTTTGAAGAGTATTCAATTCCTACCATAAACCTACTTTGACAGCAATTCTTAGAGGGGCGTAGGTTCAAGCCCTACTGGGACCAATTTTTTTTTCTCCTTATTTTCCTTTTTTCTAGTAAGTTTGTACTTCTTTCAAGACTTACTATTGATTTCTTGTAAAAAATGGAAAAAGATGAATCTTAAAAGCGATTTCTTGGTGTTCAAAGTAAATTTATTACTTAAACAGAAGGGGTAGAGTTACACATCTTTAAAAATATTGAGTTACACACGGTGAAAGTTCTCTATTTTGCTTTCACTCTTTGATTATATATTGTGGAAGAAATTTAGGTAGGTTTTACGTCTGCCCTAAGGTTATTTTTAAATGGAGTAAGCAAAATTCAAAACAGAAACACAGCATTCGACCTTATTTTTTCAATGTTGAAGTATGAATTCTGTCTCATTAAATCCGTTTACTTAAAGCACCATAGGAAAAATGTTATTGACATTTTTATTTTGTGTTTTATAATTGTTTATCAATAGTTTTATGTTTTTTTATTAAAATTAATGGTAAAATGAATTCTCTGCAAACGTGTTGGATAGTGGCTATCTCTTTGAAACTTGTCTGTACTTGAGCTTGAGGAGATACCATAAGTTATACAAAATGTATAAAAAACGGCACGGTAAAAGTAAAATAGTGCAAAACACGGTTACCTTTCAGAATATACCAAGCAAAGGTCATTTTGTAAACATTACTATTAGTGCTCTAATACCTTAAACTGGGATACCAAGTATACAAAATTCATGTACTTTTATTTGATTTGAATATGACTGTTTAATATTATCCCGAACAAATTACAGGTTTTTATGCCCCTGGCATCTACTGATGCGGAAGGCATATAGTGATTTTTCCTGTCCGTCCGTCCGTCCGTACGAGGTTAACCAAATGGGACCGTTTCGTCTAGCATCAATACCCTTTACTAGAATGACTTGATACTAATGCAGATGTAACCTGTGACCATTCCTCATCTTCAAACATCACCTGACCTCAGTTTGACCTTGACCTTGACCTCGTTTTGGACTTAAGTTGCTTTGCATGGGCCACCTCTTGGTTAACCAAATGTGACTGTTTCGTCTAGCATCAATACCCCTTACTAGAATGACTTGATACTAATGCAGATGTAACCTGTGACCATTCCTCATCTTCAAACACCACCGGACCTCAGTTTGACCTTGACCTTGACCTCGTTTTGGACTTAGGTTGGTTTGCATGGGCCACCTCTTGGTTAACCAAATGGGACCGTTTCGTCTAGCATCAATACCCCTTACTAGAATGACTTGATACTAATGCAGATGTAACCTGTGACCATTCCTCATCTTCAAACATCACCTGACCTCAGTTTGACCTTGACCTTGACCTCGTTTTTGACTTAGGTTGTTTTGTATCGACAAGGATGCCACCGGGGGCATCAAGCGTTTATTGAACGCAGCTTCTTGTCTTTGCTTTGAATTAGAGAATTTTGGTAAATTTCATTAGTGAAAGGTCCAAGGTACTTTTCTCAAATAGTCAATTAATAGAAATTTTCAAATATAATATCTTGTGTAGTGAATTAAAAAGAAATTTATTTACTTCAGCACTAGTCAGTTCTGAACTTGAAAGATACTTTGATAGGTATTTGGTCTACTACACACTTTATATATTTTTATGGCCTGATTAGAAGTAGCCTGTTGGTTTAATTCAGTATCTTAGTATAGGAAGAATTATTTAAGGTAGCTCAACACAACTTCTAGACATTAAGGTGATTTATTATCATATATGATATAAGATAATTTTCATTGAGAGTCCTCAGCATACCAGAACATTTTTGAGTGACAATTAGAAATATTTAAGATTACCTGAGGTGGTTCACTATCTGTTAGAAATATTTAAGGTGGTTAACCATCTTAGAAAATGATAATACAGTACGGTACTGGGACTTGTTTTAGTACTCTAAACGCAATTATCACAACATGAAATTTTATAGGTGCTGAATTGAAGGTCATTTCCGGGTTATTGTCGTGGTGTTTATTAATCCCCCGCCACAAGTGGTGGGGGGTTATAGGAATGGTCTCTGTTCATCCTTCCTTTCATCTTCCATCCTTCCATCTTCCGTCCTTCCATAACATTTTGTGTCCACTTCTCCTAAACCCCTTGAACATGATGAAGGATTTTCATGAAACTTGGGTCAAATAATCACCTCATCAAGACGATGTGCAGAACCCATGAGTCAGCCATGTCGGTTCAAGGTCAAGGTCACAACTCAAAGTCAAAAGTTTGAACCTTCAATTTTGTGTCCGCTCTGTATCTCCTAAACCCCTTCAAGTGTGCTGTTAACAGACAGCTTTTGTGATATATCAGGAGCACATAATACCAGATAAGCTGGTCTGATCATACTCCAAAAATCGAGTTATTCTAAGAGCTTGTACTCATATACATTGCCATTAAATCTGATCAAAATTGTTATGAATATGTTCGAGCTAGAGCGTTAAAATTGTCAAATATTGCAATTTTTTATATAACAGGGACAGATAACTCTGGACTAACTAGTCTGGAAATGCCTGAAATCTAGCTCTTGCAAGACCCTATGGCCATGATGGCCGTAAGTTTATTCAAGATTTCTTTAAAAAAGATACAGTTGTAAAAAGTGGGTATATATTGCTATTTTTTACTATATCAGGGGCACATTACTCTTGACATACATGTCGGATCATCCCCATAATGCAACACATTCCAGATTATGTAGCAATGCATATTGTTTTTTTTACTTTGGTGAAGATTGTTGTAGTAATATTCATGCTGGAGTGTTAACAATGCTATATAATTCACACTTAACTTTAAAAAAGTGGGTGGTGTAATATTACATCTGTTTTTTATGATGAAATGTCGATGCAAATGGTTTGGAACTATTTTGTTATTTAAAATTATGTTTTGCACACATGTTCATATTGTTTAGGCGTTTTATTTTTCATGAAAATATTTGTTGTTATAGCTTATTTGCCAGCCAACCCCAATATTCTAAAATGTTGGTACTTTCACGATAAAATACAGAATATCTCTCTTATATGTTCGGTGACCCCCAATTTTTCCCCCGTATTTTGAAGCAATTTTGAGACACAATTAATACAAAAAATAGTTCAAAAATCTTAATTGTAGAAATAAAGTTATGCTATCTTTAGACTGATACAAGTACTGGTCTCATGGGAAAAAGGTGGATGGGGTAATTATATTGCCTTGTGAAAATGAATTACAGTATTATGTGAAAATCATTAAAATTTCATACTGACTTCATAGCATATTCAAACTGAATTGTTAGAAATACAATTATTTTACAACTGATAAAGATAGTTTGTGTTTTGAAATGTACCCCCAATTTTTCCAGGTTTTTCAAATTTCACTTTTGTCTTGACAGTGTGTGTAGAAAATGGCCGATATAATGTAAAGGAGTTCGGTGATCTACCCGTTTTTTGCTTTTATATGCAATAGATACTAAAGATCTTCAAACATGCAAAGTAAGAAAAAATTCTTAATTGTAGAACAAATTGGCCTGAAACGTATCCAACATCCTTAAGTGTAACTTACATTGACCTGACTCAGTACAGTACTTGATTTTAACAGATAGCACATAATGATGATAACAGATAGAGATATGTTAAAGTAAATATTAGAATTAATATGCATAGATATAAGTTGAAATACCTGATCAGATTCAAACTCTTGTAAATATTGTTATTAGATAGGTGTACAATCTATGGATAGGTTTACGTGTATGTACAGTGAAGGCACAAGTTTTAATGCACACCTCATCTAAACTTTAATAATTCTAATAAGAATGCAATTGCAATCCATCTACTAAACCAGACTACACAATTTGAAAGCTTTTGGGTTTGCAAATGGTTCCTGTTATAATTACCAGGACCGGAAAACCAATCAGTAATCCGCGGAATCGTAGCATTCAAAAACGTCGAGTCCCTATCCACCGTTGCGGTATTTAATATTGTGCGTCAAATTGTACCATCGCGTCACAACAAGTTTGCCTTTGAAAATATCATGGTAATCGGATGTAGAATGAATACTAAAAATGAATTCGACTGTTAACTTAAAACTTTAAGCCACGACACAGCCTATCTACCTATCGACAGTTTCACAACACTAGGGACAAGAAACACATTTGAAAGATGACTGTATGCCTCAATATTTATAAAGTTTGTTATACCACATGTCAGTGTTTGGTACAGATGATCGGATGATATATTGCTTTGTTTCTTATCGGTTTTGATCGTTTTCATTTTACAATGGACACCAGTTTTTTACCATAACTTTTCATTGTTCACCAGTTTTGAAGATGATGGACATAGATAAAAGATATCTTTAAAACTAATAAGGAAGTACAGGAAATATCGGACCTTACATTTAAAGTATAAAGCCTCCTCTACATTGTTCAATAAAACTTGCACAAGACATAAATCATGGCAACTTGTATAGTGTAGACAGTACATTGTGTCCCCCATTAGTGTCTTTTCGAGTGGCAGCTTCCAGATAATTTTCGGCTACAAGATCTTGT
The DNA here is from genome assembly GCF_021730395.1 of Mercenaria mercenaria. NCBI lineage: Eukaryota > Metazoa > Mollusca > Bivalvia > Venerida > Veneridae > Mercenaria > Mercenaria mercenaria. The sequence continues at coordinate 10,318,981 of NC_069366.1, read as the reverse complement.
AGCGTTTAGAACTCTTCCTATTTTTCTTGCAAGGTTGTGCTGTCAAATGCTCTGATAAAGGGTTTTTGATGAAGAGCACCTGCTCAGTATGGTATTTTGTTTATATGTTTTCATTAAATGTATTGAGATCTAATACAACCAACATTGTATGCTGGGCTTATTTAAGAAATAAACATGGCAGTGTGGACTACAGAAAAAAACGATGTTTTAATTGAATGATATGCTCAAAGGCCAAGTTTATATTATCCAGTAATAAATGATATATAGTACTACAGTGGAATAGTAACATAAGCAAGTTCAGCGTTTTCACATTATCAATGATGTTTCTCATAAGGTCACATAGTAGAAAATCTTTCTCATAACACAATTGTACTATAACCCTTTCAAAACTTTGGCAAAATCTGACTGATTTATAATATTTCCTGAAATAATATTTTTTAAGTAGCTTTGTTCTTCAACTGAATATTTATCACTATAACTAGAGTTTGTCTCAATCAATGTTTTCACTAATGATTCATTTTTTAAATGTCCAAATATTTGATATTTATAAACACTTTGTATCAGTTCGGCCATATTGTTTATTTACCTGTCATGATTTTCCTCCATTTAAAATTAAATTGTCTTCTAAGTTCAAGAAATATTGCAAAGCACTAATTGCTTGTACAAGAGATTAATTATTTAGTGATTAATGGGCCGTACAAGATTTTCTTGCAGTATGTAGACGGGGCTTTACTTGGGCAATTTTAAGAAATGCGTATAAACGGCAACTCTGATGATATATATTTGATTATTTTATAAAAATAATAATACTTATTTTGACATTGGCCTCATGTCAATTGACTTTTGCACTTCGTGCTCTGCGTGGTGCTTTATTAACATGAAGTACGGAGCCCGAAGATATGATAGCAAAGTCCAAATGTCTGATGGCAAAGTGCAAAGCTTCTCGTGTCCCTATAAGGACGATGACGAAGGGCGATGTCGAAACAAGAAGGTACGATGGCGATCCACGAAGGTACGATGGCAAAGCACAAAGATACGATGGCGATTTAAGAAGGTACGATGACGTAGCAAGAAGGTACTATGGCGAAGCACGATGGTACAATGACGAAATAAGATGGTACGATGGCAAAGCACGAAGGTGCAGTGACGAAGCACGAAGGTACGATGACGACCGTAATATGGCGAATCATGAAGATACGATGGCGATTTCAGAGTGTACGATTGCAAAGCACGAAGGTTCAGTGACGAAGCACGAAAGAGCGATGACGACTGTAATATGGCAAAGCATGAAGATACGATGACAAAGTACGAAGGCATGATGGCGAAGTGCGAGTATACAATGGCGAAAAGCGAAGGTATGATGGCGAAGCAAGAGGCTACAAGGACGAACCACGTCCGTGTACGATAGTAAAATATTGCGTTTCGCCATCGTATTTGGTTGCGATCAGCATACAGAAAATTCATATCTCATGCTGTTCAATCACGTATTGTGTTATACAAGAGTTTTTGGAACTTTTAAACTTTGAAATATATGTGTGGTATTCATGTTGCGGGAAATGCGGACCAACGAAACAGTACAAACACATCAACCGCATTTTAGCTTTCAGAAGGAAGGCCATCGTTCTGATAGATATGTCATGAATGGGAAGGGCTTGAGATCCATTTAATTTTGTAACTACATGCACACGTAATATAGTGATTGATGGTTTGTTTAAGTTTCTGGAGAGTTTGCTTCACAACAACGTTGGAAGTGGACCCATTGCTCGTAGGCTCGAATCTCCAGTTTATAGCCCCGTGTAGATGATATATACCGTTGGAAAGGAGCTCATAATTCACAATATATTTTTCATTGTGGAATGATTTAGATGAGCTACAGTCAGATCAGAGGTACATATGTTTGTGAAAAGTTCCACTTTAAACCAGGGGGCTATATACGAACGCGTACTCCGATAGCAGTTCCAAAGAGCTGTATTCATAGCGGATCATTATATATGTACAATGTGACAGGGATTATTTCTTCTTCTTTTTTTTTTTGGCTTTTTTTTTGAGCTACAAAGAATATAGCCCGTTTATTCAAAACTTTACACACACATAACATAACATATATATATATATAAATACTTCTGAATAACTCAGTGAGCAGGGAGAAAAAAATACAGATATAAGCCTCGTCTACATTGTTCAATAAAACTTGCACAAGACATAAATTATGGCAACTTGTATAGTGTACACAGTACATAATGTCCCCCATTAGTGTCTTTTTGAGTGGCAGCTTCCAGATAATTTTCGGCTACAAGATCTTGTAGCGTTTAGAACTCTTCCTATTTTTCTTGCAAGGTTGTGCTGTCAAATGCTCTGATAAAGGGTTTTGGATGAGGAGCACCTGCCCAATATGGTATGTTGTTTACATTTTTCCATTGAATGTGTATTGAGATCTCCTTCACAACACAATTGTACTATAACCCTATTCAAAACTTTGGCAAAATATGACTGATTTAAAGTAATTCCTAAAATGATATCTTTTAAGTGGTTTTTTCAACTGGATATGTATCACTATAACTAGAGTTTTTCCCAGTGAGTGTTTTCACTAATGATTCATTTTTTAAATGTCCAAATATTTGATATTTATAAACACTTTGTATCAGTTCGGCTATTTTTTTATTTATCTGTCATGATTACCCTCCATTTAAAATAAAATTGTCTTCCAAGTTCAAGAAATGTTGCAAAGCACTACTTGCTTGTACAAAATATAAATTATTTAATGATTAATGGGCCCTACAAGATTTTCTTGCAGTATGTAGACGGGGCAATACATCAGTACGTAGTTCAATATATTATGATTCGAATTTTAGCGTGTAATAAGGTATGATGTTTTGTTATGATATAAGAGTCTTAAGGCGAGAGAAAGTTAGAAGATGAGCTGGAAAGAGATAATTTGAGAAAAAAAGGTAAATAAAATGAGCCGGAAGCAAATAAAAGTGTCCTTCATTTAGATCTTCAAAATGTTGGAATGTCGCAATTTATAGAGGCAACCGATCCCACTTTTTGTTATAACTGGTTATTTTATTCTTTTTTTAAGGCTATGTGCTTTTCAATTTCTTTCAATGTTTTGAGATAATTAATAAACGAACCAATCCTTGAATTTTGATTTCCTAATTTGCATTTATATATTAAGTATTTTGCTAAGATTATGATGTAATTTATTATCTGTTGAGTTGGAGATTTTATTTGAGAACGAAATGAAACATTTTGGAAGTTTAATGCATATTCTATACCTTTGTTATTTAAGAATTGTTTGATACTTGACCAGAAACCTTGTACGATTTGGCACTCCCAAAAAAGATGGTTCAAGGATTCTACCTCTATGTTACAAAAAAAGTATAAGCTAGATTCGATTATTTTGCATTTATGCAGAAACTGATTTGTTGCTATAATCCTTTTAAGATATTTATATTGGAAAACCCTTAATTTTGAGTCTATACAACTAGAAAAAATCGCACTATATATCATTCTCCAATTCAAATTTTCATAGACACTATTCCTTTTAGTTTCAGATTTGTTTATTGTCATTGTGTTTTATTTTCTCTGATTACTTCACGTGGCGTTAGAATATGGTTGGTTTATACGGCGAGAGTTTGTGCATAATTAGGCGGTTTATAATCCCCGATGGTGTTTTTAATTGACTATTCAAAGGTTTGTGCTCCTCTGTTTGGTTGTTTATGTTTTACTTTATGTATTTTATGCATAAATGAATTATACAAACATGCAAACGTAAACCAGTGTAGGGGTATTTCTGTTTAAGGAAGCTGTCCTCTTGTACTTTTTGACGAGTTGCAGAGTTAAACATACCTTATAATAATAATTGAGCCGCACCATGAGAAAACCAACATAGTGCGTTTGCGACCAGCATGGATCCAGACCAGCCTGCGCATCCATGCAGTCTGGTCAGGATCTATGCTGTTCGCTTTCAAAGCCTATTGCAATTAGGGAAACCGTTAGCGAACATCATGGATCCTGACCAGACTGCGTGGATGCGCAGGCTGGTCTGGATCCATGCTGATCGCAAATGCACTATGTTGGTTTTCTCATGGTGTGGCTCAATTATCATGATAAGGGTAACTTTTGTAAAAGCTAGTCAGTATTCCGTTTATTTTGCTCAACATTCATGACTGAGACTGAAAGATCTGTGAAGTGCATAATAGTGGTAAACCATTGAGCAGTTACACAAAATGGTAACAGCTTGCATTTAAAAAGAGTCTCGTTGGGTTTGTATATGTTGCAGTTGCTTGTTCTCAGCGTATCAATGCCATAGCTTCATCAATACCGAACACTTTTCCCCTTTAAAATCAAGTAGATCTAGTTTTGTTTCTTCTCCTCGGATTGATAAACGATTTTATTAAGTTTAAATACATAATCATTGGTCTTAATGTTTTGGATTTATACAGGGTTATTAACTTTTCTGTAATTCCAGTTTTAATCTAGTCAGATTTCAACTAAAGACAGAACATTTTTCGTGCAAATTACGTTCTGTATTTATAGTTCACTGAAATCATGTTGAAACTGGAAATGAATTTTGGAAACATATTGGACGTTTTCATTTACTTTAAAATTTCTTTTAAGTGCTATAAAATTTGTACATAATTCATGATATCTTCATTACCACACGTTGCTTGAATTTTAATACGACTGTTCGAAGAATAGTGAGAACTAATCTACCCATCTAGCGTCACATTTTGGTTAAAGTTTTGAATATCATGTCTCAGTAACCATTGAATGCAGACCCAGGTCCAGGGCCGGGCCGAGGGGGCTCGTGTCCCCCACCCCACCCCCAGTTGGCTGAGAAGTGACCTATTCTCATCAAAGATGCACCCTACTATTTTAGAAAAGGAATAATATTTTCTCAAAATTTATACCCAAAAATATACAAGAGGCCACCATTTCATACCTATATTTCAAAATTTTCCAGGAGAAGAGCCCAATGACCCCCTCCACCCCACCCCCAACCCCACCCCCTCCCCTCAACTCCCACCATCAAGAGGGTAATAACCCTTCCATTAGATCATAATATAGACCTTCCTGGATGCACCAGATGCCACCATTTCATACTGATATTTCAAACTTTTCTAGGGGGAGTGCCCCCACATTACCACAAAATTTATACCTAAAAAGGCGCCAGAGGTCACCATTTCATACCAGTATTTCAAACATTTTCACGGGAGAGACTACCCTGACACCCTAACAAGGACAGCGGCTCGCCCTCCCGTGCCTATCCTCTCTTCTCGGTGGTGACTTCTTCGTTCTAGACTGGTGCTTTCCCCCCCCCGCCCCCACCCCCGACCCCACCCCAGTTAAATTTTTCCGTGCAGCTACTGAAATAATCAAGTTAGATAACTCTTGGTTAATCTTTATTACAAATGAACATATTTTTCCTGGTTAATGTGTATATTCTGTCGTTCATTTCGCATGAACTCCGAAATAAATAACATGATGTACTTTGAATACCTGTAAATTTGAGCAAGGTCTATCTCTGATGTAACAAAGAATCACAAGTCAGTAACGTCTTTGCCATTTTATACTGGACATTAAAAAAGGGGGAGTCCTACATATGTTGAGGGATTAATAAACATTGGCCTTTAAGTTGATTGTAAGAGAAGTAATTCCAAAATAAAAGAAGCTGTGGGCGAATGGTTTTGGTTGGTGATCATCAGACTGAGCATACTGAATGGATTAATAGTTTCGAAATTGCGCTGATGATAGAATAAAGCGTTGTACTGTGTCAAATATCTCTTGCTTTTATTGCTGTCCTGGAATACGTTGTCATCACTGCGCACAATGAGGGGTTGCAATTACCACCTTACATACCCCATTATGCTTTTGAAAAATATGTAAAATAATCAAACTCTACAGAAATCGATTACTGATTGGAGGAAAAGCGTGTAATGGGATAGCACTAGCTCATTACAATAAGTCCTTCGTACATTTAATCACATCAATGTGTTTACTGTCTTACAATGCTATTTGAGTGCGTTTTCCTTTTAAAATTCAAACTTAAGATGGCGAACGAATAACTGAAAATTAATTTATGATGTCATCTGAAATGTTCTTTCAGTTGATTACTTCTTATGTAGGTACAATAAAAAGAAAACTACAAGCAAGACTAAATTTCGGCTGATTTATTTCAGACTTCTTTACTTTAGATGATCAAATGTGCCAATGTTTAAATGTGTTATGAATCCAGAGCATGTGAAAACCTTTACCAAAAGCTTTTCAAGAAAAGCTTGAACCTCTATCCAGTAGATCGGTACTCTCCGGTTGCGACTGTTACAATTATTTTTAACTGATTTCATCAGTTTCTATTAATAGTATACATTATGAATACGCTTTGTAATTTCTAGTGTCGGGTTATGCTTGAAGTGTTCGTCTGTAAACTGTGTCGAGCAACAACACAGGAGAAAAAAACAGAAAGGGTTTATATAGCTTTCAACAGCAAATTGCAGATATTTGGAACAGAATCATGATGGAATTTGTCAATACGCTTTAGTGGCAGTGAGATTTTCTACAAACATTAGAAACTGACTTTTTTCAGTCGTATAGTCCTCAGTAGTGACAGTATACCCTTCATCAAATCAGTTCTAGATGTTTGCATCCTCTTTTTCTTGCATTTTTCGCGCAGCTCACCAAGTAACTCCCGTGTATAGGTCATAATCCGGCCGGTGAACACCATATCTGTGTGAAAGTAAATTTAATATCGGAGTAAATGTGTAAGACACCAACCCAACTGAGATTAAGTCATTGTACAAATCAGTTATTGCATATTTACCCTTTCGGTTTACTAAAATAAGAAGCAATATTTTAATTTGAATAAAATCAAAAGACCTTGGCTCATGTAGGCCAAGCATATCGTACACATTCAATTGTAAAAAGGGATGATTCATTAATTTAACACTTCTACAGCGCACTATATCGTTCAAAATAATTAAAGCAGATACGTGGGCCCCGATAGTTGGGGATTTACAGCCATTGATATGATTAATGACGGCAATCTTTGCTTCGTACTGATTGATTGTCGGGAAAGTATTACCAAATTCTTTCATTTCAGTAGTGTAGTCAGAAATTTCAGAAAGCAGAAAGCAAGTCTGTGTTCTTTAGAAGTCTTCTTTAATATCTCCAATTCACTCTGATAAGTGGAGACTCTCCATAATTTGTTATCATATGTGTAACCCTTCGGAAACAAAACATATTTCTCATTTTTTTTCAAACAAAGGAATTCTCTTGAATTTACATTAATTTGAAATAGCTAATATTTTCAAAGTGAAATATGCAAGTCTTAGTACTTTGGATGGCCTGTTTAAACAAAGTTGTTGAGCTTTAACTGCGGTGATACGATTCTTGAGACTATACGTGTAAATGTTTTGAAACAAAACACATTTTTCATCTCCCCACCACCGAAAACATCTAACGTGCCGTTGAACTATATCCGCGTCTACTACCTCTAAAACTGGGTGAAAGTCAACTTCTATCGGTACCTCTTCCGGCTGTAGGTCAGTTTGTTCAGGCAATTCAGGCAAATAAAATTGGAACCTGTCTCTCAGAGAATGATCCAAAACACGTTTGATTTGTCCGAAAATGACACCACGACTGCCCATGCTTACACTGGGAATAGATAATGATCTATTTTTGCTAGTCCACAAAAATCTGAGTCGATTCAATTGATGAAGGCTTCTAACCCTACCGTGATGTAACGATGTCTGTATGCATTTTAATTCGCCCGTTTTCATACATACTGAACAAAACTGACAACCACTGAATGAGTCTATCTTATAGGTCGTAGTTCTTAAACTTAATACACATTAATTCTGCCTACATTTTTCATTGATACAGGTGTGAAAATTACTTGCAAATACAAACTTCACTTTCGGATTTAGATCGACGTATACACATTCTTTTGATTGCAGATCAACAATTTTGTACTTGACTTCCATCTGGCCGTCAATGCTATGTTCGAGCAAGAAATCTTCACAACCAGAAAATGACTTCATAAGTGCAAGGTAATCAAACTCCAGGTTGCACCTGTTGCCGCCTCCACGCCATAATCTTGTCTGCTCAGCCATGCTGCCATAAAGTGCTAGCCGAGCAATCTGAAATGTATGTATGCGTAGACAAGCAAGCTAAAAGGCACTGACATATTCTATTTACTTGGAGTTAGTATACATATATATATATACAATCTAGTTTTACGAATATCTCTTAGTAAGATGATATGAACTTTATTCAAATATCTGCTTTACATGTTCGAACTAAGCTTAACATTCATATAACACAGTACTCCATAAAAACGTTTGGTTTATAAAACATACACAGACACGAATATGAATATCTGCCTACAGGCACTAGTTTAGTGAAATGGGGCTTTGGATTGCTATATCACTTTTGTGACCGTTCAAATCACAAGACTGATAAGTTTAAATTAAAAACAAAAAATACCATAACGAACACTACCATGCTATTTTTAAAGGGAAAGACAATGTGGTTCTTACATTAATTTCATCGACTGGGATTTCTTAAATCATTTAAAGAAGTGAAAGAATTTTCAAAATCGGAGCAAAAATGAGAAAGTTATGAGCATTTAAACATTTTGTCAAATTGGCGGCCATTTTGTTTCCATGGCAACAAAAAACAAAATGGCGGATTCATTGATATTTTAGATACACATCTGAACTGTATTTACTTATTTCTGTAAAATAATTTCTCTACTTTTACCAGCTATAATGAAAGAAATCATCATGTTTTACACCTTACACTCAAGAAAAATATAAAAATTAATTCATTTAAAAGGTTATTTGCTTAATAAAAAATCAGCAATGTGTAAATGACCTCATAAACACACTAAAATGGCTGCCTCCATGATCAGCAATTTTCTTAAATTTCAAACTGCCATATCTTTTTCAATAGTGGTCCGATTTTAAAAATTCTTTCAGCGTTATGAAAGGCTTGACGATGGCTTTCATATAGAATTTCTTTACCCTTTAAGAACTAGAGCTAGATCTAACTTACATAGCAAGAGGGTGTTTTAACACTATTTATGCACGATTGGCGGTTATACGTAGGGCGTAAATTAGTTGTACGACGTATTACCGCCCGAGTGTATAAATAGTGCTAAAACACGGCTTTGCTAATATGAAATACGGCGCTGCCTATCTGACGGGAAAACCTAGTGATAGTGATACGGATTCTTTCTTTTTTTCTGCATTAAATTGTTCTTTCTGATATTTTCTGTTTGGCTTTCAGTTTTGACAGTAAGCCTGATGGTTTTGCTATTGTTATAAAAATAAGAAGGGGAAATGTTTTAAAAAGTTTTGTTTAAATGAACATAGATCTAATCATTTCTTCAAATGTATCAAGACTAGACAGACAATGGAAAATAGTGTTCATGAGTTAAAGATAATAGTGATATTTGGGTGCACAGAATCTAGTCCCAGAATGCACCATTAGTTGTACTGATGATAAAATAGAGATAAGTGGAAACTTCACATGTCGCTCAACACGACAAAAACGAAACTGTTGCATAAACCCGGACAGATAACGAGGGATTTTTTACCTGTCACTTTTTTATATCTGCAAATTGTTATCATTTATTGTTATCAAAATAATGCTGCTTTTGCTGAAAACTTTACATAATTCAAATTTATATTTAGTAAGCTAATTTTAACTCACACGAAGTGAGCGCCGGAAAGGGATATGTAAAATGGGGGCTGTACGAACATTGATAAATTCGAACACTTTGTCATTTACAAAATTTTCCTCATAGTTTTATATATGGTGCAATAGTCATTCAAAAGTGACCCAATATCAGGCCTTTATGTGTTGTCAGTGAGCATGCGTAAAACACACTCTACCTCGGTCAGTAGTTTTGGATAAATATTTTAATGCAAGTCATTTATTTAGACGTAATATTACCAATTTTGTTTCTGTTTACAACGATCATGCCTTTGCTATCAATTTGTTTCTCTGATAAAAATTTCTGAATCCGGGAATGCACATATTCTTTTCAGTTCATTTGTTACAAACAAATAGTTTCTAAAAACGACAAAACAATCCAAAAAATAAAACAAAACAATTTACACATTATGCCTGTGTAACATCACATTCAATATCATCTTGTTCTGATATTCTTTTGTAGTATAGATACCGGAACTTACATAATCCTGCTATCCTAAACACGGACTATTTTAATTCTTTTAAATGCCATTATTGTCAAATGACACTCTTTTAGGACAAATTGTGTTCCACCAATACAGCTATGGTAAAACTCGTGTATGTGAGAATGACAAACAACCATTTACTTGTATATTCTTATTTCAAATTCATTGTAAAAAGTTCTTGACCAGAATTTTATATATAACACAAACACTCTTGGTCGAAATTCAATTTAATTTACCTAACTGCTAACAGTCTGGGACCTTTTTTGAATATGATTAAGGTTAATTTCTTAGCTTGATAGGGATCGTAGTGAGCCTCTAAAGTTTATAGCCAACATTTTTTTCCAAGTGTAATTTTACTAAAACTCTAGTCAATGAATTGACTTTTAGAAAGTAGTTGCAATGTATGTGAAAGATTGTGGAAGGGAGGGGAGATAAGCAATATCGATATATGCTTTTCCATGCCTTCGAATATTTTGTTCAAAATGTACAGACAGAACATTGGTTAACTATACTTATTATTGATTTGTGTTCCAGTAATAAAAAAAAGGGTGATAAATATCAAGAAAAAGAATTAAATTGGGCCTAAGCTAAAAAAAAAAATTCAAGCAATCTACGAGATTCGAACTCGTACCTCACGCATGGAAAATATGTGCGCCAACCACTGGACCACAGAGACTTTTGACATAAATGTGTGATAAAATTATGTATATAAATAAATTTTGTTAGGACAGCGTGTCTATATTCGTTTTACATTGACCTTTTTGAAATTATTGGCTTTTCTACAATCAAAAAATAAATAAACAACGGTTTTGTTATTCAAACAGTGCAGTAATGTAACTTACTGTAAGTACCATCATAATTCATTATTGGAAACAAAAAGCGGGCCGCTTGAATCATCCATAAACTCCGAATAACACCGATTTCTATTGATACCGCGATTTTCAACTCGATAGAATAATTTGTTTTAATAATGCGGCGCCCGATCGTTCATAAGAAATTTTATTTTATCAAATGTCGTCCTGAAAATTATTTATTGCGCAAGCACGGCAGCAGGTCCGGTAGAATTATGGGAGAACAACAACAACAAAACCGGTGAAGGTATAGAACTTATTCCCAAGTTGAACGGTATATAGGTTTACTTTGACATATATACACGTACACATTATCTATAGACGGAAAAACCTTCGGTTTTCCCGTATAAATTATTCGAGTCTAATATGCCCTACATCTAAAACAGTAGATAAAATATAGTAGCGTTCTTTCTTGGTCGCAAACAAAGCATTGACATCACAGCACGTTAACGTGACGTCATTCTAGTGTAAGCTTGTTTTAATTAACAGAGACAAACATATTAGAATGTTATATTTTAAACAATGAAACAAACAAACACATAGTAGCATAAAGAATCGTCCATACTAAATATTGACAGGAGTTTAAGATATCTTTAAATGAATTACATAGCGTACGTGACAAGTTAAGAAAACAGTTTGGGGATTTGGAATGCCCTAATTATTTTTTTTAATATTTTAATATAAATAATTTTTACAAGAAATATTTCGCACTTTATACATATATAGTGTTACATATATGTGATGTTCTTCACGTTCATGTATTACTATATTTAGTTACTTTGGGTACCACGTAAACAATTTTAACAGAACCAACCATTTCCTTTCCTTGTCCGGGGAGGACCCCAAAATACAACTCGCATGTATACACCAAAATAAAAATCTAAATCTACCGGCGGAGAATTTAGTTTTTCTGAAAATTATTCGAGTAAGCCCAGGTCCACATTTTATCACTCTTTTACGTTATGGTTGTGGTCTCTCGAACTCCCTCACCTTTAAAGAGGTTTTTGCCAGAACTATTTATCTAAGACCCCTAAAACACGCACAGAATTCACCATTTATGTTTATATAGAATGTTTAAAAAAATATCTAGGTGGACGACCCACGTGATATCCTTACATTAAGGTATTAGATCACTAATAGAGAACCTCCTTTTTGAAGATTGAAGAGTATTCAATTCCTACCATAAACCTACTTTTACTGCAATTCTTAGGGGGGGGGGGGGGGGGGGGGGGGGGGGGGGGGGGGGGCGTAGGTTCCAGCCCTACTGGGACCGAATTCTTTTTCCCTTATTTTTCTATTTTTCTAGTAAGGTTTTACTTCTTACAAGACTTATTATTGATTTCTTGTACAAAATGGAAAAAGATGAATCTTATAAGCGATTTCTTGGTGTTCAAAGTGAATTTACTACTTTAACAGAAAGGGTAGAGTTACACATCTTTAAAAATATTGAGTTACACGCGGTGAAAGTTCTCTGTTTTGCTTTTACTCTTAGATTATATATTGTGGAAGAAATTTAGGTAGGTTTTTCGTCGGCCCTAAGGTTATTTTTAAATGGAGTAAGCAAAATTCAAAACAGAAACACAGCATTTGACCTTATTTTTTCAATGTTGAAGTATGAATTCTGTCTCATTACTTGAGGCACCATAGAAAAAATGATATTGACATTTTTATTTTGTGTTTAATAATTGTTTACCAATAGTTTGATGTTTCTTTTATTAAAATTAATGGTAAAATGAGTTCTCTGCAAACGTTTTAGATAGCGGCTATCACTTTGAAATTTGTCTCTACTTGAGCTTGAGGAGATACCATATGTTATACAAAATTTATAATAAAAAAAACGGCACGGTAAAAGTTCTTTAAAATTGCGAAATAGTGCAAAACACGGTTACCTTTCAGAATATACCAAGCAAAGGCCATTTTGTAAACATTACTATTAGTGATCTAAAACCTTAAGATTTCAACATTTTCGTGCTTTAACAATGGTAGACTATCACCCCGACAACACTAGCACATTAAAACAACAAATCAATACAATGTCATAGGAAGCGTCATTTGAGACCCCTTTCACACGCTCAGGAATCTACAAGTTTGGTTGTTTTTATACGAAAACTATATCTCGGGAGGGAACTCTTTTTATAGGAGATCTTCTCTCCTTTTATCTCTCTCTCTCTCTCTCTCTCTCTCTCTCTCTCTCTCTCTTGTGCATAATGTAACAAGAGGGCCAAGATGGCCCTAGGTCGCTCACCTGAGAAACACACCATAACAGTGTAAACATGTTTGACCTAGTGAATTCATGGAAACAAATATTCTGGCCAATTTCATTAGGACTGGACCAAAAATGTGGTCTATTGAGTTTAAACAAGTATTTTCGTTGATATGACCTAGTGACTTAGTTTTTGATATGATCATTTTCAAAAGTGACCTAAATTTCATCAAGGCAATCATTTTGACTAAATTTCATGAAGATAAATTGAAAAATACAGCCTCTATCGCATACACAAGCTAAATGTTGACAGACGACAGATGGACGCCGGACATCGGGCGATCACATTGCTCAGGTGAGTTTAAAATGAGAACAGCTCCTGAAGTAGGAAAAAAACTACCAAAAACGTTCCATTTTATGATCCTTAACACATCATATGTACCCTTGCAACGCATTTTGTCGGCGAATTTTGGTAATGCACAACCAAGATGTGTTGCTACCATCTTGAGGAGTAACAGTGCATTATCGCAAATATCATGGCGTTGGGTGAAATCTCAGGACAATTAATCTCAGTCAAAGACCTCGATTAATATCGGCATACTACAAAATATAGAGTCGAGTCTTGGAGTGGCGTCTGGATTGAGATTTTGAAGTGACCTTTGAATGAAAAATTGGAGTGAGATTTAGGGGTCAAAATCATAATTATGTTTTGTTTTGTTTTTTTTTCATATCAGATGTATTGATTACATTACGAAGGTCGTATAAAAAATAAAGTTGTGGAATAAGAAAGTTGTTGGAAATAGCGCAGCTACTGATAATGATGTTGTTGATGATGATAGTGTTTGCAGTGTTATTTTATGATGATGTTCATGCTAATACTACCTTTGTCAATGTTTTATATTATGCTGATGACGAAAATGCAGCTGATGATGTTAATAGCACCGATGTTGTTTTGTGGAGGGGTGGGAAAGAAGGACATGTAGTTATTCCGCTTCTTTATGATGATTTTGTCTTCATTTTTATTGCTGCTGCTGATGGTGATGATGATTTTGATGACAGGGTGTTTTTGATGGTGTTGATAGCTATCGATGAAGAAATTTTCATTTAAATGTTGTCAATGAATTAAGAATGGCACTTATATGGTAATGATGATGCTCTAACTTGTTGTTATTAATGAAAATTATTGATGTCTGTGATGCTGAAAGTGTACTTAAAAATGTCTTGAAGTGATACTTCAGTTAAGTGTAATAACTGTATATCAGGTTTTATTTTTTTTAACCCTAACCCATCATCTCACTAATATCAGCATCAGAAAAATCCACATGGTCTTTATAGCAACATTGAATTGGAAAGCCCGTGATTGGAACAGTTTAACTTTTTCAAATCATTTTAACACCAGTTTTGAATTTCTCAACCAGAGAAAAACAACTTGTCAGTTTGGAGCATGAAAATTTTTACCTTGTTTATATTTTACATCGAACACACATGGCTTATCCGTGCAAGTCATGTCATTATTCGACTGCTGCATGTTAGGGTACTCCATTATCACCGATCTAATTACTATGTCTTCTAATCATGAACAATTCTTAAAGACGCTCGCTACAGTTTCGTAATTTTTTTCTCAATAATAGATTTTGATGAAATGTTTTGTATTAAAAGATCATGTTATGATGTATTGAAAAATGAAATAAAAATACTAGGTCACCAGCTTTGTTTCAATTTAATTTGCCCCTAGATATGGTGCTATTTTAAACATTTTTCAAAATTTCTGTAATCCTAAAATATATTTCAGTAAAGTACAATAATCAGCATAAATTTGATTATCTAAGCACTTTTATAACGAAAAACAATATATCTATTTGAAACATGCTCAGAGAAATCAAAAGAACATGATTTTGTAAAGAAAAGAATACTTGTTCAGCAGACCCAAGGGCTATTTTTGCATATTTTTGGCAATTTTTAGTTGGTACTTCTGCTATTTGATTGAGTTTCACATAATAGAATTTAATCACTCTGCACATACCTTTGGTTATGTCTACCTAATCTAAAACAAAAAGAAAATTGATAGGTCACCATATTAGATTTCGCTTAAATCAAATTACAACGAGGTGGGGTGTGACGGGCATTTATACAACGCAGGTTGATACGAACTACTCATTCAGTGTTTGAGCAAATGACTTAGAAATATATATATAAAATTATCAAACGGCAGTTTCTTAATAAGCGGATTTTAAGGTGTTTCTGAAGCATTTTGATGGCATATAACGATGAAAGTTTCCGCCCCTTTTTTTTAACAAAACCTATAGTTTACGAATGTACGGTACGGGTACGGTACGGGATTAGAAACAGCTGTGACTCAATGCAGAGTTTGAGCGCTGGTATAAATAACAGACTCCAGTATAGGTCGGACTGAAGCAATTTGAACTAAAAGTACTTGAAATGTATATATTTTGTAACCATGGTGATACTTACCCTTACCTTTAGTCAGTATATTATACATTTTGTACATTAAATGCATGCGAACATACAATAATTTTCGATTTTTTGCCGTACGCGACATTAGATAATCACTTCCGGGCATGCGCAGAAGACCGCACCAAGTCTGCAGTGAGCTAGATCGAAGCCAAACTGGCACGGTGTTGGGGTAAATATCGACCCGTCCGGAAAAACTGTAGCGAGTGTTTTTAAGAGATAACAGGCAACAATAAATAAAATTGCTTTTGTTGTGGAAAGAGGACCATTAGAAGGGTTAGAAGGTAAACCCGCATACTGTTTAGTGTGTGCCTTATAATCCATTCATTATGTAATCTTTTATGCTTTGGCACATACAAATGTCACAGAGACATGAATAACATTTTTAATTGATATCATCATCATCATCATCATGATTATCACCACTTTCATCCCAGTCAGAATGACAGTCATCTTACTAGCAGCAACACCATCATCACAATCACCATAACCACCATCATCATCAATATTTTCATTTTTATCGCCGCCACCACCATCATCATCATAATCATCACCACCACCACCAACAACAACATATAATCATCGTTATCATTGCCATCATAATCTTCATGAACATCATCAACACAATCACCACAGCCTTCATCATCATCATCGTCATCGTCATCATCTGTCATTACATCATTATTATTATATGTTTTTGCTGATGAACACAATGAAAACAGTTTGGTCGTAAAACACAAACATCAATTAATAGTTTTTTTGTTGTAAACATATTTATATAAAACAAGTCAGCATTATTCCCATAATTAAAAGTATAACTACCAGTCTCACATTATATCAAATTTGATTCCTCATACTAACAATCACCAAAGCAACAACAACATTCATTAATCATTATTGTACTCCGTCTTCTGAAATTTCACCAATAATACCACTGATTTTAATCTTAACTTTTCAAACTTTGAATGAAAAACTATATTTAATTTGACTCTAAAATCTCACTCCAAAATTAGATTCAAAGATATCTCTAAGATCTAACTCCAGACACCACTCCAAGACTCCACTCCATATTTTGTCGTATGCCATTAAATATCTTCGTAGGAAATATCACACCGGCACTCGTACCGGTCCTTTAACTATTACTTACGCTCTGCACTAAATCCTAAAGGAATGATATTTCCCATTCCGGCAAAATTTAATTATATATAAATATACCTAATGCGAGATTTAAAAGGCCATAATTATGATAATGGTTCAAAGCCGTTAAAAATGTTAGATACAATCTCTCCTGTACAAAGTGAAAAGTTACCTACCTTTGTACTTGGAAACTTCGTTGTAAGCTCATTTATAAAACGGTTCATCAAAATATCTACAGCTTTCATTATATCCTGTACTTCTTCATTTTCGAAATCAACACACACTTTCTTTTTAATTTCTTCGCATAGATATTCCATTATGGCGGTGTAGACATTATACACAGGTGTCACCCCCCATAATTGACTGTATTCCCCCTCATCCTGTTGCGACCGATCAAAACAAACAGCGGTAAGAAATCGTTTCATATTAAATATTTTGCTTTACAATGTGTGTATTTTTAAGTTTTACGGTAAGTTAAATATAAATATGTGTATGTGGTGATATAACAGATGAAACAGACAAGTAATGTTTACAAAATGTTGACTGATCACACTCATTGCATAGAAATTCACTCGACCAAGTGGCGAAACCGGTGGATAACATGTCAAATTGATCTGCAATCCAATAATCCATGGTGCTTTCTAAAATATGCATGCTTACTCCATAAATATATGTTAATAAGATGTTGCACAGCTGTTGCGTTTTTGAAAGAAATTACTTATCTAGACGGTGAAAAGCATTCACAGTATGTAGACTTACTTGACCTGAACTCTTGTTTCTGAAATCATTAGTCCTCCACCTCTGATTCATGTGGGGAAATTGCAGTTACTTGCGGAGAACAGGTTTGTACTGGTACAGAATCCAGGAACACTGGTTAGGTTAACTGCCCGTCGTTACATGACTGAAATACGGTTGAAAAACGGTGTCCCCCTCCCCCTAAAACAAAGAACTCTTATTTGCGACTGACACCATTTTTCGACTTAAGTATGCGATTTATGTAAATGAAATAAAAATACATACCTAAGTGTCTCGATCGGTCAGTCTTCGTGTATGTACAAACCTGTTCTCCGCAAGTAACTGCCAACTTCCCCACATGAATTATCAGAGGTGGAGGACGAATGACACAATGTCTTTTATCAAATCGTCACGGAGAACATACGCTCCGCCCGGGGATCGAACTCGCGTCCCCGCGATCCGTAGACCAACGCTCTCCTTATTGAGCTAAGCGGGCGGGCTATCGAACCTCTCGTGTTATGCATGTACTAATCTGTTGGGGGTTTGGGGGTCTGTGACTCGCAATCCTATCGAATTATATAATGCGTTTGAATGCTTCAGTATCGTTTACATGCAAGTATTCCGTGTTGGTTTTACAGGCATATACTCTCATAAAATACAAAATTAGAAACCGAAAGTAAACACGGAGTCCCTAGACTGTCACGCAAGAAATTACTTTTATTTTTGTTTTGTGATCTTGGCCTCAATTTTTTGCTATAATTTTACCTATAACCACACTAACACATTATAAAAAAGAAACAAATCATGTTCAGCTTCCCATAAATATAAATATACACACCCACAAAGCACATTAATCGCTTTAAAGTATTTTTGCCCATCTGTCGCAACAGGAAGAGGGGGAATACAGTCGTTTATAGGGGGTGGGTGCAGGCTTTATGCGCTTGCGGGTTCATTTACACAATCTATAAATAAATTACTACTCGGTTATATATCTAAATCAGCAATCTTATGCGAGCGTATAAAAACTACATGTACAGTATAGCTTATAAAACATTTTGAAAGGTCATAACTACTGTTGCCGGCTTAGGTTCACATATTCTTCAGCCATTTTTAAAATGCGATTTTTTTTGTTGTTGTTTTCTAATGTCGAATAAAATAATGATATTTGAAATGCGCCAGAAAAAAAAATCAATTAAACGTACCTAATAAGTGAAAATATTCTAGAAACAAAATTAACATTGGTTAATTTATACTATGAGAATATGAGAATACGAGAATACAAGTATTTAGATTAAGAACTTGTACCATGTTGTCAAAACTGTGATCTTCCAGTGATAGCTAACCAAGATACTAGTATAAGAAATTTATATTAACTTGATAGATATAGAAGCATGCCAGAATTGTATATTGAAGCCCTGGAGGGCCTTTCTTACTGACTTTTGACTTGTGATTTGTGACTTCTGCCTTATGACGGAATATTGCCGGGCATTTCAATCGAGGAATCTGATGCAGTAAGATCTATTTCCTTTGTACGAATATTATATTGTTTATAATAGATGGGGTCCACAAGGACCGCACTTAACATATTTCGTATACACAATTGAACAGGTTGTTTCCGTTCCATTACTCAGACATTGCATAAAAGCGCGGTGTTCGCACTATTAGAAAACAGTAGAATAAAAGTATGGGAGACATTTAAAGTTTGTTTCGGCATTTTTTGTGAATGTTTGGCATACGTAGACGTATACGTATGAAATCTAAATCTTCCTAATGGCAGTACACTACTATCTCTGTTTCTTGTGGCATAGTTTTGTTAAAAAAGTAAAATATATGTTGACTTGAGTGAGATTAAAGATTCAAACATGCGTTCTTCGAATTTTCCTTTAGTTAAACAACGGTATGCACACGTTTATTTTATTCAATACCCGGTATATATACAGCAAAGTTCTGACAATCAGTCCTGGCTGAATGATGATCGGTCTTGGGGTCATCTGAGAACTTGTGGTTTGTATGATGGGATTACCTTGTTTAAAGATGTATATTTTCTTTTCAAAGAGACAGTTTGAAATAAGTTATTTTAAATTGCTTCAGACCCAAGACATGCAGACTGATGCATATGCCACATGGAAATGTCCATTTTTTCTTTTACAGAATGTCAGGCACTTCACAAAATACAAAATAGGTTGGTGTTTCAGGCATGTATAAACTAGGGCATGTGAGGAGCAAAATAACTTGAAATGCATGTACAGGAGACAATCGGTATCGAATGTTTACCCTTTTGAGGCCATTCATGATAAATTGAGGTATTTGGGAGAAATAGCCAGACATGACCTAAAATCGGCATTATTCTTTTAAAATTGACATTTATTTCTTTCAAAAGTGTACTTTGAATTTTGCATGGCATTCTGTAGAAACGTATCAATTACCCCACCCCGTCTTTTCCATGAAATGTTGTACTGTAGGTATTTTAACGTTAAATTCAAATGAACCAATGATATCTGCACACCTTAACGAAATAAAAGTATATAGATTCTAAATCTAATGGGTTATACCTAGAAAACTTCCACAGTACTCAAAAAATAAAAATGCAGTTTACAAGTAGTTACATGAACCTTAATAGCTTACCTTTTCGGTTCTAAAATTTAGTCTTTGGTTCTTTGAAATCACAAATGTCCTTATGTGCTTATATTTTCATTAAGTGCTTTTAATAGTGGAACTTTACAGTACCACAATTCTTTAAGTTCTTAGGATACTTTAGTTTTAGTTCCAGATTAATTATCGTCAGAGAAGCAAAGTGAAATATGTCCATTTGTTCTGTTGCGTGTCCGCTCTGATGGGGAGGATAGTTGCTGTAGTACCAGCTTATCTGCCCGCATCTTCGAATGTTGCAAAGACATCACTCATTGTGGAATAATTTAAACAAGGTTTTATAATAACATATAATGAAATTCTTGAATTTTTGCTACTTAGGCATGGCATTTTGTTGTCATTGCGTCAACTGAAATGGATCCCGCAAACGCTGAGCCTGAAAGCCAATGGAAAGTGTTGTTGATGTAGGCGACAGAGAAATGTTGAAAAGGGGGCAAACTTTTGGCTATCGAAAACTGGCGCCGTCTTAAAGGAACCACAATATGCATGTATCATGAATGTAATGAAGACACTGGAACTGAATGATGTCGAAATGAGAAAAGCCCATCGCCTTAAAAGACGGTTCTATTGTGCAAATAGACCAAACAACATTTGACATTTAGACAGATACAAGTTGAAACCCTTCGGATTTTGTATACATGGTGCGATGTATGGTTTTAGCAGGAAACTAATCTGGTTAGAGGTTTCAGTCCAAAAATAATTGCAAAATATTTTTGGACGCACTAAAGGAAACTGGAAAGGCAACCCGTATATTGCGCTGTGATGCTGGCACACAAAACTCTGTTGTTTTCCTTCTACAGCAACTCTTTCGGCATTATGCAGCCGGCCCCTTTGCTGGGAGTCGAAACGTTATTATTGGAAAAGGCACTTCTAACCAGCGCATTGAACGATGTTGAGGCTCTCTACGGCAACAAGGATTACAGTGGAGGATGAACTTCTTTCAGGACTTACGCGATTCTGGCCATTTCAACGAGGTCGGCCCGATACATTGCGAGAATTTAAAGTCTGATACAATCCCATCTGGATCGAATTGTACAACAATTGAACGTACTTGATATACGGCACCAGCATTATTCTGAAGTACCTTACGGAAAATCTGACGTCATGTACTTTTTACCGATCATGGATCGGTGATTGACCATCGTGATGTGAGAATTTGCAAAGACATTGATGAATTTAATGAGTTAGGTCATATTTTAAAGCCAGACCTTCAAATGCCATTAGATGTTGATGCCGCACTGCAGTTATTCTTAGATTTAAATGATTTAGTGACACAAAGCTGAAAGGATTCTTACTTAATTCTTGATGTGCGTGAAATTAGCCAGAGCAGCCAGAGTAGTCAGAGTTTAGCCAGAGTTCAGCCAGAGTTTAGCCAGAGTTCAGCCAGAGTTTAGCCAGAGTAGCCAGAGAATTCAGAACTCTGGTTACTCTGGCTAGCCAGAGTAGCCAGAGTTCAGCCAGAGTAGCCATAGTTCAGCCAGAGAAGTCATAACTCTGGTTACTCTGGCTGGCCAGAGTAGCCAGAGTTCAGCCAGAGTAGCCAGAATTCTTGTTACTCTGGCTGGCCAGAGTAGCCAGAGTTCAGCCAGAGAAGTCATATCCTGGTTACTCTGGCTGGCCAGAGTAGCTAGAGTAGCCAGAACTGGTTACTCTGGCTGGCCAGAGTAGCCAGAGTTTAGCAAGAAAAGCCAGAGTTTCTAGGATGTTAAAATGTTCTGGCTACTCTGGTCAGCCATAGTATCCAGAATAGCCCGAGTCACTTTGATTTTATTTGCTCTGGTTAGTCTGGCTGGCCAGAGTAGCCAGAGTTTCTAGGATTTTAAGAGTAGCCAGAGTAACCTGGTTCACAAAACATTTTTCGTCTTAGCTGAGTTTGATTATGAAACTTAATATGTCATTTCTATCTAAATAGCATGTTTAAACTGAATTTCAAGTTAATTACTATTTTCAAGGGGCTATTTAGAGTAGCCAGAGTAGTCAGAAGAGTTCTGGCTACTCCATAGTAACCAGAGTAGCCAGAACTCTTGTTACTCTGGCTGGCCAGAGTAGCCAGAGTTCAGCCAGAGTAATCAGAGTTCAGCCAGAGTAGCCAAAGTTGAGCCATAGTAGCAAGAGTTTCTAGGATTTTAACATGGTCTGACAACTCTGGTCAGCCGGAGTCACCAGGATATCATTTGCTCTGGTTACCTTGGCTGGCCAGAGTAGCCAGAGTTTCTAGGATTTTAACATGTTTTTGCTACTCTGGTCGGCCAGAATAGCCAGAGTAACCCGCTCCAATGTTCACAAAAGTTTTTCAGTCTTAGCTGAATTTGATTATGAAATCTAATAATTGCGCCGTGCCATGAGAAAACAAACATAGTGGCTTTGCGACCAGCATGGATCCAGACCAGCTTGCGCATCCGCGCAGTCTGGTCAGGATCCATGCTGTTCGCTTTTAAAGCGTATTGGACTTGGAGAAACTGTTAGCGAACAACACGGATCCTGACTGGTCTGGATCCATTCTGGTCTCAAACCCACTATGTTGGTTTTCTCATGGCGCGACTCATATGTCATTTCTATCTAAATAGCATGTTTAAAACTGAATTTAAAGTTAATAACTATTTTCAAGTGGCTATTTAGAATAGCCAGAGTAGCCAGAACTCTGGTCACTATGGCTGGCCAGAGAAGCCAGAGTTTAGCCAGAGAAGCCAGAGTAGCCAGAACACTGGTTACTCTGGCTAGCCAGAGTAGCCAGAGTTCAGCCAGAGTAACCAGAATTCTGGTTACTCTGGCTGGCCAGAATAACCAGAGTTCAGTCAATGTAGCCAGACATCTGGTTACTCTGGCTGGCCAGAGTAGCCGAGTAACCAGGATGTCAATTGCTCTGGCTACTTAGGCTAGCCAGAACAGCCAGAATTTCCGAGATGTCCATTGGTTCTAGCTACCCTGGCTAGCCAGAATAGCCAGAGAAAATACTGTAAT
The DNA here is from genome assembly GCF_021730395.1 of Mercenaria mercenaria. Lineage (NCBI taxonomy): Eukaryota > Metazoa > Mollusca > Bivalvia > Venerida > Veneridae > Mercenaria > Mercenaria mercenaria. The sequence goes on along the minus strand of NC_069366.1, from coordinate 10,295,771 downwards.
ACCTATTGCGAAATGACCCTTTTGGTACTCTCAGGTTTGATTTTTTAGTGTTTTATATGTATCATCGTACCATCGTGCATCGCGGTTAAGTATTGAATAAAAAGTCACGGTTGTCCAAACGGAACGCCGTACATAACAGTGTCAAAATGGTGAAAAGTCAATTTACATTACTGAACAAAATTTATAGGTAAGACTAAGTCAGATTAAATGATATTTAATAGTTACCATTATATATTGAATGACCCTCATACACTATACTTGAATTTTTTTAGCTCGTGTCACTGTGTGACAAGGTGAGGTTTTGTGATCAACTTTTGTCTTGTCTATCAGATTGAGTCAGGCTCTTTGACTGAACTCAGTACTTACTCCATTTTATATTGTAAAACCTTAAAAATCTTCTCAAGTATCACAAGACCCAGGGCTTAGATATTTTGCAAGAAGCATTGGCAAGTACATCCCTTTCAAAATTGTTCAAATCATGGACTCCGTGGTCATATTGGATCTGCCTTGGGGCTTTAAGTTTCACATAGAGTAATATATTAAATCCTATAAAATATTCTTATTTTCCTTTAGGCCTAGACTATATATATTTTGTATGTAGCATGGCCTAGTGAATGCCTCTCTTAAAATTGAGCAAATCATGTCCCCTGATGTCAAAATTGCCCCCGCTTGTGCTAATGAGCTTGCAAAGTCTTACAGGAAAATCTTTTAAAATCTTCTCGAAAGAATTGCAATGACAAGAGTTAAGATATTTTACATGTTCAAATCAATACCCCAGAGTCAAAATGGATCCTACTTAAGTTTTATATAGAAAAAAACATGAAATACTTACATAGCTTTTTCAGAGCCACAAGGGTAAGAGCTGAAATATTTTGCATGTAAATTAGCAAAATTTATAATGGAGTTCTTTCAAACTTGATTGAATCACCACCCCCAGGGCAATATTAGTCTCTATCTGTGGATTATCAATATACTTCTAATCTTATACAATATAAGTTTAAAATTTCAAGAATGCCCAGAATTTAGAGTTAACAATTACAAATTGTGAATTTTTACTATGTCATAACCGACAAGGTCCAAGTAAGCGATTCAGGACCTTATTCAGGACCATATGGGTCCTCTTGTTTATAGTGATATCACAAACAATTGCAGTGAATTCCATTTAACTTTGAGTGTAAAAACAAAGAATATTTATTTAAAGGCTTCTGGTTTTGTATTTATTTAACTTCAGTGTTTGACTTGAATTTGTACCAAATAAATTAACCTGAAGACATAATATAAAGAAATTGGAGAATAACGTTTTCATACTTGTTAACAGCAACCAATTCCTGAAATTTGCATTTTAAAGTTGTGGTTGACATGTGAACACATACACTTAAAGCGGCTTAATAACGGTATTTCATCTAAACCCTTGGAAAAAGGTAAGTACCTGTGACATGCCAATCAAAACGCAAAATGCCATTCAAAAATTGATTGTGGTCACCTTATGCCATCAGACAATCAACATTCCATGTTGTATTAACTCGGTATTACTTGTGTACGTGTATGAAACGATATAGGACTGCTAACTGATAAGTAAGACAAGTAAGTCCGTTTGATGAATCACTTGATACATGAAACACTAAAACACCCTGCGGGTACAAAAAAAGGTCATTTCGCAACATGTTAAAGCCCTAGAAACTCTGGCTACTCTGGCAGAAGTCCGTTTTATGAATCACTTGATGCACAATACACAAAAAAACTCAACCTTGAGAGAACCAAAATAGTCACTAATGTTCTAATACCTTTCCAATATAGCTTCCGTTCCAAACATAGCTGTGAGGCTCAACTATTATCCTTTACACAAGAAACTTTTGACAATTTCCAATCTGGAAACAAACAGGTCTCATAGTAATGGATTTCTCGAAAGCTTTCGACAAGATCGATCATCAACTCCTTCTCTATAAAATCGTGAAACTGTGTGTCTACAGAATCTCTCTATCCTGGATTCAATCTTTCCTTAGTAACCGTTCTCAATCTGTAGTAGTTGAAGGCTCACACTCTTTACCAGTTCTATCAGGGGGTCCCTAAGGTTCAGTGTTGGATCCTTGTCTCTTCATTTGTTCTATCAATGACCTTCCTGACTCTGTTAAAGGTAGAATGCGCTTATTTGCTGATGACACTATCGTATACCTCAACATAGACTCGTTAATAGACTCTTACAAAGTTCAAGATGATTTGACAAAATTAGAAGAATGGGAACGTAACTGGTCTATGAAATTCAATCCTGATAAATGCGAAATAATAGGAATCTCAAAAAAAAAGAGAAAAAAATATCATCTTTCCATATAAATTACTTAATCAAGAACTAAAAAGTACAGGAAATGCTAAATATCTTGGGATTACTATTAGTGATGTCTTAACTTGGAAACACATATTAAAATTACATCTACAAAAGCTAGTAACACTCTCAGATTCATTAAAAAATATGAACAATGTAATAACAATAATATTAAAGAAACTGCCTAAAAACATACGTTCGCCCACAATTAGAATACTGTAAACACCATATTGCATCCATTGCAGAAAAAAACTTAGTATATGAGATTATTATCATTATTATATTATTATCATCATCATCATTATTATTATTATTATTATTATTAATCCAGATTTGTTGAGCGCCCATTTAATATAAAATATACGTTTAAGGGCGCTTAACAATTAAACATGTGACATATCGCAGATATGTAGGACAATCACAAAAACATGGCATATGCAATTTCAAAACTGAAACTGAATGATTCGGTTAATGGTTATTTGTACAACATTATTCGGGATGCATGTATTCTTCTATGTTCTAGTGTCTGACATTTAAGTTTCAAGTATTGATTTTACGCTGCTTTGGTATGAGTAGCCAGAACATGTTAAATCCTCATAAAGTCTTGTTACTCTGGCTGAACTCTACCTACTCTGGCCAGCCAGAGTAACCAGAGTTGTTCTGGCTACTCTGGCTGAACTCTGCCTACTCTGGCCAGCCAGGGTAACCAGAGTTCTGGCTACTATGGCTACTATAAATAGCCAATAGAAAATAGTTATTAACTTGAAATTCAGTTTTAAACATGTTATTTAGAAAGAACCAGAGTTGTTCTGGCTACTCTGGCTGAACTCTGCCTACTCTGGCCAGCCAGGGTAACCAGAGTTCTGGCTACTATGGCTACTATAAATAGCCAATAGAAAATAGTTATTAACTTGAAATTCAGTTTTAAACATGTTAGTTAGAAAGAAATAACATATTAAGTTTCAAGATCGAATTCAGCTAAGACTGAAAATGTTTTGCGAACACGGGACCTGGTTACTCTGGCTACTGGTTACTCTGGTCAGCCAGAGTAGCCAGAACATGTTAAAACCCTAGAAACTCTGGCTACTCTGGACAGCCCGAGTAACCAGAGCTACTTTAATTAACCACTTGAAAATAGTAATTAACTTGAAATTCAGTTTTAAATACGCTATTTACATAGAAATGACATACATGTATTAGGTTCCATAATCAAACTCAGCTAAGACTGAAAATATTTTGCGAACACGGAACCTGGTTACTCTGGCTACTCTGACTGACCAGAGTAACCAGAACATGTTAAAATCCTAGAAACTCTGGCTACTCTGGCTGAACTCTGGCTACTCTGTTAGAAACAGCCAGAGTAACCAGAGCAAATGATATCCTGGTGAACTGAGTAGCCAGAACATGTAAAAATCTAAAACATCTGCCTACTCTGGTTGAATTCTGGCTACTCTGGCCAGCCAGAGTAACCAGAGATCTGGATACTGGATGAACTCTGGCTACTCTGGCTGAACTCTGGCTACTCTGGCCAGCCAGAGTAACCACAGTTATGACTTCTCTGGCTGAACTCTGGCTACTCTGGCTAGCCAGAGTAACCAGAGTTCTGACTTCTCTGGCTACTCTGGCTGAACTCTGGCTGAACTCTGGCTATTCTAGCTAAGCTCTGGCTGAGCTCTGGCTACTCTGGCTGCTCTGGCTAATTTCACGCACATTAAATATTGACATGTTGTTTGCCAGTTTCGCTGTTCAATATACCATCAAATGTCGCAAAACCCTACAATTTAAGTAAATAGCACTATATTTAAGTGGAGACTATAGTAACGGTTTGTGTTTGGGATTTCGATCTTATCCTTTGTTTACTGGGATTGATTAGTAATATCATAAACAAACATTAATGTACGTTTGTTTTTTTTTTCATACACAATGTTTATTTTCTAATTTTAAACGATCTGACAGTTCCATTTAAGATAATTACGTGTATTTAGATCCACAATCCCGTTATTATCATAAAAAGTGAAAATAAAAACTTTCCATGTATTTTGAGTTTGTTTTTGTTGTTGTTTTTTTACTACTTCTTGTTATTACAGTGTACTTTATAACCTTATCTCTACCTTGTCTCTATTTGAATTATCTCCCTTTTTCATGTAAAATGTTGCTTGTTGTGAACATAGCTCAAAAAGCGTCAACCGAAAAAGCAATGTTGCTTTTTGTTTATCATATTATTATTATTATCGTCATTATTATACCAGTATATCAGTTGGTCAAGTGGGCCATGGACGCCTAACATAAATACGAGAACTAAATTGGTAAGGACGTTTAATTTGATTTTTCGACAGTAACACAGTTATGTGTGTATTTGCCACACTAAATTAATTTCAAGGGCGAGGCGTATGTTCTCCGTGACGATCTGATAGAAGACATTGTGTCTGAAATCATTCGTCCTCCACCTCTGATTCGCGTGAGAAACAGCATACAGAGACATTGCAATTTAAAAAATTGTGCTATTTCATCAAGTGACTGTGACTGTTTAAGTGCCAAAAAGAGAACTTTTGATAAATGAATAATGATATAGAATACTAGAGCTACATAGAGACATTCAGAAGAACTATACATATCCTTATAACTTTCGCGGCCACCAGTATGTAATGTATTGACGTTCATTTGTCGCCCTTCTTTACGTGACGTCTTCCGCATTACGTAACGTTTATGACGACACGTCCGTTGTATTGATATGTAACGTTAGTGATATTAAAGGTACGAACCTGACACAACGTGTATTTTATACAGTCTTAATCCCTTTCCGATAAGTGTAACCTTGACATTAGACCTAGGAACCTGATTCTTGCGTATGACACTCCGACTCATAATGGTGAACATTTATGCCATATTACATCAAAATCCAACCATGCATGAAGAAATGCTCCGGACAAAGTTCAATTTGACATTTGACCTCTATGTATGACCTTGACTTTAGACCGAGGGACCTGGTTCTTGCGTATGACACACCGTCTCATTATGTTGAACATTCATGCCAAGTAACATCAAAATCCCACCATGCATGAAGAAGAAATGCTCCGGAAAAAGTTCAATTTGACATTTGACATCTAAGTGTGACCTTGACATTAGACCTAGGGACCTGGTTCTTGCGCATGACATTCCAATTCATTACAGTGACATTCATGCCAAGTTACATCAAAATTCCACAATGCATGAAGAAGAAATGCTCCAGACAAAGTTCAATTTGACATTTGAACTCTTAGTGTAACCTTGACATTAGACCTAGGGACCTGGTTCTTGTGGGTGACACTCCGAGTCATTATAGCGACATTCATGCCAAGTAACATCAAAATCCCACAATGCATGAAGAAAAATAGCTCCGGACAATGTTCAATTTGACATTTGACCTCTAAGTGTAACCTTGACATTAGACCTAGGAACCTGGTTCTTGCGCATGACACTCTGACTTATAATGGTGAACATTCATGCCATGTTACATCAAAATCCCACCATGCATGAAGAAGAAATGCTCCAGACAAAGTTCAATTTGACATTTGACCTCTAAATGTAACCTTGACATTAGATCTAGGGATCTGGTTCTTGTGCATGACACTCCGACTCATTATAGTGACATTCATGCCAAGTTACATCAAAATCGCACCATGCATGAAGAAGAAATGCTCCGGACAAAGTTCAATTTGACATTTGACCTCTAAGTGTAACCTTGACATTAGACCTAAGAACCTGGTTCTTGTGCATGACACTTTGACTCATAATGGTGAACATTCATGCCATGTTACATCAAAATCCCACAATGCATGAAGAAGAAATTCTCCGGACAAAGTTCAATTTGACCTTTGAACTCTAAGTGTGACCTTGACATTAGACCAAGGAACCTGTTTTGTGCGCCTGACACTCCGTCTCATAATGGTTAACATTCATGCCAAGTTGCATCAAAATCCCACCATGCATAAGGGAGAAATGCTCCGGACTTACTTCAGTTTGACCTTTGACCTCTAAGTGTAACCTTGACCTTTGAGATAGAAACATGGGGATTGGGCATGACACTCCTTCTCATTGAGGTTAATATTCATGCCAAATATAAACAAGATTTGTTCATGCATGTCAAAGTTATGGTCCGGTCAAAATTGGACGGACGCAACCACGGCACGTACGCACAGACGAACGGACGCACGCAAGCACATACACCGACCCGCGAGAAGTGACCGCTATATCGAGCTCACCGCAAAAATGAATTTAACGACCCGTTATACCCGAAAACACGCATAAATTCGATAAAATACTGCAAACCGAGCGAAATAAAGGCAAGAAAATGTATGATCAAATATTGGTGTTACTCAGAACATCTTATCATCAAAAATTGGTGTCAGTGAGAACCTTCCCTGCGAATCATGTGGTGCCAGACAGAACATTTTTGGTCTGTCCATCCGAATTTAACACCTCGTAGATTTCTTAAAGTAATGGAGGTCTAGCCGGGATATGTAGTAGACAAAGAGATAAAATATTGGGCTTTATATTGAGAGTAATGTCAATTTTGTTGCTTCAGAAATGAGAAAATAAAACTCGATTCAATATCAAAAAAAAAAATAAAAAATAAAAATCTGGCCACGGATTAGCCATCTCTGTGATTATTTGGTATTTTTTTTATTCAGAAAACATTCCTTTAGATGCCTCTTTGTATCCCCGAAACCTGGGAGGAATCTGGTTTTAACTGATTCACATTGTGTATAGACAAAGTTGAAAATACTTACTTCAAAACGACAACAATCTCGTTTTAGAATCACGTTGTCCGATCTGGTGTCATGTTGTCTTATGGTGTCGCGTTATCGCATTATGTATATTGCATCGAGAGACATACACTTGTTCTTTCGTGGAATATTATTTCACTCCTTAATTTGCTCAATATTTCCGCTGCAAACTCGTGCATTTTTTGTTTTTGGATAAAAATTAAATAACCTATAAATACTCACTATTTCCACCCCTCGAAATACAATATAACACGCCTCTTCCGTTATCTCAAGGCTATATTGCATGTTGGATCAGATTTTAAATTCAATATGTATCAATTTCAAGATATACCAGAAAATGTTCACCAATAAGCCGTAGTTTTGCCTGTTCAAAAAAAACTGTAAAATTTAGTTTATAGACCGTTAGTATTAATTCTGGTCATAATATATCTCTAAATCTGTGAACCTGTGTAGACTATATTAGAAAAATAGTTATATTGTTTAACATTTCAAAGAAGACGATATTTTCGCAATGTGATATCAAAGTATTTTCGGGAAAATGTTTAATATTTTTAAACATGTATCACTTAAAGTAATTTTATTCTGTTTCATGACATTTAACAATCCATTTCTTTGGACCAGAATTTATTCAAATATAAGGCCAGCACGTAATTGAACACTTCGCCATAATAATTGTGTTTTAATGATTATTGAATTACTCGCATTATCGCGTTCCTTTGATGTTTTCGTTGCGATTCAACTGAACCGATAACTGATATGAATACAGTATAGAAATAGTTGTGATGATACTTAATACTACTCATTGAGCAAGTATGGTGATATGATAATATCGGTACAGTTTTTTTGTTATTGTATTGCTATCATATGAAATTTAGGGCTTCCATGCAGTGTGGAGCTCTTGTTTACGAAACATATATATAACCCCGGTTGAAAAGAAATATTGTTTCCATACGATAAAATAGTTAAAGGTCGTGCATTATCGTAAATATCACGACGTTGGGTGAAATCTAGGGAATAGTAATCTCAGTCAAAGAACTCGATTAATATCGGCATACGATAAAATATGGAGTGGAGTCTTGAGAGGGGTCTTGAGTGAGATTTTGGATTGACATTGGAGTGAAAAATTGGAGTGAGATTTGGGTGCCCGGCAAAATCATATGTTTTACTTTGCTTTTTATATCAGATTATATTGACTACATGATGAAAGTCATATAGAAAGAAAGTTGGAACGAGTTGGAAATAGCACAGTTACCGATAATGATGATGATGATGATGATGATGATGATGATGGTGATGATAGTTTTTGCAATGTTATTTGATGATGATGTTTATGCGAAATATGCTGATATCACCTTTGCCAATGTTTGTGTACTGCTGATGATGAAAATGTAGCTAAAAATGTTATTAGCACTGATGATGATGTTGTTTTGTGAAAGGGAGGGAAAAAAGACAAGTAGTTGATTTTTATTGCTGCTGCTGCTGCTGATGATGATGATGATGATAATGATGATTATTTTGAGGCCAGGATGTTTTTGATGATGGTGATAGCGATCGATGAAAATATTTTCAATCTAATGCTGACAATGAAATAAGAATGGAATATATATGATAATGATGATGCTCTATATTGTTACCAGTGGGAATTATTGATGCTTGTGGAGGTGAAATTGTTATAAAACTTTTTTTTTTTTTGAAGTGACGCTTCAATTAAATGTAATAACTGTACATCAGGTTTTGGCTGATTTTTAACCCTAACCCATCTTCACCACTAATATAATCATCAGATTTGAATTTCTCTACCAAAAACAAAAACAAAACAAAAAAAACAAAAAAAAAAAACATCTTGCCATTTTGGAGCATAATACAATAATTAATCTTGTTTATAACATGTATTGAACACACTGGGCGTATCAGTGCAAGTCATGGTATTATATGAAAGCTGCATATATGGGAACTTCTTCACCGATCTAACTACCATGTTTTTTCTAATCATAAAAATTCTTAATAATACATAAAAATTGCTCTTCCTTCGGGAAGAAAACCATTAGAAGGTTTTAAGGTCTTTTTTTCATTTCCCATATGCTTTAGTTGATACATCTGCAAACTGTTTAGCGTGTCTTATGTAATCATTTATGCTTTGACATCGAAGCGACACAGAGACATGAACGACATCATTTTAATCATCATTATCATCATCGTCATCATCACAAACACTACAACAATAATCATTATCTAAACGTTATCAAGATCATCACAACTATCATCATCATCCCCATCATCACCACCAAGAATAACACATAATAATGGTTATTATTACCATCATAATCATCATTTAAGTCATCAACACAATCACCACTGCCTGCATCAACATCATCATCATATGTCATTACATCATCACCATCATCTTAGATTTACTGGTGTTTTTGCTGATGAACAAGATGGAAACACTTTTGATCGGAAGACATGAACACTAATCAATAGTTTTATTGTAAACATAATTATGTAAAACAAATCAGTATTATTCCCATAATCAAAAGTATAACTACCAGTTTCACATTATATTAAATTTGATTTTTCATAACAACAATTACCACAGCAACTTCAACATATACTAATCATTATTGTATTTCGTCTTATGAAATAAATTTTAACAGTAATACAACTGCTCTTAATCTTAATAACTTGTAAACTTTAAATGAAAAACTGTTTAATTTCACTCCAAAATCTCACTCTAAAATAATACTCAAAGATCACTCCAACATCTCACTCCGGACTCCACTCCAATACTCAACTCCATATTTTGTCGTATGCCATGAACATCTACATAGGAAAACCTTGATTGCACCTGATATTAACTATTACTTGTATTGCTCGGCAGAAATCGCATTAAATCCTTAAGGCGTCAGGAGAATAATTTTCTTACTATGTATAGACCTTATGCGAGGTTTAAACATACATATTTGATAAATATGATTGAAAAACTGAAACTTATATTTATTCATTGTGTTGTTTGCATTTTATTGCATTGCTTTTGTATACTGGATTATAGTATTGTGTGTATGTTACTGTTTTCATGTATGTAAAGGAATAAACGGGGTTACCCATATGGGGCCTCAAAAAAAAAAAAAAATGGTTTAAACACGCCATATGATTCATACAGTGTCTCCTGTACAAGGTGAATAGTTACCTACCTTCGTACTTGGGAACTTCGTTGTGAGTTCATTAACAAAACGGTTCATCAAAATATCTACTGCTTTCATTATATCCTGTATTTCTTCATTCTCGAAATCAACACACACTTTCCTTTTTATTTCGCCGCATAGATACTCCATTATTGCTGTGTACGATTCATGAAAATATAAATATACTACATAACTATACTGACGGCATTAAAAACGTCTCATGTATTTATCGGCATGGTATTTTAATACGAAAACGAAATTATGGTCGTAATATTTCAGTGCAAGCTCGTATTAGCATCGGTTATCCTCGGACATACCGACGTAAACACAATAAATAGCTGACTTTCTTTATTATGAAAAACTTCCAAAAGCTACAGCAAAGACCAAGTCACGGCAAAATATTTGCATACATGTTGCAAAGCCATATAAAAATGCGTCGTATTTTATTTCCTTCAGTATATATATGCTTGCGTGCTCATTTCTCAATCAATAAACCACTCGGTTGTATGGCTGTTTGCATTTATTCGGATAATTCGTGTAACTCGATATAACATATTTACAACCACGTAACAGGTTACATACTACCAAATCACATTAAGGTCAGATAAAGCTAATATTTACTTTCTAAATAAACATGGTATGAACAAGCTCATATCAACACTAACTTAGCCATCTTATACGAGTATATACGAACTGCATGTACAGTAAAGCTTTATGTTTGAAAGTAAGTGTTATAAAATTAAACATTTTAAAAGGCGAGCCTTGACAAACCATTTTAGTCACAATCCTTCTAGCATAATGTTGCCGACATGAGTCATTTATCATAAACAGAACAGAGCATATACATTTCAGTCGTTTCTCAAATGCGTTTTATTTTCAGCCATTAAAAGACGAACTTTCTAATTGTCGCATAAAACTGAGACAGAAAAAATAAAAGTACCTTTAAGTGAAAATATTCTACGAAAATTATTGATATTAGATATTTGGTACTATAACAATGCTGTACGCTTCTTTACTTTTCTGACATGTTTTTTGACAGCTGGAATTTTTCCGTAACACAATTTAGAATACGCTGCCAGAAGCTTTTAACATTAAAACCCTGAGATAAGGTATGTATAGATATATGATATACTATATGATATTTTATAAAAGGCCTCACTTGGGGCGTTGAATTCTTCATGTGAGGAAGCCATCCAGCTGGCTTACGGAAGGTCGGTGGTTCTACCAAGATGCCTGCTCGTGATGAAATAATGCACGGAGGGGTACCTGTGGTCTTCCTCCACCATTAAAGCTGGAAAGTCGCCATATGACCTATCATGTGCTGGTGCGACGTTAAATCCAACAAAACATATTGTAAAAGAGACGACATTTGGATCATATTAAATTCATGCTGGACACGATTGAGTCTGCCTTTGCGACCAGTGTAGATCATGATCAGCCTGATCGCTTTTCAGTCAGTATTTTTTTGGTAAGCACCCCTTTTAACAGTTAATGGTACTGTCCAAATTGAAAGACGGATAAGTTCATTATAGAAATTTTCCAGGGTAAAGGACTTAAGCAAAAGACGGCATTGATTTATGACAGTTGATATTGATATAAGATGCTACATGGCTTGAATATTTTGAAAGTTTGGTGTCCATCTGGTGACACATATTAATGAAATGCAAAGCAAAATTCTTATGATTTCATGATTAATTTTGTTGTTCATATCATACGTGTTAATTTCTCTAATTCAGGAGGTAATGGTACAAACACGTTTCTTTCCTTTAAAACCTCTTTGGAACTGGCATCCCTTCTCTTCTTCAAAAAGTCATCATACAGTCTATCGTCTTGTGTCTTCCTAGAGCTCTTACACAGAATGCTAAGACTTTTTACATCATAATATAAATCCTCTAAAGAAACAATGAAAACAGACATTTACGAAAGACATGTATTGCCTTTTCTGGGTCTAAAATGTCTAAACAACTACCAATATCCATATGCACGATAGTAATAGCGAGTGGAGTAAATCTCCGTATCGCGCACATTCATAAATATCCTTGATCATATCTAAAAGGCATATATGCGCTCCTCTCTTTTGTGCTTTACACCTCTTAATATGATTTAGAACTACACACTTTGCCTCATATGATTTAAGATACTCTATGTTGCCGAAATATTGGAAGGCCTTCCTCACAAATTTCAGAATACAAAATGCCAGTTTGTGTTCCTTTGAGGATTCTTTTAAATGTTTTAGCTCTGAGTGACATGTTGAGATTCTCTAATCTAATTTTTTTTTTTTTTAAAAACGTGGAAAATAGGGGAAACGAAAATATATGACGCTTTCTTCAAGTGGCATTGCTGTTCCGTCGGCCTTCCGTTCTATCATTTCATATCCATAACAGGATAAAAGTCAACTTCAATTTGTAACTCATCTTCGGGTGATCTTTCTGGAAATATGAATGGTCTAAATGGATTACATACTTGTCTTTTGATACTTGACCACACGAAAGAAAGGACCGATTCCTGCTTGACATTTCCATATGGTATTGGTACGTCAGTAATCCTTAAATAACCAGTTTTCATATAAACTGTGCAGTACTGACAGCCGTGAAATGCCATCTCTGGAATATTGCATAACTGAAGTGTACATAAATTTCTTTCACACTTTGCTCTAGTACTATTTAATAAGTGTGTTCATAAACGATATCTTCATTGCTGTAAATGAGCCGCACCATGAGAAAACCAACATAGTGCGTTTGCGACCAGCATGGATCCAGACCAGCCTGCGCATCCACGCAGTCTTTTTAGGATCCATACTGTTCGCTAACGGTTCTCTAATTGCAATAGGCTTTGAAACTGAACAACATGGATCCTGACCAGACTGCGCGAATGGGGCAAGTTAGAAGTAGAAGATCGAAATTCTAATTTTTGAAAGGATGACATTGAATTTCGGTTACATTGAATTTCGCACAAACTTGGAAATCGAAATTAAAATTAAAAAAAACAAACATCGAAATTCGAGGCAGAATTGAAATAAGAGTCAACAGGAGGATCGAAATTCAAATATTTTGAGTTGAGCGGCGGTCTAGTGGATACTGTGTCGGCCGCTCAACCCAGGGGTCGTGAATTCGAGCCCCACATGGGTCACGGCCATGACTTCTCATATGATACCTGTACTTGTTTTTCCAGGAAGCGTACTCGAGAGTGGTCACAATAATTCACATAATTTGTGGGGCGATTTTGGTTAAAGTTATACGTTCCCCTTCATGGTTCTTTTATTGCTGCTACAAGTTCTGTAAAACGTTGCAGTTTATATTTCGAAACTTTCGAATTTCATAGGTTGATGTACTCACACCTCACAACGTACAGCACTATTACTATACCTGTCCATTATTAGCCTGTACCTGTCCATTCTTAAAGTATCCATTATTTTAAGAATGGACAGTTACAGGTTAACAATGAACGGGTATAGTGAAATAATCGTGTGTATAGAACGGTATCGGTACAATAACCTACTAACAAAGGTTTACATCACAACCGTGTTTTAAGACAGGTATAAAAGCGTCCGGTGACCGGGCGGCTTGAACGCAGGCTAGGCGCACAGTTACCGCACAGCTAGAGACTTCCTAAAGAAAAACAACATTTGACAGTGTATCTCTTTTATGACTTTTGGTAAATTCATACTTGAAATACATTTTCAGTCTGTAATAAGAGCGGCTCTTTTAATATTTGGGGATGGGGGTGCCCCTAGTGGGCTAAGAAATCACCTGTACATATCAGAGATGCACCTAACTATGCAAATGAAAAATATTTTTTCAAAATTAACAGTAAAAAAATCCAACATTTCATAGCTTTTCTTTACAATTTACCTTGGAGATACCTCTTAAACATCACCCTCTCCATACCCCCCCCCCCCTACCCCCTTTAAGAGGAGGGGTTACCCTCTCTCGTATCCCGCACCTCATAATTAAGTATGATGAGTACAGGGACTTACGACGACATGCAAAGGTTGGCTGTTGTTTATACATAATTTATTTTAGGTCGATTTTGAAGGAAGTTCTACAACTTATATTAATCACTCTCAACACCTCATTCCTGATTGAATCCATCGCCATGAGGGTATGAGAGAAGAGGTCAGTTTCACTTTTAATACTGAGCGCAAAGCAAGGGAGATACTGGTACCATTTTTCACGTCTTTGGCTATTGTTGATGTACCACATAAACAATACCAGCAGAAAAGGTAAACTTAGATACTACGATGGCAAAGAGATGAGATAGATGTTTTATACTAATTAGTGCGCACGTAATTATTAAGCTTCGGAATCCAGTCTGAAAATTTATAACTTTTTACTACCTGCAAATTGACAATATCAGAAACTCGATGCATGCCAATAAACACTTATTAGCGCAAATTAAGTGGGATCTTTAATGTGTAGATATTAAATATCATTTATCCTGACAAAGCACAAATATCATCAAGTCTTCCCAGGCTAGTAATTACTAATACGTGCGCACATATTAGCATGATTAACATAAAAACATCAGCGCACATATTAACTAGTAGGTATGCCCTTTGAACATAGAAAGTTAGGTTTCGCCTACCATTCGATATTTTTTTCTATTAACTGTTTGAAATATGGCTTTGAAACTTTTAACACTTGCTTACCAACATGGTCACACATTGCCATACAGTGCAAGACTTATCCAAATTTTCAAATGCATGTACATTGTTTGTCTTATCTGTTCCTTTTTTTGAGCCTATACTTCTATCAATACATCAAATTATCGAGCGTGCTATCAACAGACAGTTGTTTTTTTATTTGGTGGGTGAGTCGTAGAATATTGATTAATTTGCAATGGCTTCTATGGACTGGTTGGTACATAATAGTTTTTTTTGGCATCATTAATTTTTGATTATCATGCTCTTGGCAAATACCAGTTCTTTAGTCGGGGCCTCCGTGGCCTAGTGGTTAAGGTCGCTGACTTCGAAAAACTTGCCCCTCTTCGATGTGGGTTCAAGCCTCACTCGGGGCGTTAAATTCCTCATGTGTGGAAGCTATCCAGCTGGCTTATGGAAGGTCGGTGGTTCTACCCAGGTGCCCGCTCGTGATGAAATAGTGCACGGAGGGGCACCTGAGGCAATATAACCTATAACTGTGTCGGTACGACGTTCAACCTAACAAAATAAATAAATAAATGAGTTCTTCAGTCATTCTTAAAGAGTTTATTCAAACGTTGTATTTTACGATATTTTACAACCTTGTAATATTTATGTTAATAGAAATCTTAAGTGTAAGGCTTTTCTTTTTAATTAAGAACAATACTGGAGAAATGTTTTAAACCTGTTTTATCTAATGTAGTAACTCCCATTTATAAATTCACTTTAATATCAGTATTTTCGTCTTTTTAACTGATTAGCGATGATGTTTTCCTTGTATCTTTATTTTAAGACACTCATCTATGTTTGTCAATGTAAGTGAATTATGTCTGTGAAATCAGAATAATTATTGTCTCTTATAACTCTACTTAGAGTGACAATGTACTGTTGTATACATTTATATTTAAATTAAGTATGATGTTTTATGTCGTACCATATGTATGTACATTCATGAGACGTTAATAAACAATATATAAAGCATAAAAAGACATCTGCGCATGTATTAATTTAAACGGCACGAATGATTTAATTATCATCTACATGTATTCCTTTTCAAAAATGAAAGATTGCCATGAAAACATTGAAAACATATATAGTTTAAAAGTGTTTTTCATGGGAATATTTTCCATTTTTAAAGGGTTGGTCCTGCAAAACAATTTGGTAACTATGAAAAAAGTCTGCTTCTCCCCAGCGGTTCATACATATAATTATAAAGAAAGTTAATTCTTATATTCAATTGATACTTTGAACTAAATTTTCTCATTATTCAAATTTTAAATGTTACCAAAAGTTTGGAAAATTGTGCGTAAAATATAGACTTTGTTCATTTTCCATATTTAAGTTGCACATCTTTATATAGTGAGTTCTAACTGGGATCTTCCTAACTGCACTGTTAAATACTAACTGGGATCATACTAACTGCACTATTTAAATACTATTGTCATGCTGCATTTTACAGTTTTCGAACAGTATCTTTTCACCTAAAACATGAAGGTCGTTCAAATATGAACTTACGGAAGTACCTTAAATAGTGCAGACAGTGTGAAATAATTAGTATGGACAAATAAATACCAGACAAAAACGGTTTAAGTAGCGTTGTATGAACGTTTATTTATCTATCATGTTATACCGGTAAATATAAATTAAATTAAACATTCGGTACCTGTTGAAGTAAAAATAAAATAACGTTCCAGCGTGTTAGCTAACACGTTCGCACTTGAAGTAAAATAATCCCTATGTGAAGTTGATAGCTATCAAGTGCGCACATGATAAATAAAATATTTCCAATGTCCCCTCTATGCCACCGAGGAGACATGCTTCCAATTTATGTAAATTTGTTTAATTCTGTTTCGCTCTTTAAAAACGTAAAATATGATAGTTGATATTAATAGGAGATGCTACATGGTTGAGTACTTTGCAAGCTCGTCGTCCGTCTGGATGCACGCCTTTTTTAAATCACATTTAAGCTGTGAAATATATTATTGTATTTTTAAAAAAAAAAACTCTTATAATTCCATTTATTGTATTATTTCTTTTGTTGTTTATTTCATACGTATTAAGTTTTCTATCTCAGAATGAAAACTTACAATTATGTCTTCTTCTTCCTTTAAAACCTCTTTCGCACTGGCTTCCCTTCTCTTCTTCAAAAAGTCAGTATATAATTTATCGTCGTGTGTTCTCCCGAACTTTTCATACGGTTTGCCAAGACTCTTTATATCACAATATAAATCCTCTAACGAAAAACGATCCTGTTGATCAAACAAAGAGAAAATATATTTACAAACCTTTGTCTTTTGTTGTGGTTCACAAATATCTAAAACGCTAAGAATACCCGTATTGTAGACATTGCACGATGGTAATACCGGGTGGGGTAAATCTCTATATCGCACACATTCATATATATCCTTGGTCATATCTAAAAGGCATAAATGCGCTCCTCTGTTTGGTGTTTGACAGTTCTTGATATGATTTAGAACTATACACTTTGCCTCATATGATTTAATGTACTCTATGTGGCCGTAAGATTGCAAGGCTTTCCCAATAAACTTCAAAACACAAAATGCCAGTTTGTGTTCCTTTGATGTTTCTTTTAAAGGTTTTAGTTCTGAGTGACACGTTGAGATTCTCCAATCAAAAATATGTGGTAAATAGGGGAAAAGAAAATATGTCTCGCTTTCTTCAAGTGGTACTGCTGTCCCCTCCGCTTTCGGTTCTAGTAATTTCTTATTCAGTTCAATAACAGGATTAAAATCAACTTTAATTTGTAACATATCTACTGCTAATGAATCGGGTGATTCATTCTGTAATTTGAAAGTTCTTAACGGATTACATACTGATCTTTCGATACTTGACCACACGAAAGACAGAACCGATTCCTTCTTGACCTCTGCATTTGAAACTGGTACGTCAGCACTCCTTAAAATACCAGTTTTCGTATAAATTGTGCAGCACTGACAGCCGTGAACGGCAGAAATATTGCTCAACTGCCGAGTACATACATTTTTTTCACACTTTGCTCTTATGCAGTGTAGTAAGGTGTTCATAAACGATCGTTTCAACGCAGTGTTTAAGAAAATGTGTTTATCAGTTACTGATTGAGGATCCGTTACTTTATACATTATTTGCATTCTACCTTCTTCAAAGCTTGGAATGAATTTAAAGTCACCACATCCGGGCCAAGACTTTATGACTACTAAGTAATCAAACTCCAGGTCACATTCATTCATCGCCGATTCTGGTACCCATATTCCAGTATCTTCAGCCATGCTACCACAAAACTCTAGTCGATCGATCTATAAAAATGTACGAAAAAGCATTTTCAGTTTTCATTGCATAATCTTTTAATCCCATAATGAAATTAAAGTGTTACCTGAATACCTCAAATGCAAATAAAGTAATTATATTAATATTATTGCGTGATCATCATTTGAACAACCTTTACCAAACTAGACTACGGTTCATCCTTTCCAGAACGGTCCTCTCTTAAGCGAAAACCTCTCTATATCAAAATTATCAAAACTTTTCTCGGCTGAAATAAACTATCAAATTTACCTCTCCAGAACAACAACCTCTACATAACAGTCAATATTTGTATCTCCTAAAAGGTGTTTCTCTAAAGGACATAGTACAAAGTTACAAAGTATTTCAATGCACTAAAGGCAATGTTAACATACCTGTACAAACGCAAAATACAGCGTTTGATTCTTAAATAAATTGCTCGAGCCAGATTTGTACTAGATGTTGAATAAGTTTTTTTTAAAAGTTATTTTTAAAAAAGAAGACAAATTTAAGAAAAGTAGTATCATTTCTGAGAATTCCCTGTAGACAGTTTGTACACTAATAAGTTAACTTAATATAACAATATACAACAACCTTAGTAGAACCGATCTTCCCGGCGCAAACAAGCTGGACTGTGATTTTTAGTGTCCGAAACAAAAATCAATCTAGCAGATGAAAATATTACTCCTCACCTTTATCTCCGTGGTAAAATCATGCAGAGCTTCAACAAATCGTCTGACCATTATGTCAACAGCCTTTACAATGTCTTGTATCTCCTCATTTTCCAAATTAACACGAATCTTCTCGTCCACTTCTTTGCACAAAGTCTCCATGGTTGCCTAAAGTTACAATTCTTAAATCTGCTTTTAAAATATAACCCGGCGTTTTGTTTGTTATCTGGTGAAAACTTGATAAAACCACATTTGTACAGATAATTATTATTCAACTTTACAATATTACACACTGTATTAGATCAATTGCAAACATCATATGAAACAGACAGAGCTAATACAAAACATAACTGAGCCAATATGAGAAAAACAGGGCCAATACGAAAAAACAGGGCCAATACGGAATTCAAGCATTTTGATTGGTTCAAAAGAGAGGGCCAGTACGGAGAAGCCACTTCCGTTTGATTTTTAAATGACGCCATTTTGTTTTACAACAGAGTTATAGATTACATTTTTTTTCACATTTTGATAAAAAAAAGTCATCCAACATGTTCATTTAATAACCAAGTATGACTGAGCGGGATGTACGTCTTCGGAGATTACAACGGTACTTTCGCTTATTCGGTATTGTGTAAAATGCAAGTGTTTCCTGTCAGAAATTCTAGCAGTTGTCAAGGAAAATAATAAGAAAATATGGAAACTCAGATTAATTAAAAGGATGAGACTTATCTTTAACAGACATTTTGATAGTGTGGACTATTTGTGCAATGATAAATAGCGATTCAAGTGCTGGAAAGTGGATGAATAAATTGGCGAACAAGAGTGTCAGTTGTGAACTGCAAACAATTTCGGATAAGAATTAAACGAGGCATGGGACTATATAATATGTGCTTGATTGGTTGTATTATCTTGATCAACACATATGTGTATAATTTTGTGTCTCGTTGCTTGCAGCCTAAAAGGAAACGACTTTTAAAGCAGTTTTTATCACAGTTCAAATGATATGGTACTCGCTAAAGAAAATAAATAGGAATTCCAAAAAATAAGGTATGTTCTAGTTACTCTTGATTTTGTCGCATTAAAAGTATCTTTCAAAATTATTCTCAAGTACCTACATACAACTCATTCTGTTTTACTGGCGAAAATGATCATGATTTCTAAAATACGTCTAAACTGTAAACAACTTGTCAAAGAATGACACGATTTTTCACCTGAACGTGCATAGCTGTCATAAGGTAACTCACAGAGTTCTTATACTGTTACCGCCAACAGTTGAAAGTTGAATAATAATATTATCATTAATCAAGCGATTTCATATTGGCCTAGTTATTTGTCCTCGGGCAGTCGTATTGGCCCTCGGCCTACGGCCTCGGGCCAATACGACTACCCTTGGACAAATAACAAGGCCAATATGAAATTGCTTGATTAATAACATTATAGGATACAAGTACTTTACATGATAAATCGCAAACAACTTGCATTTTGTGTATGAAATAATTGTCCTGAACACGACCTAGTTTTGAGGTAGATAAAACTCAGAAACAAGGTGTTTTTTTATTATTTATTTTATTTATAATAATAATCAAAAAGAAAATGTAGCCTCTAGTCTACTAACTAAGATTTCTTCTAACCTAGTTCTTGTCAAAGTCCATTGTTTCTTTGTTTACCAACGATAAGAACGTTGTGACGTTCTCACATTGTGACGTTCTCCACTGTCACAAACATTTAAAATAAATGATGGAAAAGTACCGGTCAACATCAAAATGCTTCCGGTGAATTGAAAGAAAGGCAGAGAAATGAATTGTCGACTTATTTTGGGGATATTTTATAACCCTAAAGTACGTCACTTGTATAGTTCTTTGAAAACATGTCCCCAAAGGCAAAATTTGCAGCGTTCGAAGTTGAAATCATCTTCACAAATTTATGTGCTGGTGTAACCAAAAATAAACCCCAGATGTGCGTTTAAAGGTGCCGATTTGACTGTGATTTTTTTCCAAAAACAATTTTACTTACTGATATACTGATTAAAAGATGTGTAGATATATAAATTTACAGGCGATATATTGACTTATATGTGATCTGTTAGTTACTGTGTGTGCTCTACTTCCAGTAGTACTTGGTGAAGTTCTGTAAAACAGCTTCCCTTGAGTAATATCCGTACGCCCCTGTTAGCACTGGTATTACTATTAGCAGGCTTAGCATCATGAAAAATGGAATATATACATTGAAAAAGTAAAATGAGGTACAGTACCTACCGTTAAACTAGTAAAACCAACATGAATAATTCATATTTTCAAGAATTGATGACAACACCTTCGTTGACAGGAAATGGTGTAAAAATATTAAGGGGAAGTCACCACTGTTAGTCAATTTGATTGTAATTACATTGCGCGCTTGTATTAAAACTCTTTCAAATGCGCGAAATTATGAGAGATATACTGAAGTATATTTTACATTTGTGTTTATCATACTGTACATAGTGCTCAATAAAATCAAGCGTAACTATAGTTACATTTCAACACTTATTGGTGGAAGGCGAATCCAATTCTTGGCGATTTAGAATTTCAGTGTCGCCGCTTTGATATGCAGTGGAACTGCCGTCTTTTTATGACGTAGACAACATTGACGTCTACTAGATCCTGTCTACACTACTTTCCGGGTATACCGTTTACAAAAAATTCTTTAAGGAAATGATCAAAAAGTTTCAAATCAAAAATAAAATTTGAAAGAAATATCATCTTTCAAACTAGAATCGTAAGACGATAAATCCATGTACTTTTTAAAACGCTTATATCCATTGCACGCTGAGCATGCGCATTTAGCCCGCTCGGTTTTGCACGCTGGGCATGCGCATCTAACCTTCTCGGTTTGGCACGCTGGGCATGCGCAGGAGAACATTTATTTGAGCGGCAGCGCACGCTGCACGCTGAGCATGCACAATAACTAATTCTCGTTTATACACGCGTTTCTAACCGTGCAATACGTTTCACGTTTCGCCTTCAACACGCGTGTTGCTCGCGCATCACGCAAACTCGGGGAACAAACACGCAGGCGCCACTGTATAACGTGTGTCTCACTTTTGACACTGTTGCTAAAACAACGTAAAATCTGGCACAAACACTGTTATCTTTAAAGGTCCATTACTAAGGGAAAGTGAGTTGGCAATTTTTTTTATAGCCAGTGCATAGACTTCTGCAAGACACTAAATAATGAAGATTGGTAGGTCAAACTTTACAGAAGGTCTTTGGAACTCAAAGAAATGTATGTGTATTATGTTGAAATTTCAATGAATCGACAGAATGACCCCCCAGGTCTTTTTAACTTTCTTCATACTTCATAGAAAAATAATTGTACATATACTGCGATTTATTTCGAATTTCTACATACCAACTTTCATATTCCAATAAAATGAAATAGTTTCTGTGCTTTTTAAAAGAAATTAAAATGTTCACTTTCCTTAGTATTGGACCTTTAAGTATGTCCAAGAATACAGCAAGAAAACAAAACGCTTCACTGAGCAGTTAATTAAAAAATCGATAGCAACTGTCGTTCAACTACACTGAAATATACACAAAATTTAGTGCAAACCTACCTTATTTTCAGTTAGAATATTAGAATCTCCCCTCCTTTTCATGACTGATTATTCACTTCCACGTCACGGCTGAGATATTTTGGTGTTATTGCAATACACAATCGGTTTTAAAATTGTTTCCAAAGCATGTGCTCATAAGATAAATCCTCAATATCAGTGTGAAAATAAGGGATGTGTTTCGTATGATTGCAAAACTGGAGTTGATCTAATTAGTGACAAATGACTGAAACAATAGGAATTTTTACGTGATTTAGATAGGCAAACCTACAGTTAGGTAACAATATATTCTTTTATTGTTTTAATATATGAGTTATAAGCTACAATATAGAAGATCCAGATTTTAGGAAATCAAACTGAAAGGTAGAAATAACAAAATGTTTTAATTAGGTAATGAGTCATCATACACCTGTCAAAATATGTCATTTGTTTTCACGAGCTGTAAAATTATTCATATCTCTTTAGTCTGCATATGCATTGTCTTTTGTAAGTATCTTGGTAAGACATTGTAATGTGTAACTTACTTTACAGTCCATCAAATATTTTTGCTTGAAATTGCTTTGTTGAGCTCAGGCACTGAAGTCACGCAAGAATTTCTATAGAAATATATTTATTGTATGTAGGCCTAATAAAGGTACCAAACCAAATTTGGTTGAATAATAACACAACGAATTTTGGAATAAATGAATATTCTTTGCTTTTTGTCTACCTAATTCACCGGAAATTCAAAATTTGATACCACCTTAAACTAATCAATTATAGTACAACAAATAGTATCGCCTGTTCTCTGAATCTTACCGTTGTATATGATTAGCCTACATTAAGTTATGTCTGATACTTCCGATAGCTATTTCAATTAATTATCCACAAGTTATTAAAAATAAGTATTGTTTAAACCAAAACCTCCATTGCAAGTTGTTTTGACCGCTGATTTCGAATATATTTTTCCCCAATGCTAACATATTTGTCTTCGAGGGCTGTTCGGGTAGCTATGAGAGGAGGTCATCAAGCTTGCTTGTGGGAGGTGGTCATCAAGCTTGCTTGTGGATGACTTGTAATTTTAACCGGGGGTCCGTCCGTTCCTTAAATAATGCCTGAAGGGGCATTTACGGTCTTCCTCCATGTCTAAAGATGGTAACTTACCAAATGGCAGCCTTACATTAACGAATACTGATAAATATACAGCAAAATATATTCGCATAAAATAAAGATGGGCGTTTTGTTTTTTTATTTCTCTCAGTTTATTACACGCGTGCGCCGAATAAATACGTCTACCAACATTATTTACTTGACAATGTCTAAATGTCTGTACAATGTAAATATCCTTATCAGGAAAATCTTACAAAACCTATGTCGGATTGTTCGATTAATTTACAATGTAAGTGGAGAGGGCCCACGCAAACACTATCAAAGTAAAGCATTGCATGTACATATAGCTAAATAAAATCAGTTATCAAGGTAGGTGAATTGGGCAAGTTATTGCGACCCTTTGAGTGTCTTTGTGCGAGGCAGTTTTATATGCATTTCAGTCGTTTAAATACGCTTTTTCGGTCAAATAAAATTAAACTACCAAAATGTCGGATGAAATAATAATATTTAAAACATGCCACAAAAATTACCAAACAAATAAAATGTATATGGAATAAAGTTTCATTGCGAGTAATTATAAGGTACTAGTAAAACATTATCTGTAAAGTACAAATTCTTTTTCCATGGAAAGAAACGGTAAATTAATTATTAGGTTACTTAACATTGTACTGTACAATACGGAGATGTATTTGGAGGAGTACCCAGCTTGAAAAACCATATTTGAGAAGCCGCTAGGCGACTCCAGTATGGTTTTCACAGCTGGGTATGAGTCCAAATATATCTCGCATTGTGCAGTAAAATGTTAAATAACCTGTTTATTCTACATCTATTTTATTATAGTTTAGTTTGAATTAAAAATTATTCACTGAACTTTTCAGTATTTTCTCAGCTGTTTTTCAAGACTCATACTTTTATTACTGACATATTTTTTTGCGTTGTATTTTGTGTCCATATCATTCTGTGATATGTAGTTTGTACTACGCTTTTGAACGTTTATTTTTAGATGAAAAGAGCGCTATAAAAATCTGTTATAATATTAATAATAATAATAATACTATCATACATACATACATTCAGCGCCTACTTCACCCGACTTATATTCGGAACATTTTCAGTAATTTGGTTCCTTGTCCTATAATGGTTCCCATTCAAAATGGCTTCCAATTATTTCGAAGTTCGCAGGGGACCAGTCTACATTTTCAGGTGTTTCGTACTGTTAAACCGTCCAAATAGGAGACAAAATGCAGGACTCTTTTGTACGCACGTGCGTCCAATGCGTACGGTAATATAGTGTACGGTCACCGTCACGTGATGCAAGTAAACGTCACGATTGAATTAATAAAATAGATATTGAATAATATGGAACACATCGGGTTTCTAAATATTAATATGGAACCAATTTGGTATGCCCTGCTATGATATGTAAGGAAGACAATTCCATAGTGCTGCATCTTAGAATTGTAAATGTAATTTCCCTTATATATATATTTTAAAATGTCTGCATCTTCTTGTCTCGCAATTCCAACAAAAAGTTAAATACACATACATCATGACTTTTGTGTTGGTACGTTTCCTAATCTCCTGAAATTTGTTCATGATGAGCATGCATCGTCCCGCAACACCATGTTTATACTTGTTTGGTTTGACTATTCGAAAAATAAGGTGGGCTATTGTAATCGCGCTTGGTATTAGCGTGGGCACTGGCATCAGCATTGTTGCATTCAGGCAGGCTTCTTAACTTCACTTCATCTTCTTAATTAACTACAGCCCTTATATCACCAAACTATTCGTAAGGACTGATCTTAGTAATTTAGGCAGTCATCTTTTGGTTTAGGGTCAAGTATCCTAAAAGTCAAGGTCACCCGGGTCAGAAGTTAAAATGGTGCTGGTAAAGTTTTATACATGTAGTAAGCTTCTTAAGTAATATAGTAATTATATTCTTATCTACTACGCCTATAGCCTTCACACCTGACATAAGGAAAGGGGTAGACATCTTTTGATTAAGGGTCAGATACTTCAAGGATCAAAATCACTGAGGTCAGGTTTTGTAATGGTATCATATCTACGACACGCTTCTTAATACCACATATGTATTTCATATTTTCCTTTTACCCCCTCTGATAACGTACCCTAACCAACACTTCAAGCTCTCCCCCATTACATCCGTTACGGTAGGTCTCCATCCCAAAATATTATTACACTTACGTTTATCCCATGTTGTACATATTGTGTCTTAGATTCTCATATGATGTCTATCTAAAAAGATCTTAACCCAGGGCTTTTTCACTAAGAGTTGGGAGGGGTACATTTTACTCTACTCTTTTTGCGGGGTTGGGGAGCGGGCTGTGGTGAAGAGTGGAGGGTGAAAGGGGAGGGGGTATTGGTCCGATATGAAAGGGAACAAAAATACTGATGTGGTCAGTTTTAGGGGACATCTGCACGATTTAAAAGAAATAATTCTCATGGCCTCTGATAAGATAAGAGAAAACAACCGGATTAGCTAGTGCTTAACATTTTCTTTCATAGGTACATAGAACAGTTCTTGATCTCCGGTTTATTACTTAATGGGTTTAATATAAACTAAAATATCACCAAGATCATTTGAGACACTGTAAATTATGTTTAGTTTGCAATCATTTATAACGATTTTATTTCCATTTTTATGGTGAAATTATTTACTACTGTTTGCAGATCAAATTGCCCCTTCAACTTTTCTTTAATCGATAGAGCTGCACGTAAAAACGGCGAAGCTAAAGCTATTTTTGGAGTAATCCTGACAGGTTAACTCCGCCTCATCCGCAATAAATTATGTGAAACATTTTTTCTTTATTTTGACGTCACACAAAGCGCGCGCTCTGACACTATCTTTGAAGTATCGCCGTACTACTTGCGTACATGTAGAGGGCAATAAGGTGATAATGGATTGTTCTAAAAGTAGAATGTAGAATATTTCAACTACGTTCGAATGAAAACAGCGTTTTTTTGTGTGTTATGACAATTATTAACGACGAAATTTCTTACCACGCAAGGTATACAAGGTTTATTAGAAAGGTATCACTAAACTTCAAGCTACGCAACTCTTGGAGATCTAATTGTCATATCCATAAAAACTGATTCATTTGATATTCAACTTCTGCAGAGAGTCTTCCGTAGCTTACCGTAGCAAAACCAACTCCATTATAGATCTTCGGCGACATATGACCTTTTTGTGTCGATTCGCCGTAAAACCCATTCATTCATTCCTTTATAGATCTAGATCTAGTTTTTTATATTTTATTTTTTTGGTGGGATTTACGTTTGTTTGAATTTACCTACTATTATTTGAAGTCGTTTAAACACTATTTCAGTTATTTAAATTCAGGCAGCTGATAAGCCTTGTCTTCGTTCATGAAAAGAACCAGTTATAGACTCACACAAGTCAAAATAATTCGACGTTTAGTTTGTTTTATATTTGTGACGGTCAATCTAAAAGGACCGGAATAAATGAGGATAAATCACAGTACACCGTCATATAAAGTTATTGGTTTTATCGCTATGCGTAACGTTGTGTTAAGGGGAATTATGATAATTATAACATAGATTAATGAGAAATTGAATCCCCTTTTGATTAGTCTAAATAATGAGACCTCGGGTAGATCGATTCGCAACAAAATCCGCATTTAAACCAAAATCTAGCGTTGACAATTTCTTTTGAGAAAATAACCCGTAAGTTAACTGTTTCCTAGGATCGCGTAAAGAAGTTGCTGACTTTTTTCAACTAAAGAGGCATGGTCGGTTCCGGGAATCGAACTTATGACCTTCAATCAGTGATGAGCTAATCCAACAACTCGACCACGAGTCAGTCGCGTTTTATAATCATTGTGAAAAACTAAACACGAGATCCATTATTTAAAAGAAAAGTCTGCAGCAAGTACTGAAATTTAGGCAGAAAAAGGCCTGTAATGTATGAAATGCTGTCTTTTTTTCACACCCACGCTACCTAAATGTAGTGTACATTGTGGCAAGATTTATTTAAATTTTAAATGAAGGTTAGATGTAGTGCATCTGTTACATTCCGGCTAAACACCCGTTCCAACAGTATTTAAATCAGCATTTATACAATGTAAACCAGTTCATTCAGTGTATTTTTACTCGTATCGGAAAGGCGGAGTTACCTGTAAAGACAAGATCCAAAAATAGCTTCAGCATCGCTGCTTTTGTGACGTAAAGGTAAAAGTATGTCGATTTAAAAAAAGGCGAAAGGGCAATTTGATCTGCAAACAGTAGTAATTTCGTACAATTTTTGTGATTTCAGTCAGAACTGCTACTCATAGGGATTTGAACTTGTGGATCTCAAAGTTTGAACATTTAGCGCATGGGAAATTTGCTTGTTTGTCAAGATTTTATCTTTCATGGACTGACTTAACCAGGAAATTTTATAATTTTAAAAAGTTTCCCCCCCCCCCCACACTCCCCCTCCCACCACCCTCAACATATATCATTTTTGAGTATTTACGAGCAGTGTAACTTGCAAATCCAAACTCTGCATTGTGTTCTATCATGCAACAACTAAAAAAAATGCAATTTGCGAACAAAGGGAAACATTACTGATGCAAAATCATGCCAGTTTATGCTAAGTTGTGTAATTTACACAGGGGTATAGGGTGTAATTGCAGAATGTCCATGTACAAATCTACCTTTATTGCATTTATCCTGTCCTATAAAACAACAGCAGTAACTAATTTGGGTATAATTTATTCCCCTTTAGCATTCCGACCGTATGGTTTGGAAAAAAACCCCAAAAAAAACAGCAATATAACTATTAATAAAATATGACATATAAAGTGAATGTACTATGTACAGATGGCACTGTGACGTTAAATGCCACGTATTTTATTTACACACAGTATGGCAATGGATAATCAGAGAAAAAAACATTGTTCAAGTGTCAGCTGAGTAACTTAAAAGAAATAAGATTCATCAGATATCGGTGTAATGCTTAAATCAAAGGTGTTCACATATAATGCTCCAATCACAAATGTTCACATGAAATGCTCCAATCACAAATGTATACATGTAATGCTCCAATCAAAAATATTCAAATCACAAATGTTCACATATAATGCTCCAATAAAATTGCTCAAATTACAAATGTTCACATGTAATGCTCCAATCAAAAAATGCTCAAATTACAAATGTTCACACGTAATGCTCCAATCACAAAGTGCTCCAATCACAAATGTTCACATGCTATGCTCCAGTCAAAAATGTTAGTATGTAATTCCCCAGTCACATATGTTTACATGTAATGCTCAAATTAAAAACATTAGGGAGCGGTGGTCTAGTGGATAAGGTGTCGGCCTCTCAATCCAGGGGTCGTGGGTTCGAGCCCCACTGGGGCCACAACCATGACCTCCTATGACACCAGTATTGGGTTTTCCAGGAAGCGGACTCGAGAGTGGTTCCAATTAGCTTGAAGCTTTCATCACAGTCGAGCTAAAACAAATAAGTATAAACTAATTTTAAAATCAAAAATTTTCACATTTAATACTCCAGTCAAAGGTGTCCATATGTAATGCTCCAATGACAGGTGTTCATATGTAATGCTCCAATGACAAGTGTTTAAATGTAACAACTATTTCTATGATTTGCTGTTAATGTTCTCCCATCACCTAGTACTACTTACATAATGCTAGTCTATTATGTAATGCTGTTATACTAGATTTTGTTATCTCGCCATACTAATAAATAAAAGCAGGGAAAAACAGAATGTGAGTTCTTAAATGAATATGATTCTATTGTCTTAAAAGGTTGTTTTGATCAAAATGACTATTTAGTAAGGACATGAATTTGTTGATTACTTGACTGATAGGCATTTTATGTGTTTGTTGAGATTTAACATTATGTATTGGCAAAATCGTAAAAGAATGTAGTCTCCTCTAATAACTTTGATTTCACAGAACTGTGCTAATTGTAAACATGCAACATTTCATTACAATTTGCATAATGTCACCCTTGAAAAGAAGATCGAATTCTACTTTGCAAGATATTTCTTATTCCTCAATGTAACACTCTTATAAAACAATTATATTGCTGTAGTTTAACACTGAGAATCTGTTGAAGATATGAAGTTCCAATTATCTTGCACTATTGGTAGTCATTGATTTGTTCATTAGACTTGTGCAGTATTTGTGCTGGTGTAATGAAGAACATCCACAATATGATCCAACTGGTCTGACTTGGATAAGGAGATTGCTGGCGACATTGGGCTTGTACATGCGATCTGAAGTATAAAACACTTCTTCAGTAAGCTTGCTCAGAAACAAATTTTCATAAACTATTACCATGTGAATTTTCATTGAATATTCTTATGAAGATGACAAAGAAATTATTCCAACTCCAATGAAATATATAAGAATGTGATTTATATTTCTTAACATTGCCATATCTTAACAGCTCCCTAACTTATGTTTGCTATATCTTAACCTTGCCATACCTTAACCTTGCTATATATACTTATAATTTCATAACCTTGCCATCTATACTTGCCATACATTAATGTAGCCATACCTTGAAATTGCCATATATTAACCTTGCCATATGTAATTGCAATTCCTTAAACTTACCATATATACTTGCCATACCTTACCATGCCTTAACCTTGCCATACATTAACCTTGCCATATACACTTGCCATACCTTAACCTTGCCATATATAATTGCCATACACATTACGGTTAGCTGTGGCAAGGTTAAGGTCTGGCAAATTTAAGGTATGGCATGGTTAACATATGGCAAGTATATATGGTATTTTACAGTAACTTATCGCTACGAATTTTCTTACCCTTGTAAGCAGACGCATTGCTTCTGTGTGTACTATTGTTGCTGACACTAGTAAATTGTTTATTGACTCTCTGTCCATGGTGAAATGCTGTCCAAAACCCACTACCACTTCTACAGAGGGTTTCGGCCCTCTCTGGTGTATGTATCTCTCCAGTGCATTTTTGTAATAACCGTGTAAGTCAAACACAAGTGTCTCTGCATCCCGCTGCAGCTTTATTATCTCACAGCCGTTGTCCAATGTTGACTTCGAAATGTATACCCTACATCTAAAATAGGAAAACAGTAGTATTCACATTATGACAAGATACATACAATACGGTTATACGATCTAGGATGCTTATTTGGTTCAACGGATTTTGCCAGATTGGATCACATGAGTACCAAATACAAAATTCCAGATGGATCTACTGTTGCACTGATACCCTTTTACTATATACCTACGTAGTACGTCTTTGTTTTTGTTGTTTTGTTATCGAACGAAATCTTTATTGTTTGTTGATGTTAAAATATAGAAATGAGTGCAGTTCTGAAGTGTTTTTTGTGCGCTATTCACAGAACTGTGTCAGGTAATGAATATTAAATGAAAACTGTCCAGCAACATACAATTTAAAAAGTACAGAGTGGACTTTTTTTCTGCCTGTTCATATTTACTTGTGAAATACAAGAAGTGTTTCGACAAAATTTACATAGGTATATAATGAAAATTGATTCTATCAACACAGTCAGGATAATACAATATCTCATACAAAAGTTACTAAGATATTACTTGCAAATGTTAACTCTGTAAAAAATTTGGAAAATTTACATGTATATATTATAAACTATGCTCCACATAATCCAAATGGGTCTCTAGAATCCCAGTCAGCAACTTTAAAATTAGGTGTATACTAATTATTTTCCAGCAAACTGATTTTCTGGACTTTTGCAAGTGCCCCAACTCACACGCACTCTTCTGCATCCACTTTTCCTTTTTCTCTAAATCAGCTGTTTGATAAAAATATATTTTAATCCTAGGTAACTCACCTGCACTTTCTTGTAGCATAGATACTACCGTCCTTCACCTGCACTACAAGACCTCTGTCTGTGGCATTTAATAGATCAAGCGTGAGACGTTGCTGTTGACTGTTAGGTACGTTGCATTGTGGGAGCGTAATCTGTAACGCGTCCCTTGGCCCAAATATCTGTAAAGAGATAAATCATAAACAGGTTGGTATCTAGAACAAAAATAAATAACAAGAGGGCCATGATGGCCCTATATCGCTCACCTGGTTAAATGGTTGCTAGAAAGATTTGCATTTAAGCTTGACCCCAGGGTCATGATTTGAACAAACTTGGTAGAGATCCACTAGGCAATGCTACACAACAAATATCTAAGCTCTAGGCCTTCTAGTTTATTTCTAGACATTTCTGGAAGTTTTTCCTATATATCAAGTAACCCCTGGGGCGGGGCCAATATGACGCCGGGGGTCATGATTTGAACAAATTTTGTAGAGGTCCTCTAGGCAATGCTACATGTCAAATATCTAAGCTCTAGGCCTTCTGGTTTATTTTTAGAAATTACTTTTGAAGATTTTCTGATGTACAATTAAGTTACCGCTGGGGCGGGGTCAATTTTGCCCCTGGGCTCATGATTTGAACAAATTTTGTAGAAGTCAACTAGGCAATGTTATATTTCAAATATCTAAGATCTAGGCCTTCTGGTTTATTTTTAGCAAATTTATGAAGATTTCCCTATGTTCAATCAAGTAACCCCTGGGGCTGGGTCAACTTGACCCTGGGGGTCAAGATTTGAACACATTTTGTAGAGGTCCACTAGGCAATGCAACATGTCAAATATCTAAACTCTGGGCCTTCTGGTTTATTTTTAGAAAATTTTGAAGATTTTTCTATGTACAATCAAGTAACCCCATGGGGCTGGGTCAATTTGACCCCGGGGGTCATGATTTTAACAAATTTTGTAGAAGTGTATTAGGCAATGCTACATGTCAAAATGTCAAATATCTAAGATCTAGGCCTTCTGGTTTATTTTTAGAAAAGTTTTGAAGATTTTCCTATGTACAATAAAGTAACCCCTGGGGCTGGGTCAATTTGACCCGTGGGGGGGGGGCGGGGTCAAGATTTGAACAAATTTTGTAGAGGTCCACTAGGCAATGCTACATGTCAAATATCTAAGCTCTAGGATTCTGGTTTATTTTTAGAAAATTTTGAAAGTTTTTTTTTTATGTTCAATCAAGTAACCCCATGGGGTGGGGTCAATTTGACCCCAGGGGTCATGATTTTAACAAAGTTTGTAGAAGTGTATTAGGCAATGCTATATGCCAAAATGTCAAATATCTAAAATCTAGGCCTTCTGGTTTATTTTTAGAAAAGTTTTGAAGATTTTCCTATGTAAAATCAAGTGACCCCTGGGGCGGGGTCAATTTTGACCTCGGGGAGTCATGATTTGAAAAAATTTTGTAGAGGTCCACTAGGCAATGCTACATGTTAAATATCTAAGCTCTAGGCCTTCTGGTTTATTTCTGGAAAGTTTTTGAAGATTTTCCTATTTAAAATCAAGTGACCCCTGGGGCGGGGTCAATTTTGACCCAGGGGCCATGACTGAACAAATTTTGTAGAGGTCTACTAGGCAATGCTACATGTTAAATATCCAAGCTCTAGGCCTTCTGGTTTATTTTTAAAACATTTTGAAGATTTTCCTATAGAAGTCTATGTAAAATCAAGTGACCCCTGGGGCGGGGTCAATTTTGACCCCGGGGTCATGATTTGAACAACTTTAGTAGTGGTCCACTAGGCAATGCTACATGTCAAATATCTAAGCTCTAGAGCTTCTGGTTTTTGAGAAGAAGATTTTTTAAGATTTTTCCTATGTAAAATCATATGACCCCTCGGGCGGGGTCAATTTTGACCCTGGGGTCATGGTTTGAACAAACTTGGTAGAGGTCCACTAGGCAATACTTCACATCAAATATCTAAGTTCTTTGGCTTCTGGTTTTTAAGAAGAAGATTTTTAATTTTTTCCTTTCGGTTGCCATGGCAACCAGAGTTCTGATGGAATTCAATTCTTTGACCATTTTTGTAGAGCTTCACCCAAGAAACATTCCTGTGAAGTTTGGATAAAATTGGCCTAGTGGTTTATGAGGAGATGTCGTTTAAACTAAAAGTTTACGGACGGACAACGGACGACGGACGCTGGACGAAGTGCGATCACAAAAACTCACCTTGTCACTCCGTCACAGGTGAGCTAAAAAGTAAGTCATTTACCATGTTTTATTCATAACAAAACATCTGAAGATTGTTTTTCAAAACAAAAAACACAGATTTTTCGTATTTCGCCCTGTTAATGCAGAAAGGTACCACAATCTTCTTTAATTATCAGCACTTGATATCATTTTGCATTAATGGGGCAATTTGTTACATTCGTGCACTGTGATGATTCTTGGAGATATTCCTTACAAATCAGGTTCATTCTGCTGTTGGAAATATAAAAGAAGGTAAGATAATTTTGATTTTGATAAGAAATAAACGTTAAAGTTACAGTGCAACCTCTGTAGGGCAACACCCTTTGGGAATTACAAATATTGACTGTTATGTAAAGGTTGTTGTTCCGTAGAGGTAAATTTGATAGTATATTTCAGCTTAGGGAAATTTTGATGATGATGTTATAGAGAGGGTTTTGCTTATGAGAGGGCCGCTCTTGAGAGGTTGTACTGTACTTAGAATCTGCCCCTCTTTATTTTGTGGCCCTACTACAATTTTGAGAGAATGTTTTAAAGTGTCTATATTTAGGTCACAACTGTAATTGTCTCAAATTCATTACTGTACATTTTTATTCATAAAGTTCTTTCGGTTTGTTTATCGCACAAAATTTGAATGTTATAACCCTTGAGGAAAATGTCATTCTGGTGTAACAGAATTATTTTCAATTAAAGATAAACAAAAAATTTTACACAGTACATATTCTTGCTTAAGGTTGCAGTCCTGTAAAGATACTCAACAAGTTCCCTTTAATAACATACTCTAAATTGTTGTGCATTTCAGCTGTGCCATGAGAAAATCAACATAGTGCATTTGTGACCAGCATGACTCCAGACCATCCTACTCATCCATGCTGTTCGCTAACAGTTTCTCTAATTGTGAACAGCATGGATCCAGACCAGACTGTGCAGATGTGCAGGCTGCTCTGGATCCTATGCTGGTCGCAAATGCACTATGTTGGTTTTCTCATAGCGCGGCTCATTTCGGCATTCATCTGAGAGTGTGGAAATAGCTTTTTAAAAATACATGATTTGCCACTTGTCATTAAAGATCTGTAACCTTGATCATAATTGACAACAGTCATAGAATACAGTTAAGTTTGTCTTTAAAGACCATGCACAAATATGTCAAACATTGTCTTTATTTGAGACTGATCTGTTTTCAAGGGTAAAAACAAACGTGTTATGATTACATTAGAAATGAAAGTAATAGTCTTACTTGATCAACGTTTTAAGTCTGAAACCTATACTTTGACTTTGAAATACTAAAAGTACTTTTTTCCCTATATCATGTAAGTATTGCATGGACCTTAATGAAATTTGGCATGTTTACGATATATACAACAACAAAAAGCTATGCAACATTACAACAAAATTAATTCATTAATTTATTATAAACGAAGATACAGCAATTTGAAGTTTTAAAGATTTAAAGTCTAAGTTTAAATTTCAGACTCAAAGATTTGAAATAATGGACCTAGTAGTCTGACTCTTAACCCTTAGCATGCTGGATGAGACTGATTCTGCCTTTGCAACCAGTATAGACCATAACCAGCCGGCACATCTATGAAGTCTGATCATGATCTGCACTGTTAACCATTCAGTCAGTATCTTTTTGGTAAACACTCATTTTACCAATTAATGGTACTGTCCAAATTGAAAGTTGGACAATTTCATTATAGAAATTTAGCAGGATAAGGGTTAAGTCATGTGATTCCTGTTTGTGGGCAGTCTTTAGCATAGGTGTTACTGTGCCAAAGTGTAACTGTACTGAAGTGCGGTTGTATAAAGTATGACTGTATTGAAGTTTCAGTGATATAAAAACATACCTGTTCGTATTCCTCTTGATTTGGTATTACAACTTGTTTGTCGTAGAAAATATGGAATCCATTCGGTTCAGAACAAAGACTCTCATACACCGATGACGTTAAATATTTTATGGTAACATACAGTTTACAATCTGAAAAGTACAACAGTACTTTTATAAACTCCAGGGTATTTTTCTGGCTAATTTGGGAACATAGTTTATACCCCTAATATTGGGAATATTGCAAATGTTTTAAATTGGGAAACATTTAGTCCCATAGGATATAGAAAGGATATGTTTAAGCACTTTTTTCTCATACACTTGTTTTACATTGTACAACCTCTTTAACATACTTCCATTACAAAATTGTCCATAATTTGTTCAATGTTTGTGCAATTTTGATGAAATTTTCTTCATAATGTAGATTGGGAATTTGTGGACTCATTTGGGGGAACATAAATATTTTTTAGCATTGGGAATATAGCCGAAAAATGGCTATAAAAATGGCCAAAAAAACCCTGAACTACTCATAATTTATTCTATTAATCTAATTAACAGTAACTGTTACAATGTCACTGCCATAAATACCACAGGTTATTATGTTGCCATTTTGATAATAATTTCTTTTAACTTTCAGTAATATTCGCATTAGAAGAATGCCTTCAAAAACTGAAAATAAAGTACGAAATATATCTGTTTTGTTTCATAATTCATTAGAAGATTGTAACTTCTACAGAATCATTCTTTATTTACATGTTCAATTTTCAATGCTACCTCTATCTTTAGATTTTCTAACAGCTTTAAGAAAGAGTTTAAGGTGAAGCCCTAGCTGAGCTGAAATTGTTGAACATACAGAATTTGCAACAGCCTCCTTAAAATCAAATGCATGTTTGAACGCTGAATCTCGGAATCTCAAATTCGAAGGGTTCAAGCATTTTACTTCGGGAAAACCGAATTTCAACTCAAAATGATTCCACATGATTTTGAGATTGGACTAGAAGATGTCTTCGAGACTGCCAAAATTTGTAGATAAGGGAATTCAAGATATTGAATTTCGGATGAACTTACTAGTAGATGCTACATAAAAGTGGTTCATATATGTTTGACAATAGAAATCAATTTGACTCATCATCTTAATATGAATACAGTCTAGGCAGCCTATTGATTTTGTTCTGTCCCCGGTCGCATCATGATAAAGACATTGAAAGCATGTTCAGCATTATCAGGGAAACTGGCCATGTTTCTCATACCCTCTTGACAATAGATCCATTCAGGAACGAGGTACCAAGAAATATAAATATATATAGTAGAACATACATGTTTCACAATCAAAGTATGAATATATACTGACATCATAAATTATATCCGGGCTACTTTTTATACATATTCTGTCTCCTCTTACTCTAAGCAATACACTTACCATTAGGATCTAGGGTCCATGTGTTTGGTGGCATGATTAAAGATTTCTGGTTAGGGTAGGACTTTCTACTCTTTGTTATAATTTCTGGATGTGCATCAACTAAAATGTAAAAGAAGTACACACTGAAAATGTGCCATCAATTTACAATGATAACATTATGTGCAAAATATATGATCCTTACAAATGTATGACTCCAACAGAAAATATGTATGTACAGAAAATATCTATATGTAAAGTCTCAGAATGTACATAGTATAATTGTGTATGCTCGATAAAGCTTGGACACAATATGAATATATGTACCATAAAATGTTTAAGGAACCAGTTTATTTATATGCAGAAAATATGTGCACCCAGTTTTATGTATATAGCCTCAGAATGTACACAGTATAAATAATATGTAAGGAAAATGTATACAGAATCAGTTTTCCCACAGAAAATATTGTAAATGCATATTAAATAAAATATATAATTAATATATATTCCCATAACAACAGTATTGAGCATATATGAAATTATTATATTCAAAACATATCTAACCTACTTTTATGCAAAATAAAGGGTAAAATTGAAGGGTAAAATAAATTTTGCTGTTTTTGATCAGTGGCGGAATAAAATACTCAGTACAAAAAGGCAGGCAATTGTTCAAGGTGTTCTAGATCTTGTTTGAAAGTTTTAAAATATGTCAAAACTTCAGTACAACAAGAGAAGAGATAAAAAATATCATAAAATCTACATTTGTAGTCTTTCCCATTAGCTACACAAAAGACATGTTTGGATCTGATTACACGCAATACAATTATCCTTTGCCACAGTTTGTTTTGCTAAATAATAAACATTTGTTACATTTTTGATTCATTCAATCAGAGGATGTCTACGCTTTGTTAATTTCACTTATTCCAAACTGACAAATCTCAATATTAACTTTACTGAAGGGCAATAACTATGTACTAAAGATGTATTGCTCATTTTCCTCTCCTCTGATAGCCTAATTATTATTGTACCAACTGAATTTTCTTTTGTAGAGTCAAAATCACACATTAATTGTCCTTAATGTTTTATTAATTGTCCTTAATGTTTTGGTACAGGACAGACTGAATGGACAAACTGATTGTAATATAGCCAACCTACTGTAATATGCAAGATAGCTGTCAAAAAAATTCAAACCTGTTTCTAGTTCTGGTATATCCATTGGTTCATTAAAATCTTCATGAGGCACCTTTCTTATTTCACTACTGTCAAGTTTCATTAAATCCCCAGATTCCATAGTTAGGTCAGAGGGAAGTCTGCCTTCTTGAAGGGCTGAAAACAGAAACAGTCTGATATGTTAATCTAGCGTGAAAGACATACAAGTTTGTTTTTTTCAAAAATTAAACCTTACCCTGCTAAATTTCTATAAAGAATTTGTCCGTCTTTCAGTTTGGATAGTACCATTAACTGTTAAAAGGGATGTTTATCAAAAAGACACTCAGTACGGATCTTGGTCAGACTGTATAGATGTACAGGATGATCATGATCTACACTTGTCCGAAAGGCAGAATCCATTTTGTCCAGCATGAGAAGGATTATACATCATGTTTCAACTTTTGTGAACTATCTAACTACAGGGTGTAGTCAAAAGTACTTACACAGTCACTGTGCGTTTTCATACTGGTATCAGTTATCTACCTACAGGATATTTACAAAACTACTTACAGATGGTTTCGAACTGGTATAAATCAATAACTGATAATGTGTAATACAAAAATACTTACACATCATGGTTTCTGACTGGTTTGAAATGACTGTCGTTGGTATAGTCGGTTCCTGTATAATAATAAACAAGAAATATCTTTAAAAATGATGGTCGGCGAATTGTAATAAGGAAAGAAGTTTATGAATTTTTCATCTAACATTCATCTTTCATCTAACAATTACAAATTGCAAAACTAAACACCGCACTTTAACAATTTAAATGGTTCTCTTTTAATTTTTCGCAAAGGTTTCGTAGGGTTGCAATTTTGTTTCGTTTATCCTTAGACGAATAATTACAGCAGTAGTTTGATGAAGATTCATGAAGCGGTTCATGAGAAGAGGTCATTAAACGTGTTTATATTTTTAGCTAAATTGGTCCCTATCCTCATTTGTAACAAAATAGCAGGAGACCTTACGATATTGTTACACATCGAGTTTGATAAAAATCCATTACATTTTAGTGGTTAATGCGAAAAAAGGCATATCTACTTTTAGCTATAGTGGTCCCTAATAGGGCCCAAGTTCCTATATACATAAATTTGGAAGAGGACCTTATAATGATGCTCCTGACCAAGTATGACAAAGATCCACCAAGCTGTTCATGAGACGCTGTATAAAGGCATTTCTAGTTTTAGCTCTAGCAGCCCCTAAAAGGGATCAAATGTCCCAGCTGAACAGAGTTGGCTGCGGACCTAATAAAGATGCTACAAATCAAGTTTGATTAGAATACATGAGAAAAAATCAATTAAAGGATTTTTTTTTATTTATTATTTTTATTTATTTCTAAAATAGGCCAACTGATCCCGCTTTAACAAATGCATATTCGCTATTCATAAATCTTTGGACAATGACGTCACACCTATAAAAAAGTGAAGGTCAAGCAAAACATACAATTGTAATTATTTCAATATTTCTGTTTCATAAGCAAAGTTTGACCGTAGTCATATCACATAGATAAAATGTATGCAGTGTACCTTCATTTCAGTGTAATGAGATTCAGTCATTATATAGCATATATATAATAAAACAGATTTCAAATGAGTTCAATATTTGCATACCATACTAAAGAAAAATATTCATATATAATAAATCAGTTAAATAATTTATAACAAATATATCAAAGCAAACAAGTACTCATTTTAATATGCAATCTGAATAAGTCACAAAAGCAAGAAACCTTTTCATATACAGACGACAATTGTAACAAGCCAAATCTTTTAAAAAGCACTTCTCTACATAAAAGACTTTTATCACATCCTTATTCATGTGATATGCAGACCGTATTCAGCTCTTTCTTTAATTTGATATATGTTGGTATTTGAACAGGTTTTTATCATATTTATTAAACTTACTTATCATTTTGAGATATATCAATATGCTTGTTAAATATACTGAGCCAAAGTTAGCTTTAAAACTGTGAACAGCGTCGTTTAGGATAAACGCTTTGCCTACATTTCACTCAGCGTAACACAATCAACAGAGTCAAAGAAATTGACACTCTCGTCCAATCAGGCAGAGTGTTGCATAAATCTTCCATTTTGATAAATTATCTATAATGCGTTATAAAGTAGTTTGATTTGCAAACTGAAGTCACGTGGCATAGGTAACGAAGACGAATTTAGACGGCGTTCGCCGAAAAAAAAACAATATAATCATATACCTATAACATGATACTGTCAAAAAGTTTCCACTTGTAATAAAAAATATCCACTACAATTTGTCTATGCATTTTTGTTGGAAAATTGTAAGCAAATCATGAAAATATATATGCTATTTTAAAGGCTCCGAAAAACAATGTATTTACAACAGATGTAAATAATAAAGAATGATCAAGAATGTAGGACCATACTCTCGCATACACTTTTACCAAAAATGTCTTGAATAAAATGAACACTTTGCTGCATATTCTATGAAAAATTATGTATAAGACTGTGATATTCTTGTATACAAAAAAAATATGCATTTATGTCTCCATACACGACTTACCCCTGTAAATTCTATCTCACTTCCAGGCGAGCTATTTTCAGATTGTCTGTATGCAAGACGTGATCCTAGGCCGTCTCCTATAAATAAAAACAAAACAAAAATACCTTCTTAATCGTTTTGATTCCTATTAGTTAGTCTAGACCTTTTCATTAATTTTAAAGGCTACCCAGTGAATGACCGCGCAAACCAAAATCAAAATATTACGGCCTGCTGAAATTGAAAGCATTATATCCAAATAACAGAAATAATAACTTTTAAATAAAAAATCAGGAGGCACATCCTTTGCCTACCTATGCAATGCAATGTATGCGGTGAAATTTATGGATGCAGTGTTTTATATAAAACAGATTAAATTTCCTTGAACACACCACAGAGAAACCAGGATCTCGTAAAGGACACTGCGGTTATCTGAACACGGATTATGAAAAAAATGCAATCAATGACAATTCGAATCTTGGACCGTCGGTAAACTTCACGACTGGAAACGATACACTTAAAAGTGGAAAATATTGCTTCAGCAACTCAGTTTTTGAATAATCAAGTTACCGTTGTGCAGCTTAATGATTATGTGAATCAATTCATTTTCAAAGTGCATATTTTATACTAAGTCTTTACTACTATACCGAGGATGCGGTTACCACGTTGAAAGCGAGAGTGAATATTTACAAGTTTCTACAATATGATAGACATGGCGACATTCCTGGAAAGAACACTGGCGCCACTCTCATCCGGGCATTAGCTATGTTTCAAGCGTGGACATACATGTAGAAAGAACAACACCTTTGCGTAAATAAATCCTATATCCAACTTGAACGGGGTTTCGGACTGATATAGAACGTGATTCAGAAAAGACGTCCTTGACCACTTGGCCGCGAAAGCCCTCAGAAATATAAAAAGTGCATACTATTCTTAGGTACGAACTGGTAGACCCTGTACGGTTCTTCCGTATTTCCGTCCAGGCGGTTGTACTGTTTCAATTCTTTGATGTCCGGTAATTTGGTGAGTGCACATCGGAACCGCGTTTTCCATGTAGGCCAATCAGCCTGGTCCACACCCTCACGGTACCGTCCCGTGTTGACCGCCCATTCCTTGAAAAACAAGATTGTGTTATGTTATTAAATATTGTTTATTATAAAGCATGGCAGTAGCTTTGACACAACACAGCTAACGTCAAACTGAATGATAATCAAACTCGGGTCACGGTATGTTTTAACTAAAGTTCCATGATACTTTTAATTGTATGTTAAAAATAGATAAAGCAGCTGTCCATTTACATGTCATGCATAATCATATTGTTAGAAAAAGCACTTTTACTAACATTGCACGATCTTATACAGACACGGCCATAAAGGGAGGTAATCTTAAACAACGGATTCAATAATATCTTATTCTATGATAATTATTAATCAGTCCTTTGAGAAATATTTGCGAAAGTAATAACTGAAAAAGGATTTCACAAGACACTGACACAACTATATTCATAGCAGTATTATGGCAGTCACATTATAAGTTAAGGTATTACGAGACTTTAAATTCAACCTACACAATCTAATTAACATATTTCTAACATTTAGACGCTTTATGCCTGTAACAATAAGAAGGCCTGGTGTAACTTTGTGAATGACGGAAGAACAAACACATACCTTAAAAATGATTCCATCATCTTCAGACCATTCTCTATTGCCAACGTTTTTCCATGGTACCTTGAACATTTTCTGCTGCTCGTCTACCCACTCGAGACCCTTTATTTGACCACTGTTTATCTGTGACTCCAACCAAGGGCGCATGCGCTGTCGAGTTTCCGGGGTGTAATTTTTACTCATTTCGAAAGCGTATCTTCCTTGAAACCTTTTAAATAGAAATCCATATGTATAAAGTAAGTAGGCTACAACAAAAGAAAATGAGCCGCACCATGAGAAAACCAACACAGTGCATTTGCGACCAACATGGATTCAGACCAGCCTGCGCATCCGCGCAGTCTGGTCAGGATCCATGTTTTTCGCTTTCAAAGCCTATTGCAATTAGAGAGAAACCATCAGCGAACAGCATAAACGCTGACCAGATTGCGCGGATGCGCTGGCTGGTCTGGATCCATGCTTGTTTTCTCACGGTGCGGCTCAAATGTAAATCTCCAGAACAGATTCTTAATAAACTTGAAAACAAATGCATGCATGTTAGTCACGTGCCAGCATTACGCACATTTTGTTGTCACAACGAACTGCGGAATTGCGGCCTTTTAAATGATATACCAACCTATAGAACCAAGCTAAAATAACAGTTAATAAATTTGCAAACGAAACAAAACTTACAGATCTTAATAAAATCAAAAAATAATCAAGAAAACAAACCTTTCACCTAACTGCACAACAATTAGAATCACGTTAGGTCGTGTGCACTTGAAACAGATTTTACACTTGTTTTGCACAAAACTTGCAAGGTTAACACGGAAGATAAGGGTCTGAATGGGCCTTTACAAACAAACTTGAAAAATCAATAATTGTTTCCTTATATTCCTTACAAGCTGATGCCTATTGGCTCAGAGAAGGAGGAAGCTTGGTAAACTGCAAGTCTTCCAATTTTATACCAGTATAAAATATGCTTTTATGATTTTAATGCAGAACTTAAACGAGGCATAATTGTACATATTTGAAAACATCGTCTTCTGATTTTGTATACTACTGCTAGGACGAACCGAAACTGCTCTTTTTCTGTAGTATGCGCTATTCATTTATGTTATTCAATACTTCTAAATGTCTTAAGAACCTGTCATATATATAAATTTAAAGCAAATTCACTTTGGCTTGAAAATCAAGTATTCAAGTATTCTATATTAGAAATAAAATTGTAAATCTATCTGGAATGCCAGAAGATAATGCACAAGTATTGAACAATTTTATCATAAATTAAATTTATCAAGAAAGAGGAATGCCAGTATTATTTCAACAAATAAATGAAAATGCATGAAACTAAGTAAATTCTTTTCAAAAGACAAAAATTTATAAAATGATAAAAAATGTTACCAATATATCCTACTAATATACCGTATTCCAAGACAATCGTTTTTTATATACTATGACATTTTAATGTAAACCTTTTGGGAATATTTAAGGGTTTCTAAACAAGGCATTTCATGAAATAAAATTTAGTATTAAAATTCCCAAAACCGTAGATTAAGGGTGGGCGGCGTTTATAAGGAATTATTTGAGTCAGTTCATCACACGGTGTGAGAATTCGTCACATTCTGAAATTTAAAATTTCAATGAAAGAAACAGAATACGTTTTTTCCTCGAAATACTGGTTTGTAATGTGAAACTTTTAAAAGCGGTAAATGATTCTTGCGGAAGGATATTAATTTTTAAGGCACTTTTAAACGTAGAAAAGTGTAAAAAGATCTTTAAAAAGAAGAACTCTAAATTTCAACTTTACAAGCCATGAAAGCTGCAGTCTTCCCTCTGTTTAGCACT
Source organism: Mercenaria mercenaria (assembly GCF_021730395.1). Taxonomy (NCBI): domain Eukaryota; kingdom Metazoa; phylum Mollusca; class Bivalvia; order Venerida; family Veneridae; genus Mercenaria; species Mercenaria mercenaria. The sequence continues at coordinate 10,251,749 of NC_069366.1, read as the reverse complement.
ACAAGTTTCAAGAAGCTGTGTTTTCGTGTTCATTTTACAATGTAAGCCTATAGGAGAGATCGCCCTGACGTCACGCATCAACACCTGTTTATCTGGTGTTGGGCAAAAAAAATAGTTTTACATCGTTTGTGTATGGGATCGGAATTTTAATTTCTAATAACTTTTTCGTTCATATATGGATTTCAAAAATTCAGAAAGTTTTAAAATGCTTACGATTTTCGTATTTTTATATTCAAATAACTTTTGAAAAATGAAAAACCGTTTTGAATGACATATGGTTTTAATACCGGCGTAGCGATGCTCCAAACTTTTAGAAAAAAACACTGTAAGTTAAGCGTTCATAATTAATCGATTTTATTTCGAAATAAAAGTTAAAAGTTAGCAATAAATTGCTGGTTTTATATCCTTCCCATTGATCAAAAAAATTATTAATATCATTTGTGTTTTACGAAAGTTTAAGCCGTTAGAAAAACATCAATGTTCAGAAAAAACATGGACGCTCGGCGTCTGCCCACCCGGTCTTTTGCCTATCAGTTCTAAAAATAGAATGTACAACGGATTTGTATACAAACACGATAATACATCACTCTGTAGTGATTTGTTGGAGTTCATATTAACATTTAGCCTGCTGGCGACAAATAAGCCTGTGTAGCCTGTTGTTGACAAATTAGCTTGTCTTTGCGACCAGCACCGTGCAGGCTGATGATTATGGCATGCAGTGTTCGCTACTCAGTAGGTAAATTTTCAGTGAATACCAATTTAAAAAGAAAGTGGCACTGCCCAACTTGAATTATGGGCCAGTTCATTTTAGAAATTTGGCAGGGTAAAGGTTAAAGAAATTGAAGTATCGCCGACTCGAAATAAATGCTTATGTAGTTCCAGTAATGTTAGTGGAAAGCCTTCAGACACAGTCGATACTCAAATGTCATACGTTCTCAGTTTTTTGTTGTTGTTTTATTTTTCAGGCCAATTTGGGGCCGAAATGGGCCCCAATCCCAATGGTAAAAATATGTTTTTCCCAAATTGAAAGTGAAAATTCCCAAAGTTAAAAAGAAAAGTTTTTTTTTTCTTTTTCTTTTTTTTTTTTACTTTTTCAACCCCAACACTGTACCTATGAAACCTTAAACATTTGAAAAAACAACAGTATGCAAAATAAATGCATTTATAGCCATTTTGTTTTTAAATGTAACATTATATTACAAAAATTATGACTTTAAACAATTCCCGATTTAGAAGTTTTATGCGCATTTTTCCCTATTTGAAAGACCTCGGCCCCATTCCCAAATCAGTGGAAAAAAACAACACAGGACTTCTCAGAATCTTGTGTATGCAAGGTGTAAGCGACACTTACTGAACGAATGTTACTTACTACAGGAGGAGCGGAGGCTTGAACCTCCGATCCATGGTTTAATACCCAAAATGTGTTACTTTCAAGTAGACTCAAATTATGAAACCTTGCATGAGGTCCATTTTCTCTGTATCAATCGAGTGAAAAGGTTAAGGCTTAAAACCTGCCTTTTTGTTGGTAGAATTTTCTTGAGTATTGATGATCATAATACTGTAACATTCAAATTCTACCCGGTAGAAAAGAGTTTGACAAGAAAAAGAAAAAATATCAAGTTTAAATATGTCAAACTGAGACACCATATACTTTTGATTTAAAGGACACAAAGCACTGCAGTTTTATAATGTTTGTTTGTTTGTCTGTCTGTTTGTTTGTTTACGTGTCGTTTTTCAACAGTATTCCAGGTATATAACGGCGGGCAAGAGTCAGTTTAGAACATCCCAGCAGTATGAAGTTCCTGTTGCGTCAGGATGTCCCACAAGTTGGAGTCTTATCCCCTACACTCTTCTTGCTTTTCATCAATGATCTGGTGTCTGAACTACCGAAAGGAGTTAAGGCTGCTCTCTACGCTGACGATCTGGTGTTATGGTGCAAGGAAAAACATGCCACTACAGCCGCATACAGAATGCAAGAAGCCATCAACAAGATTTCGGCTTGGGCTAAAGATTGGTGTGTATCGGTCAATACAGAGAAATCGTCCACCACACTATTCTTCCTGTCGTCAAAGCAGAGGGCGGGTAAAATCAAGATGGGAAATACTTCGCTGATTGAAGCAGACGAGGCGAAAAAAATTGGAGTGACCTTTGACAAACGGCTAACCTGAAAGCCCCACATTAGCCAAGCAGAAGGGAAGGCCCGTAGGAAGCTTTCCATGATGCGCAAACATACTGGAACAACATGGGGAGCAAATGAGCAAATACTCAAGACAGTATATCAGGGAACAGTGAGACCCCATTTAGAGTATAGCTCAACTGCCTGGTCCACTACTGCCAAAACTAACCAACAGGCTTTAGACAAGGTTCAGAACTAAGCATTGCGGATCAAGACAGGTGCTACAAAGTCTACACCAATCTCCTTTATGGAGAAGCTAACAGGCACACGTACAACCGTTATAAGACAGAAGACATGCAAAGGTTCTGCTTCAAGCAGAGAAATTCAGGTCTTTTCAAGACCATCCCATGAAAGCCAAGGCAAAGAAACTCAACCGAGAGTTCAAAACTGAGCTGAACATACCAACGACTCCCCTAGGTAGTGAAGACATTATAAACCCACTAGCGAATGATCTGTCCTCAGTGACTATGAGACTTGCTGTTCCTCGTCTTGACCGCGGGAAGCAAGAGGATGAAGGCCTTCGGAAGAGCCTCACACTTGCTATGATCAATGAAGACTATCCTCCGGAATCATGGACGCATGTCTATACAGACGGATCAGCCACATGCGCCGTCAAAGATGGAGGAGCAGGAGTTTTCATTCAATACCCATCTGGCAAGAGAGAAACACTACATGCAGCCACAGGAAAACACTGCAGCAATTACAAGGCAGAGACTGAAGCACTCATGAAGGCCGTCTCAATGGTTGAAGACTCGGCAGAAGAAAGCTTCTCAGTCGTCTTTCTCACAGATGCACTGTCTGTCATGGAGGCTCTGATCAACAATAAAGCTCCGCAGCTAGCCAGGACAATGCAGAGCCTGAGTATAACCTGCAAAGTAGCACTTCAGTGGATTCCATCCCATTGTGGACTTGCAGCCAATGAAGAGGCAGAGACAAACTGGCTAAGCTAGGAGCTCAGTCAGAGCAACCAACAGAACCTGTGAGTTACAAGGAGAAAGCCACCATCATCAAGGCACTAACGAGACCAAGGATGGAGGAAGATGCTTTTCATCTCCTTGATCGGTCTGAACAAGTGATGATGGTCAGGCTCCGACAACAACAAGCTCAATGCTCACAGGTACAAGAAATACAGATTGGCCCCATCGCCAACTTGTCCATGTGGTGAAGAAGATCAGACTGCGGATCATATACTTCAGAGATGTAAAAGGCATTACCAGGAGCGAGCTGCGACTTGGCCGGCCGATAAATACCTCAATCCACCAGAAACTGTATGCATTGAGGATCTGCGGCAAACTACAAGTTTCATCGAGGCTACTGGTCTGACAGTGTAGTTGCGAACGACAAGAAGAAGAAGAACGGCGAGCAGTTAACCTAACCAGTGTTCCTGGATTCTGTACCAGTACAAACCTGTTCTCCGCAAATAACCGCAATTTCCCCACCTAATTAAATAGATCGACTTTCAAAGCTGAAAAGAACAACAACATATGCGATGTTGTGTGAAGGGAGAATAACTGACATTGCCAACATTTTCGTTGCAACTGAACTAAAGTAAGAAAATTGGGAAACGTTGCAATACAGTTATAGTGAGATGCGAGAAAACTGGGATATATTGCAACAGAGTTATAGTGAGAAAACTGGGAAATATTGCAACAGAGTTATAGTGAGACAACTGGGAAACGTTGAAATAGAGTTATAGTGAGAAAGCTGGGAATTATTGCAACAGAGTCATAGTGAGAAAACTTGGAAACGTTGCAATAGAGTTATAGTGAGAAAACTTGGAAACGTTGCAGTAGAGTTATAGTGAGAAAGCTGGGAAACGTTGCAAAAGAGTTAAAGTGAGAAAACTTGGAAACGTTGCAGTAGAGTTATAGTGAAAAAGCTAGGAAACGTTGCAATAGAGTTATAGTGAGAAAACTGGGAATCATTGCAATAGAGTTATGGTGAGAAAACCTGGAAACGTTGCAATAGAGTTATAGTGAGAAAGCTGGGAAACGTTGCAAAAGAATTATATTAAGAAAGCTGGGAAACTTTGCAGTAGAATTATCGTAAGAAAGCTGGGAATCATTGCAATAGTGTTATGGTGAGAAAACCTGGAAACGTTGCAACAGAGTTATAGTGAGAAAGCTGTGAAACTTTGCAACAGAGTTATAGTGAGAAAACTTGGAACGTTGCAATAGAGTTATAGTGAGAAAACTTGGAAACGTAGGCAATAGAGTTATAGTGAGAAAGCTGGGAAACGTTGCAATAGAATTATAGTGAGAAAACTGGGAAACGTTGCAACAGAGTTATAGTGAGAAAACTGGGAAACGTTGCAATAGAGTTATAGAGAGAAAACTGGGAAAAAATGCAAACAGAGTTATAGTGAGAAAACTGGGAAACCTTGGAACAGAGTTATAGTGAGAAAACTGGGAAAACGTTTTAAGTTAGTGTGAAAAAAATCGACTAACGTTACAAATGAGTTATATTTGGTGAGAAAATTGGAAACTGTGTACTGGTATGAAATACACCTTGAGAGATAAAAATACGTCCTTACAAGTTTATCGTTATATTACGAACCTGAGAAGGACTTGGTTCGAGATACAAGGATGTTATTATAGCAACGGCACCTCCCTAGTAGACAAATAGATTAGCTTATATAAATAATTCTTGTTAACTTTTCTCATAGACACCATTTCGTCTAGGCTTTTCAACTTTTGATATATAGATCTATAGTGTTCAAATTTGCCTATCAGCTAGATCTATGAGACCGTAGGAAAAAAAAGTATCTTACCTCCGCTGATTTTCGTTTGACATGTGATTATTATAACCTATTACTAATATATGCTACACATAAATCAAGTACATGTAGGATCTTTACACTATCTATAGTTATTACTATGATTACATATGTATAAAATAAGATATATACACGTTACAAACGTATTATAAATACACGCTTTTTCTTGGGACAGTCCAGTTCCTTGATATATTTGCTGCGCTTCTAAGTTTAATAGGCCTATAACTAGTCACTGCCATGTAAAAGACTGCTTAAAGTGTGTTTATATATAATACAGCTCTACAAAATGAGTTCGCGCTTGCACGCATGTAGTGTAAATATTCGGGAAACCTGGCATGTGTTATTATGTAACTAACGTGTTCAATACTACTTTCGATTTCACATTTTAACATATTTTGTTGTGTCCGAACTGCTCAGTTAAAACGTTATCAGAAATCAAATACTTTAAATAGGGCAAAATAAAATGCATTCGATATTTGAGATTATTACATACCTAAAATTATTTTCCATTGGGTTTCAATGGACAACAGTCGTGCAATATTTTCCATATCATGGGAACGCTTTCATATCGGACGTGGAATGCATTCTTAACGTTGTAATGGATAGAATCGCGTGACGTCCATGGCGTCCACGAGCACGTTGCGACAAGTTGACGTCATGTTCGCGGAAAATATTCCCGCGCGTCAGTTTCATTTGTTTATTACATTTTCGGAGAAACTCTTTTCATATTTTCCTGTCTTTCGTTATAGAACGATAATTTAGACATAAAAAATAATTATTTGATAGTGGGTAGGAAATAAAAAGGTTATCAACTTTTATGTAAATATATGCACTCGTTCCTTCGCGGATAATATTGCGCTCCTAAAGTCGCGCAATATTACCGCTGCAGAACTCGTGCATATATCCACATACAAAGTTAATAACCTATATTAAATAAACATGTAAACAAAATAAGTCACTGATAATACACTAATGTAGTTACGTTTACTTACTAAGTTACTCACGGCAGGTGATAAATCCTTCCCTTAAAATCAAGTTAATATCTCATGTACGTGCAATTGCAAGTCCATAATGCAAAATATATGAAGAACTGTTGCCTTTAAATTCAAGAAATCATGATTAAAATCAAGACTTTGCAGAATTTGAAGGAGTGTTTGTCTTTACAATTGAATTGTTTGACCGTGAACTACATCCTGTTCGTAGAATACAGTACATATAAACCGAAACCAACTGAGTGGGGATTTCCGATTTCTCACGAAAATGGCTATTTTTAGAAATATGTACGTTATTACAATATTCCCCTAACATACCCATCTCTACTAGCAAATACTAAAACCATATTCACTTAATATCATTTATTAATTAATAAATTGCGAGCAAGCTTTGGACACTGCTGTGTGCACAATTATTACATATCATATCATACATATCATCGATATCCTCATCAAACATCCTGACAAAATATTTTATTCAATACTATCCGAACAAACATTTTACTTCTAAATTGAAATATAATACTGTGTACTCAATCACAAGTATTAATGCTCATAATAATGATAACCATCCTAAATGATCTGGTAAAAATGAACAAATTAAAAAATAATGTCTGTCCTACAGCACACATGTAATGCCCACCGCTGAATGACAATTATTCTAGCGTGGTCACCTATCTAACCTGCACTAGTCACATGACTAACAAAACAAGTAGAGACTGACCAATCGGGGGAAATTATTTTCCAACTAATTCATTGCATTCAAATGTTGGAAAATTCATTTCCCTTAACCTACCCATCTCTACTAGTAAATACTAAAACCATATTCACTTAATATCATTTATTAATTAATAAATTGGACACTGCTGAATATAAAGAACGGGATAATCTAGGAATTTGTACATTTAAACCAGACCACTGAACATCAAAATGTCTGTCATACTAAGATAAATTAAAGACCCAAGGATTTTGACACAAGAAGCCTTTCATTAATAGAGTCCTTAATGTAACCATCTTTGGCATTTTCACTTCTCCATCTACCAAGTCTTTTGAACAATCTATCTTTAACTCCATTATCGGCGGCAGAAGTTGCACCTCTAGAACGCAAGGAGTGAAAACCATACTTTGAAATATCCTCAACATGAGGCGAAAAAGCTTCTATAAATAATTCCCTCAATGTTGTATAAGATAAATGTGAATCAAAATTTCTTAAATGATACAAATTGTCCTTAAATACAACTCTGCAAAAAATAAAATGGTCAGTATCTCCAGGAATGTTAATCCATGACAAATATTTTTCTAAATTAACAACTGGACATAATTCAGTACCTGTCCTGGCTATAACATCCCAAGCCCCATTTCTATATTGATCAGTTTTGCTAGATTCTATGAAAATACTTAGATGTGAACTGTCATCACAATGTCAGACTTTTTAATACTTAATAACTCTGAACTTCTTAAAAATCCTGCATAAGCTATTAGACATGCTATAATAGTTCTCTGATTCTTAAGATTACCAAACTGAAATAAACGTTTATACATATCATGTAGCATCTTAATAGTTACTGGTTCTTTTTTCACAGTAGATTTAGACAATTTCCTCTTTGCTGCTTCTAGCACATTTTTCACCAAAGTTGAATCTGTTGGTGACTTTAAACCATATAATTCATGTACATATATTTAGCACTATAAAATGTTTTTAAAACTGGACTTGGTGAATTAGCACTTTGCACAATAGAACACAAATATAATGAAAACACAAAAGTTTTTGCCGGCAAGATGTCATCTTCTCCTACGGAATTACTTGACGCCCAAAGTCTCCATCTCTGAAAAGCGTTTATGTAAGATTTTGTGGTAGAGTTCCCTCGGGCTGAAGCCAGTAGTTCCGGGATCAAGGGCACCTTCTCGGACAACACTTGAGGCAGTTCATCAATCTCATCTGAGAAGCACTGAAAAAACATATGTAAAAAAAATATAACTAATTAATATAACAATCAATGAAATAAAAAGCATGATTTTTAAACCAATCTCTAATCTTATAATAATTATATTCTATTGACTTATCAGCCAAGACAAGCATCATGCAATCTTTGTCAGCAATTTTAATGGCAGCCATGCCATATCAAGACTTTTTATGTTATAGCACAGTTATTATTAATTATTATTATTATTTTTTTTAAAGCAATTTCTCTAAATCTCACATATTCTAATGGCTTGTCAGCCATGACGAGCATCATGCAACATTCGTCAGCAATTATAACGGCAACCACGCCATATCAAGACTGTATACATAACACAGTTTAATCTTTCATTTACTATCAGTAAATCTGACATTAGTCTAATACAAATACAACTTCTAAAATACAACAACAAGAGGCCAGTAAGGTGCTGATTTCCACAATGGTACTACTAAAATTCCACTTGCTTTATCATGTGACATTTTACAAAAAAACCTAGAAATCAAATTTACTGGCGGAACAAATAACCCAAATTTGCCTTTCCAATTTTTTACATCTCCCCGTGATTGTAATGGAGTGCCCTGATCGCTAATAGCAAGAGGCCCGCCAGGTGTAACTGGAGAACGTTTAACCTTAGCTTCCTTCTGTGACGCCGCCTGTTTTCTCTTTCGGAAAGCTCGATTTTCCGCTTTATTGATTCGAGACTCATCTTCGCTGTCACTTGCGGTTGGGTTCGCTTCATATAACTTAACAGTATTCCAACCTCCTTCCGAGGTGTCAGCTATACGAATCAGTTTATTCCTCTTTTTCAGTTTATCGCAACACTCTTTGGTAAGTTCTTCAGCATAAGTTAACTTATTGTTAGAAATTGCCCATGCAACTTGTGTACAATCCTGCTCAATATCGGAATTAAAATTGTACTGCGCCTTATTTCCTTCACGCTTCCAAGAAAGTTCTTTCTCTTTCAACTTGTTAACTTCCGATTTCACTGAATTATTATTATGAACGACCCCCCCCCCCCCCCCCCCCCCCCCACGCCCCGGTCATTATTCTATAGAAAATGCGACTCCTTTCCTGTAAAATATTGACTCCCCTAATAAAAAACTGACTCCCTTTGAAAACTCTATAGAATAACGACCTCCCGGTCATTATTCTATAGAAAAACTGACCCCTCCAAGTAAAATACTGACTCCCTAAAGATGACTCCCTTCGAATCTCATAGAATAACGACCCCGGTTATTATTCTATAGAAAAGGTGACTCCTTCCATGTAAAATACTCACTGCCGAAATTACTACATTCGAACTCTCATACAATATCGATTCCCGGACATTATTCTTTTTAAAAATGTTACTCTTTCCGTGTAAAACACCGGCTTCTAAAAAGACTTTCGACGATAATATCTATTAAAATGTGATCCCCACCAAACCTAACGGACAATTTTACTAGATCTGCCAATAGTTAACATTTTGATTGTACTACTACTACTGGTGCCGCTACTTCTATTGCTATTACTACATGTACTTCTTCTTCTACTACTACTACTACTACTTCTACTACTACTACTACTACAACTGCTACTACTGATACTACTATACCTGCTTTGACTAATACGTCTTGTACATCTACCTCTTCTTCTCCTGCTGCTGTTGTTGCTGTCACTTATTCCTCTGCTGCTGCTGCTGCAACTGCCACTACCAATGCCACTACTACTACTACTACTACTACTACTACTTTCTGTTGTTGCCGCTACCGTACTTTACTGCCACTGCTAAGTATTGCAACTTCTATTAATACTAAGTTCTATGCTAGCAGTTTCTTGTGCAGTTTTCTTCTGAAGAATTACTTCATACCGAAGTTTGCAGGGATTATTGACACTTGTGTGTTTTGTGAACGTATTGTGAATTGTTATTTTCCTGAAAAAAAATGTATACACCAAGATACAGCGTCTAGAAATAGAATCCCTTTTTCCGTTGCGGAATGCTCTGATTTCTGTGTCAAGTGAGACGGACGGACGGACGGACAAGGGCAAATCTATATGCCCCCCTCTCCCGAGTGGGGGCATAAAATGCAGCAATTAGGCCTTAGATACACGAGTTATCACTAAATCTGACAAAAAGACCGGGGGTCGTTTTTTTTATGGGAGTCAATATTCTTCGTGAGGTTCAGTTTACTTCACGTGGGGGAGTCATAGTACTATGATCTGGAGGTCATAATACTATGACCGGGGGATCACTTTTTCTATAGAATAATGACCGGGGGTCATTATTCTATGGGGGTCGAAATACTTAATTACACCTGCGTTGTTATATAACAAGTAGGCGGAACTTTTGATAAAACCACATTTGTACGGATAAAGATAAAACTGCTCTTCATGATAAATCGTGAATAGATTACATTTTGTGTATAAAACTTAGCATTTTATAAAATCTCAATGGCCAAATGATCATGATCGCTGACTTCGATTATCTATTCCCTCATCCCTAACATATATGGGTTTGAACCCTGCTTAGATAGTCATGGCAGGCAGTCATCAAGCTGACTTGATGGCTAGAAATTCGTAGCGGAAATCGGTCCGTGCAAAAAAAAATAATGCCTTGATGGGCACCTGAGGTCTTCGCCCATTTAGCAGGTTAGTCATCATATGACCTACATTGTGTTAGTGTTACTACAAAAAAAGAAGACAATATACTTCACTTTAAACAAGAATATTGCATTGAATATATATGCACCTTTTTACTAAACCCAATCTTACTAAAGTACATCTCCAATTCATGCCCAAGTACTTTAGTCAGATTGGTACTAAACCTAACGATAGAAGTGTGAGTCAAAGTATCAAATCAAAACCATAAACACATTAAGAAGGTATTTTATGTCACAAAGACATATGTCCCCCACCCCCTATGTATACAATTAGTTCTGACGGACATTGTGTGCAGCGGAACGTTTCGGCGATATGCACATAAAGGTTTGGCACTGACCACTCCTTTGAAGTTTCGTTGAAATCTGTCCAGCAGTTTAATCTGTGAAAGCCGGGCAAGATTTTTTTCTATTTTTAGCTCTGGTAGCAGTTTGGTGCAGCGAAGCAGAACGTGTCGGCAATATGCACTATTAGGCTTAATACTGATCACATGAAGATTCGTTGAAATCCGGAAGGTAGTTTGACCCGAGAAAGCCGGGCAAGATTTTTCTATTTTTAGCTCTTGTGGCCCTTCTGTGCAGCAAAGCAGAATGTGCCGACAATTTGCACAACTATGCTTGGCACTGATCACTTATGTAAAGTTTCGTTGAAATCCGGCCAGCAGCTTGACCTGTGAAAGCCGGACAAGCTTAATGCGGACAGATACACAAACGGCGAAGCAAAAACAGTATGTCTACCCCACCTATGAGGGATACATAATTCTAAGGCACATTAAATACTTCAACACGAAAACAATAACATTTATATTCGTTATCATTAACTTACCGAAAAGATTTTTTCAGGGAAAAGACAACGGAAAATACGTACAAGTAAAGTTGTTGTTCAAACACAATAACCTCAGAATATGGGGTGGGGGCTGGAGGTTAACCGGTCGCGAAACATTAACGAATAACGATCAGTTTTCTAATTCAAATGTATAAGAATAACAGGAACCTTATAGCCTATAGGTGAATAAATCATCGGTGTGAAGTAACGTTGGCAGTACAGTACTAGAAGCAGTTAACTGTACTCTCAAATTCACATCGGTGAATAAATCAGGGTTGTAGGCGAATGCGACAAGCTATGATGATTTTATCCATTTATGTATGACAAAGTAAAACCGGAACTCAATCGCATATATCCTCAATTGTGTACAGTATAAATGTCAGGACAATATTCGGCAAAAAAAATTTGGGGCGCATTCCACCTTAATTAAGTACACTTTTTTGGACAAATAAAGTCAAACTACCAAAATGTCGAATGAAATGAAGACATTAGAAGTGTGCAGCAAAATCTTTTTAAAACCAAACAAATGCAAGGCAAAATTATGTGAAATTAAGTTTCATTGTGAGAAAGGTTCAAAGTCTTCCAAAACCAAAGTGCTAGTAAAATACAAACACTTTGTCCATGGAAATAAAAAGGTAATGCATGCACCTCACCCCCCGCCCCCCCCCCCCCCCCACAAACTCCCCACCTACACACACCGCCCATTCATGTTTATAAAGTAACCTTATTCTCCTAATTTTCAATAAATACTTTTCAAAGCATCTGTAAATGTTGCCTAAATTTAGAAACTTAATGGTAAAATATAGACTTTGTTTATTATCCATATTTCATTTGCACATCGTTATACAGTCACTTTTCATTGGGATCTTGCAAATTGCACGGCTTTGATGCTATTAGCCTGTTGCATATAGTTTTCGAACAGTATCATTTCACCTAAGATATGATGGTCATACAATTTCAAGATTACGGAAGTACCTTTAATAGGGCAGATAATGTGAAATAACTAGTCTGAACAAATAATACAAGACAATTTAACTGTTAAATAGTGTTGTGTGAACGTTTATGCCTTTATCATGTTTTAAATATAAAAATGGTGATTTTTGTTGACGTGTAAAATAGAATAATATCTATGTTTCAAAGAGACATGCTTCCAAATTTATGTAAATTTGATTTGTTTCACTTTTTAAAAAATTTAAGTATGAGTTCATATTTTAGTACTTGTAATTGTAAATATTCTTTTTAATATGAAAACGCTGTAGTAAGTAAAATCAAATCTATAGAATCACTTACTAGTATTCAGTGTTAGTAGCTCAATATGATATTTGGAAAACAGGTGACATTTAGATCATATTTAATCCGTAGCATGCTGTACACGATTGAGTCTGTCTTTGCGACCTGTGTAGATCATGCTGTGCAGTCAGTATCTTTTTGGTAAGCACCCCTTTTAACAGTTAATGGTATGTCCAATTTGAAAAACGGATAAGTTCGATAGAAAATTTAGCAAGGTAAGGTTTAAAAGACATAAGCCAACGCGGCATTGATTTATGACAGTTGATTTTGATATAAGATGCTACATTGGTTTCAATATTTTGCATGTTTGGTGTCTATCTGGTGACAAAGAAGTTTGTATGATTTCATGATTGATTTTGTTGTTCATGGCAGACGTTTTAATTTTTCTAATGCAGAATGTAATGGTGCAAGACCGCTTTCATCCTCTAAAACCTTTTTGGCACTGGCCTCCCTTCTCTTCTTCAAAAAGTCATCATACAATTTATCGTCTTTTGTCCTCCTATAGTTGTTACACACATTGTTAAGACTCGTTATATCATAATATAAATCCTCTACCGAAACATGTTCCTGCTGCTCAAATAATGAAAACAGACATTTACACAATATTACTTTTTGTTGTTCTGAAGTGTCTAAATAGCTTCTACGAAAACTCATATGGTAGACATTGCACGATGGCAATACCGGGTGGGGTAAATCTCCGTTTCGCGCACATTCATATATATCCTTGATCACATCTAAAAGGCATATATGCGCTCCTCTGTTTGGTGCTTGACACCTCTTATATGATTTAGAACTACACACTTTGCCTCATATGATTTAACGTACTCTATGTTGCCGTAAACCTGGAAGGCTTTCCCAATAAATTTCAAAACACAAAATGCCAGTTTATGTTCCTTTGAGGTATCTTTTAAATGTTTTAGTTCTGAGTGACACGTTGAGATTCTCCAATCTAAATTATTTAAACGTGGAAAATAGGGGAAAAGAAAATATTTGTTGTTTTCTTCAAGTACTACTGCTTTCCCGTCGGCCTTCCGTTCTACTATCATTTTATTGTTCACTTCAAGAACAGGATTAAAATCAACTTTAATTTGTAACATATCTTCTGCGTATTGATCATGTGATCTATTTGGTAGTTTGATAGGTCTAAATGGATTACATACTGATCTTTCGATACTTGACCACACGAAAAAAAGGACCGTTTCCTGCTTGACATTTCCAGTTGAAATTGGTACGTCAGTAATCCTTAAATTACCAGTTTTCATATAAATTGTGCAGCACTGACAGCCGTGATCTGTACGCAAATTGCTTAATTGGCGAGTACACATATTTCTTTCACACTTTGCTCGTATGCCTTTTAGTACGGTGTTCATAAACGACAGTTTCATAGCGGTGTTCAAGTTCATGTATTTACCAGTTACTGACTGAGGATCAGTTACTTCATACATTATCTTCATTTTACCTTCTTCATCGCTTGGCACGAATATAAAATCGCCACATCCGGGCCATGACTTTATGACTACTAAGTAATCAAACTCGAGGTCCCATTCACACGACGCCAGTTCTGGTACCCATATTCTAGTATCTTCAGCCATGCTACCAATAAACTCCAGGCGATCGATCTATGAAAAAAGTACCAAATCATTATCAATAAATTGCATCAAGAAATTGTATGTTTTTTAAGCCCGTAATGAAATGCACATGAAAGTGTTGCGTCAAAATGCGATTCAAGTAACTATATTCATTGCTTGTTTTAGAGTTTCTAATCATTATATGAACGAACTTAAACCAAACTGGACTACTTACAAAGACTTGCTGAGACAGTTCCAAAGTATCTCAATGCACAAAATGCGATATATTTGGATAGTTTCTAAAAGTGTGCACTACCAGACTAACCAAAACTTTGTGAAGACTTCTACATAATCATTTAAAATGGAGTAAAGAATAAATTGTAGTGCAGAAATATCACCTGGGAATATTTTCATTTACTATGTATTATGTATGGAACGAGAAAAAGCATTACATTCGTACAAAAATTATTCAATAATGGCCTTTTTCATGATATTTCATGCTCACTCTGTCACCATTCACGAAAGAGAAAACACGTACAAAATGGCGTAGTTCGAACAATTCTTTCAGAAATGGGCACTCAAATTATAAAAAAGCACAATTATTCAGCGTTAACTAATATTTCTGACGGTAAAGATCAAAACTGAATCAAAACAACTGAATGATTTTTCACTGGATTTAAAATATTTTGAATAAAAACCAAGAACTGTATTTTCATCGGTAGGCATTTTACAGCTGAACGTGGAAGAGTATTTTTAGCTGTTCATTTCAGGTGTTCAAAAGATCGATATTCTGATTTTTATTTTTATAATTTTGATACTCTTGGAAAACAAACCATTTATTTTGTAGCAATGTACTGTAAAATATAAGCGCGATTCATTGATTTGAAACACGTCTCAATGTGTTTTATACCCGTATAAGCGCACGAAAAATAGCATTTATAAATGCAGTTCTTAAATAAATAGCTTAATGTAAATCTTAATGTCTTAATGAAAACAATGTACGTGTTCTTTAAGTTATTTAAAAAGACAAGATGATGAAAAGTAGCATTATTTCTGAGAAATAGAGATTTCAGGATTGTTTCATTACAACTGAAAGGGAATCTTATTAAAAGTATACGTACCGCTCTGAATCTTGTGAGGAATTCTTAGTGGTATAATTTAACACCTACTTCCCAGTAGTCGCTGATGGCTACCTTGGTAGAAACACCGATCTTCCCGGCGCAAGTAAGCTTGATTGTGATTTTGAGTGTCAGAAAAATATCTAGCAGTTGTAAATCCTGTACTTCTTACCTTTATCTCTGTATTGATACCATGCAGGGCTTCAACAAATCGTTGTCTGACCATTACATCAACAGCCTTTGCAATGTCTTGTATTTCCTCATTCTCCAAATTGACATGAATTTTCTCGTCCACTTCTTTACATAAATTCTCCATGGCTGCCTAAATTACAATGCTTAAATAAGTCTGTTTAAAATATAACTGCGTTATCACCGGCGTTTTGTTTGTTATCTGGTAAAAATACATAACATCAACTTCTTGACAAAACCATATTTGTACAGATAAAGATAAAACTTTTACATGATAAATCGTGAATAGATTGCATTTTGTGTATCAAAAAGGGGGCGTTTATAGGAAACTCCATGGCAAGTGGTTATGACCGCTGATTTCGAATATCTTTTCCCCCACCACTAACATTTTTTGACTTCGAGTGCTGTTCGGGTAGTCATGAGAGGTTGCGATCAAACCGGCTTGTGGATTGCTAGTGAGTCTAAAGTCTGTTCGTGCTTTAAATAATGTCTGAAGGTCACCTTGGGTCTTCACTCACCTCTAAAGCTGGTAAGTCACCATACGACTGCCTAACATTAACGAATATTGATGAATATACAGCAAAATATATTTGCATTAAATTTATTACACGCGTGCGCAATATAAATACGTCGGTTTACCTATTAAGGCGTAAAAATTGTTTGTTTCCGGTATCCCGACCTACCCTAATGTTTGGCCCGATCATAAATGCTTTTATGCCCTTGGAGAATACTTTTTCAATTTTTGAACAAAATGTTGAAAAAAACTTCACTTTTTATGCTTTAAACATGGTCAGGGATATTAGAAATCAACTTACTGATGCTCTAAAGGCGTAACCCCCTTATTTGTATTCATTTTTTTTTTACATAAAAGTAATTTCCGAAAAGTCTCAATTAATAAAAAAAGTCTATAAAAAATCCGACTTACCTACCTTAATTTTTTTTGAGCATGTTACCGGAAACAGATTTTTTTTAGGCCTAATCGATATACCAATTTAATTTTAGTATCATTTTGATACTTAAGGTCTGCACCATGTAAAAATCCTTATCAGGAAAACCATAGAAAAACGGTTTGTCGCATTGTTCGATCAATGTTTGTGGAGAGAGCCCATGTCAACACTTAATCAGTCATCTAATTCAAATGTACAAGAATTACATGTACCTTATAACTGAATAAATTAGGTTTGTAGGCGAATTTGTCAAGCTATGGCGAGCCTTTAAGTGCCCTTCTAGTGTTAAAGTCATTTATTGTATGCTTTTCAGTCGTTACAATACGTTTTTTTTTCGGCCAAATAAAGTTAAACTACCGTAATGTCGAATGAAATAATGATATTTGAAATATGCCACAAAAATATCTTTAAACCGCCTACCTAACAAGTGCAACGCAAATGTATATGAAATAGGGTTTCATTGTGAGAAAGGTTGTCCAAAAGCAACAAAATCTTTATCAATGGAAAGAAAATGTTAAACAATATAGAAAGCATGGAGTTTCTAAATAATAAGCGAACACTAAATATGGAGCCGATTTGGTATGGCCGCTATATGTAAGGGAGATAATTCCATAGTGCTACATCTTAGAATTGTAGGTGTAGTTTCCCTTATATATTTATTTAAACCGTGTCCATCTTCCAAAAAAATCGCAATTCAAAAAAAAAAATAAACAACAAAAAAACATACAAAAAAACAACAACAACAAAAAAAAAACTCTAGCTTGTCCATGCGCGTTTCTTAACTACAGTCCTTATATCATCAAACTATTCATAAGGATTGATCTTAGTAATAGGCAGTCATCTTTTAGTTTAAGGTCAGGTATCCTAAAAATAAAGGCCACCCGGGTCAAAAGTTGTAATGGTGCTGGTAACGCTTGATAGCAAGCTCCTTAATCTCACAATAATTATATTCTTAACTACTACCCCTTAACTATCACACCTGACATAAGGATTGACCTTAGAAAGGGGCAGACATTTTTTGGTGTAGGGCCAGATACTTCATGGACCAAAGTCACAGAGGTCAGGTTTTGTAATGGTATCAGATCCACGGAACGCTTCGCAATACCACATATGTATTTCATATCTTCCTTTTTACCCCCACTGATAACCTTAACCCACACTTAATTCTAACTCTCCCCATCACATCCGTTACCCTAGTTCTCCATCCCTTCAAAAAGTATTATTACACTTACGTCTATCGTTTCTTAGATTCTCTCATATGTTTATCTAAAAGCTCTTAACTAAAGGCCTTTTCACGAAGAGTTGGGAGTCACGGGTGAACTGTACTCTACTCTTTTATTGCGGGGCGGGGAGGGAGGCTTGGGCGGAGAGGGGAGAGTGCGAAGGGGGAGGGCGTATTGGTTCGATATGAAAGGGATCAAAAATACTGATGTGGTCAGTTTTAGGTGAAATCTGCACGATTTAAAAGAAATGTTCTCATAGGAAGATACTAAATGGTCTCTAATATAGAGAGAGAAGAAAAAAACTGATTAGCTAGTGCTTAACATTTCCTTTCTTAGATACAAAGAACAGTTCTTGATCTCCTGTATATATTACTTAATTGGTTCGATTCAAACTAAAATTCGTCACCAAGATCATTTGACACACTGCGTATTATGTTTAGTTTGCAATGGTTTCATTTCCACATATGCGGTGAAATTGTTTAATAATATTTTGTGATTTTAGTCAATACTGCTATTCATAGGGATTTGAATTTTTAGGTCAATAAGTTTGAACATTTAGCGCATGGGAAATTTGCTTGTTTGTCAAGATTTTATCTTTCATGGATTGACAAAACCAGGAAATCGACAAAAGTTACCCCCCCCCTCCCCCCCAATATATATCATTTTCGAGTATTTAGGAGCAGAGTAACTTGCAAATCCAAACTCAGCATTGTGTTCTATCATGCAGCAAGTTACAAACATTTCAATTTGCGAACAAAGGGAAACATTAGTGATACAAAAAATAAGTGCAAAATCATGCCAGTTTATGCTAAGTTTTGTAATTTACACAGGCGGATTGGATGTAATTGCAGAACGTGTTGTCCATGTACAAATCTACCTTTATTGCATTTATCCTGTCCTATAAAACAACAGCAGTAACACATTTGGGTATATTTTATTTCCCTTTATCATTCTGACCCTATGGTTTGGAAAAATCCAACAAAAACAGCAATATAACTATTAATAAAATATGACATACAAAATGAATGTACTATGTACAGATGGCATTATGACGTTTAATGCAATGTATTAATATACGCACAGCATGGCAATGGACAATCAGAGGAAAAAACATTATTCGAATGTCAGCTGAGTAACTTAAAAGAAATCAGATTCATCAGATATCAGTGTAATGCTCAAATCAAAGGTGTTCACATGAAATGCTCCAATCACAAATGTATACATGCAATGCTCCGATCAAAAATGCTCAAATCACAAATGTTCACATATAATACTCCAATCAAAAATTGCTCAAATTACAAATGTTCACATGTAATGGTCCGATCAAAAATTGCTCAAATTACAAATGTTCACATGTAACGTTCCAATCAGAAATGTTCGCATGATATGCTCCAGTCAAAAATGTCAATATATAATGTTCCAGTCACATATGTTCACATGTAATGCTCCAATCACAAATTGCTCCAGTCACAAATTTTCACAGGTAATGCTCAAATCACAAATGTTCACATTTAATACTCCAGTCACATGTGTTCATATGTAATGCTCCAATGACAGGTGTTCATGTGTAATGGTCAAATGAAAAGTGTTTAAATGTAACAACTATTCCTATGATTTGCTATTAATGTTCTCCCATCACCTAGTACCAATTACATACTTCCAGCCTATTATGTAATGCTGTTGAACTAGGTTTTTTTTATCTCGCCATACCATTAAATAAAACCAGGTAAAAAACATAATGTGAGTTTTTAAGTGAATATAATGCTATAAAATCATTCTCGTAAAAGTTTGTTTTGATCAAAATGACTGTTTAGTAGGGGCATGAATTTGTTGACCTATTGAAAGATAGGAATTTCATGCGTTTGTTGAGATTCAACATTATGGATTGGCAAAATTATAAAAGAAACTAGTCTCCTCCAATAACTATGATTTCAAAGAACTATGCTAATTGTAAACATGCAACATTTTATTAAAATCTGCATAATGTCATCCTTGGTAAGTAGATCTGAATTCTACTTTGTAAGACATTTCTTATTCCTCAATGTAACACTCTTATAAAACAATTATATTGCTGTAGTTTAACACTGAGAATCTGTTGAAGATATGAAGTTCCAATTATCTTGCACTATTGGTAGTCATTGATTTGTTCACTAGACTTGTGCAGTATTTGTGCTGGTGTAATGAAGAACATCCACAATATGATCCAATTGGTCTGACTTGGATAAGGAGATTGCTGGTGACATTGGGCTTGTACATGCAATCTGAAATATAAAACATTTCTTCAGTAAACTCTCTCAGGAACAAATTTTCATAAACTATTACCATGAGAATTTTCGCTGATATTCTTAAGTAATATGAAGATTACAAAAACCATATTTTCACTCCAATGAAATATGTAAGAATGGGATTTATATTTCTTAACATTGCCATATCTTAACCGTTCCATAACTTAACATGGCTTCTCTTAACCTTGCCTTACCTTAACCTTGATATATATACTTATAATTCCATAACCTTGCCATCTCTACTTGCCATACATTAACGTTGCCTTACCTTGAAATTGCCATACCTTAACCTTGCCATATATACGTGCAATTCCTTAAACTTGCCATATATACTTGCCATACCTTAATCTTACCATGCCTTAACCTTGCCATACATTAACCTTGCCATATATAATTGCCATAAACATTTAGGTTAGTTTTAGCAAGGTTAAGGTCTGGCAAGTTTAAGGTATGGCAAGGCTAACATATGGCAAGTATATATGGTGTTTTACAGTAACTTATAGCTAAGGATTTTCTTACCCTTGTAAGTAGACCCATTGCCTCTGTGTGTACTATTGTTGCTGACACTAGTAAATTGTTTATTGACTCTCTGTCCATAGTGAAATGTTGTCCGAAACCCACTACCACTTCTACAGAGGGTTTCGGCCCTCTCTGGTGTATGTATCTCTCCAGTGCATTTTTGAAATAACCGTGTAAGTCAAACACAAGTGTCTCTACATCCCGCTGCAGTTTTATTATCTCACAGCCATTGTCCAATGTTGGCTTCGAAATGTACATCCTGCATCTAAAACAGGAAAAATTGATTCTATCAACACAGGCTAATACCATATCTCATACAAAAGTTACTTAGACATTACCTGCAAACACTGACTTTTCAGAACTTAGAAAATTCATAAAATTATGTATATATTATAAACCGTACTTCTCATAATCCAAAAGGGTCTCTAGAATCCCAATCAGCAACTTTAAGATTAGTTTTATACTAATAATTTTTCATTTTGCATGTGCCCCAACCCACACACTCATCCGCATCCACCTCCCCTTTTTCTCTTAATCAACTGTTTGATAGAAATATATTTGAATCCTAGGTAACTCACCTGCATTTTCTTGTAGCGTAGATACTACCGTCCTTCACCTGGACAACAAGACCTCTGTCTGTGGCATTTAATAGATCAAGTGTGAGACGTTGCTGCTGACTGTTAGGCAAGTTGCATTGTGGGAGGGCAATCTGTAACGCATCCCTTGGCCCAAATATCTGTAAATAGTTAAAGCATAAACAGGTTAGTATCTAGAACAAAAAAAGAATAAAAAGTAAGTCATTTACCATGTTTTATTAATATCAAAACATCTGAAGATTGTTTGTCAAAACAAATATCACACAGGTTTCTTGCATTTTGCCCCACTAATGCAGAAAATCACCATAACTTTCTTTAATTATCAGCACTTGATACCTTTTAGCATTAATGTGGGGGGGGGGGATTTGTTACATTCCTGCACATGCTTACATGGAGATATTATTCACTATTCAGATTCATTCTGCTAGTGGAAATATAAAATAAGATAAATGTTTAAAATTTAATAAGAAATGCTTACATTAGAAATGAAACTAATAGCCTAACTTCATCAACGTTTTCAGTCTGAAACTTATACTCTGACTTTGAAATACTAAAATTACTTATATGTAAGTCTTATATAGGCTTTACTGAAATTTGGTATGCTTAATAAATTATGATACAACAAAAATCTGTGCAAAATTTCAGCAAAATTAATTCATTAATTTATTACAAAAGAAGTAACGGCAATTTGAATTTTTAGAGGTTTAAAGCCTAAGTATAAATCTCAGACTCAAAGTGGTGATATAAACAGGCCTAGTAGTCTGACTGTAAGTCAGGTGACCTCTGTTTGTGGGGGTCTTCACTATAGGTGTAACTGTACCAAAGTGCAATTGTATAAAATGTAACTGTACCGAGGTGCGAATGTATCAAAGTTTTACTGATATAAAAACATACCTGTTCGTATTCCTCTTGATTTGGTATTACAACTTGTTTGTCATAGAAAATATGGAATCCATTCGGTTCGGAACAAAGATTCTCGTACACTGACGACATTAAATATTTTATGGTAACATACAGTTTACAATCTGAAAAGGACATCAGTAGATTTAGAAACTAGTATTTTTTCCATTAATTTAATTAAAAGTAACTGTTACAATGTCACTACCATAAATAGCGCAGTTTATCGTGTTGCTGTTTTTTATTATCATTTCTTTTAACATTTCAGTAATATTCAAATTAAAAAAAATGACTTCAAAAACTGGAAATAAAGTACTGCATAATCTGTTTTATTTCATAATTCATCAGTAGATTGTAAACGTATACAGAATCCTTCTTTATTTACATGTTCAATTCTAAATGCTATTTCTATCTTTAATTTCTAACAGCTTTTAAGAAGAGCTATGTGGAAGATATTAGGTTCTGTCCCAAGCCGCATCATGTTCAGCATTATCAGGAAAACTAGCCAGTTTTCTCATACCCTCTTGGCATTAGATTCGAAAAGGAACGAGGTACCGAAACATTTAAATATACAATGAATATTGTAGAACGTACTGCTTCACAATCAAAGTATGAATATATACTGACATCATACATTATACTCGGCTAATTTTTATACATATTCTGTCTCCTCTTACTCTAAGCAATACACTTACCATTAGGATCTAGTGTCCATGTGTTTGGTGGCATGATTAAAGATTTCTGGTTAGGGTAGGACTTTCTACTCTTTGTTATAATTTCTGGATGTGCCTCAACTGAAATATAAAATATGTACACACTGAAAATGTGCCATCAGTTTACAATATTAACATTATGTGCAAAATATATGAACTATATAAAAGTATGTACAAAAAATATGTATGTACAGAAAATACTAATATGTGCATATGTAAGGTCTCAGAATGTACACAGTATAAATAATATGTAAGGAAAATGTATACTTAATCACACAGAAAATATTGTACATGTATATAAAATAAAATATATACAATGTAATAATCATATATATTCCCATAACAACAGTATTGAGCATAGTTACATGCAATTATAATATTAAAAAACATATTTTTCCTATTTTGAAATTCATGCAATATAAATGGTAAAATTGAGGGGTAAAATAAATTTTGATCTAATAAAAGTGGTGAAATAAAATACTCAGTACAAAAAAGCAGGCAATTGTTCAAGGTGATCTGGTTCTTATCCGAAAGTTTAAAGATATGTCAAAACTTAAGTACAAAAAGGGAAGAGATAAACCATATTATTAAAAATACATTTTGCAGTATTTCTTTCCCATTAGTCTAAACACAGCTACAAATGTTTGGATCAGATTACACTCTATTCAAGTACCCTTTAAGTTGTTGGATTAGATAATAAAACATTTGTTACTTTTTAGGTTTGTTAAATAAGTATGAGGATTTAACTTCCCAAGTTCCAAGTTGATAATTCACCGTATTGGCTTTACTGAAGGGCAATATCTGTGTAATGAAGTGTTTCTCCTCTGCTAGCATTTTCTTGATTATTGTAACAACTGAATTTCCTTTTGTGGAGTCAAAATTGCAAATTAATTGTCTTTTTGGGACAGGGCAGACTGAATGGACAGAATGATCATGATGTAGCCAACCTACTGTAATATGCAAGATTAGAGCCAAAAATTCAAACCTGTTTCTAATTCCGGTATATCCATAGGTTCATTAAAATCTTCATGAGGCACTTTTCTTATTTCACTACTGTCAAGTTTCATTAAATCCCCAGACTCCATAGTTAGGTCAGAGGGAAGTCTGCCTTCTTGAATGGCTGAAAACAGAAACAGTCTGATATGTAAATCTAGCATGAAAGATATACAAGGTTTTGGAAAATTAACCCTTACCCTGCTAAATTTCTATAATGAACTTGTCAAATTTTCAATTTGTATAGTACCATTAACTGTTAAAATGGATGCATACCAAATACTGACTGAATGCCAAACAGTGCAGATCATCATCAGACTGCACAAGGTTGGGGCTGATCATGATCTATCAAGCTACAGGGCATTTGCAAAACTATACTTACACATGGTTTCACACTGGTATAAATTATCTACTGATAATGTGTAATACAAAAATACTTACACATCATGGTTTCTGACTGGTTAGAAATGACTGTCGTTGGTATAGTAGGTTCCTGTATAATTAAAAAAACAAATTGATTTTTCATGTAAAATTATATACCTATAAAATGGTACTGTCAAAAAACTTCAGCTTATAATATAAAATATCCAGTAAACCATTTTCACTGTGTCAGTATACAATTTGTCTATGTATTTTTGTCGGAAAGTTGTGAGCAAGTCATGAAAATATATATGCTACTTTAAAGGTTCTGAAATACAATGTATTTCTAAAAGATGTAAATATAAATCAAGAAAATTCAAGAATATGGCCACATACTCTCCTGTACACTTTTACCCGTAAATGTCTTGGATAAAATGAACTCTTCGATCGCTACATATTCTCTAAAAAGTATGTTCTCGATTGTGACATTCTTGCATACAGCAAATACGTATTTATGAATGCGCATACACGACTTACCCCTGTGAATTCTATCTCACTTCCAGGCGAGCTATTTTCAGATTGCCTGAAAGCAAAACGTGATCCTGTGCCGTCTCCTGTAAATAAAAACAAAAATACCTTCTTAATTGTTTCAATTTTTTAGTTACCCTCGACCTATTCATCAAGACCGAAGAGCCACGAAAACCAAAATATCTACACTTTACGGCCTGCTGAAACTGAATACATTACATCCAAATAACAGGCTTAAAAAACAGGAGGCACATCCTTTGCCTACCTGTGCAATGAAAAGTATGCGATGAAATTTACGGATGCGGTCTTTTATATAAAACAGATTAAATTTCCCTGAACATACCACATAAAGAAACCAGGATCTCGTATAGGACACTGCGGTTACATGAACACGGATTATGGTAAAAATTCAATTCATGACAGTTCGTATCTAGGACCGTCGGTAAGCTTCACGACTGGACACGATTCACTTAAAAGCGGAAAATACTGCTTCTGTAACTTAGTATTTGAATAATCAAGTTTCCGTATTATGTGAAACAAATCATTTTCAAAGTGCATATTTTAAACTTTACTACTTTTCCGAGGACGCGGTTACCACGTTGTAAGCTACAGTATGATACCACGGATATTTACAAGCTTCTACAATATGACATACATGGCGACCTTCCAAAAAGAACACAAGCGCCGCTCTGATCCGGGCATTACCTCTATTTCAAACATGTACAGACATCGGAAACCCTTGCGTAAATGAATCCTACATCCAAAACGGGGTTTCAGTGGGGAAGTGATTCAGAATAGACGTGCTTGACCACTTGGTTGCGAAAGCCCTGAGAAATATAGAAAGTGCATACCATTCTTAGGTACGAACTGGTAGACCCTGTACGGTTCTTCCGTATTTCCGTCCAGGCGGTTGTACTGTTTCAATTCTTTGATGTCCGGTAATTTGGTGAGTGCACATCGGAACCGCGTTTTCCATGTAGGCCAATCAGCCTGGTCCACACCCTCACGGTACCGTCCCGTGTGGACCGCCCACTCCTTGAAAAACAAGATCGATGGTTTTGTGTCATTAACTGCTGTTTATTCTACAGCATGTTTTAACTAAATTAAGTTCCATAAGACTTTTATGTTAAAAATAGATTAAGCAGTTGTCCATCTACATGTCATGCATAATTACATAGCTAGAAAAGCACTACTGTTAATGCTGCATATGACTTGAAACAGGTTACAGCTATAAAGGGAGGTAATCATAAAAAATGGATTCAATTATATTCCCATCTGTGAACCTTTGGGAAATATTTGATAAAGTAATTCATTATTGAAAATAGGATTTCACAAGAAACAGACACTTCTATGTTCATAGCATGATTATGGGAACCACATTAAAAACAAAGGCGTTACGAGACTATAAAGTCACCCTACACAATCTAATTACCATATCACTAACATTTAGACGCTTTATGCCTGCAACAACAAGAAGGCCTGAGGTAACTTCGTGAATGGCGATACAACAAACTCATACCTTAAAAATAATTCCATCATCTTCTGACCATTCTCTGTTACCAACGTGTTTCCATGGTACCTTGAACATCTTCTGTTGCTCGTCTACCCATTCGAGACCCCTTATTTGACCATTGTTTATCTGGGACTCCAACCAAGGGCGCATGCGCTGTCGAGTTTCCGGGGTGTAATTTCTACTCATTTCGAAAGGGTATCTTCCTTGAAATCTGTTAAACAGGAATTCATACATATAAAGTGAGTCGGCTACAACAAAAGAAAATGTAAATATCCAGAACAGATCTTTTATTAACTTAAAATTGTCTTTTTTAAGTTGAACTTGCAGTACAGCTGTTATAGCAAAAAACAAACGCATGCATGTAAGTCACGTGCCAGCATTGCGCACTTTCTTTGATGTCACAACAAACCGATGAATTGCGAACTTTTAAATAATATACCAACCGTTAACAATCTCCATTTGTAAAACCAAGCTAAAATAACAGTTTTTAAAAAAAATGCAAACGATACAAAATTCATAAATCTTGAAAAAGCGAAAAAAAAAATCAAGAAAACAAACCTGGACAACAGTTAGAATCACGTTAAGTCGTGTGCACTTGAAACAGATTTTACACCTGTTTTGCACAAAACTTGCAAGGTTAACAAGGAAAATAAGGGTCTGAATGGGGCTTACAAAGAAACTTGAAAAATCAATAATTATTTCCTTATATTCCTTACAAGCTGATGCCTATTGGCTCAGAGCAGGAAGCTTCGAAAACCGCAAGTCTTCCAATTTTATACCAGTGTAAAATATGCTTAAGTTTTATGATTTATTGTAATACTTAGAAGAGGCATAATTGTCCATATTTTAAAATGGCACTTTCTTATTTAAAATAAGACTTGGACGAACCTAAACTGCTCTTTCTTTTTACACCAGTATACGTTATTTATTCATGATATTTTAATACGTGTCAATGTCTTAAAAACCTGACTTTATATTTAAAAAAAAACAAACAAATTCACCTTGACTTGCTTGACTCGCAAGTCAAGTATTCTATATTTGAAATAACATTGTAAATCTATCTGGAATTCTGAAGAAAACGCGAAAGTACTGAACAATCTTATAATAAATTGGATTTATCAAGAAAACGGAATGCTATCATTACTTCAACAAATAAATGAAAATGAATGAAAGTAAGTAAATACATTTCAAAAAGACAATATAAAATGATAAAAATCTATTACCGATATATCCTACAAATTTTTGCAATATGCCGTATTTCTCCGCAAGCATTTCTTTTATACACTATGACATTTTAAGGTAAACTTTTTGGGAATATTTAAGGGTAAACTGAGGGATATTTCTAAATAAGGCATTTCATGTTTTTTAAAATTTAGTATTAAAATTCCCAAAACCGTAGATTAAGAGTGGGCGGCGTTTATAAGGAATTACTGATATGAATCAGTTCACCACTAGGCGTGGAATTTGTCACGCTCTGACATTCAGAATTTCAAAATTTCAATGAAAGTAACAGAATACGTTTTCCACGAACTGTGTCTGTAATGGGAAACTCTGAAAAGCGTTTAATGATTCTTGCGGAAGGTTATGTATCCATAAGGCGCTTTTAAACATAGAAGTGTTTAGATCGTTAAAAAGAAGGACACTCAATTTCAACTTTACAAGCCACAAAAGCTGCAGTGTTTCCTCTGTTTATTACTACAATTTTCAAGAAGCTGCATTTTGGTGGTCATATTACAATGTATGTTAATCGTGTTACATTTGTTAGAAGTCGTAAGAGACTGTACCGCCGGCTCAAAACAAATGATTGTGCAGATCTTTTCCTCCCGTTTTGTAACAGACTGAAAATACTTCAGTCCTGACCAGAATCGAACCGGGACCTCTCACACCTAAGGCGAACACTCTATCACGTCGCTATAAAAGCCGGCTTAAGAGCAAGGAAGTATAGGTGCACCTTTATATTCTACCATACTACATGCTACCCTCTCCATTTTAGAATCTGTCCTCGAATTCCAGGTGACTGAACCTTTGTGGGACATTCCAAGGTATCCATTCAAATATACTCGTGACTCGCTTACGTTGGGCGCTAATGTAACAGATTGAAAATACTTTAGCCCTGACCGGGAATCGAACCGGGGACCTCTCACACATAAGGAGAACACTCTACCACGTCGCTATATTAGCTAGCTCAATAGCAAGAAAATGTAAGTGCACCCTAATCTCTACTCTTCCACAAAATGATGGTAATAAATAACCTGAAAGCGTCAGATTCAGACTCTACTCAAATGCCAGACGTTCTCTTGAATCCTGTGTATGTTAGGTGCAAAGCACCGATGCACGGGACTTTTAATGAAAGAATGTTGTTAACTACTGGTATAGCTGGAGCAGCGGAGGCTTAAGCTCACGACCCCTGGTTTGATACCGAATACTTTCACGTAAACCTTGCATCAGGTTCAATTCTTCCATCAATCGAGTGAAAAAATAAATTTGTCGGCAGAATTCCTTTTGGCATATCATAATACTTTGACCGATAGAAAAGAGTTTGACAATTAAAGAGAACAAGAGCTGTCCGTAACACAGCGCGCTCCACTATTCGGCGATTTGACAGTAAATTGAATTTATGTCTCAATAAGAGACCTCTACTTTAAAAGGAAGATAAACCAAGATATAAAAAGACCCTACTACTCAGAGGGGTTAAAGATCAACTATGGAAGGGGTACTGACATTCTTTATTTTGACAGGATTATATCATATCATTATTTTAAGTCACTACCTTATATTGTCCTAAAGTTATATCCAGAAAGCGAAGATTGTCAAAAAACTTTCAGCATGAAAGGGGCATAATTCTGTCAAAATCCCATTAGAGTTATGGATATTGTAACTACACATGCAGATGATGATTATAATAAAGAAATATTCTTAATTTCAAGTAATTATATTTTCAAAATACCAAATATATGTGTATAATCAAAGCTTTCGAAAAGAAATTAACATGAAAATAATTCAAAGTATAACAACTTAGTGACCTTGACCTTGGGTATAATTTGCCCAGCCCCTGCACATACTTTATTTGCATGCTAAACAATGTTAATGTTAATTTACAGTAAGAAAAGCAATAGTAACAAAGAAAAACAAAGGTTGCCGACAAACTTCAACCAAGAAAGCTCACGCCGACGCCGGGGCGAGTAGAATAGCAACCCTATTCTCCGAATAGTGGAGATAAAAAATACCAAGTTCAAATCTGCCAAACTAAAGCATCATGTGCTTTCGATTTAAAGGACACAAAGCACCGCAGTTTTATTTGTTTGTTTGTTTGTTTGTTTTGGGTTTAACGCCGTTTATCAACAGCATTTCAGGTATGTAACGAAAGTACTCCGCAAGTAACTGCCAATTTCACCACATAAGTAAAACAGATCGAGTTTCAAAAGTGAAAAAAAGAACAACAGCATTTGCGATAAGACTGGGAAATGTTGCAAATATGATATGGTGAAAAGACTGGGAAACGTTGCAAGGATGATATGGTGAGACAATAGGGAAAAGTTGCAATAGAGATAATAATGAGAAGAGACGGAAACGATGCAATAGAGATATAGTGAGATGACTGGGAAACGTTGTAACAGAGATATACTGAGAAGACTGGGACATGTTGCAATAGAGATATAGTGAAAAAAAACTGGGTAACGTTGCAATAGAGTTATTGTGAGAAGACTGGGAAACGTTGCAATAGAGATATAGTGAGATGACTGGGACACGTTGCAATAGAGATATAGTGAGATGACCGGGAAACGTTGCAATAGAGATATAATGAGAAGACTGGGACACGTTGCAATAGAGATATAGTGAAAAAAAAACAGGGAAACGTTGCAATAGAGCTATTGTGAGAAGACTGGGAAACGTTGCAATAGAGATATAGTGAAAACACTGGGAAATGTTGCAATAGAGATATACTGAGAAGACTGGGAAACGATGCAATGGAGATATACTGAGAAGACTGGGAAACGTTGCAATAGAGATATAGTGAGATGACTGGGAAACCTTGCAATAGAATATACTGAGAAGACTGGGAAACGTTGCAATACTGGAAACGTTGCAATAGAGATATAGTGAGATGACTGGGACACGTTGCAATAGAGTTATTGTGAGAAGACTGGGAAACGTTGCAATAGAGATATAGTGAAAAAAAAACTGGGAAACATTGCAATAGAGATATACTGAGATGACTGGGAAACGTTGCAATAGAGATATACTGAGATGACTGGGAAACGTTGCAATAGAGATATAGTGAGAAGACTGGGAAACGTTGCAATAGAGATATACTGAGATGACTGGGACACGTTGCAACAGAGTTATTGTGAGATGACTGGGAAACGTTGCAACAGAGATATAGTGAGAAGACTGGGAAACGTTGCAATAGAGATATACTGAGATGACTGGGACACGTTGCAATAGAGTTATTGTGAGATGACTGGGAAACTTTGCAACAGAGTTATTGTGAGAAGACTGGGAAACGTTGCAATAGAGATATAGTGAAAAAACAGGGAAACGTTGCAATAGAGATATAGTGAGAAGACTTGGACACGTCGCAATAGAGTTATTGTGAGATGACTGGGACACGTTGCAATAGAGTTATTGTGAGATGACTGGGAAACGTTGCAATGGAGATATAGTGAGATGACTGTGAAACGTTGCAATAGAGTTATTGTGAGATGACTGGGAAACGTTGCAACAGAGTTATTGTGAGATGACTGGGAAACGTTGCAATGGAGATATACTGAGAAGACATGGAAACATTGCAATGGAGATATAGTGAGAAGACTGAGAAACATTGCAATGGAGATATACTGAGAAGACTGGGAAACGTTGCAATGGAGATATACTGAGAAGACTGGGAAACATTGCAATTGAGGTATACTGAGATGACTGGGAAACGTTGCAATGGAGATATACTGAGAAGACTGGGAAACATTGCGATAGAGATATAGTGAGAAGACTGGGAAACGTTGCAATACTGGAAACGTTGCAATAGAGTTATAGTGAAAAACAGTGAAAATGCAATTAGGATCGACCAACGTTACATATGAGCTAAATTTAGTGAGAAAACCGGAAACTGTGTTCTGGAAACCCCTACACTTACAATTTTATCGTTATATTACGAAAATAAACCGAACAGCCTGAGAAGACTTAGCCCGAGATTCACGGTTGTTATAGCAACGGGACCTCCTTAGTAGACAAGTAGATCTTATACAAATAGTTCTTGTTAACTTTTCGCATAAACAGTAGACACCATTCCGCCCAGGCTTTTCAACTTTTGATAGTTTATGTATAGTGTTAAAATTTTCCTGTCAGCTAGACCTATGAGACTGTAGGAAAAAAGAATCTTACCTCTGACATGTGATTATTATAACCTATTACTAATATATGTTACACATAAATCTAGTACATGTAGTACCTTGACACTATATATATAGTTATTACTATGATTACAGTACATGTATAAAATTAGATATCAAGATCTACAAACGTATTATAAATACATGCTATTTCTTGAGACAGTCCAATTCCACGATATATTTGCTGCGCTTCAACGTTTAATTGAGCTAGCCACTGCCGTATGAAAGACTGCTTTAAATGTCTTCATATATATATAATATTTACACTGAATTCACGCTCGTACGCATGTATGAAAATTCGGGAACCCTGACATGCGTAATTATGTAACTTACTTGTAATAGCACTATATCTACTTTCGATTTCACATTTAACATATTTTGTTGTGTCCGAATTGCTCAGTGAAAATGTTATCAGAAATCAAATATTTTAAATAGGACAAAATAAAATGCATTCGATATTTCAGATAACTAAACAAGTAATCAAACTAACACACTGATAATACACTGATACAGTTAACTTACTTTAAGTTACTCACGTCAGGTGATAAATCCTTCCCCTAAATCAAGTTAATATCTCATGCAGTTGCAAGAGCATAATGCATAATATATGACGAACGATATCCTTTAAATTCAAGAAATCATGATTAAAATCAAGATTTTGCTGAATTTGAAGGAGCGTACTGCGTATACAATTGAAATGTTTGACCGTGACCTACATTCTATTCGTAGAATACATGTAAACCGAAACCAACTTAATGGGGATTTCCGATTTCTCACGAAAATGGCTATTTTTAGAAATATGTACGTTATTATATTATTCGCGGTATGTGTACAGAAAAAAATAGAAAAAGTAAGAACTGATGAGCTGAATTTAGTTGCTTGTCCCTGCTTATTAAGACGCTTAAAATAAGTTTAGGCCTACACAAAGGCCCGATTCGGAGGTTGTTTTTTTTTACTAGAGTCACAAAATGAGGGCGAATGTAGATCTAGTCCTAAATAGGACGTTTCGGGACAGCGTGATAACTTTTGACTGTAGAGGGATGACAACTATAAAATATACGATCATGAAATAAGTCATCCCGATAAGCCAAATGGATAAGGCTAATGGAGATCTAGGCCTATCACCTGGGTGACTTAGTCTACTGGGTGACTGTATCGCCGAGCTGGGGTATGGACTACACTGCCTGATGTACCCACTGGAAACTTTAAAAGTGTAGGTATGAAATGGTGGTTTCCTGTTCATTTTGGGGTCTGAATTCCGAGTACCTAAGCATCATTAATCTTAAACAAGTAGACTCATTTGGCTTGATAGCGGCAGTCATAATTATCATGCTGTCCTAAAACGTCCTATTTTTTTGGACTACATTAATTAAAGCTGGACGCCGGGAGATATGGTGCCCTCTGCATGGTGCATTTTGGACCTTAACTTTGGCAGATCACTTCTCAGACCACTGACTATAGGATATTGGTTTGGGCCTTCTATCAGGGCCTGAATCGGCCCAACATTCATCTGGACCGGGTTAGTAATACCATTAAATTTTATCTCCACAGTTCGGTGCGTAATTCTTTAGGACAGCAGTACGGTCTTATATTAAAAAAAACAACGAGTGTCTATATTGAGTACTTTAAACATCGTAATGTATTAGGTATCATTCTCTTTCCCCGCCTGGTTTCTTTTTCTTTTACAGGGCCAAACAGACGAGAACTGAGAAGATACGTCGCGAACCCAGTAAAGGCCCAACTGACGCATCAACCAACCGACCACCTACCCAGCCACCCACCATCCTACCGTGGGCTTTCATAACTAATCTCTATATATTTAATATACCAGTTGGACAAACGCAAGATGAAATAAGGTGCCCTTCCTTAAATTATTAAGAATACACATTTCGATCAATGAATGTATTAATAAGCACCTACCTTTGATATTGCTCCATATCTGCTGAAACTTTGCACACTGTTTTACCATCCAGTTTTTCCACGTGAAGTTCTGAACTGACGAGAGGAGAATTCCTGCCTTCACTTTTAGAGGTCCTCTTCTGGAAATTTTGTGTCCAAGTATCTTTTGTAATATCTTTATTAATCATTTTTAATTTTTTGTAGATAGACATTGGAAATTAGCTTGCGAAACGCGTACATGTGATACAAAAAAAAATCGGTAGTTCTTCTTAAAACTCCCTACATATGAAACTTGTGATTTTTTGTCTTTAATTTCCTTGATTACAAAAGAAGAACAATAGCCGGCATGAACGTTAGTATGTTTAAGAGTATTAACTTCCTGTTTTCATGTCTTAATCTGCGATCGAATCAGAACACATGTAGGTCAATATATATACTTAAATCAGTATTTTTAAATACTCGTTAATGGTTATAACACGCTATGATGTACATTTTCGTATCATGTGAGCGACAGTAAGTGAAAAGAAGTCAACTTGCTTAAAGTGAAAGTAACCAATGTAATGAAATCTGATCTGGCCAATGAGATGTTAGATCCGCTAGAATGTCCACGATGGTTTTCGTGATAGGTTGTCAGGAGACTTGCGATTAAATAGTTTCAGAAGCAGCTGTAGACTTGCAAAGTCTGTTGTGATCAAATAATCTGCAAAAATGTTATTTTCTTCTTCAAACTGACACTGATATTTTCTCAGAAAACAATTTTTCTCTTTCGGCTCATCTCAACAGACGTTAGAGTTCCGAGGTTTTATTTTTTTTTCAAGAAAGTGGTATCAGAGGATTTTTATAGTAGAGATTTTTGTTTTGAAGGACTCTTACGACTGATGTCAGTCTAAAGCAGCTGTTGCTGTGGGTCCGATAACAAAATACACGATATGTCTGATAGTGGACAAGGGATATGATCAAATAGCTGAACATCGTGACAAAGGATCCGATCATAGATATGTGGCATCCTGACAAGAGATGACATATATCCTGACAAAGGATAGGCCCATATAATTGACTTCCTGATAAGGAATCTGACTAATGACATACATGCTATGGTGCTATATAGATTCCCAACGTAACAAGAGTTCTGACCATAAATAGACTTATCATATTGGCAAGGGCCTGACCATGAACTTTCCATTCTGACAACGGATCTGCTGGTGAATAGACAGAACATTCCTAAATAGATCTGACAATAAATAGACATATCATTCGGACTAGGGAACCAATCTGCTGGTTACAGATAGAACATTCTGAAAATGGATCCCATGACAAAAACAAGAGCTGTCACAGGAAACAGTGTGCTCGACAATTTTGATGCTGGATAGTGAAATTTGGCACAACTGAGGAAGCTGGTGCTGTCACTGGAGTGTTTAATGACTCCTGTGTGGATGGGGATATTGGACAATAGTTTAAGTCTGTCTCACATGTATTAAGTAATAACAGATATAAAGTGTATCAAACATTAAAGGAGTATAAAAGGTACATATTCATGGAAAATTTCTGCAAGAGAACCATATGTCATAATGTGAAATAACTATTTTAAGTTTGAATCAAATCTGTTTAGTAATAACTGAGACAGAACAAAAAGTGCATCACAACTTGGATCTGAAATAAATTCTATGTAAATACAGGGCACTTCTCATAACATATTGACGCCAGCATTATAGACCTTGTGCAACATGTGGGTGATCGATTTGGAGCAACCAAATTAAGTTTGAATCAAATTCATTCAGTAAAAACAGAGATATGGTGAAAAAAAGCATAAAAATTAAACTAAAATTCAAAGTAAGAAAGGGTGCATAATTCATGAAATATTGGTGCAGGAGTTAATTTTGACCTTCGTGTCAAATGATGCGCTTGATGACGTGGAATATCTATTTTAAGTTTGAATCAAATCCCTTACGTAAGTAGAGAGATATAGTGAAAATGCATCAAAATTAACCTAAACTTCTGAGTAAAAAATACAAGGCTGCCTTCCCTCTCCAGTGATCTTCTCGATAGTTATCGACAGGGTAATGAAGAAGACACTGGATAGACCAAGAGGGATACAGTGGGCCCTACAAAGACAGCTGGAAGACCTCGATTATGCTGATGACATTGGTCTCCTGTCCCATACTTGTGCCCATATACAGCAGAAAACCGAAAAACTGCAAGAAGTAGCCAGATAAACAGGGCTAGAGGTCAACGTCAACAAAACTAAATGCCTCAGGATCAACCCAGGCAGCATGCAAGTCATCCACATAGGACAAACCATTGAAGATTATGGAATGATATTTAGGTAAATATTACACAATGCCTGCTGACTGTTACAATTTACTCACTGACACTCCCATTGTGCTTACTGGTATAGTAATCATGCATGCTGGCACCTTTAACACGCTTGTTGACAATGAAACCACGCTTGTTGACAATGATACCATGCTTGCTGACAATGATACCATGCGTGCTGGAAGTTACAACTTCTTTGCTGCTTAGACCCTGATGTCTATATCATAATTTCAAGTGGCAAAATGACAGTGCCGTGTAGCGTATTGGAATATTTCAACATGCCGGGATTGTATATAAGCAACATTGCACAGTTACAATGCTCACAGAAGAAAATACACGATGTGACCACAAAATATGAAAGATGCAATCAGCCACTAAGCAAGTTGAAAGTAAGCATAATGCAAAGTGCAACATTATACGTCACATTTTGATACCAGGGGGCGCAAGTTCGTAGTTTTCACGAAAAGTAACGGGAATATCCGGCCTTATAGGAATAAGGTCAGTAATTCGGTCGAAAATGTGCTTCCGTGGTGTAGTCGAAAGAAGTCCATAATAAATAGATCCTAATTTTCCCATTTTCTGCGCAAATTCGTGTAGAACGAGCGCTTTAATCACACTTTTTCGCTACTAGAATACGTTCTGCATGAAATGAGACGGTTTTCATGTTCATACAACCCACACGGCAAGTTTTGCAGATCGAAACCGGAAGTAGGTGTTTATTGCGCGGAGGAGAGCAAATATGCGCCATTTTTAGGGTAGCAGACCACAACTGACTGGCATTTCACTAGGAACTATTCAACCCCCTATTTTCTTTTCATTTTTTCGTTAATTTGTGATAGAACTTTCATGAAAAATTGGTGCAGGAAAAAGTGATGTTCTCTAAAGATACGTAAAGACGACATGAAGTTGTCGTTTTTTATATGAAACAAAGAAGGATTTGAATTACTGACCTTTAACCTATAAGAGCTGAAATAAGACTATTCTCGAAACACATCGTAATTAGTCTTTATAGCCATAAATCGGTTGTAAATGATATAAAAGAGTGTTTCCAATGCAAAATAATAATGAAATTTGAAAAATTTTGAATTTTGACCTTATTTTATGTACATGCGTCTATTTCAGCAGCGATTTCTGGGATTTAAAAGCCAATACTTTGTCTGGAGAATGTCAGAAAATGCACAAAATGCATCCTTCTGGGTCTTATTCATGACGGAATGAATGATATTTCAGAATCCCAGTGAAAAATGATGCAAAAAAGTGAAACTTTTACCAAAATATACAATAAAAGGCCCATAAGGCCAAAAATTAGCCCTGTAAAGGGGTAGGGATGGCTTCTATTAAATGTCTATATTTCTCCAAAATCTCGAAATTTCACAATGAAACTTGGCAATATGTTTGGTATTACATCTTTCTGGAAATAGAGATGAAAATGGTGTGAAATTTGATAAGAAACATTTCTTATAGGAATAAGGTCAGTAATTCGGTCGAAAATGTGCTTCCGTGGTGTAGTCGAAAGAAGTCCATAATAAATAGATCCTAATTTTCCCATTTTCTGCGCAAATTCGTGTAGAACGAGCGCTTTAATCACACTTTTTCGCTACTAGAATACATTCTGCATGAAATGAGACGGTTTTCATGTTCATACAACCCACACGGCAAGTTTTGCAGATCGAAACCGGAAGTAGGTGTTTATTGCGCGGAGGAGAGCAAATATGCGCCATTTTTAGGGTAGCAGACCACAACTGACTGGCATTTCACTAGGAACTATTCAACCCCCTATTTTCTTTTCATTTTTTCGTTAATTTGTGATAGAACTTTCATGAAAAATTGGTGCAGGAAAAAGTGATGTTCTCTAAAGATACGTAAAGACGACATGAAGTTGTCGCTTTTTATATGAAACAAAGAAGGATTTGAATTACTGACCTTTAACCTATAACGGATTTTAATTAGCTCTTGTATGGCCGGATATTCCCGTTACCTTTCGAGTCAAGTGGTTCTAAAGCTATGGATCAGAAACAGTTTTCCATGTTCTGGCCCCTGTGACCTTGACCTCTGAAAGAATGGCTAAAAGACCAATAGGCGTAATCTACTATGCATGTCCAATTATTTTATGAAAACAACATCCTGGGTCAAGTGGTTCTCAAGTTATTGATCAAAAACGTTTTTCCATGTTCGAGTCCCTGTGACCTTGACTTTTGATCAAGTGATCCAAACCAATTGGATTCATCTACTTTGAACGACCAGATATCCTTTGAAGTTTCAATATTCTGGGTCTTAAGTGGCTCTTAAGTTATTGGTTGGAAATGTTTTTCCATGTTCAGGCCCCTGTGTCATTGACCTTTGTCAACTGACCCTAAAAACAATAGGGGTCACTCAGTAAGCCCTATCATCCTATGAAGTTTGAAGGTTCTAGGTATAATTGTTCTCCAGTTATTCAGTGAAAATGAAGTGTGACAGACGCTTGCACACGACAAAAAAATTGTTTCTCCAGAGGAGTTGCGGGATTTGAGGGTTGGTGGTGTTGGGGGAGGGGGGGGGGGGGCATAAAAACTAAGATAAATTGAAAGTTCACCAAAACTTCAAAGTAAAACAGGGAGGTAGTTCATGAAATACTGGAGCAAGAGTTATGAACCTTGTGCCATATGATATGGCTGATGATGAGGAATAGCTTTTTTAAGTCTGAAACAAATCAATCAA
The DNA here is from genome assembly GCF_021730395.1 of Mercenaria mercenaria. NCBI lineage: Eukaryota > Metazoa > Mollusca > Bivalvia > Venerida > Veneridae > Mercenaria > Mercenaria mercenaria. Next base: position 10,213,347 of record NC_069366.1, on the reverse strand, counting down.
GTAATTACAAAGATAAAGCGCATCAAAAATTTAATCAAGGTGCTGATGAGGAAAGAAGCTGATGCAGACGCACATGCCAATGCCAGGTTGAGTAGAATAGTTCTCCATATACTTTGTATAATCAAGCTACTAAAATACTGCCAGGAAATCTTATCTGTGAATGCTATACCAAAATAAGGGTTCTAACAGAAGAAGATTGTTCTATCAAGGGAACTTATTAAAGCCAGAAGACCATGACAAAGCATCAAATTACAGACAGAACAAGGCGGTGTGAAAGACAGCTAAATCCCCCGCCACTGCTATGGATAGTGAAAGGGTAAACCTTTGACCTTAAGCAGTGACCTTGACCTTGAACTGACATGGCTGACTCATGAATTCTGCACAACGTCTTGATGAGGTGATCATTTGACCAAAGTTTCATGAAAATCCATCAAGGGGTTTAGGAGATACAGAGCTCAAACATTTGACCTTAAGTTGTGACCTTGACCTTGAGTTGACATGGCTGACTCATGAGTTCTTGGTGAAGTGATCATTTGACCCAAGTTTGATGAAAATCCTTCAAGGGGTTTAGGAGATACAGAGTGGACACAAAATGGAAGGCTCAAACCTTTAACCCTAAGATGTGATCTTGACCTTAAGCCGGCATGGCTGATTCATAAGTTCTACACATCGTTTTGATGAGGTGATCATTTGACCCAAGTTTTATAAAATTCCTTCAATGGGTTTAGGAGTTATAGAGCGGGCACAAAATGGAAGGCTAAAACCTTTGACCTTGAGTTGTGACCTTGACCTTGAGCCGGCATTGCTGACTCATGAGTTCTGCACATCGCTTTGATGTCCAAGTTTCCTATGAGTCCTTCAAGGGAAGTAGGAGATACAGAGCAGACACAAAATGGAAGGCTCAAACCTGTCGCCCTAAGTTGTGACCTTGACCTTCAGCCATCATCGCTGACTCATGGGTTCTGCACATCGTCTTGATGAGGTGATCATTTGACCAAAGTTTTATAAAATTCCTTCACGAGGTTTAGGAGATATAGAGCAGACACAAAATGGAAGGCTCAAACCTTTGACCTTGAGTTGTGACCTTGACCTTGAGCCGACAAGGTTGACTCATGAGTTCTGCACATCGTCTTGATGAGGTGATCATTTGACCCAAGTTTCATGAAAATCCTTAAAGGGGTTTAGGAGATATGGAGCGGACACGAAAGTGTTACCGAAGGACAGACGGAAGGACGGACAGAGACCATTCCTATAACCCCCCACCACTTGTGGCGGGGGATTAACAACCTGACAAAGATCATATAAAGTAATCTTACCATAGATACATCATGCTGGCAAAAGATCTTATGACATATATACCATTCTGACAAGGGGTCTAGCCATGAAATAACAATCATGGCAAGAACTTTTATCATAAATAGAACTGCCTGGCAATAAGATATAACCATAGAAAAACATTATGTAAAAAAAAAAATCTTACTAGACAGAATGTACATATATTTACAAATAAGTCTGACATAGACAGAAGCTCTTTGCAAGAACTTTTCACTCATGACAGAAGTTTTACATCCCAACTTTGGTTCCAACTACTAAAACATGAACAACATTCTGACAAAGGATATGACCATGGCTAGACAATCCTGACAAGCAATATTGATATGAAGAAATCATCATCACATGAATTGAAATCCAGACAGAACTTCCTGACAAAAGGTCTGATCAGAAGAGAAAATCTTAGCATGAAAAAAACATTCTGACAACATATTCCATTGCTCATAGAACATTATGACAACAGATTCCATTACTCATATAACATTCTGACAATGAATTCCATTACTTATAGAACATTCTGGCAACAGATTCCATTACTCATAGAACATTCTGACAACAGATTCCATTACTTATAGAACATTCTGGCAACAGATTCCATTACTCTTAGAACATTCTGACAACAGATTCCATTACTCATAGAACATTCTGACAACAGATTCCATTACTCGTATAACATTCTGACAATGAATTCCATTACTCATAGAATATTCTGACAACATATTCCATTACTCATTGAACATTCTGACAAGGAACTTTCCAAGGACAGAAAATCATGTCAAAAGATCTTAGGATGGGTAAAAAAATCTTGACAAAGGATCTAACCACAAACTTCCAGCAGAGGATGAACAGGGCTTGAATATCTTGACAAGAAATCTGGCTATGGATTCAAACATTCTGAAAATGGGTCTGTCATGGATTACATATCCTGACAAGGGATTTTCTTTTTAATAAATGGGGACCATTTTGGGCCAAAGTCAGACATGCTCCTTTATATTCTCTCCTGCTGTTCTGTTCTTTTCTGCTCCATTTAACATGTATATAAAAGAAGTTTCCTCAATTCTTATATAACATTTTATTTGCAGATAATAAAAGAATTTTACTTTTATCAACATATAAATTATGTAAAAATAAAAAAAGTACAAACAAATAATAAATAGTATATCTTATCACAGTTAATATATAAATTTTTAAAAACTTAAACATCATGTATCAAAAATGAAAGTTAAACACATTTATAACACACAATGAGCATGTTTACATACTATGTAAATAAACTCTTGTATAGTGGCTTTTATCAACAATATTTTTCAACACTATATTTTTTTTCAAATAATAATACTTTTAGAGATACACAAATTTAAAAGATTGAATAAAGTAGCAGACAGCAATTGGATCAATGCATTATTATCATAAAGTAAATATACAAGGCCTTGAACTACATGTATGTCAAATCAAAAACATTCAGAATTATCTGCAAGTTCCTGTTTGGTTTTAAACTTTGATTATAATACATTCATAAAACATACAGTAGTTAAGATAACTGTGTATATATATACCATGCATCAATTTTGTGGGTATAAAGCCAGTGTAAAAAAGCTAGTGTATAAAGCTAGTGTAAAAAAGCAAACTACAAATAAAAAATTCTGATAATTCCTATCATTCAAGGAAAAGTTGTGTGTAAGATAGTGCGTGAGATAGTTCTATTGAATCAAAAAAAAATCTTAAAATGTACAGGCAGATACTCTGTTCACTACACCAGTCCTCCTGATGTTAGCATGCAAATAACAGGGTTGATTAAACTGCATGAAATGTAATGTATTTTGGCTTAGGGGTAAAAAAAAAAATTGTTTGTTTCCGGTATCCCGACCTACCCGAAATTTTTGGCCCGACCCTAAATGTTTTTATGGCCTTGGAGTATATTTTTTTCAACTTTTTAACAAAAAGTTGAAAAACTGCACTTTTTATGCTTTAAACATGGCCAGTGATGTTAGAAATCAACTTACTGATGCTCTAAAGGCATAACCCCCTTATTTGTATTCATTTTTTGACACAAAAATAATTTCCGAAAAGTCTCCCTTAATAAAAAAAAAATCCCCCCCAAAAAAAAATTTCCGACCTACCTACCCTAATTTTTTTTGGCATGTTACCGGAAACAAAGAATTTTTTTTTAGGTCTTATGCTGAACACATTGACTACACCCAGAATTTTTCAAAGACATTAAAATTTTTTATTTGATAACTAAACTATGGTGGCACAGAATGGACATGTAACATATATTTTCCTTCATACACGCAGGTAAAGGTTATCACATGCACCTGGAGCTCTTATGAAAATGAACGTAAAAATTATCATGTGCACCTGATAATTATTTTGTAAATGCACATTTAGATCGTCACATGCAACTGGTAGTCCTTTTATATGGATATTGATTAGTGTTTGGATGCACATATGAAAGCTATCACTTGCACACACGATAACCACCATATGTGTACATGATATGTGTAAAAGCTACCGCTACCAGGGGCACCCATGAAAAGAACTAACATGTGCACATGTAAAGGCTAACGCATAAACACATATCGGCTTATGTGTGCACATATGAAAGAAAATATCTCCCATGTCTCTTTTGTGCCACTTTATTAAGCAGTAGTGAAAGGTGAATACAGATATCATAACACTTGCACATCCATAATGTGTCACCACAAGTTGAAGCTTACTGGATAGAAACTGGCCCTTACCTGGGTTGACTGGCTAAATGAAAATAACCTATGAACTTTACATCTCTATGTAGCCTACTGATCACTTCTTAAGTTAAAAGCATTGAAAAATCGTAACAAATAATAATATTTGGACATTTTGTAGGGAATTCAATTGGATTAATAAAAAAAAAAGGAAATGAATGATCTGAAAGTACCTCCTATTTGGTACTTAAGTTGAAACAATAATCTTACAGGGAAATTTTAGCTGTAAACATAAGATTGTATCAAAGTATTAATCTAAACTATTTTCTTCCTATTATAACCAATATAACAAAGGATTAATTTGTCACATGACTGAAACATAGGATGTGAAAAGTCATAAATATATCTCAAACAGGTTCGATCTAAAAACTATTATTGTTATTTACAGAGAACATGGTTTGAAGTTTAAAAAAAAACAAGTTTTATACAAATTTAAAAACAGAGACATAATTATCATACATATTACAGGTCTGTTTCCATACATAATAAACTCTGATAATGTGGCAGTTGAGTCCAATAAGTCCAGGGATGTTCAAAGATAATCCGTCATAGATCTATTGTAAAGCAAATATTGGATTTACCTGAACTGGAAAATATTCAGTGTCGTTTTGGATTTAGGTCAACTGCCACATTATCAAAGTTTATTAGTAGTAATGAACAGTCCATAAAATAAACAAACGTGTTTGTAAACTTGGACGGATCCAAACGGAAGGGGAAGAAGCATTTTATAGAAATATTTCGATGGCAAAACACAACATATATCCGTAGCCCTGACCAACCTATAAACCGGGCCAGTCTATTTTATAAGTGCAACAACACGGTTGATCCATTTAAACAAGCTGTAGTAAGACATGAAAACATGACAGAAGAACCTTTATGCGGGGTTCCAGAAGATTATCTCCTTGCAAAGTTTTGTTTTCATTTTATAATTGTGTCCCCCTGAGAAACACTGAGGCAGTTTCCATAGTGATTGCCTCAAATTGTAACCACATCAATGATATGATAGGGCAGGGTTTTTCAACTTTCTACTATTATAATCCCTGAACTTTCAGTTCTTATTAAACAGTCCATAGGAAGAATTAATTTGTCTTCTGATCCAAAACTTACAAAAAAACTATCAAAGTAAATGAATAATCTGAGTTTGTACAAAGGTCAAGGTCAACTACTACCTATTCTACATCAGCTTTAAATCAGGAGAGATACCATAAGGTATGACTTCTTTTTGTAGTACAGTCTATTTAGATATAATTAGACTTTACCATAAAATAAAGAAATAACCTCAAAGTGGTAAGATACATTGATATAGTGGATGCAACTTGACCCCGATGGTTGACCTTTGCATCATAATACATAATGAGGCACAACCTATTATTGAAAAGGAGTGTACATAAAACGCTTCATCTCTTTGCATACTGCACTGTATAGAAACTAATTCCGCTACCCTAAGCACCCCTTATTTCTACAATGAAATAATCGATATGAACAAGTGAATGAAGTATTGCCATGCAATACAAAGTCTCCTACTGGAAGGCACCTAATTTTCTCTACTGCAGTATAACATAATGAACTGATATCTGTCAATGATGTATAAACAATATTGTACTATATATACAATATAATATAACAAAGCACTTGGATTAAAATTTGCATATATAAAAACGTACAGTTGTTTTCATTTGGATTTTTTTTTGGTCGATTATACAAAAAATTATCATAAAAGTTATTTATAGTAACAACAAAGTGAAATAAACCCTAAAAAAAAAAAAAAAAAAAAATCTATAAAATTTAAGTCCACAAGAAACTCTTTACCAGGTAGAGATAGATCAAAATACACCTAAAATTTGGATGTACCGTGCATGTTGTACCACAGAAAAGTGGTCTCAATTTTTCCCTACGGCCAGTAATAAAAAAGTTACAATATAATCTATTTATAGTAACAACAAAGGGACATAATTCTAAAAAAAGTGTGCCTCATAGTGGTGAATATTTCTACCAAGTTACATCAAAATCCCTCCATGCATGAAGAAGAAATGCTCCGGACAAACTCATTCTTGAATTTGACCTTTAACCTCTAAGTATGACCTTGACCTTAGACCTAGGGACCTGGTTCTGGCCTGTGACAATTCGTCTCATGGTGGTGAACATTTGTGCCAAGTTACATTACAATCCCTCAATGCATAAAGAAGAAATGCTCCAGACAAAGTCATTCTTGAATTTGACCTTTGACCTCTAAGTATGACCTTGACCTTAGACCTAGAGCCAGGGCTTTGCGCACAACATGTTGTCTCATCCAGGAAAATGTTTGTGCCAACTGATATTTAAATCCTGTTTTGCATGACAAAGTTATAGACCAGACAGGAAAAAAGTCTTATTGACCTTTGATCTCAAAGTGTGACCTTGACCTTTAAGCTAGGGTTCTGGGTGTTGCGCACGACACATCGTCTCATCATGGGGAACATTTATGCCAAGTAATATTGTAATCCTTTGATGGATGACAAAGTTCTGGACCGGACAGGAAAAAAACCCTATTGACCTTTGACCTCCAATTGTTACCTTGATCTTTGAGCTAGGGGTCCGGGTTTTGCGCATGACATGTTGCCTCATAATGGGGAACATTTGTGCCAAGTAATATCAAAATCCCTTCATGGATGACAGAATTATAGACCGGACAGGAAACAGACCCTGTTCATGCCATGTTAACATTTGACTGCTAAGTGTGACCTTGACCTTTGAGCTAGGGGTCTGAAAGTTGTGCACGACACATCGTCTTATTATTAGGTACAATTATGCCAACTGATATTAAAATCCCTTCATAGATGGGAGAGTTATGGACCGGACAGGAAAAAAGCCCTGTTGACCTTTGACCTCAAATTGTGACCTTGACCTTTGAGCTAGGGGTGCGGGTTTTCCGCACGACACATCGCCTCATAATGGGGAACATTTTTGCCAAGTAATATTAAAATCCCTTCATGGATGAAAGAGTTATGGACCGGACACGAAACAGACCCTGTTCATGCCATGTTAACATTTGACTGCTAAGTGTGACCTTGACCTTTGAGCTAGGGGTCTGAAAGTTGTGCATGACACATCATCTTATTATGAGGTACAATTGTGCCATGTGATATTAAAATCCCTTCATGGATGGGAGAGTTATGGACCGGACAGGAAAAAAGCCCTGTTGACCTTTGACCTCCAATTGTGACCTTGACCTTTAAGCTAGGGGTCCAGGTTTTACGCATGACACGTCGTCTCATCATGGGGAACTTTTGTGCCAAGTAATATTAAAATCCCTTCATGGATAAAAGAGTTATGGACCGGACACGAAATTGCGGACGGACGGAATGACAGAATGACGGAATGACGGAAAAGCGCATTCCTATAGTCCCCGAAACTGGTTTTCAACCAGTAGGGGACTAATAATCAGCCTAAGGTCAACCATCACGGTCAAGTTGCGTCTACTATAACCACAGTTGATAATCATAAGATAAAGTTTGTGCAAGTTATTTTGACAATCAGAATGGTAAATGCTATATCTTCAAATACAGTAAACCTCCAAATAACATGACAATGATTTTGATAAGATATAAAAATGGATATTTTGCCCTTATTTTTATCCATGTATTGCGCAATTAGTGATGGAATATGTTCTACTGTAATTCGATACTGATAAACCTCTGAAATTTCATTTCTTACATTGCTTAAATCTTTTGTCAGTTAAACATAAGATATCAAGCATTGTTTATTCTACAATAAACAATGGGTAGCTTGACTCATAAACTTCAGAATCATCATAGGGAAATTCATTACCATATAATGAACATGAATAAGAAGCATCTCTTTTATCATAAAATAGGTATATGAGCATGTTAAAATGAAAATAGTCATGACTTTCTAGTGGTTTATTATCAGATACACCATGGATCATCTTTCAAAAGCTTGGATATTCAACCACTTGTGGTTGATGCTCTCTTGCATCTAAACTCTAAAACCATTTATATCAGAGGATAAACCACAAGAACTGGTATTAATTACTTAATAGATATCATATTTGAAGTTACTGAAAATACAGTCAAACCTGTCTATAAAGACCACCCTTGGGAGAGCTAAAATACACAGTAAAAATGTTAAAATGGGAAACAAAACAAAACAAAACATCATTAATATTCGTGGGGGACTAATTTTCGTGGATTTCGTGGTTGAGTCAATCCACGAAATTTAATAAGTAAAATTACAACTCATTTTATGTTCAAAAGTTGAAATCCACAAATTTATATCCCCACAAAATTGCGGTTTTGACCAAAACCATGAAATTTCATGCCCACGAAATTAAATGATTTAACAGTAATGGTCTTTAGTGCCAAGTGGTCTCTGTTCAGAGGTGGTCTTTAACACAGGTTTGACTGTAGAAACATTCCTTTGCTTTTTCTGTATCTATAGTTCTTGTTTTAGTATCACAGATTGTCCACTATTTCCTATAGTATGTGAGGCTGAGCCTTCAGCTTGTTCCACTATATCACTGCCAACACCTGGCTGCTTCACATCTCATGATCTTACCATACCCTGGTTTATATGCTTTGATGTATCCCACCTGAAATTACAGTAAGACATGTCATTACTAGACTGACTTTTTAAAACATCATAAACTCCATAAATACCACAAATTATAGTACCTAAGCCAGTTTCTTTTTTATTTTGTCATTTGCGTGTCATAAAAAAAGTCACAGCAAGAGGCGGAAATACATTAACTGAATCAGAATATCTATTCACAATGTTTCTGTGACTGGAATATGACTTAAGTGAGTATAACCCTAGATATTAAAATGTTCTATCATCACAAATGTCAGCACTTAGGCAAATTTCTTTAAGTTCATTTGAAAATTTTCAAGAATTCAATCATTTTTTTTTCCATGAAAATTGAGTAGAAGTTTGAGAAAAGAAAAATCAAGGAACTCTGACCTTATTTCACTGTAAAATTAATCTGGCAGAAGGAAGATTATTTGTGAAGCAACAATGTTTTATAATACATTCTAAACAGGTATTTTTTTCTGTTTTACAGGTTTTGTGTAATTCTAAAAGCAATATATACAAAATTACATCTAAGAAAACGAGCAATTTCACAAATTTGCATGTATTTTAAAAGAAAACTTGTTAAAAGTGACTTTTCAAAAGTATGTACAAGTGTATTTATTAATTATTTTGCCGCAATTACCACCATTCCTTTAATGCAAAAACAGTTAAACTTTGCATTTTAACACAACTTATCACTACAGCCGTGAGCGTCAAGTAATCTGAAGCCAGCAACCTTAACCACTTGATCATCACTCTCCAGAGAGATTTTTAACCTTTACCCTGCTATATTTCCGAAATGGACTGGTCTATCATTTATTTTGGGCAGAACCATTTATCATTCGAAGGGGTGTTCACTGAAAATTTAGTGACCGAATAGCGAACAGTCTGCACTCGGGTCGAAAAGCAAAATCACTTGCCGGACAAGCAGGCTAAAGGTTAACAGATACGCATTTTATAAATAAAACCTCAGGTTGAAACAACTGTATTATTCTGCTTCTTAATTCTACAGTTGAACCTGCCTTAGTGACCACCTGTATTGAGCAGCCACTTGTCTTAAGCAGCCAGACAGCTAACTCCCTAAAGTGACATTTTATTCAAATTTCAACCTTTCTTAAGCAGTCAGATTATTTCAATACTAAGGCACGCTGCTTAATATAGGTTTGACTGTAAATTAACAATAGATTCATGCAAAGTTTGCTTTCAAAGCAAGTTTCATCTGAAAGTATACTATAAATATTTAATTTTACTGAAACTCGCAAATCGTCATAAACACATTGTCAATTAAGACAGAAATTTACCTCATTCTAAATTATATTAACATAAATATGATGTGACTGTCAAAACCATAATGGTCCAAGAAATATATAATTAGAAACAGTGAATACCTTATTTTTTCCATAATTCCTTTAATTATGATTTCAAAGAAAAACAAATAAATAATGTCCACATTGTAATAAATTTAGTATTTCCTGAAATGAAACAGATATAGTGAAACTGATTACATGCATCTAAATTAACCAGTGCATGGGAATCTGTCACCTGTCTTAAAATACTGCATAGTGATACTAGTAACAACAAATACTGCAACTATCAAATAACTACTACTGCATATCCAATAATATTCCCGCAGTTTTATTTTCGCTAACATTTGCAAACAATACAAATTTGAAAGTCTCTTGAATAACAACCCTGGTTTTCTTCCATTTAAGGAACAACATCAAGAACTAGGTATGACATTCTTCGATAAACCTATATCGAGATTCTCTGGAAGAGGCAAAATAACTTCGAGGTAATGAAATGACTAGCACACCTCATACCTCTTATAGCACAGGCTTTAGTGGATTCTATTAACACGGGTACTAAATAGTGCCTGCGGTACCGGAAGCGAAGTGCCTTCATTCCTCGTCGGCACAGGGGGTACCGCAGGCACTGTTTAGTACCCATGATTATGAAAGACTATTTATAGATGGATTTAATAATCACACACCACAAGAAATAACCACACCAAGTGTGAACAACTTGGAAAACGCCAAATCTACAGTACTATGGTGCATATCAGTTACTTGTAAAAGTCTTATTTCACTCCTCTTCTGTTACTGCTACATGCTTAATGGTCATATTCATAAACTGCCTAAAAAACAAAAAGGACTTATAATAATTTACTGTAATCTATTTTTATCATAGATATACATGTTGAAAATACTCCCCTGCATTCTAAGCACTAATATAGAAACGTCTGATCTATTAAGGAGGTAGGTTACCTTTATATTTGTATGTGCGCATGTCCAACCGGAAGCTAACGTGACGATTTACGACGACGTTTACGACAAACTAAATGTGTTTGTTTATTCATTCTTCTGAAAACAAATCATAGACCTGTCTTCGATCTGACGCTTTATGGTTTAATAATGCAGAAATAATGAATAAATTGCCGCAGAAACGCTTCAAAACAATGTTGCCTTAAAATGACGTCATTGACGTCATGACGTTACGTGTCAGTTACCGCGCAAAATTAATAGCTTTTATCTTGAAAGTACGTAATTCTGTGCATTTTCTTTATTCAAACTATTTTCAAATAACCATTATTTGTTGAAATATTTTTATGAGTCTTTTGCTCTGAAAAATAATCAATATTTTGCTTCTTTTATGTAGTTATATTGAAATGTTATGCGGAATGTAAGAAAATGGATGATGGTAACCAATGTTATTTGGAATATAGTTGGGTGAGAGGTTACTTGTTACGGCCATTTTCAAATAAAAAATCTAGCAGTTTGATTTGTGATACCTATTTTTCAGGTTCCGTTGATAATTTGTTACTTATATACTAAAACTAAGATCTAAAAGTGTTCAAATTTCAGTAGAAAATTGTGGTTTCTTGAATTGAATTGATGTTACCATGGAAACGAAGCCAGTGACCTATGTATCTAAATGTAAAATTCAAAAGCGTTGTCACTAGTCTATTTAAGAAACACAGCTTCGGCTTTTTATTTTCATTTCAACAATATCCATGAGAATAATAGTAGCATGCTGAACGATTTTTCCATGAAAAGTGCCAGACGAGGGGTACTGCTGTAAGTATTCTAAGCTTTGAAATTTGTTTGAATAAATGCAGATAACACGAAAATATAACTTACGTTAGAAATAATATGTTTTAAAGCTACCTCAACTAGAAAGATAATCTTATTCAATATTATTTTATAAGAAATTACGAAAAAAAGCAAGATATAAGCCATTTTAAACATCTATGTTGCCATGGTTACTTTAAACTTTAAGAAAAATAGGGTACCATGTATAGTGCTTGGTATTTTGCTAATAATATTACCCAGATATTCCATGTTGGTCATTAACAGAATGGCACTTAAGCCGTCGAAAACCCCTATTTTTATACATAATTGTTCAAAAATGAGAGAAAATGCGTTACCATGGAAACACGAGCCCCGCGACATATACATTTTAAGCTTATATTAGAAAGCTAACGTGCATGCTAGTAAAAATATAGATTATGCTGACGTGTACGGATATCAATGAAACTAAAATACACTGAAAAGTGTTAAATATCCGTATTTTCCTTCTTCTTTCAATATGAAATACCTTTGGAGGGTCATGTTCTTCAAACCTAGATAAAAATTAAACTTGAAGGGACAGAGACAAACGAAACTGAGATTTTAGCAGTTAAAACTTCATATTACACGAAATACAAAAAGATGCTGCGGTTCAACTAATTTGAATTTACCCTTGTAACAAGGTAACCTACCTCCTTAACTAAATGGCAAGATGACATTATATAAATATCATATGGCAGCGTGTGTGACATTGATATTGTCAACCAGAGGGCAGAATGTCACCCGAGGCGAAAGCCCTCACCTGTAAATAAAAGGGAAGCAGACCTTAACAAAAACCATAACCTGTGAATAAAGGGAAGTACTCGGACCTTAACAAAAACCCTAACCTGTGATTCATGGAAAGCAGACCTTAACAAAACCCTTACCAGTAAAAAAAAAACCCTAACCAGCGATTCATGGAAAGTGGACCTTAACGAAACACTAACCATTAATTCATGAAGTTAACAAAAGCCTTACCATTCCTCATGGAACATGGACTTAACAAAAATCCCATAACCATATTCCTCATGGAACATGGACTTTAACAATTCCATGACATGCTACAAATTCTATGGAACATGGACTTACAAAACCCTACCTAAAATTCCTCATGGAACATGGACTTAACAAAAACCCTAATTCTAACGGACATGGACTTAACAAAAACCTACTGGAACTGGACCTTAACAAAAACCCTAATGGATCATACCTTAACGACCTACCTACATGAGTAAAAGCCTCCCATTCCTCTGGAACATGATTAACAAAAACCCTTACCATTTCCTCATGGAACATGGACTTAACAAAAACCCTTACATTTCCTCATGGAACATGGACTTAACAAAAACCCTTACCATTTCCTCATGGAACATGGACTTAACAAAAACCCTTACAATTTCCTAATGGAACATGGACTTAACAAAAACCCTTACCATTTCCTCATGGAACATGGACTTAACAAAAACCCTTACCATTTCCTAATGGAACATGGACTTAACAAAAACTCTTACCATTTCTTCACGGAACATGGACCTTATCAAATACCCTTACCATTTCCTCATGGATTTAAGTGGACCTTAACAAAAACCCTTACCATTTCCTCATGGATTTAAGTGAACCTTAACAAAAACCCTTACCATTTCCTCATGGATTTAAGTGGACCTTAACAAAAACCCTTACCATTTCCTCATGAAAAGTGGACCTTAACAAAAACCCTTACCATTTCCTCATGGATTTAAGTGGACCTTAACAAAAACCCTTACCATTTCCTCATGAAAAGTGGACCTTAACAAAAACCCTTACCATTTCCTCATGAAAAGTGGACCTTAACAAAAACCCTTACCATTTCCTCATGGAAAGTGGACCTTAACAAAAACCCTTACCATTTCCTCATGAAAAGTGACCTTAACAAAAACCCTTACCATTTCCTCATGAAAAGTGGACTTAACAAAAACCCTTACCATTTCCTCATGAAGTGGAAACAAAACTGATTTCTCATGAAGACTACAAAAACCCTTACCATTCTAGACATGGACCATAACAAAACCTTACCATTTCATGGAAAGTGAACCTTAACAAAAACCCTTACCATTTCCTCATGGAACATGGACCATAACACAAACCCTTACCATTTCCTCATGGAAAGTGGACCTTTATAAAAATCATAACTAGTAATTCATTAAAAACCCTATCCAGACTAATTCAAGGAAAGTGGACCTTCACAAAACCCTAAGTTGAGGGTAATACTAATCAAATAGGCTGTTACAATAAGAAGTAAATGTTGACAACAATATATATATTAAAATTTTGACCTCTTTGTACCAAAATATTAACATACATTTTATACTGTACCTGATATTTTCTAAAAACGAAAAAAAAAAATCTACTACTAAAACTGCCAATATTAGTCACAGTTTATACTACTATTCTTAAAACAATCTCTTGAAACAATACTCTTGTAATTATAAACAATTACACTATAGTTCAAAACACTAACAGTGCACTTCATAACTATCATGGAAATCTATACTTTAATCACAATAGAGTAATTATTATGCACTTAAAATTTGACGTCACGAAAATTTGTAACAATTTTCTATAAATGAATGTAGGATAATTAAGAAATCTACACAATTATTATTTTTGAAAATGGTGTCCCGTTCCATGAAAGAACATGCATTTTTATGCATGGCAATAATAATCTATAAATAACTTGTTTTTTAAGGGTTTTTCAATTGCTGGAGTTAGAGAATACAATTTCAGGAAAAAACAACAACAAACAAAACACTTATCATTACCTGGTTAACAGAACCTTAACATGTTTTTGAATACGCCAAGGACAGCTCAAAATAGCAGATTCCTAATACATTGGTTTCCTTGCAAGCAAGGACTCTGGATAGAATCTTATTACATTTTGTAACCCTTAAGCCCTGAACCTAAGGTTTAATACCTGGTAGTAAAAATACAGTGACAACATAAATTGTGATACTATAACTTATTAACTGTAAGGTATTACAAGCATCTATCACTGGTTGTAGGTATGGAAAGGCATATCTGCCTGAAGGGTTACTGTTATGTTGAAACAGTTACCGGAGAATGATATATTCCAAGGACCACCTACAACCAATGAGAGAGCCTTCAAATTTCTCGTCTTGTACAACATATTCTTCAAATGAAAGAGCAAGTAACTTTCTTTTAAGCACTTATATAATTCTCTTACAGCAGCATATGAATATGAATTTATGCATTTGTTCCTGATTAAAGAGTAGTTTGTAACATGGTGTCCGTTATAGCATAAAAGACATCCTTCACTGCAATAAGACAGCAGGTATAACTATAACATCGGCTAGATTTCTAATTTGTTTCTAGGTGCAACTCCATACAAACCTGTTGAACTATGACATTTTCCATTTTCCGATGTCTCACTTTTCTGTCTGAGCATGTTTAAATAAACAACACTTAAAACATTTTTACCATTCTCTCTTTTTTTTGCTATGCCCATGTTTTGCTGCCAGTAAATTTTCATGCTCTCTGCAATACTATGGCATAATGTAAGTGTTAAAAAAAATTTGATTTGGTAAAATATTTATAATTTAACTGAAAAGGCTACAAGCATTTACCTATTTTACAGCAAGGAAAAACAATATGTCTATCTTTTCTGAATCAACTACCCTTATTTCCTGTACACTAGCACTATCTACTATATCAAAGCAAGCTAGCATAGCTATTTCTCTATTACACTCCATGATACCAACCTTCGAAGACAGTGCATTAACGTCTGGCTTTTGAACTAAAAATATTTAAAAGTAGTGTTAAAAA
The DNA here is from genome assembly GCF_021730395.1 of Mercenaria mercenaria. Taxonomy (NCBI): domain Eukaryota; kingdom Metazoa; phylum Mollusca; class Bivalvia; order Venerida; family Veneridae; genus Mercenaria; species Mercenaria mercenaria. The sequence goes on along the minus strand of NC_069366.1, from coordinate 10,197,785 downwards.
AAAACACATTTTTAAATGCCCTTGACATACCACTTGTAGAAGAAATTGATTTCTAGCTACCGGCAATTTACAGACAATTAGACGTTTTTCCCAGAAAAGTTGCTAAATTTAGATTCATGCAACTTTAGCGTGGGTAAACAACCTTATTATAATCATGACTGGGGCATGGGAATAATAAAGTCATACAGTTTAAATCCATTTAAAGTATTTTTAAAGCATTTATTTATTTTCAAGAATTGGACAGGATGAATTTTGATGGGAAAAAGATTTCAGAAAGAAATAAGAAGTTGCACATTTTTTTTGCCTATACTGAAAGTTTATAAAAATTTTTTTTAATATTCAGTTATTTAATAGGAATTAATTAACATGTTATCAGTACTTCGTAACTTGTTCTCCACAGCTCAACAACTGCTACCCATACTATGCATAGTGAGGACAAGGATATCAATGAAAGGATATGAAGCAACAGATATCCCCTTGAACTGACACTGACATTATTATTTACCCATAAGCCTTTGTGAGCACCAGTTTCATCAATTTTCATCCAGTAAGCGACAGGATATTTTACTAAATATGAGTGGGCCTCCGTGACCGAGTGGTTAAGGTTGCTGACTTCAAATCACTTGCCCCTCATCGATGTGGGTTCGAACCTCACTCGGGGCATTGAATTCTTCATGTGAGGAAGCCATCCAGCTGCCTTACGGAAGGTCTACCAGGTGCCTGCTCATGATGAAATAATGCATGGAGGGGCACCTGGGGTCTTCCTCCACCATCAAAGCTGGAAAGTCGCCATATTACCTATATTACATTTCCCAACTATTCACATGACTGTTACTTTTACAAGAGATCTTCATATCCTTTCATCATAGTCCTTTAATGTGAGGACAAATAAATCTGTTCAAAACATGAAGAAAAGTTGCTTCCCTTTTGGATAAATCTAACAACCCCTGCTTATCTGAGATCAGACAAACAATAATATTATCATTATTGTAAATCTATCTCATACTTAATTACGTATTAAACAGGAGGAACAACCTATTTCCTGACGTTTAAAGAAGTACTCTCGCATAATGTCATTCCTTCATAGTTATTAATAAAAAATACCCTGAATACAATTTTTAACATCATCTCTCAATCATACTGAGTAAAATGAATGAGCTTTGTGAGTGTAAAATGATAAAATATAAGTTTAAATATTCTGGCCAGTATTCAACACTGCGGACTGTTATTATCTCATCAAACAAAAAAGAAAATTACCCTCAAATGCAATCTAGGGTGAAATAGGGAAATAACCTGTATAAAGATCTTATCCTTCTTAAAAATGATAAAAAGATAACAGTATTTTGTTGATTCAAACATATAGTCTGATTCAAGAATATTCCTGTAATTCATTGATGATCTATAGTTTTCAGACATTTCACAGTATCACAAAAGAATTAAATTTATACATGATATAATGCTATGCATCTGAACGACAAACAGTGATTTATTCAAGAGCAAATCACTAAATGAGATATATTATTTCGATTCTAACACGTTATCAAGGACTTTAAAGTACACCCTTGTCGGCATGCATTAAATATTTGCCCATTTTCAATCGGGTTCTTTTCCAGCGTGCCGCTACGCCGCTTGACGCTATGACGTAATAATTGTGACGTCAGAACAGTGAATTGTTGTTTAATAATTCACTGTTTCAAGCCTTCTTTGTGTAATAGGAAAATGAATCGGATCGTGTTAGAATTAAATATACATAATGCTTTTCTATATAATGCTGCTGTCACATTTTTTGTTTTAAACATGAATTTCATGAATTTCTTTATAAATTCTATTTTGAATATAAAATTCTTTCTTCATACAATTGCCAAAGGTGTGAATACTGGTTAACATAACAGAAAGTATTACTAAATCCATTGTTTTGATTACCTCCCTTTATTGCACTAATGGTAGAACTTCAAGAGCAATATTGAAAGTCGTGCTTTTTTAACCACTAAGTTATGCAATTAACAACACCTATTTGGACCAGCAGCTTAATCTGTTTTTAACATGAAATTTAGAGGCTTATGAAACTTTGATATTTACTCAAAACAAGAGGGCCAAGATGGCCCTAAGTCGCTCACCTGAGTTACACAAAATAACAGTATAAACATGTTTACCCAGTGATTTCATGAAGATAAAATTTATATTCTGACCAATTTTCATTAAGATTGGACCAAAAAACGTGGCCTCTTGAGTGTAAACAAGCTTATTCTTTGATTTGACCTGGTGCCCTAGTTTTTGACCCTACATTACCCAGATAAAAATTCATACGATATTTCATGCACACAAACATTCTGACCAAGTTTCATGCACATCAAATGAACAACAGTGTTAACAAGCTTTTCCTTTTATTTGACCAGTTGACCTAGTTTTTGACCCTGTATGGCCCAGTTTCGAACTTAGCCTAGGAATCATAAAGATAAACATTCTGACTAAGTTTCATGAAGATAGGGTCATAAATGTGGCCTCAAGAGTGTTAACAAGCTTTTCCTTTGATTTGACCGGGTGACCTACTGGTAGTTTTTGACCCCATATGACCCAGTTTCGAATCTGGCCTAGAAATCATCAAGATTAACATTCCGACCAAGATTGATGAAGATAGGGTCATAAATGTGGCCTCTAGGTTGTCAACAAGCTTTTCCTTCGATTTGACCTGATGACCTAGTTTTTGACCCGACAGGATCCAGTTTCGATCCAGGCCTAGAAATCATCAAGATAATCATTCTGTGCAAGTTTGTATCAAATCAAAGCATAAATAAAACCTCTATATGGCTGAAAGGGCCAAACTAGAAAATTCCAGAACCCATGATGGAATCCAGTCGGTTTTGGAAAGGAACTGAGATCTTACTGTGACGTAAGTTTTAAGTTGTGTGTAAGTGTTGTTAAAATCAAATATAAAATGTCACTTCTATCATGTTCACAAGGTAAAAATTAACAAATTTTGGCTCTTTCAGGGGTCAATCAGGGGCCGTAACTCCAGAACCTATGACTGGATCTGACAGATTCATCATGGAATCCAAGATTTATTGTTGTTGAAGATATTTTGCTAGTTTGTATCAAATCAAACCATAAAAGAAGTCTCTATATGGGTTCAAAAGCCGAAATAGCAAATTTTGGCCCTTCAAGAGGCCATAACTCTAGAACCCATGATGGGATCTGGCCAGTTTTCGAAAGGAACTGAGATATTATGCCAATACAAGTTGTGTGCAAGTTTGATTAAAGTTGATTGCAAAATGTGGTCTCTATCGTGTTCACAAGCTAAAAACAGCAAATTTTGGCCCTTTAATGGGCCATAACTCTGGAACTTAAGATGGGATCTGGCCAGTTTTTGAAAGGAACCGAGATATTATGCCAATATAAGTTGTGTGCAAGTTTGAATACAGTTGATTGCAATATGTGGTCTCTATCGTGTTCACAAGCCAAAATTTGGCCATTACTCTGGAACCCAAGACGGGATCTGGCCAGTTTTTGAAAGGAACCGAGATTATAATTATGCCAATACAAGCTGTGTGCAAGTTTGATTAAACTGATAGCAAAATGTGGTCTCTATCGTGTTCACAAGAAATTGTGAACGGATGACAGACAAAATGCAATCACAAAAGCTCACCTTGTCAATACGTGACAGGTGAGCTAAAAAAAACAACACAAAGATATTGTTAGTCAGAAACTGAATGTTAAATCACAGCATTTGGTTTAAGTATTACCAAAGCCACCCAACTTCAACATACAAGACAGATTTCCAGTAAGTCATTCTATTTTCTAACCCTTACACTGCTAAATTTTTATAATGAACTTGTCCATCTTTCAATTTGGACAGTACCATTAACTGTTAAAAGGAATGCTTACCAAAAAGATACTTAACTGAATGGTGAACAGTGCAGATCTTGATCAGACTGCACAGATGTGCAGGCTGATCATGATCTACACTGGTCCCAAAGGCAGAATCAATCGTGTCCTGCATCATAAGGGCTAAAAGCATTTGTTCTGCCCTTGAGTTTGGGCATACACCAATATAACAAAATTAATTAAACAATAAAATAACATAGTAAAGATGCAAGCTAAAATCCTTGCTAACATTCCTTTCAATATTGTGGTCTCCGTTAACAGATACAATACTATTACAATTCAACTCATACAGGCAAACAAACAAACATTTTCCCAAACCCTTCAAACAAGTGTTCTTATACATACTTTCTTTTCCTAAAATACATTGCAAAATCATAAGAAAGGTTATTGTGGTATTCAACAGTACAAATTTCTTATAAAAATAAGTAAAAGTATTTCTAAGAAAGGTTTAAGTAGTCAGTTATAATTCTTTAGACCTACAATAGATGCACATAATGCTCTCAGTTTTACCATATTAGAACAATACCATTATAACATTGTTCATGTCCTGGAATATTTTTCTAAACTTGTAGAGTAGTTTTCTGAAATATTAATTAAAAGAACATTGTTCTGCTTTGGTGCCCGACCTCACAGAAAGAGTCCATAGAAGATAGGAACCAATACCTTATTTTCTACTGCCATAATGATTTTTTCTTTGAGTTAAAGTGAAATGAACAATGGAATTAATATGATCTGCAAATCCATGAACTAGCGATTCATGGTTAAATCATTTACATCTGAAAAAAATCATTTCTTGTATTTACATTACATTCTCTTTCCATTTGTAAACAGTTTGTTTTTTTCAACAACTGCACAATATCAGTTGTATTTAACATAAGAGTAAACTCGATAGCCATTCAGTTAACCAGACAGAAAGACAGCAGCACATTATCATAATAATGTGGCGTTACCGTAACTTTAGTGCCTTTCCTTTAGCGATTCATACAAAATGAATGTGATAACTTTCAATAGAACAAATAGGGAGAATGTAAATTTTAACTTTTGACTGTTCTGTCTATACCAGGGTTTTTTTTCAGAATAGCCTGCACCCATTCCAAATAGTCAAGAACACAATGCTTCTGACTTATAGTCCGAGCAGAATGTTTGGAGCAGTTAATAGAATATGTTTTAATTTAATCATATTTTATTGCTTCTGAACACATAATACATAGCACATATACATAATAAGTAACAAAAGCAAATGGGTTGGGCTACAAGTTATTGCAACATTAGAAGTCAGCCCTTCCCAAGAATAGAATATGTGATATATAACTGAGGAATGTTCACCACTAACAGTCTCAAAAACACATCATTTCTTCTTCATATTCCTATATTATATTTTTGATACTTAAAGTACTAAATGTGTTTACCTTTAAATGTTTTTATTATGATGAAAAAGATGTTGCTAATGATTTTAAAGATAACTGCAAAGCAGTTAAAAAGACAGAAAGAAGTGATGCTGATTCTAATACTTAAGCAAAGAACAATTTACTAGTTATGATTTAGAATAATGACTAGGATGATGCTGATGGTGCTGCTACTGCTGATGATGATGATGACAATGAAGAAGATGATGATCAGAATTTCCCCAGAATTGTTCTACAGATGTTTAGTGTTCACTACCTTTGCACACTGCACAGGAAATTAAAATATTAGTCCATGACTGATGCCATTATACAACCTAATTTATAAAACTGTTACCAGTATCTGGTTAGTTGTTGGAAAAATCTTAATATATTTTTTTCTTTCCAAAGAAAAATATGCTTTACTTACTTTGGTTTTACTTCTTTGGGTTTCTTTTCTCTCTTTGGCTTTTTCAACTTGATTAATATAAATGCTGGTTCTAACGTTTTATCCATGAAAGGTGGGTTAGTCACATCATGCACCATAATGACATATTCACCTGAAATACAGTCATACATATTTTTACTGGCCTGAAGGGTCTAGTTTCCTCCTACCAAGACAATATCTAAAAAAAACATGTTTTTGTTTAAACAAGAGGGCCATGAAGGCCCTGTATCGCTCACCTGACCTATTGACCTAAAGATCATCAAGATTAACACTCTGACCAAGTTTCATTAAGGTATGGTCATAAATGTGGCCTCTAAAGTGTTAACTAGCTTTTCCTTTGATTTGACCTGGTGACCCAGTTTTTAATCCTACATGACCCAGATTCAAACTGAACCTTGAGATCATCAAGATTAACATTCTTACCAGGTTTCATGAAGATACAGTCATAAATGTCGCTTCTAGAGTGTTAACAAGCTTTTCCTTTGATTTGACCTGGTGACCTAGTTTTTGACCCAGATGACCCAATATCGAACTTGTCCAAGATTTTATTGAGGGTAACATTCTGACCAAGTTTCATTAAAATTGGGCCAAAATTTTGACCTCTAGAGTGTTAACAAGCTTTTCCTTTGATTTGACGTGGTGACCTAGTTTTTGAACCCAGATGACCCGATATCAAATTCGCCCAAGATTTTATTGAGGTTAACATTCTGACCAAGTTTCATTAAGATTGGGCCAAAATTTTGACCTCTAGAGTGTTAACAAGTTTTTCCTTTGATTTGACGTGGTGACCTAGTTTTTGAACCCAGATGACCCAATATCGAACTCATCCAAGATTTTATTAAGAGTAACATTCTGACCAAGTTTCATTAAGATTGGGCCAAAATTGTGACCTCTATAGTGTTAACAGTCAAACTGTTGACGACGACAGACGGGGACGATGACAGACACGGGGCGATCACAAAAGCTCACCTTTGAGCACTTCGTGCTCAGGTGAGCTAAAAACGCACATATCTTGAAGATCAGGAAATAATATTCAATTTTATATGTACTTATTTTTTAAGCATCTTCATTAAGAGGATTGCTAAATTTGCAAACAGTCAGTGATTCTCTAGTTTCAGTAACACAGCTTTCAAATCATCATCAGAAATGTTAAGGTACTTCAAACATTATCAATAGTATAACAACATTTTGCAAGAATGCCCTGTGTAAGTTTAGCTATACTTACCAATCCTTGCAAATCTTTCGTCATGTGCTGCTCTATTCATTCTCTTTGCCTCTACTGCAAACAGAATACATAAATATTGTTAGCAACTTAAATGGGAAGCTAAACAGTCCCTGTTATCAGAGTTCTCCAACTGTTACCAATATAACTGTCTTCCTGTTGCCTAGCAACAAGATGATACCAGCTTTTTTGTAGGCTAGTATAAAAATATTTTCATCTGCGTAGTATACCAGTAATGTTTTCCTTAACCTGTTATTTTTTTGTTCTTCACATGCTTGTAAATCTCAAAGCAGTTGTAAAAGAAATACCTGACCAGTCAGTGCTATGTATGTAACTGAAGAATCAGACATCTGCTGTGTGGGTGGCATGGTTACTAAAGGTAACAGTTCAGAAAACTCTGATACACTGGAACTTAAATTTTCTATTACAACATACATGTATATTTCAATAATATTATGTAGTATAATTTTCATACTACCACATTTTACACCAAAAATACATTAAACATATACCATAAAAAAGTAATTACTGGAGTTGAAAATAAAGAAAAACATTTCAACAAATAAAAATTCTATTTCATCATACTGCAGTATTTGCAATTTTATATAAAGGATATTTCAAAAATCTCAATGAAATTATTAAAAGTATTTTAAACACAAAGTTTTTGCGAATTTGACAATAAGTTGATGATTTTTATGTGATTACAACACATACAAGATACAAGTATGTATAAACAATCATGTCCATTCCCATTACAACCTTCACCCCTTTTCTACAGTTACCATAGTGATTTACATTCACTCACTTGACCTTACAGCTTTACCTCAGTCATAACTTTTGTGAATATTCAAATATTTGAAAATCACAACTACTGAAAATTATATTAATCTATTATGACCTTGAATGCACTGGTGGAAACCAAGAGATTATGACCTTGAAGACACTGGTAAAACCCATAAGTTCAAGACTATTAGTGATTTTCTGATGAAAATGATAATTTAATATAATAATTTAACAAAAAAATTCAGAAGAATATAAATGTCTGATTATGAAAAAGGTGAGTTATCTCCCCTTTCCTCTCCTGACACCATAATATTGTACTTAGAACATGTCATTAGTGTGTGCTGTCATGTAAAAAGTGTATCCTGTAGGATACACAACTGTAAATATCGTTCTTGATTGATTCAAGTTCGTTTTTCTATACCTTTGCACTGTACTTGCTAAACAATCTCTGAAGTCTTTGGATATTGTAATTTTCAGTCAGAAGGATCTTTTGTTAGTTTAAAACAAGACAACATACATGACATAATATGTTGTTATTTTTTCTAGTTTTTAATCATGCACCAAAAAGAATCAAATTTAATCATCTAATAAATCCTTTAAAATTAGTAGAAAAAAATATACTGTGAACTGAATGAACTATTAACACTTTCACCAAGTATAATTGTGCAAGCGAAAACAATCAGAACATATTAAACAATGTAATGTAATCATATTAAAGTGACAATAAATTTTTTAATTAACATACATATTTTACTACATTTTACCCTCATATGATTCATTTTCTGTTTCGTTTTCTGAAAACAGTATGTAAAACTATTGATTTTGTTTTCCATTGATTAAATATTAACTGATATGTTACCTAACCTAATGACAAAATATACTAAAGAGATAATATCATCAGATGATCAGTAGGGAATTTCCACTACTTTCACGCTATTTTTTTACATCTCCGAAACTGATAATAAAACTCAAATATGTATTTTGATAAACTATCTAAATATATAAACATGTAACACCTGTCCTACTGTATTCAAGGTAAAATTACATGTACGGAAATTGTAATGTTTTATACCTTAATCATACAGCATTAGTAGTTCCAGTTTCAGAGACTTTGTAAAATATCAATAAATTAAATGTACATGTCAATAAAATTATTTCCCTTTAATGGAAAAAAAATTCCAGCATTAACATAATATTAGTGCCACTTTGAAGGTGCTGTAAAATTTTCATATCATGAGAAATAAATGCCTGCATTAGACAGGGCAATATATAAGATCAAAGCCTTGAGATGTCTGGTGGTTGCGGGTTTTGCTAGAGTTATTTTCATTTTAAATGCTAATCTATAAATATACATGTATAAGAAACAAATACTAATGTGCTCATATCTAAGATAAACTCTGCCTGACCTTACATAACAGCTGGAAGTCAGTGATGTAACAATGGCTGAATACTAACCATTGACAGATCTTATATCATCTGAATGGCCAGTGTGAATGGATAGAGGATGAATAAGAACTGCTTGATCATTGATAATTCATCCGCATTGTTCATGAATGGCACTACTTTGTGTAGCACATGAACAAATTACTTTGGATGTGATTTGGAATCAAATAAAGATGCTACATGATTGTCAGAAATACACTTAACTTTGGTAGCGGGATAAACCCGCAACCAAAAAATCTCTTGCCCAGTCCTTACAGACTGTATGTGCATTCTGGTATGATAATGATTTTATAGGCCAGAATAATAGGGCCTTTTAACAGGAATCAAGTAATTTTAATTGAAATCAAGTAATTTTAATAGCACTCAAGTAATTTTAATTGAAATCAAGTAATTTTAATAGCAATCAAGTAATTAACCCCTGTAAAGTGCAGCAAACTATAAATTATGCAAGAATCAAAGCACTTCAACCACTCTATCTTAAATCTGTGCAAAAACATACTGGATCCTATTACAGAAAATCTTGATCTTCTCAAAGCATCTGTATACGAAAACATATCATTTATACATCATACCATATTTGTTCTAATCAGTATAAATTTCCTCTAATAAAATACCACTTTTCTAATAAATGAACAAGTCCTTTAATCAAACAAAACAACAGCAATTTACCGGAAATAATAAACACAAAATATATGTTCAATATCAAATGCTCATCCCTAAAACGTTAAGAGTAATTGCAAAACTCCAATTTTTGATTTTTAACAATAGACATTTTTTTTCTTTATTTTTTCTTTCATAAATTAACGCATAAAAAGTTTGATGTGTTTTCTGCAAACTAAAACTCTGTGAGGCAAACTATTAGCATACTTAAATACTCAAAGAAGATATATAAATGGGAAAGAATACATTGTGTAATTGTTTAGAAACTGTGAATAATTATTCATCAATTTGTTAGAAAGACCCTTCTGACATACACATTTAACAACTTTTCAGTCGCAAAGCATCTGTAAACAAAGGGATTCAGCAGAAATAAGAACTCTGTACATGTTAGCATTTTAACATACGAGCCGAGCCAAGAAAAAACCAACATAGTGCATTTGCTACCAGCATGAATCCAGATCAGCCTGCGCATCTGCGCAGTCTGGTCAGGATCCATGCTGTTCGCTAACGGTTTCTATAATTGCAATACGCTTTGAAAGCGAACAGCATGGATCCTGACCAGACTGCGTGGATGTGCAGGCTGGTCTGGATCCATGCTGGTCACAAATGCACTATGTTGGTTTTCTTATGGCGCGGCTCATTTTTATAACACATGGAGGGATATGCATGTGACACATTACAGGAATATGTGAATAATTATTCTCTAATATGTTAAAAAAGAAAGGCGCATTCATCGTCATACTTAGTCCGGCAATAGAATAACGACTTTTCATGCGCATAGCATCTGAAATAATGGTCAGAGAGAGAGCTGATAAATATGTGAGTATATGGAACAGGAAGTAAAAGAACTAATATTAGTAAAATATCATTTTATGAGCATTAAACGCAGAAAGCATTAAGTCTAACTGAACATGAAATGGTTTAATAACTGTAATCACCAGTAAGTCTATTATTCCCTAAATTCTTTTGATTTCATTAGCATATTAACCTTTAGCTTGCTGCCGGCAAGTGATTCTGCCTTTGCGACCAGTGCAGACCAAAATGCTGATCATGGTCTGCACTGTTCGCTATTCAGGCAGTAAATTTTCATTGAACACCCCTTCGAATAATAAATGGTATTGCCCAAACTGAATGATGGACTAGTCCATTTTAGAAATGTTTTGGCCAAAATGGCTAATTTATGCAGTCTTGATGTCAGTTTCTGCCTAAATGCTTCATAAAAATGATAATACCAGTATATCAAATAATGATGTGTAAATATTTTGTGGAACTAAACAAGGAAGCTTAAATATCTATGTATATCCATTTAATAACCTGATACAAGGTCATCATGAATACAAGGTCACCATGAAAACTGCTGGAGAGCAGCCCATCTTTCAGTTTCAGTTTAAATTTCCCAATTTACAGTCTAGACTGTTATTTTTGGACTTTTTCCTTACAGAATATCTAACATCATATTGCAGATATGAATTTAACTAAAATGGACAATTTTTTATCTCTTTTTTTTTTTTTCTTCATATAACAGGAATAAGTGAAGAAAAACAAGAGCTGTCTCCACAGGATGACACATGCCCCCGATGGCACTTTGAATGAATAGTTATGGCCGATGTTAGAGTTTAGGACCTTTGACCTATGGACCTGGGTCTTGCGCGCGACATGTCGTCTTACTGTACCACACATTCATGCGTAGTTGTTTTAAAATCCATGCATGAATGACAAAGATATGGACCGGACATGCCCATTATTGCACTATCATGAAATATGACCTTTAACGTCTAAGTGTGACCTTGACTTTTGAGCTACGAACCTGGGTCTTGCGCGCGACACATTGTCTTACTGTGGTACACATTCATGCCCAATAATTTTAAAATCCATGCATGAATGACAAAGATATGGACCGGAAACGCCCATCAATGTACTATCATGAAATATGACCTTTAACGTCTAAGTGTGACCTTGACCTTTGAGCTACAGACCTGGGTCTTGCGCGCGACACGTCGTCTTACTGTGCCACACATTTATGCGTAGTTACTTGAAAATCCATCCATGGATGACAAAGATATGGACCGGACAAGCCTATCAATGCACTATCATGAAAAATGACCTTTAACGTCTAAGTGTGACCTTGACCTTTGAGCTACGGACCTGGGTCTTGCGCGTGACAAGTCGTCTTACTGTGGTACACATTCATGCCAAGTTATTTGAAAATCGATCCATGGATGACAAAGATATGGACCGGACACGAAAATTGCGGGCAGACCCACAGACCGACAGACAGTTCAAAAACTATATGCCTCCCTTCGGGGGCATAAAAATGCTTTTGGATTTTAATTAATCAGAATTATTATGAATTTTCATACTGAAAGAAAGCCTGTGATTTAAAAATATGTCTAAACTTGACACTTCCTAGTATGCTTACCATTTTACTTCCTTTTTTACCATTTAATTAATGGGTAAAGGGAGATAACAAATTTCTGCATGCCTGGTGTAAACAGTATTTTAGTATAAACTACCCTTACCATAAAATCTGTCTTAAAAGTTTCTGGTCAGATACATTTTTGTCATTTCAAAACACAGGTATACTTTAATATGTGCCCTTTGAAAGTTGTTAAACTGGTACAAAGTGGAAACAGAGGAAGAAAATACCACTTGTGGCCTGTATTGATCAGGAAGTTTACATTCCCCTTGATTTGTTTATTAGAATACTTTTCAGACCATTGATTTAAAGAAACTTTTATCACAAAGGATCATCTATCAAGAAAAATGTATCCGACCATTTCTAGGGAAGGATAAATGATAAAATGGAACTCTGTTGTTTTTTTTATAAAATGTTGACATACAAAGTCCAGCAACACTTTTTTTCTTGTATCGTAAATTTTCATCTGAAAAATTCACATTTCAATTTAATAAAGGCTGATACAATTTACTTCACTGAATTACAGAAAATGAGGAAAATGTGTTTTTTCTAAAATAAATATCTAGATATAAATAAGATAGAAAAGCATTTCTTAGTGAAGACTCATTCATGTAAAACATTCTCTATGCAGCATTCTAATGAGATATTTTGAAATTATATGAAATACATTTAAATATTACAAAATAAGAAGCAAAAAGCTTGAGGAATTCATTTAACTAATATCAAGGTAACGGACCGGTAATGACAAAACAATTCTGCATTTTCAGTTTTTTTCTGTATACGATTTTAGTAATCTACAGTTGTTACCGTATATTTTTGCTTATAAGACGCATTATTAGGAGTCATATTTACAGTTCAAAGAGTGGGGAGCGTCTTATAAGCATGTACTACAAAAAATTAAAAGAAAAAGAAACCCCAGATTGCATGTCCAATGTTGGGGTGCGTCTTATAAGCGAAAATATACGGTATGAAAAATGACTTCTGGTTGCAGCCGAATGATGCCCAGACTGCATAATGAAAATACATAATGGCATGGACAATGCCGATTGTCATTATAGGTCTACTACCTAGATTCAAATATGACTGGTACACCTTCCAGTATAAAGAATCACCATGACTGATGTCAATCCACATCATCAAATGCATTGATTTTGCAGCCAAATAAAATCTTTTTAACAGAAATATAGTGAAAAAGGGGTACAGCAGTATTGTACCCTTAGGCTAATGAGGTCAAATTTAAATCCTGCTAAAAAACTGAATGCATCACAGATGCCTCTGATGGCTTATAAATCAGTATTCATTTATATGTGCTTATCTTTGCTCTTTTATAAATTTTCAATAAAGCTGCACTGTGTCATATTAGAATTCAAATAACCAATAGTTTCGGCATACTGAAATTTAATAAAATCACTCAGTTATATGCATACTGAACAACTCCATCAGAACTAATCCTCACAAATTATGCGATCAGACATGTAACTGAAGTAGTATGGTGAAATTTCAGTAAAACAAGAAAAACTATTGGTTATGTTCTATATGAAGCTTGCAAAAAATTTTTAATGTAAAATACAAGTTATTTTGAAAAAGTTACTCTACAGTGTGCAGAAAGATATATACGATATAATACCAAAAGTGACTTACTTACAGAAGAAAATTAATTTCCAAACAAAAGTATTGCTATTAGATTACTGATCCATTAGTGTATGTTAGGTATAACATTATTTTACAAACAGTCAATGACAATCCATAACTAACTGTTAACTTCCCAACATTAAGATTATGGACACAAAGCCATTGTTCAAATGGCCATCTAGATTCCATGCCTGGCTGGGAATCAAGTTCAATACTCCTGTATTGAACCATGTAGGCTTAAGCTTGACCCACCATAGCAAAAGCTTGGCCCACTGTGGTAAAAGCTTGGCCAACTGTGGCAAAAGCTTGGCCCACTGTGGAAAAAGCTTAGCCCACTGAGGTAAAAGCTTGGCCCACTGTGGCAAAAGCTTGGCCCACTGTGGGAAAAGCTTAGCACACTGTGGCAAAGCTTAGCCCACTGTGGCAAGTCCTTGGCCCACTGTGACAAGTGCTTGGCCCACTGCGGCAAAAACTTAGTCCACATACTGTGGCAAGTCCTTGGCCCACTTTGGCAAAAGCTTAGCCTACTGTGGCAAGAGCTTGGCCCAATGTGGCAAAAGCTTGACCAAGTGTTGCAAAAGCTTGGCCCAGTATGGCAAAAGCTTGGCCCATTGTGACAAAACCTTAACCATAAAACGGCCAATTAAACAATATAAACAGTCAATGTTGTTCTGCCCCCTCCATTGGAATTTTCAAAGTTTCAAGATAACTTATTTTTTATACAATATATCTGTATGAAAGTCACTTTCAGTAGAATGAAATGAACACTACCTGGATCTGTATTGAAATACAACAAAAATAATGATAGAATTAATCATCAGAAAGAATAAACAATTCTAAAAACATAAATAAGATAATTTAATGCTAATGGAAATCTACTGGTAACAAAACAAGAACACAGAATTATCAATTACAACAGAGCAGATGAAATCAGAAAAAAAACATGGTTTATAACAGAGCTAATATTTTTAGAAAGTATTAGTATGCAAGTACCACCAAATAACATAAACTTAATGGTCAGTTTTCCTTTTATTTCTGATTGTAAAATACATGTGATATAAATTTCATGGGTTTGGCCAAAATTGCTATTTTTTTTAAGAATTTGTATTCATTGATTTAAATTTTACAGACAAAAATAATGAGAATTTGATTTGTCCATCAGGATGTGATTTCGAGGACTGACACAATGCAGTCGAAGTCTATGATAATTCATGACCCAGGAACGTTAATCATTTCAATGTACATAATCAACAGTCAATAGGTTTTAACATTTGCATACAGATACTTTCAAGGTAATAAACAAGACACAAATTTTATTAACTTACATTAATAAATCAATTGTTCTACATTGCAACTTAAAATCAAGTTATGCTTAAACATCTCTTCATTTACCTAGTAACACAATGCAATATATACAAAAGCATAGAACTTAATCTTACCTTGCTTATTTTGACGAGCCCGAGTTTTTCTTTCTTCTTCATCTAATGCAACAAAAGGCGGGAACCTGGGGGGAGCTTGAGCTAGTTGGATATTCTTCCATTCACATTCACCCTTTTCTGAACGCTTATTAGAAACAGGTGGAGGCAATGGGCGCGAGTCTCTCTCCAACAGTAGTGAGCTCTCTAGCATGGAGGCAGGGGTTACTGCAAGACAGTTGGGGCCAATTATTTTTACTTGTATGAGTTCATGTTGTTGTTTTTTAAATAAAGGATTTTTTTTAAATACATACTTAAACTGGTATTAAATCAAAATATCTAACAGGAGTTGTTGGATGCACAGTGTGCTTTACTACTTCAAAGTGTTTGCAAATGGAGAAGTGAAAATGACAGAAAACAAGAAATGCCACTAGAAATTTAAAGTTAGACAGATTAAAAATTGTGTTCTATATTTTCTGTTGAAGGAGTTGTAAGTAATATGGGACAGGAAGATATAAAATGGAGAAACACAAACAATTAAAAGAGGGAGAAACATTGACTACACTGTGGAATTTAGAGCTGTAGTATAACTCTACTGTAATATCTGAACTGAGTGACCTTGACCTTTAAGACATCAAACCAAAATCCAAGAGCTGTCTACCCTTATCATTCCAAATCTGAAGTTTGACAAAAGTAGGGGCACTAGTTAAGAAGTTGTATGGAAATTAAGAAACATGACATAAACATTTAGACAGAAACAGGATCATCAGCACTAGTGGGAGCACAGCAGCCTGTCTTATTGTCAAATAATCAAGCTAAAAATATTTAGCATTTATTTCGACAGTGGAGAATTCAGGACATGATCTTATTTCAAAACTACAATTATCAGTGACGCACAAATTTTCGTTTTGCAACAGCAGAAAATTATTAATGACTCTAAATCTAGCACTGACCTGATGTCATTCCAGACATGGGTGTTTCGGGTATACTCTGCTGCCTGTCTAAGGTGCCTTCTGGTGTTTGTTCCGTCTGCTGAGACTCGGACATTGCACTCTCTTTACCAGCATTGTCCTTCATATCATCTGACTGGTTTGTACCATTCAGGGCTGCATTCTCTTCTGTTTCCTCAGCTACAAGAAATACATCAGTAAAATTTTTATACTGTAAAATCATCATTATTTGCTGGGGAATTATTTTCATGGATTTTATGGTTGATTTAATCCATGTAATATAATCCCAACAAACAAGTAAAATTCCCATTTATTTTACATGCAAAGTTGAAATCCATGAATTCATATTTTAATGTAACATTTTGAAAACAAAAACATGACATTTCATGCCCAAGAAATTAAAGCAGTTTGCAGTATTTGGAGAATAACTATTATGTTAATCCTTCCTAAACTTCTTGAAACCAACAAAATGAATAACCTCTCTGAATGAGCTAGAAAACAATATGCATTCGAAGGAAACATTAATGTTGAGTCTATATAAGATCTAAACTTTTATCAATTTTGAAACAACTTAACAGTTTAAAGATCAGTAAAGTACATTTACATGCTGAGTGTTTTTATATGTTCTTTTAATGATTTTTTTTTCGACACAACCTTTTATTTTTACCTTCAATACAAAATAACTTAAACTAGAAATCATCAATGAGCAGTTTCCTGCTGGTGTAAGTAAAGTTAACCTTTAACCTGCTGGCGGCAAGTGATTCTGCCTTTGCGACCAGTGCAGGCTGATCATGGTCTGCACTGTTCGCTATTCAGTCAGTAAATTTTCAGTGAACACCCCTACGAATAATAAATGGTACTGCCCAAATTGAATGATGGACCAGTCCATTTTAGAAATTAATAGCAGGTTAAGGGTTAAATATGTCATAACTGTAAGTCTTGAAAATCAAGCAAACCATCATATTTCTCCCTTTTTTAATGTCAATTTTAGAAAATTTATAAAATAACTGTTAAGAAATATCTATGAAGTTTGTAAAATTTAACATTCCTCATCAAGAAAACAGCTTATAAAAGATGCTTTTATCACTGTTACCATGACAACTCACAATTATAAAGAAAAGTGGGTGGTGGTCTAAGGATGATGGTAGAAATGTTATTAGGGTATCAAATGATAATAAAATTATGGTGAACATTACTGTGGTATATTTGTATTAGGTAGTGGATTCAGGGCAAAGTATCTTGATCAACTAGAGCTGCTTTTGAGAAAAGCACATGTCTCCCACAACTGCCTAATCACCTAGATTGGCATTTCTTCTCTATTATGTATCTGACTCAACCATGCACCAAAACCTGTATCACTGGCACCTGTATTTTCCGTAATTCCAGGGCCATAATTCTAAGTGCCTTGGCCGATTTGACTAGTTACTGAACTTGGCCGAGGACTTATTGGCAAACACATTTTGTTCAAGTTTGGTGAAGATTGGATTAGAAATGTTCGACTTAGAGCGCGGACAAGATTTGTGACAAACAGACAGACACACAGACAGGAGTAAATCAATATGTCTCCCACATCACTGTGTGGTGGGAGACATAATTAACTGTGAAAACAGACAGGCTAAAAAAAGTAGTGCCAAACACAATGTATGTGACTATAATCACAATGTAACATACTTGTACTTGTTATGCTTATTGTACTATTCATACTGGCAAGGGTCGGTCTGCGAGATCGTTGAAAATCTGAAAACATGTTCAACTGTCTGATTTGATCCTTAATTACAAAATGAAAACTTACTGGATGATGTAAAGCATACCTATACATCAAATATCCACATTTCATATACCTAAATGTAAACTTCATAAACATATTCTTCATATACCCAAACTTCATAAACCCATACTTTACTAACCCTCACTTCATAAATTCACCCACACTTTATTATCTTACATTTCATAAACCAGCACTTCATTAACCCATATGTCATTAATCCACACTTCATAAAGCCACACTTCATCAAATCATGATTTATTCACCCGTATCTTCATATACCCAAACTTAATTAACTCGTACTTCATATATCTGTACTTTATTAACCTTGACCTGATATAACCATAATTCATACACCCATACTCCATACTTCATATACAGTTAAGCCTGCCCTAGCAGTCAACTGTCTTCAGCAGTCACTTGCCTTTAGCAGCCTGGCAGGCGTAACTTCCCAAACTGACATTCTATTCTAATTTCAATTCGCCTTAAGCAGTTACCTGCCTTAATCAGACTATGTTGCTACCTTGGCTGACTGCTTAATACGGGTTCATCTATATACCCATACTTCATTAACCCATACTTCATTAACCCAGACTTCATTTACCCATACTTCATATACCAACACTTCATATACCAAAGCTTCATTAATTTACAAATTATAAATTTCATATACCTATATCATGTTTCAAAATAAGGCAAAACACGGAATAAAAATACTCAGTTCCTATTACCAGTAAACAGCATGAAGCAATGTGGAATGCAGTTATAGTATCTGCCTGAATGCTATAAACAATTATTTGTTTGTAATGTAATGGGCATCACTTAATCTAACTCTATCCTTGTATATCTTGCCAAAATGAGGCATTTCTCAACCTGGATCACAGAACCATGACAATCACAATGTGAAAATGAGATGCCATGTCCAAAGCATCATTGACAACATTTACTCTTACACATAACATGTGGATGGGTACTTGATCTAGAGCTGTATGTATAACCAGCAATGTGGTATGACTACACTTCAGTGTTGGCAACAGCTCAACACAATAGCACCATAAACATTCAACTACCTCACAATAATGTGTCCCTGGCAACAGATCTCTAAAACAATCACAAGAATCTGCCTAGCTTTTACTACTGCAGCCATAATAACAAATGAATTACCAATTCTATGAACTCCTTGTTCCTCATCAAGAACATCTTCATTCTCTTCTCTTATTTCCTCTACATCATCTTGCTCAGGTTCCTCTTCTTCTACAATGAAATCTGTGAGTGGGTACTGAAGCACTTCATAGCTGAAAATACACATTTTTTTCCATATCATTTTCATTTCTTTTGTTTTCCAAAAGCTTTAACTCATAGTGTGGAATCTGATTTTCAGATTTTCATCCATGCCTTTTCAGTCTTTTTCAGCATTTGGGTATTTCTATCTCATCATTTTCACATAAGTCTGATGGTGCAAAAAATGCTCTATCTGCAAAATTGTATATGGACAGGTACATTAAAACAAGAGAGCCATTGTGGCCCTAGATTCCTCATCTGACATGTAATGCTGGACTGAATTATTTTGGAACTAGAAAGCAGGCTGTGAAATTATTTCAAAATTGGACCAGCTGTGTCAGTGGAGAAGATTTTGCATAATTATAGTGATAAAGGAAAAAACTAGTCCCTGGTGGCCATGTTTTTTTTAACAAGAAAACGTGTAATAAATCATTGTAATGTTTTTGGATCATCTCATGTAACATGACACTTCTACCACTGTCATTTGTATTTAAGCCTTACCCTGCTAAATTTCTATAATGACTTGTCCATCCCTCAATTTGGACAGTACCATTAACTGTTGAAAGGTGTGCTTACCAAAACGATACTGACTTAACAATGAACAGTACAGATCTTGATCTATGCTGGTCGCACAGGCAAAATCAATCATGTCCAGCATGATAAGGGTTAAAATAAAATTTGTATGTTACGCATCATTGCTTATGAAAAAGTAGCATACTGCTTTGTGAAAGAGTACATATTTTAAAATATATAAAAGAGCTGGAAATTTCCAGTGAATACTTCCACACAATTTAACTGGAAACAAGAAACTGTATTAGATCAATTTAACATACTATGGTGTTGCCATTGGTTTTTCTTCATATTCTTCTATCAAATCAAACAAGGCTGTCCCCTTCTTTGCTTTTATGTATTTAAATCCTGCTGTAATGCGTAACTCCCGTCTACTGTCAACTGAAAAAAAAAGGTCACCTGATTGACAGCTGGATACAAATGAGTTTTTCCACAAACTTAAGACATAAGGTATTAGGCAAGAAAAAGTTTTGTTCTTGGCTTTCTTACTCACCTACTGATGACAAAAAATGTATAGTGTCAAAGTCAGAGAATTCAAGAAAAGTGGACTTAAGAAAACAGTTATGTACTCATCTAATGATGATAATCATTATCAAGTGTAATCAAGAGCACCCCCTGCAGGTGCTAACGCTCGTCTGCAAGTGCTGGACAATATGTTGAAGAAAGAGTTATATGGTTCTTGGCCTTCTTACTCATCTTAATTGATGACAAAAAATGTATTAGGTTTCAAAGCCATAGTAAGTACTGTAAAATCATTTAATTTCGTGGGCATGAAATTTCGTGGTTTTGGTCAAAACAGCAATTTCGTGGAGATATGAATTCGTGGATTTCAACTTTTTAACATAAAATCAATGGGAATTTTACTAGTTTGTTGGTATTAATTCGTGGATTGACTCAACCACGAAATCCACAAAAATTAGTCCCCCACGAATATTAATGATTTCACAGTATTCAAGAAAAGTGAAATTAAACAAAAAACAACTAAAAAGTACTCACTTTCTAAGTTAAAAAGTCCCATAATTCTGACAAAAGGCAAAAGAGAGAGTTATGGTTCTTGACCTACATTCAAACCTAATGATAATATACAAGTGTACAAAGTTTTAAAGCTATAGCTCTTATAGAAATCAAGAAAAGTGACCTAAATAAAAAAAAATAATTCTAACTTCTAAGTATATTAAGCCTTTTTAAAAGAGCTATAATTCAGGCAAAATGCATATCAGACTCATGACTCTCGGCCTACAAACTCACTTAATGATGATAAACAAGCCTGCAAAGTTTCAAAGCTAGTGTTTTTATTGTATTCAAGTGAAGTGGACCTAAACAAAAATTTTAACCAAGAAATTCAAATTTTATAAGTACAAAAAGGGCCATAATTCTAACAAAATGCTTTTCAGCATTATGGTTCTTGGCCTACATAGTCATCTAGTGATGATAAACAAGTGTGCAAAGTTTCGAAGCTATACCTGTTACAGTTTTTTAGAAAAGGTGGACCTAAACAAAAATTTTAACAAACGCTGATGCCAACACCGACGCCGATGATCAAGTGACAACAATACCTCAAAGACTTTTTTCAAAATCAGACGAGCTTAAAGTTCAAAGCTACAGCTCTAACATAATTCAAGAAAACTGGACCTAAACAAAATTTTTAACCAAAATGCACTGAATACTGGTAAAATTATGACATCTGCATAAGAAATTTGCCATCTGTGAACCCATGTCCCCTAAAAATCAGCTATTTTGGCCCAACCATGTCATTAAGTATATCAAAATTACAAATATTTAAGAGCATATTCAAATGGCTGTGATGAACTAATTATTTATGGGAAAAGACAAAATATGGTCAAAAACTTGAAATTTGTAAAGAAAAACAGAAGTCAAAATTTCAGTCTTGCTGATTCCTTTCAATTAATTACTTTTAACATGAACTGAAAACAGTCTTAAAAGAAATAGAATTGATATATGTCAGAACACACTCATACATCATTTTTTCCACCTCTTGTATGTTACCCAACCAAATTTACATTTTCTTACCTTCAATGACTTCTCCATTATCATTCACACATTGTACTTGTATATCAAATGGCTGCCCTTGAATGATTTCTACAGGTTGTTTCCCGGTCGAGTTCACTATGACTAGCTTGCTTGGTAACACTGTTGGGTTTCCGTTAATCCATTTTCCATGATATACAAGACCTGAACAATGCCTCATTGTCCCTTCACCATTAAATATGTCATCTTCAAATTGGCCCTACAATTGAACAATATTGTCACAAAAACTTCAATTAAAACAAATGTTACCTGTCACTGTACACTATAGTTTCATGACTCCAGGTGAAATATATTTTAAGAACTTTTAGCACTTTATGTGTATCTTTCACTACGTGAAGGACCATAACTCTGACCTAGCAGAGAGAAACCTCAAAGAGAACACCCGGTGCACAACTTTAAATGCTATATAACTATCCTCTAATATTTTAGGACTCTAGGTAAAGTACATTTTGAGATACATAGAGCATATGAACCTTTATTTTGTGACTTAGTCAAGGGCCATAACTCTGGTCTTGCAGTGAAAAAACAAACAAAAAACCCTCAGGTGCACAAATTCACATGCTTGATAAAATTACTACAGTCATGATTTCATATTAACTCTTGGTGAAATATTTTTAAGATTTATGCAACACAAACTTTCAAGCATTTTATGTGTATTTTTCAATAAGTCAAGGACCATAACTCTAGTCTGGTCAGGGGAAATCCCAAACAGAACAGCAGGAGCACAACTTCCCATGCTGAATAATATTCCTGTAATATATCATATTCCTGGGTCAAATACTTTTTGAGATACAAGGGACACAAACATAAACTTTGTGCATTTCTGACTAGTCAAGGGCCATAACTCTGGTCTGGCTGAGTGAGATCCAAATTAAGATGGTGCAAAACCTCCTGTGCTGAATAACAATCCTGTGTGGTTTGATGACTCTGGATTGTATACTTTTTGAGATATGCATGACACAAATTTGGACAGACAGACAGATGGACAAGGAAAAATCTTGAATCCGCTCGCAAAACTTTTGTGGGGCACAAAAAAGGGATAACCCCCTTCAACTCCCCTAACAATAAAAATCTGACACAAAATTCCAAATAAATTGTGCATGCCTACTTCAAAGAGATGAAGGATACCAAGTTCCACTGTAATTGGATGGAAACTGTAGAAAGAGTTGAGTATACAAAGTCATGGTAAAGACAGAATGATGTAGTTGCAACATGACTAAATCTAAAAATAAGTGCATGTCCACTTCATTTTGATTAGGTGTACAAAGTTTTATTTAATGGAAACTGAAGGTGACTAGCACAGAGGTAGCTGTTATATGGCTAAGTCCAATAAAGGGACATCACTAAAATATAATAATCAGACATGAAAGTCCTGATTATATGCCCATGTCTACTTCATGCTGATGAAGTTACATTAGAAATGGATGAAAACTGTAAGAAATGGGTACACTGAAAGTGTAACAGACAGAAGGATGGATGGCCAGATAGTTGGCTTGAATGATGGCCAGACACTGTTCAAACACTGTATGCCTCCTGGGTGTTTGACACGAGGGGCATAAAATTAATCTAACTTCGATCTTACATCTAAAAAAAAAACCCTTACTTATAAGCTACCATAGTTTGAATTAGCTACACAGAACTTATTTATTCTAGACTGACTGTGAAACAAGTTCTACAACGTATAAGAATCACTCTCAACATCTCATTCCTGATGATATCTATTGCCACAATGGTATGAGAGAACAGAAGAAGCCAGTTTCCCTTTTAATGCTGAATACCAATTACGCAAGGGAGTTACTTGTACTGGTAAAACTTTTCAAGTCTTTCATATACTGTGACTAGGAAGTGAACCCACAACCTCCCGTACCAAAGTGGGTGCTCTACCACTAGGCTACTGAGGCAGCACCTATCACTGTTAAGGTACAGTTTTACCAAAATTAGCAGTCACCGGTTTATTACTATATCCCTAGGTACACTGTAACAGATTTCATGGAACATTTTAAACAAGTATTCTTAGATACAATTTGTCGCAACATAATAAGGGTCTAGAAGGCTTTATGTAGCATTAAACAACCAGGAACATTACAAATCTTGTAGTTTCTTTTTGCACCACAGCCCCATAATAAATTAATCTTATTCTACATTTTGAATTTCTGTTTCATTTTTGTATATTTTAAACACTTTCAGTGACGATAACTGCTCGTAGTCATAGTTTTATACCATAATTTTGGCTTCAGCTGGGTGAAAAAAACTTTTTTTTCTTCTTGTAACAGCATTTTCACAGTATTAATCACAAAAGTTTTGTTTGTTTGTTTTGGGTTTAACGCCGTTTTTTCAACAGTATTTCAGTCATGTAACGGCGGGCAGTTAACCTAACCAGTGTTCCTGGATTCTGTACCAGTACAAACCTGTTCTCCGCAAGTAAGTGCCAACTTCCCCACATGAATCAGAGGTGGATCAAGGACTAATGATTTCAGACACAATGTCGTTTATCAAATAGTCACGGAGAACATACGCCCCGCCCGAGGATTGAACTCATGACCCCGCGATCCGTGGACCAACGCTCTTACCTACTGAGCTAAGCGGGCGGGCTACACAAGTTTTGAATTTCACTTTATTTCTTATTAAAGATCTACAGCATGCTACACGACTTTCATACCTCATAAACCGTTCCATCCATATACCTCATGTCCCCGTCTCCATGTCTCATATCCATCTCCCAATCACCTTCATACTTATCTCCTTTACTGAAGAGCAACAAAAAAATGTAAACAATAAATTTTCATCTTCATATTTGAGCCGCGCCATGAGAAAACCAACATAGTGGGTTTGCAACCAGCATGGATCCAGACCAGCCTGCGCATCAGCGCAGTCTGGTCAGGATCCATGCTGTTCGCTAACAGTTTCCCTAATTGCAACAGGCTTTGAAAGCGAACAGCATGGATCCTGACCAGATTGCTTTGATGTGCAGGCTGGTCTGGATCCATGCTGGTCGCAAACCCACTATGTTGGTTTTCTCATTGCACGGCTCATTTATCTCTTTTACTGGATATATACAAAAATCAGGAAACAATAAAGCAATACATGTCTTGCTAAAATGTTTTACTTAAGAAAAGAATTTCCGACTCTGTTGTTATAGCAACCTTGTTAAGCTAGTGGCTTCTCAAATTTTTAACTGGAGATTTTGTTGGGTTAGTGTGGAATTTTTTTTTACTGTGTTGTATTAATCAGTAATAATCATGTATCTATTTAGATGGTGGCAACATTAATTTTTATTATTGGATGACTATAAAAGACTAAGTATGCTACTGCTTAAATATCCTGAACAAAGAATATATTTATAAATGCTTCAACAATACTTGTATAATTCTGTTCCTTAACCCGCACCTTGCTAAATTTCTACAATGAACTTGTCTATCTTTCAATTTTGACAGTACCATTAACTGTTAAAAGGGGTGCTCACCAAAAAGATACAGACTGAATGGTGAACAGTGCAGATCTTGATCAGACTGCATGGAAGTGCAGGCTGATCATGATCTACACTGGTCGCAAAGGCAGAATCAATCATGTCCAGCATGATAAGAATTAAGGAGGTAGGTTACCTTGTTACAAGGGTAAATTCAAATTAGTTGAACCGCAGCATCGTTTTGTATTTCGTGTAATATGAAGTTTTAACTGCTAAAATCTCAGTTTCGTTTGTCTCTGTCCCTTCAAGTTCAATTTTTATCCAGGTTTGAAGAACATGACCCTCCAAAGGTATTTCATATTGAAATAAGAAGGAAAATACGGATATTTAACACTTTTCAGTGTATTTTAGTTTCATCGATATCCGTAGAAGTCAGCATAATCTATAATTTTACTAGTATGCACGTTAGCTTTCTAATATAAGCTTAAAATGTATATGTCACGGGCCTCGTGTTTCCATGGTAACGCATTTTCTCTCATTTTTAAACAACTATGTATAAAAATAGGGGTTTTCGACGGCTTCAGTGCCATTTTGTTAATGACCAACATGGAATATTTGGGTAATATTATTAGCAAAATACCAAGCACTATACATGGTACCCTATTTTTCTTAAAGTTTAAAGTAACCATGGCAACAGAGATGTTTAAAATGGCTTATATCTTGCTTTTTGTCGTAATTTCTTATAAAATAATATTGAATAAGATTATCTTTCTAGTTGATGTAGCTTTAAAACATATTATTTCTAACGTAAGTTATATTTTCGTGTTATCTGCATTTATTCAAACAAATTTCTAAGCTTAGAATACTTACAGCAGTACCCCTTGTCTGGCATTTTTCATGGAAAAATCGTTCAGCATGCTACTATTATTCTCATGGATATTGTTGAAATGAAAATAAAAAGCCGAAGTTGTGTTTCTTAAATAGACTAGTGTCAACGTTTTTGAAATTTACATTTAGATACATAGGTCACGGGCTTCGTTTCCATGGTAACATCAATTCAGTTCAAGAAACCACAATTTTCTACTGAAATTTGAACAATTTTAGATCTTAGTTTTAGTACATAAGTAACAAATTATCAACGGAACCTGAAAAATAGGTATTACAAATCAAACTGCTAGATTTTTTATTTGAAAATGACCGTAACAAGTAACCTCTCACCCAACTATATTCCAAATAACATTGGTTACCATCATCCATTTTCTTACATTCCGCATAACATTTCAATATAACTACATGAAAGAAGCAAAATATTGATTATTATTCAGAGCAAAAGACTCATAAAAAATATTTCAGCAAATAATGGTTATTTGAAAATAGTTTGAATAAAGAAAATGCACAGAATTACGTACTTTCAAGATAAAAAGCTATAAATTTTGCGCGGTAACTGACACGTAACGTCATGACGTCAATGACGTCATTTTAAGGCAACATTGTTTTGAAGCGTTTCTGCGGCAATGTATTCATTATTTCAGCATTATTAAACCATAAAGCGTCAGATCGAAGACAGGTCTATGATTTGTTTTCAGAAGAATGAATATACAAACACATTTAGTTTGTCGTAAACGTCGTCGTAAATTGTCACGTTGGCTTCCGGTTGGACATGCGCACATACAAATATAAAGGTAACCTACCTCCTTAAGTCATGGAAGGAAACCTCATTTTAAACCAATCACTTTGGTTGAATTAACTAAGAATTCGAAATATATTCCCATCAGTAACTTCTAATGATTTTTACATGTTAAAAAGTTGACTTTTGGCTGATCTCTGTGCATCTGAAGTATTCATATAGAAAGAAAAATTTCATAAAAATCTCACTTCAAACAAAATAAAATGTGTAGTCAGTATCCCACCCTGTGCACATATACAATAATTCAACAAACAATTGTCCAAGATGTGTTTTAATGTTGCAACTAAAACTCCAAGTTGATACAGTCTAAATCAGAAATGTTTCATTCTATAGTAAGAAGAAATTTCCATGTACGATTATCAGATGGATAATATGTACATACTACAGGGTTCCCACTCTTTTCTGCAGAAATAATTCAAGGACTTTTCAAGGACTTTTCCAGGACATTTTCAAAAAATTCAAACGTAGAGCGCCAAAACCTGATCCAGACATTGTAGGTTCAAGTCCCGTCAGAAGTGAAATTCTTTCACTGCCTCTAAGATCTTTATTAGGTGCTAGAACTTTAAGAAAAATAAGCTAGAGCTATCCCTAAAGGGGATAAATACTTCTGCCTCACTCACTGTCACTCGGTTAAAGTAGTACTGTTTAAGAGACATAATGGAAAATATCTAGGTCCGAGTTATCTCCCCTTTGCTAGATTATCTTGTAATATGAACATCCTCATGTCATATACTACCAGTCTGTAAAGTTTCAACAAAACCCTTCAAATAGTTTAGAGTTAGGTTCACAAGAATCATGGACAGACAAATGGACAGATGGACAGACTCCAATATACCCCCTTTGAACTTCATAGGTGGGGGTATAATACATGTAAATTTAATTAAACTAAAAAACAGGACTCATATTACCATTTTATTAATTCAACTAACTTATTCCCAGAACATTTAAGTAACAAACTGCAACTAAAAAACTTGTTTACAAGGAAAGGTTTAACCATAACCAAAAGTTATTTGCTTTTTATGTACACTGGCAATATTGTGAGCATACAGAAAGAACAAAATTCCCGACTTTTTCCAGGTTTTTCGCTCTTTCTTTAAAATTCAAGTATTTTCAAGGCCTTGAAAATGAAATGAAAAATTCAAGGACTTTTCCAGTTTTTCAGGAAGCGTGGGAACCCTGATACTAAGAGTGTACATTTCAGAATCGATAGATATACTGGCACGCGAGTAGTCCCCGGACAGCAGTAGTCCCAGGACACGTTCCCACAACACTCTATTTTCGCGATTTGTCTACATATTTTTGTGCCTAATCAAACAGACGTTTGTTTTGGAGAAGTTTATCAAGTTTCTTTTTCACAGGTAATCATATGAGTATAATAATCGTGGAAATCCTACCGCATGGTTACTTGTTTATATTTTCACTTGTGGGGCTTCCGTTTTTATTGCGCATGCCTGGAGGGTTTAAAAATTAAGGCTACATGTTTTTACTTCACGACTAGCAGACGATACACACACTTTCAACAAGAAAACTTATTTTCTTTGTGACAACAATACTAATATGCAAAAATATTTCACAATTTGTTCGATTAGCCAGTCATTGTCCGTGACATAAGCTTAATTATTCTATTTTCTGTTGTCGCAATTTTCCGTGTGGCTGGGACAAATAAATTTGACGCAAACGTTCGATCTTTTTACAGTTGTATAAAATATCATTTGTCTTTTCATAATTCCAGCTCATATGGGCAGTTCCTGATAAATATATTCATGAAAAAATGGTGTCCGGGCATTACTATCGAGCATGTTAAAATTTGACGTTCTACAGACCCTTTTCGGGCCTCGCTAATTCACAGGAAAACCCCTAAGCTGGAAATATCGGAGCTAAGGTATTTATTTATGTTAATCGTTTTTATTCTTGATATTGTTTAAGCTTTTGAGGACGAAATATATGCGATTTCTGTCCGGGGACTACTCGCGTGCCAGTAGTGAAAGAGAGAGAGAGATGGATATCTAACACTGAGCAAAAGATTTATCCAGGGCATGCATTCACCAATATTCCATGATATATGTTTTTATCAAAATTCAAAAGTTTTTATTTCCCTTTAGTTATGGAAATATGATATTTGAGTTAATGATACTGACAGAACTTTTGATTATAAGTTACAAGGTGGATGGGGCAACATCCACAAAAAGTTTAGAATAGTAAATAATAAATTATCTATCAAAGGTGAAAGAACATTAAAAAAAATCTCGTAAGACAGATTTTTTACTTAAAACAGTGATGAATACAAGCCCTGATCTTTGTTTTACTTAAAGCAATTACTCTAAAATGATTATGACCAAGAAGTACTCCTGTTCCACCAATGTGCAATGACTGACTAGGGAACTGAAGATTAATGACTTTTTCAAATTTTCAATGTCATGTAACTTCAACAGCAGTTAAAATATTGTTATCAATTTGATTGACAATATATGCTGACTCTTTCCTAGTGTCACTGTACCTAATTATGAGTCGTGACTTTGTAGAGAACAATATTTCTCTTAGTTTACAATCTGCCTGCATTTCAAAAAAATGTACAATCTATTAAGCAGCTATCCAAGAGAGTGACACAATCAGAAAGCTACAGGCAGGCGGCTGCTCAAGACAAGTTAAAGTTAGAAAAAAAAGAACTGATTTGGAAAGTTAGCTGACTGCAGGCAGCTTCAGGCAGATGATTGTTTAACCTTTAGCCTGCTGGTGGCAAGTGATTTTGCCTTTGCGACCAGTGCAGACCAAGATCAGCCTGCACATGATCTTGGTCTGCACTGTTTGCTGTTCAGTCAGTAAATTTTCACCGAACACCCCTTTGAATAATAAATGGTACTGTCCAAATTGAATGATGGACCAGTCCATTATAAAAATTTAGCAGGGTAAAGGCTAATACAGGTGGCTGCTAAGGCAGGTTCAACAGCATACTATAAACTGATAAACATTAAAAAGGCCAAAGCAGAAATATAATAGTATACAACACAATGGGTCAGCATTAATTCCCCCCGCATTGAGTGTACGCACACATTGAATGTACACTATTAAATCTATGATAAACCTAAATGCGAACATTCAGTCAGTACATTGTACACTCAATGAATGCGTACATCCATTAGGGGCGACTAATGTTGGTGCAATACAATGCGTGTTTTGCTACAAATTGAAGCAGTCACACCATATCACAATACTATGTGCTATCTACATTCTAGAGATCTATGTCACAACAATGTTACCTTTGTAGCTTCTTAAGGCAGCTTAAGCTACACAAAGAAATAAAGCACTGTTTCTACAAATATATACTTTTCCTAATATTTTCTTCAAACATTTTCTCAAGATTTTTAACAACCTACAGATATCAAAATCTTGGCTATTAATAAATGAGAAAAATAATTAGCAGCATTCTACCTTTCCAAAAATTCCAAAGTCTTAACAATTTGTCAAATTATCTGTGTACAATTTCCTGTCCTTTCAATTTTCTATACTACACATTATGTATGTACAAGATTTTGTACTTTGCATGTG
The DNA here is from genome assembly GCF_021730395.1 of Mercenaria mercenaria. Taxonomy (NCBI): domain Eukaryota; kingdom Metazoa; phylum Mollusca; class Bivalvia; order Venerida; family Veneridae; genus Mercenaria; species Mercenaria mercenaria. The sequence continues at coordinate 10,167,248 of NC_069366.1, read as the reverse complement.
TACAAAACCCTTGCTGAAGGCTAATTATAAAGTCGAAAGTACTCAGATATTTTATATACCACACACTGTATGTATTTCAATTCTCCCATACCAAAATTTTCAGTATTAACTCAAAGATCTATAAAAACATCTTGTGGCTGTTTTTTATTCTGCACTCACACAACAGACACTTATTTTTGTCTACAAATAGTATGAATGTTTAGGTTAAATTGAAAGTCTGTAATATGTTCAATATTAAAAGTTAATTCTGCAAAAGCTCAACTTCTTTACATATCTCTTTTGTATGGTTAACCAACAAGTCCATCTACAAAAGTCTATTATCTATATAGTATATGAATGTATATATATGTATTATGCTGTCTGCAATCTAGCTGGGGAGGAGAACTATATATATAAAGCAAACTAGACATGGAATAAGTTACTAAGACAGTCTTAATTGGCACTATAGGAGCACCATAAGCATTTTCATTGTTTGGAATGACTAGGCGCCTGATAGAAAATGGATTTTTGAAATATGTTCTATATGACTGTATTATATCTAACACTTACGGATATATCATCATTCCACGACCTTGTCTCTTGTTGTCATGGTATGCTCCTTTGTATAAACAATTCTCCGTCGCTGACTTCATCATTCCAAATCCTTAAATAAAAACATTGAATGATTTAAATCAAAAAGAAATCTTGGCATCGAGAATTAACTGAATAGGTGTTCATTTTGTTCCGGGAGTTTTATAATACAGATGATACCACAGTTGATTCCGACATTTATGCAGTACTTCGCATGGTTTACTTTCATTAATTAAACACAATACTGACATCATGTTGACATATTATTGACAGCCTTACATATGCTGAGAATACATTACCATATCTAATCTACTATAATTTTATATAAGACATTTAGAATCAGAGATATAACAGAAGGGTGTTACTCTTAATTCAATTATTAGGCACAAAGAATGATTCACTGGACGTTTAAGCATTCTTACTTTATTCTACAGGATATGTAAAGACTTACCCATGTTTTAATATTATGAAAATACTGTCACATTGTTGTCATGCTAACTTATTCTTTAGTGCCACACACTGTGTCAAGAACAGTTTCCCTTTTTCACCCACTTAACAATGTTACATAACATAAGACCTTTAAGAATCTAAACAATATGCAGTAATGAAAAGGTCATACTCCTAGAACATAGCTTTTCATTCTTTAGTCTTTTGCTTAAACAGTGCCTTCTGTGTCAAGTGCAAATTGCCCTTGATTTCGATCCCAGGCAAATGCTTTAAAATTTTGCTTTTGAAGAATTTTTACATTAAAATCGAAACAAATTTAACTAGAACTGTCACAGAAATGTTGAATACCCCCACAATACGGTCTTGTCACAGAAGAATGGCAACCATAAGAAAGACATGGCCACAAGAAGGTGTAATTTAAATCGAATTTGACCTGTATTTTATGATGTTACATTTAAATCTGTCAAGAACTATCACTGGAGTGTTTAATAACTCCAATGGTGGATGAATATTGCACAATAGCTTGAGTCTGTGTTAAACAAGAGCTCGTCGAACACGAAATGCCCCCCTTGATGCATTCAGTAATTGCACAAGGAACTGAAATTATATGCTCACTGTAAACAAAAGTTCTTATCTACCATTCTGGTTTAATCTGACCTTGACCTTGACCTTTAACCTATTAACCTAACAAGAGATTACAGAGTGATCTTGGTGCCATCCACTGAGCCATTTTTGAATGTTCCAAATTTCAAGACTAGCTCAAGGTCAAAATCAAGGCCATTTCGGTACAAAACAATGTGTATGTGGTCCAAATTTGAAAGCTGTGGCTTGAGAAATGTGAAAGTAGGTCACTAGATCAATTTCAAGGTCAAGGTTCATTTCGGTAGACAGAACTATGCATGTGCTTCAAATCTGGAGGCTGCAGCTTGAGAAATGTGAAAGTAGGTAATAGGTAAAAATCAATGTCAAATTTCAATTCAGAACACAAAAATATGCATGCGGTTCAAATTTGAAGGCTGTAGCTTCAGAAATGTGAAAGCAGGTCACTAGGTCAATATCAAGATCAAAGTTTATTTTGGTACACAAAACTATGCATGTGGTTCAAATTTGAAGGCTGTAGCTTGAGAAATGTGAAAGTAGGTCACTAGGTCAAAAACAAGGTCAAATTTTATTTCGGAACACAAAACTATGCAAGTGGTCCAAATTTGAAGCCTGTACCTTCAGAAATGTGAAAGTAGGTCACTAGGTCAATCTCAAGACCAAAGTTCATTTCAGTACACAAAACTATGCTTGTGGTTCAAATCTGAAATGCTCCTTCAAAAATGTGAAAGTAGGTCACTAGGTCAATAACAAGGTCAAAGTTTTTTTCCATACACAAACCTATGCATGTGGTCCAAATTTGAAGGCTGTAGTTACAGAAATGTGAAAGTAGGTCACTAGGTCAAGATCAAGGTCAACTCATGTCAAGGTTCATCTTGCCACTCAGAACTATACATGTGGTCCAAATTTGATAGTTATGGACATGAAGATTCTAAGTTTTTCCTTATATAAGTCTATATGAACCATGTGACCGACCCCTGGGGCGGGGCATATTTGACCCTAGAGGGATAATTTGAACAAACTTGGTAGAGAACCACTAGATGATGCTACATTACAAAATATCAAATCCATAGTCTTTGTGGTTTGGACAAGAAGATTTTCAAAGTTTTTCCCTAATAAGTCTATGTAAACCATGTGACCCCTAGGGCGGAGCCATATTTGACCCTAGGGGAATAATTTGAACAATCTTAGTAGAGGACCACTAGATGATGTCATATAAAAAATATCAAAGCCCTAGGCCCTGTGGTTTTGGACAAGAGGTTTTTCAAAGTTTTTCCCTATATAAGTCTATATAAACCATGTGACCCCCGGGGTGGGGCCATATTTTACCCCAGGGAAATAATCTGAACACTCTTGGTAGAGGACTACTAGATTTTGCTACATAACAAATATCAAAGCCCTAGGCCCTATGGTTTTGGACAAGAAGATCAGAAACCATTTAACTGTTCCTGGCCAAATGTGACCTTGACCTTTGACCTAATGACCTCAAAATCAATAGGGGTCACCTGCTGGTCATGGCCAACCTATCTATCAATTTTCTTGATAATAGGCCCAAGTGTTCTTTAGTTATTGCCCGAAAACCATTTTACTGTTCCTGGTCACTGTGACCTTGACCTTTGACACACTGACCTCAAAATCAATAGGGGTCATCTGCTGGTCATGACCAACCTCCCTATAAACTTTTGTGACCCTAGGCCTAAGCGTTCTTGAGTTATCATCCGGAAACCGTTTAACTGTTCAGGGTCACTGTGACCTTGACCTTTAACGTACTGACCTCAAAATCAATAGGGGTAATCTGCTGGTCATGATCAACCTCCCTTTTAAACTTTCATGATCCTAGGCCCAAGTGTTCTTGAGTTATCATCCGGAAACCGTTTTACTATTCAGGGTCACTGTGACCTTGACCTTTGACATACAGAACTCAAAATCAATAGGGGTCATCTGCTGGTGATGACCAACCTCCCTATCAACTTTCATGATCCTAGGCCCAAGCGTTCTTGAGTTATCATCCGGAAATGGATTGGTCTACATTCCGACCGACCGACCGACCTACCGACCGACATCTGCAAAACAATATACCCCTCCTTCTTCGAAGGGGGGCATAAAAATAACAAATAATAGGAGAGCACTATATAAGTATACTTCTAAGCAAAAAGAGGGCATAATTCAGGAAATATTGTTGCAAGTTATGCACCTTGAGTCATATGATGTGGGTGATGATGTGGAACAACTACTTCAAGTTTGAAACAAATGCATTTCGTAATAACTGAGATATAGAGAAAATGCATCAAAATTAACCTTAAATTCTAAGTAAAAGGGGCATAATTCAGGAAAAATTGGTGTCAGAGTTATGCACCTTGTGTCACATGATTTGGGTGATAAGGTGGAACATCTGTTTTAAGTTTGAATCAAATCCATTTTGTAATAACTGAGATAGGTTGAAAGTGTATCAAAACTTTAACCTGAAATTCTAAGTAAAAAGGGGGGCATAATTTATGAAATATTGGTGCAAGAGTTATGGCCCTTGTGTCATATGATATTGGTGATGATGCTGAAGAACTATTTTAAGTCTGAATCAAATCCATTTAGTTATAACTCCCTTCCAGGCACATAGAAGTTATGGAGCAAAAATCAAATATCTAACCTTTGACCTTGAATTGTGACCTTGACCTCTGACCATCAGGCATAGGGGATGTGTTCAACACATCATCTGGTCTTGAGGAATAATAATGTGAATTTAAATTAAAACCCTTCCAGGCATATAGATTTTGGGACGCGACGGGATGGGACATGACCAACAGTTTACTGACTCCAATGTAGCTCCCACAAACATGTTTGGTGGGGGTATAAATATTATCATCCCAGCTAAAAATATTTCACAAACTAATAAGTTCTACTTATATTCAGCTCATACCTGGGCTTGAAGTGCTGGTCGGAATATTAAATGAAAGCTACACTAAAAATGACTATGAATGTAACCCTGGAATGTATCTTGTTTATCATAAACCTAAAATATCTAAAGAATTTGCTAAAACCATGAAACAAACCTTGTCGTTTGTTGTTCACCCACTGTCCTTCGTAAATTGAGCCATCAGGCCATATCATCCGCCCTTTACCATGAAGCTCTCCCTTTTTAAACTGGCCCTGGTATTTGCAGCCTGTTGCTGCAAAATATCGCGTCCCAAACCCTTCAATTTCACCATTCTGAAAGGTTCCCTCATAAAAACTGCTATCCAAAAATACTAATTTCCCTGAACCTGAAAAAAAGTTAACAAATGTAAATGATCAGGTGAACGGACTGGGTGTACAAATAATGAGCCACATACATAAAACTTCCTTTAAAAGGATGTAAAACTTTATTCACATAATATACTTAATGACTTCCAGAGTGTCCAATTTGTTCATAGTCTGTAGAATTTACAGGAATGCCAGATAGACCTATACTCATTCAAATGTTAGGATGATTTCTGCATAAATGAAAACTGTTGTACTTAGTACTTGGGTTAAATAAATCAAGCACAAGCTGCTAAGAATTAACCATCCAATATCAAGACTTAGTATATTTAAAGTTCTCTTTGTCGAATGTTTAGTGCATTTATAAAGAACATTAGGGTGTGGACAGAAAGTTGCGTCAGCTGGAACAATAACATATGAATTCTACTAGCACTTTGAAAACATATACTTTTTTTCCTTTCTGCCAAATTGTATAACATTTATTGTTTCCCCACAAGAAATAATATTTAGTAGGTAAGGAATGATATGTACTTTAAACAAGAGCTGTCAGAGGACAGCAACGCTCGACTATTCAACAGCCTTGTCGATTGAATGAACACGAAAGTCGAAAAAGAGGCATAATTTAGTAAAAAAGCAAAACAGGGTTATGGAACCTGCTTAGTGCTTATCAGCTCATGACAGTGGACAAGAGTGTGAAGTTTCAATCCATTCCCATTAATGGGTACTGAGATATTATTACCAGCTTACATATAAGAATTGAACCCAAAACTCTTAAGCTGAAAAAGGGGCATAACTTTGTAAAATGCAAAGTTGAGTTATTGACCCTTTGCACTGCATGTCATATCATCACTGTGAACTGAACAAGTGTGTGAAGTTTCAATCCTTTCCCATTAGTGGATACTGAGATACCAGCTTACATACAAAAACTTAACCAAAAATTTCTATGTCAAAAAAGGGGCATAATATTGTAAAAAAACAAAATAAAGTTATGGGACCTGCTTTGTGCATGTCAGATCATGACAGTGAACAAGTGTGCGAAGTTTCAATCCATTCCAATTAGTGAGTACTGAGATACCAGCTTACATACAAAACCTTAACCAAAAATTTCTATGTTGAAAAAGGGGCATAATTTTGTAAAAAAGCAAAATAAAGTTATGGGACCTGCTTTGTGCATGTCAGATCATGACAGTGAACAAGTGTGTGAAGTTTCAATCCATTCCAATTAGTGAGTACTGAGATACCAGCTTACATACAAAACCTTAACCAAAAAATTCTATGTCGAAAAAGAGGCATAATGTTGTAAAAAAAGCAAAACAGAGTTATGGAACCTGTGCAATGTAAGTCAGTTTATCACAGTTAATAAGTGTGTGAAGTTTCAATCCATTCCCACAAGTGGTTGCTGAGATACCAGCTTACATACAAAAACTTAACCAAATCGGGATGCGGATGCATGGGCGAGTCCAATAGCTCTACTATTCTATGAATAGTCAAGCTAAAAACCCAAACCATATTAAGATCAGTGCACCGTACTTCTTGGATTTGCCTGCAATATTCGTGAACGATTAACTTTTAATCTCATGGATTAAGTTGTATAATGTTTTAATATACCATAATCTTAAACTTATTGCACTTTCAAGACTATTAAAGCTAGCATAACTCTTATAATATGAAACTCCAAAACTCTATAAAATCTAATACAGTATAGTTTGACATGCTGAAATGCGAAACTTTGCAAAACGTCTTTACAGTGTTTAAACTTCCACTCACCATGTTTTTTACCATTCTTCCATTGTCCTTCATACTTGAAAAATTTGTTGTCATATTCATATGATCCTGCACCTGTAAATACAAATTAAGCAAAAAATTAACCTCAGTTTCTAAAATGGATAAGTCCATCATTCAATGGGCAGTACCACTTGTTTATGATTTTTTTTTGCCCCTTTCACAATGAGCCATTAATGTAATATATAAGTGTATATGGCTCATGGATCCATACTGTATCTTAGGTATGTTACTACCACTTGTGGCCTGTCACACACAAAACCTTGAAAATCTGTTTATCCTAAACTTGCGAGTTTTTGCTCTACAAAATTTTAAAAGGTATTCTTTTACACTTTAAAGATTAACCTTTAGCCTGCTGGTGCAGTCTGATCATGGTCTGCACTGTTCGTTATTCAGTCAGTATAATATTATGGTTAGTAAGCACCTCTTTTAACTGTTAGTGGTACTGTCAAAGTTGAAAGGTGGACAAGTTCATGATGTAAATTTAGCAGGGTAAAGGTCAATGACACTTCCTCTTGCAAAATTAGGTAGTCTTTATTACACTCACTATCCCTTAAATTACCTCACTAGAGGTGCATCATTTATTTCACGGAATACTACATGCGGGTGGGCCCAAATCTGTACCCTGTTTTCCCCTGGTACACCAATTTCACCCAGTTTGTACTTGTTTCAGTCGGGGTAGATGTGCAAGCATCTATTTGGTACACATGACTTTGTGGGACATATTGCCGAATAGCCCGATCGGAACATCATGGCGCATTTTGGCGTACAAATCACATAATCGGGATAGCCTTGTGCTGTATGAAACAAGTCCACTTTTGTACTGTTCAAAGAGAGGAAGTAATGACATTTCAGGGAGAAAAGTGACATATAACCTTACCCTATATATAGATATTAGAAGTAGTTCCAAATGGTTTTAAATGCCAGGCACAAAATTCTGCAAACTGTTTCATAAGTAGGGTTAAAATAAATCTTCTTTACCTGATTTATATAAATATAAAATGTCTAAAAATCTGAATAATAAATACTAAATAAACTAGATTCAAGTCTGGAACATGTTCATACAATGTAAGATACTATTATAATCTCTTCTTTTGTATATTTTCTTGCTACCGCTAACATCACCTAACCTGAAAGTTCTAAAAAATATTCTCATATTCTGCTGAAATAATTTAAAAATATGATATTTTAGCCATTTAATTAACAACCTACTATTATAAAATACTAGATTCCACTATGGCATGATCATTATGTTTATGTCATTAGGCACACAGTCATGTTTATTAGTCAGAATAAAAGTTAATACTGTTTTGTGTAATAAATTTCATGAATATGGATTACAAGCATTTAAGATGAAGCATGATTTCTGTTGGAAATATGTATATTTACATTAGAAGATACTCTAATCTTATTTAAAATTTTGCATTGAAAATTATCTAAACCTGAGAAAATTAAAAAAAAAAAAAACCTCAAACTTTACCTTCTGCAGCGACACCTGCATGTTTTCTGATATCTTTTAGATTTGTTTCAGTATTAGCCCGTTTTAGAACACTACTTGGTTGAGTCGTCTTACTTCTGTCTGTTTTTAAACTTTCATTATCTACATGTATCCCCTCTTTATTTCTTTTGCTTACATTTTTGTTTTCATTACCTCCCTTACTCTGCACACTTTCAGATTCATTTCTTTCTTCAATTGTTTCATTTTTTAAAGATTTTAATTTTTTGTCTGCATTTATGTTGGCAATTGTATTTCTTTTCATAAGGCCAACTTTAGCCTTAGTAGCCTCATTTCTCTCACTTAAAATTCCTGCTTTTGAAATAGGGTAGTAGTGAGGTTTGATAATTGGTTTATCCAAGTCTATCTGAGACATTGTCTTTGACTTTTTTAACACTTTCCCTATCATCTTGAATGTTTTTTCTGAGCACACCGTTCTCTACAAAATTTAGAAATCTTTTTACTGAAATGGTATTTTAAACTGTATTTTCAATTCAAATTCACATTTTCCTCTCTTTTTTCCATCAATAGCGCAAGCCTGTTAATGTAAAAGTCCAACACAATGCATATTTCAAGACAACAACTTAAGATGTCATATAAACGGTGCAATGCATTCAACTACACAATGGTTTGTTGACAACGATAATAGACCCACTTGAAATATAAGCCTTTGATTTAAAAGGATATTGGAACAATTAAGACATTAATAAGGTCAAACTGTTTGAACATGGTATACTCTATTCAAACCCTATTGATTTTATAGGAAATACAATACACTGTGATCAATCGGTTAGGCTTTATTAGCCCTGTACAGTTCAAACTAAATTAAACTGTGAGAGAATTATACAACCAGCTGTTTTAATTACAATGTATCTAAGACTTGGTTCAGAAACATTAAATAAAGTCCAACTGACTTGCCCTTTAGTGCTATACAACTGTTGTACTACATACATATTCCACACTGCTAAATCAGAAAATTGATAAACATTATATCATTATTTTTATTGTTTTAAAGATTAACATAACACACCATAACAGTGTAAACATGTTTGACCTAGTGATTTCATGGAGACAAATGTTGTGACCAATTTTCATTAAGACTGGACCAAAAATGTGGCCTCTTGGGTGTAAACAAGCATTTTCTTTAATTTGACCTGGTAACCTAGATTTTGACCCCACATGACCCAGATTAGAACTCGTCCAAGATTTCATGAAAACAAACATTCTGACAAAGTTTTGGGAAGATGGAGCAAAAAACTGGCCTTAGAGTGTAAACAAGTGACCTAGTGACCTAGTTTTTGACCCCATATGACCCAACTTCAAAATTATCCAAGACTTCATGATAACAAACATTCTGACTCAAGTTTCATGCACATCAAATGAACAAGAGGGCCAAGATGGCCCTAGGTCACTCACCTGAGTAACAAACCATAACAGTGTAAACATGTTTACCTAGTGATTTCATGGAGACAAAATATTCTGACCAATTTTCATTAAGATTGGACCAAAAAACGTGGCCTCTTGAGTGTAAACAAGCATTTTCTTTGATTTGACCTAGTGACCTAGTTTTTTAACCCACACAATCCAGATTCAATCTTGTCTAAAATTTTATGAAAACAAACATTCTGACAAAGTTTCGGGAAGATTGGAGCAAAGAAGTAGTCTCTAGAGTGTATATAAGCTTTTCCTTTGATTTGACCTAGTGACCTAATTTTTGACCCCATGTGACCCAGATTTGAAGTCATCCAAGACTTCATGATAGCAAACATACTGACCAAGTTTTAAGAAGATAGAATCAACAAGAGAACCAAATGGTCCTAGGTTGCTCTTGATCAAATTTAATGAATAACCTGCTTTTATATGCGACTTTGATTTGACTGGGTGACCTAGTTTTTGACCAAAGATGACCCAGGGTTTCAGGATTTGAAAAATTATTTACAGAAAAGATGCCTAATGGTAAAGCCAGAGTTACAAATAAGAAAAGAAGTATTGAAACAGTGTATAATTTTCTTGAAAAATGCTGATATAAACTTGTTTGATTGAGGATCAATTTTTGGACAGCTGTGAGGTTTTCATGTATGATATTTTGAAGCTTGTATTAAGTTGTATGAAGATGTATGTTCACATAATGATATTTCTTAAGTAATGGTTTGTTTTAGCATAACACCATTCCACTGATGTCATCTGCCAGAATATACATGAATTGGTCATGTGAGCACTACGTGTTTGTTTCAACAAGATTTTCATTTTAAGTAATCTTAACCCCTCAAACACAGACTTATGCTAAAAACAACCTAGACATCTTTCTACTGTCAGTCTATATCATGAGATATGATTGGAAATGAATTTGAACAAGTTTGTGATTATCACACCTAACAGTTGAAATCTGTTTGAAAAAAATAAAATTTAAAGTAGTAGGAGATAACTGATTTCTCATAATAACTCTAAAAGATGCCTGGATAGGTACCTATTTTTTTTTATATTTCAGTAGACATGTTTTTGCTTTAGCTATAAACAAAATTAGAAAAAAAAATCTGCTCGCTAGAATTTTTTTAATTAAGAAAAATTGTTCACCAGTCCCTGCTCGGCATCACAAAAATGCATATCTGAAGTTCATTATTTCTTGCTGAAATTTAAATTTCTTTTAAAAATAACTTTCTTGATGTAGAAAAACATCTTAGTGACAATTTAATCCATAAACTCTGTATTTTTTGTCAGTGGCAACGTTTTTGCAAGACCTAGAAGTGAAACTCTGATTTTTGTAATTTGTTAAGGGGGTTGTCTCCCTTGTCACCCTGTAAGTCAAATTTGCCTGGAATGGCATACCTTTCTTCATCAATGTTTAGTTCTCTTACATTAAAGAATCATTACAGCAAAAATGAAAGAAATCTGCTCATAGGAAATAATTATGCATCCAGGTCCAGACTTTTAATGAAAAAATACATGAGTTGATTACTTAATATAATAATTAATTCTTAATATCACAAAAAGCGACAAAATACATTTTAAACAAGAGCTGTCACTATGACAAATGCCCCCGAAATGTGCCCAAGAATGCTACAGTTATCTGTGCAAAATATGCCATAATAGTTTAGGTATGAATCATTTTGTGACCAGACAAAAATAAAAAAAATGTTCTCCAAAGGTAACCTTGACCTTGGAGCTATGGGTCTGGGTCTTGCACATGACACATCAACTCATTATGGTAAACATTTATGCCAAATTATTTCAAAATCCCTTTATGGATGGATCAGACACGAAACAGATCCTTTTAACCTTTGACCTCTAAGTATGACCTTGACCTTGGAGCTAGGCATCTGGATCTTGTGCAAGACATATCGTCTCATTATGGTGAACATTTATGCCAAGTTATTTCAAAATCCCTTTATGAATGGCAGAGTTACAGTCCTGACAAGAATTTACACAGATGCATGGATGCACAGACAGACGCACGCACATTCGCACGCATCGATGGACAGTGCGATTTAAATATGCCCACCTTCGGGGGCATAAAAATGGTCGAAAGTTGTTGGCTTTACGTTGGAAAATGATCGGATCCTGACGTTGGTTGGGATCCGAAGTCTAAACGGTTTGCAAATCCAACAAAAATCCAACGTTTATCTGCCATAGGGATTAGAACCTCTAAACAACATCGAGCCGATGTCAAATGTTTACTGGGAGTACTGGTGTCATATGAGAAGGTGTGGTCATGACCCCAATTGGGCTTGAACCCATGATCCCTGGGTTGAGTAGCCGACACCGTAACCACTAGACCACCGCTCCCCTTCTAAATGTTGAAGCTAGGGGTTTGGATTACATGATACATAGCCAAAATGTTATGGTGGTTATGTGTGCCAAGTTATTTCTACATCCAACTATGTATGTACAAAAAAAATTACAGAAAAGTTCCTTTTATTTGACACACATTGTAAAGAAAACATATGGGACATGATTACTCTCTATAGCTCACCTAAACACTTTTATTTAAGCAATCTTACTATTACTTTTCAAAGCCTTCCAAGATCTTTAAGCCATATACATTTAGTGTAAGTTTAGTGGTAACTGCTCAAGAAACATGACCTGTAATATGTAAGAACAATGTAAAATATGGTAAATTTCACTATTGATGGGATACAACAATCTAGTGTTATTGAAGAAATGTTTCCATAGCTATAAACTTGTCCAAACTTACATGGACATTGGGTGATTGTAATTATTTTGAGTAAGTTTCTGGAAGACTGATCAACAAATGTGATCTGTAACCATGTGAATAAGAGCTTCAGTAGGCTCTTAGTTGATGACCTACTGTGAAATCATTAATATTCGTGGAGGACTAATTTTCGTGGATTTCGTGGTTGAGTCAGTCCACAAAATTTAATCCCAATGAACAAGTAAAATTCCCATTCATTTTATGTTCAAAAGTTGAAATCCACGAATTCATATCCCCACGTAATTGCCACAAAATTTCATGCCCACGAAATTAAATGATTTTACAGTATTAGGCCCCTAAAAGTGGATCAACTGACCTATGCATCTGGACTTCTGACCCGGCTTGCAGAACATACTTCTAGCTATTCATGAGAAGACTGTTTTCTATTTTTAGCTCTGACAGCACTTAATGGGGATAAAAAGGAAACATTTGAATAATCATGAGAGTCAGCAAAACCCGATTTGGAAAGTCAGGAATCCCCTTTTGGCTTTCTGAAAGGTTCGTGAAGAGCTAAGAAATAGTTATTTAAATCTTTTACATTTTTCATTTTAGCTCTAGCTGCACCAGGTACATAAATGGTTGAGACTCAAGCAGATCTATTTGCATAAACATAGTAGAGATTGGTATAAAGATGCTCAGACCGAAGCTGGTGAGACCTGTACATGAAGTGGTCATAGGAAGAAGTCATTTAAAGAACAGACAGAGAAAGCAAAATCCTTCAAATACAGACATGTCCAGCTAACTTAGCCTAGCTGCTTGCAAATAGACAGTCTGGTTCTTTAACATGCCCAGTGTGTAGCACTGATACAGGCAAAGCCATCTTTCCTTAGGAAGAACCAGTACAATGTAGTGGCCATTTAATTAGTTGGGAGACACACAGGAGTATCTCAGAAATTTTCAGTGCCTGGACCAGGATTCAAAGTCCTGGCCTCTTGATTAGCAGTCAAGCGTGTTACCACTAGACCACAAGGTAATCTATGTTTGAAGCTCTTGCTGTAAATTAAATGGGTTAAGCGGAACAATCTGATTAAACTTGAGAAAGGTCCATAAAAGAATGCTGAGAAAAGTCCATAAAAGAATGCTCTAGTCAAACTTTGGTGAGGATCCTATAAGAGGTTTGAGAGAAAAAGCTTTTCTATGTATTTCTATTTTTAGATTCAAAAGCCCCTAAAAGAGGTTAACATAATTATGAACACCATACAGCAAAATCAATCCGAGGATACTGCAGACAAAGTCTGGTGAATATCCATCAACAAGCAGTTCAGTTTGTTTGTTTTGGGTTAAGGGCCATTTTTCAACAGTATTTCAGCTATGTAACAGCGAGCCATTAGCCTAATCAGTGTTCCTGGATTCTGTACCAGTACAAACCTGTTCCTAACAGTAATGCCAACTTCCCCACATGAATCAGAGGAGGAGGAGGACAAACAATCTCAGATGCAATGTCTTTTATTACTTGTCAAGGAAAATATATGCCTCTCTTGGGGATCGAAATAACAACCTGACATCTGTTGATCTGTGCTCTACCTATTGAGCTTTAAACAAGTTTTTTTTTATCATCTGACCTAGTGACCTAGATTAAAACTTAGATTTCATTAAAAAGAACCATTTTGCCCAGGTTTCATGAAAATCAGGTAGAAAATGTGGCATCTGGAGTACTGACAAGGTTTTTCAAAGATTTAACCTACTGACATAGTTCTAGACCAGAGATATTTAACAAGTGTATTCTATGATTCGACATAGTGACCAAGATTTTTTACCTCAGATAACCCAGATTCAAGTTTCAAACTAGTTTCCATAAAGATAAATATTCTGACAATTTTTATAAAGATCAAGTTGAAAATGTAGCTTCTATAATGATTTAACAAGGTTTTTCAACAATTTGACCTGGTGATCTAGTTTTGGTCCTAGAGAACAGTTTCAAACTTGACTTAGATTTTATAGAGACAAACACTGTAACAAAAATTAGAAAGATCAGACAGCAAAAGTGGCCTCAACCATATTAAGAAGATTTTCCTGTGATTTGACCTATGGCCTAGTATTTGACCTCAGATAACCCATATTTAAACTTGACTTTCATAGAGAAGATCAATTAAAAAATATTTCCTATGGACTGTTAATGAGTTTTTTTTATGTTCAACCTAGTGGCCTAGTTTGTGACACAAGTAACCAAGTTTTGAGCCTGACCTAGATTTCATTGAGACAAACATTCTATCCAGTCTTTATGAAGATCAAGTTGAAAATGTTGAGTCTAGATTTTTAATAAGGTTTTTTCCTTTATTTTATGTACCGACCTAGTTTTTACCTAGGTGAGTAAAAAGCATTCATGATTCTAGTGTTACCATCATTCCATATTCTGTAGAATGACACAAATAAAATGATTAAAATATTCACACAACAGAAATGTATTTACTCTCTGTAGATCTTTAGTATATGATATCTAACTTAATTATATTCATTTTTGAATATTAGGAAGAACTGCACAAAGTTGTTAGTTGGTTGAGTTGATATAAAATTATATGAAATGAATAACAAAGGAAGGGACACAACCCTATTCATAAAAAGAACAAGTTTCTAAAAGCAATTGCCACCAATATATTAGTTAATGATTGTTGACATTTCTTTTAAGGGTACAGTTTATATTGTTATTGACTGTGTATCAATACAATACAGCTGTATAGACCATCCAATTATTCAGTTCTTCACTATCTACATTTAACCTTTAATACCTAGCCTGCTAAATTTCTAAAATGGACTGGTCCATCATACAATTTGGGCAATACCATTTATTATTCAAAGGGGTGTCCGATAAAAATTTACTGACTAAATAGCAAACAGTGCTGGCCATGATCAGCCTTGGTCTGCACTGGTCACAAAGGCAGAATCCTTTGCTGCCAGCAGGCTAAAGGTTAATGACTTGTACATTTTGTATAAAGATAGTCTGGGAATAGAAATGCTGAACAAGATGCGCATTCTTCCTTAACTTTGCTGATATTATATTTTCCAAATTACTCTGTGGCCAAAATATTATTTTTATTTCAGAATGTTCGCGTCAAAATACAACTTTCTCGTTAAGCCTTATTATACAATATTATAATCTTCAAAAGCCCTTGACATACTATCAAAATGATCTTAATCAACTATTATACACAAATTTCTTTTATTCTTGAAACATTTCTATTGTTAGGTTATTTCCAATCATCCTCAAAAGACCTGGAAACTATTCAGATTTAATTACCTTCCAACTGACATGTTAATCCAGACTTAATGCTAATCTGAAAACTTTAATAGCACTATACAAATATACACCCATAAATAAAGAAATCTGGGTTGTTGTTGCATAAAAGGGGGCATTTATTATTTAGGCCATTTTATTTCAGTTACTTATTTCGTATAATACTGGAGACACAACATGTGCAGTATGTGCCATAATAAAATGATAATCCAATTTCTAATGAATTAAAGGCACTCGCTAGTTTTTCCGGACGGGTCGATATTTACCCCAACACCGTGCCAATTTGGTTTTGATGTAGCTCACTACAGTGTTGGTGCAGTCTTCTGCGCATGCCCGGAAGTGATTATCTAATGTCGCATACGGCAAAAATTCACAAATTATTGTATGTTCGCATGCATTTAATGTACAAAATGTATAATATACTGACTAAAGGTTAGGGTAAGTATCACCATGGTTACAAAATATATATACATTTAAAGTACTTTTAGTTCAAATTGCTTCAATCCGACATATACGGGAGTCTGTTATTTATACCAACGCTCCAACTCTGCATTGAGTCACAGCTGTTTCTAATCACGTACCGTACCTTTACTGTACATTCGTAAACTATAGGTTTTGTTTAAAAAAAAAAGGCGGAAACTTTCATCGTTCTATGCCATCAAAATGCTTCAGAAACACCTTAAAGTCCTATTATTAAGAAACCTGCCATTTGATAATTTTATATATACATTTCTAAGTCATTTGCTCAAACACTGAAAGAGTATTTCGTGCCAACCTGCGTTTTATAAATGCCTGCCACGCCCCATCTCGTTGTAATTTGATTTAAGCGAAATCTAATATGGTGACCTATCAATTTTCTTTTTGTTTTAGATTAGGTAGACATAACCAAAGGTATGTGCAGAGTTTGATTAAATTCTATTATGTGAAACTAGATAAAATAGCAGAAGTACCAACTTAAAACTGACAAAAATATGCAAAAATAGCCCTTAGGTCTGCTTAACAAGTATTCCTTTCTTTACAAAACCATGTTCTTTTGATTTCTCTGAGCATGTTTCAAATAGATATATTGTTTTCCATTATAAAAATGCTTAGATAATCAAATTTATGCTGATTATTGTTCTTTACTGAAATATATTTTAGGATTACAGAAATTTTGAAAAATGTTTAAAATAGCACTATATCTAGGGGCAAATTAAATTGAAACAAAGCTGGTGACCTAGTATTTTTATTTCATTTTTCAATACATCATAACATGATCTTTTAGTACAGAACATTTCATTAAAATCTATTATTGAGAAAGAAATTACGAAACTGTAGCAAGCGTCTTTAAAGGTGTGCACTAGAGTCTCAGTATATGTTTTGGGGGAAATGCCATTTTCAAGGGCAGATGACTCTTTTTCAATACTGGTGACTTATGACTTTTATTGCATATCTTTGTTTCTTAGATGATTGTCCTTAAATATCCAAAGTTTGAAGCAATTCTGTTATTGGGAAAAATTTCACCCACATACAGAGACTCTAGCGTATGCCTTTAATTCAAAAGGTAATATAAACAAGTAACAAGGCTAACTTTAGTACTCACTTGATGTAAAATATAGTAAAAAATCTATAAATACACTCAACAAAATTCCTAATTGGTCAGTTTATATTGTATTACTATTTTGTTAATAATGCATGTATTTACAAGAAATTTCACTGACACATTCTGACATTTGAATAGGTACTGCAGTTAATTATTGATTTATTTTTGGCCGGCTAATGGCCAGCGTAACCGCATTAGGCGTTTTGACCAATATCGCATATTTTGCAAGTGCAGGGCATGCGCACCAAATTGCACTTGTTAGTGAACACTTTTGACATTACTGACGAAAGTCCTACTAGAAAAAAACATATCATTGTGAAATTGACACAAGAGCAACGCGCCCAGGCTGTCGGAATTTTACAACAAATTTACTCAAAATCGGTCACTTTAATGAATTGTCCTTGGGTTAAATTTTGCCAAAAGAGCGCGGATGGTAGATAACCAACGACTGAAGGTTCTTGTAAACAGAAATAAGGTTGAAAATGGAAATAACCATCAAAGTAACAGCTACAAACAAATTAATATTATCAAAATTCTTTTGAAATTGCAAAAATAATTACACACATGTCGTAAATGTGTCCCGGCTAGCAACATTCCAACAGCTCAGTCTAAGACTAAGATGCATTGCTCTTGTGTCAATTTCACCATGATGTGTGTTTTTCTAGTATGACTTTTGTCAGTAATGCCAAAAGTGTAAACGAACACGCCCATGTTGGTGCACATGCGCTGCACATGCAAAATATGTAATGTTAGTCAAAACGCCTAATGCGGTTACTTTAACTGGCTGTGGGTCAGCCAAAAATAAATCAATAATTAGCTGCAGTACCTAGATTCAAATGTCGGTATGTGAAATTTCGTGTGAATACATGCATTATTAACAAAATTGTAATACAATATAAACTGACCAATTAGGAATTTTGTTGAGTGTACATGGATGGGGCCTGTACATGGGGGTATAAGAAAGCTGGTTTTCATATGAATAATGATTGTATTAAAGAATACAACGGGTATGATTACTTGTAAATTTCAAGACGTACTTTTATAAAATGGTAAAATATAGATTAACCTGGTCTACTTAAAAATAATCTGTCACAGTTAGTATAATGTGTATTTTATATTTTATATGAAACGGGTTAAAAGTTCACTTTGTCTGATCAAATAATTATGTGTTTTTCCTTCAGCCTGCTGGCAGCAACTGATTCTGCCTTTGCGATAAGGATGTGTAGGCTGATCTTGGTCTGCACTGTTCCCTGTTCAGTCAGTAAATTTTCAGTGAATACCCCTTTGATTAATAAGTGGTACTGCCCAAATAGAATGATGGGCCAGTCCATTTTGCAAATTTAGCAGAGTAAAAGTTAAACATTACCAATGTAAAAAATACTTAAATAATGGGAGACAACACAAAATCCCTGTTAAATATGTACAATTTCATATAACAGTCTAGTTGTCAAATACCAGTATTCAGTTTCCATCATAATGTACTGAATAACAATTTGACTATACCTAATATCATACATTTTGTAAACCTACAAACAATTGTAGAATTTTAGAGTTTACAAACATGTATATACAACTTTATTCCTCCAAATCAATGAAGAGTCACATATAATAATACAAATATACAAATATTAGTATAAATACAGAGGAACTGTTATTGCATGTATAAAGGAAAAGCAAACAGAGTACAGAGCCTCTGTGTTATTTACAAAATTATTTAACGTGGTTATCATGTCATACATCAGAATATATAATATTTATGTTTCATAGCATTTCCTTAAAAATACACACATTTTAAGGCTTAAAATACTATTGCACATTCTTCGTAAACTACAATAAAGCAATAAAATCCATTGCCATTAGCTTCAAAGAGAGCGAAATAGGGACGAAAACGAAGCTATGATACATGATAGATAATTTTGTGATTTAATGAATACCGTATAACTGGTTATTTCTGCGGGTAGGTAATTTCTGCGATATTTTGCGGGTCTCTTCCAGCCGCAAATTCGCAAATATTTCGTAGTTTCGTATATCCGGTCGCCCCGTTTGTCGCCTCTTTTTACCTGTGTACTTTAAATTACTTAATCAATACACGTATCGTGCTAGTAGCCCCTCGCTTAACTTTTATCGATAAAGATTTGTAACACTAGCAGTAAAGTACAAAAGAATTTATCAGTTTATCGTGTACAATCAGCTAGTTTGGTGTTTTTCTGCTGAAAAACCTTGTTAGAAAGGGCTTCTCGATTCCTAACGGGCCCTTCTCTGATAGCTTGTCACCACAGGAAATAAATGACTGCAATGAAATTGTAAAGTTCATCAAGTAAAAAGAGGGGAAAATATGCAACGTATTCGCCGAAGGATCAGGCACAAATTGCAAAATATGCAAGTATGCATGGACCGACGGAAACATTAAGACATTTCCGCAATGAATTTCCCAGGCTTAGAGAAAGCACTGCGAGATATTTCAGAGACAGGTATAAAATAGAGAAATCCACAGAAATTAAAATTGCGGAAATTAGTATACCCATTTTCATGCCCAAAATGCAAAAATTTGCACCCGCAGAAATAACCAGTTATACGGTAGATCATAAAAACTAAGGCAAATAAGTGAATGACCTTGTACAAGTATTTCCGTATCTTTTATGAAAATTCATGCATGATTGTCTAGTCATACATGTATGCGACTCACATACAAGAGTTTTAGACTAGTCATATAGGCTTAAATTACTAGTCACTGACTAACACAAAAAGCAGTGTATGTCATAACTGCTGACTGAAAAATTACTCTGAAAAACTGTTATTTTGTAACACTCCATTTACTATAAAGACAAAATAGTTAACTCAAAGGGAATTGGTATAACATGAAAGTCTTGAAAGAGGGTGGAAAAACTCTGACAGCTGAAAATAAAGTCTCAGACATGTTGTCCTCAATAGGGATCTACTCAGAAAGATCAATTTTTTTTATTAGTTACAATAACCTAAGAAGCTGAGGTAGAATTATTTCGAAACTTAAATTACTTCAACAAGAAAAGATTGAATTCTCATAATATTTCTACCAAAAATAAAATGTGTAGTAATAGTAGGTTTATAGGCCACTTCCAACAGCCTTGCTGTTGGGTTAACCCTTTAGCGACGTGGTTGAGTGTCCGCCTACAGATCTCGAGGTCCGAGGTTTGAGCCCCAGTAGGGACCTTGGTATTTTCTCTCCCAGGATTTACTTTAATGGTGTCAGAAGTGTTTGACGGACTCGTGCGGTGGGCATGGAGTGTCATTCTGGAGAGCTGGTAAGCTCTAAAAAGTAAAGGGGGAGAAGTGTAGTAATAGTAGGTTTATAGGCCACTTCCAACAGCCTTGCTGTTGGATTAACCCTTTAGCTATGTGGCTGAGTGTCCGCCTACAGATCTCGAGGTCCGGGGTTCGAGCCCCAGTAGGGACCTTGGTATTTTCTCTCCCAGGATTTACTTTAAATGTTTAAGTTTAGTTTTATATAACAAAGTGGGAAGAAATCATTTCATTGATTGATTCAGTTAAAAAGCAGATAAAATTATATACATAACAATCATGTTTATTATATTTCCATGGCAATACAATTTAACAATGAAGATCAACGCATGATGATGCCTGAATTAACTAGTACAAAATTCATTAAAAACATGCCTTATGGTCTAAATTAAAAAAAAGCAGACCTGATTAAATTTGTGAACTTTTTCAAAGTTTAGTCACAATTATTAGCGAGCGTAGCTCGCGAGCAATTGCGCGAAGCGCAATTGCGAGCGCGTAGCTCGCCTTACGGCAATGTGTAGGCGAATATAACAAAGGTGTGCCGAATGGGGGAAAGTGATGTAGCTGAAAAATTTTCCTCTCGTCTGGGCGCCGCCATTTTGGGTGCCGCCATTTTGTTCTACTTCCGTCAAAGTCGGGAAAATTGTTTTTGTTTTTTTTTAATTTTATATTTGAGTTATCTCTATGTTCATTAGGTGTCTTTATTTTTAAAAAAGTTATGTTATGGAAATAATTTCAATTTTGCTTTTATTTGCAAAGTGCGTGTCCATAGAGGACAGGTGCTCACAGGAAATGCTTTGTTGGCAGTGAATACAGAACTTCATTTGATTGCTGAATATTATCCATCACTCAAAAATAATGCAAGAAAGATTTCCAATTGGTAGAAAAAAATATGATTTTGGCCAGAAAATGGGATAAAATGTCATAAATAAGCATAAAGCCATAAGAACGCCACAAACTGGTAATGACGTCACCGTGACACCGGCTTTCCATAAATTTTGCAACGTATGATATTCGCTGTTACAGGTATAATGACACTAAATTTTTGTTTCTTTTCAAGTGAATAGGTTCTCGGAATTGTTTTAAGCAGTGAATAGTTTCTTTGCCGTTTAAGCTACGCTCGCTCAGAGGCTTTGCCTTTTTCATATTAGTTATATATCCGTTATAAAGTATATAAATAAGGATTTTTTTGAAATTTAAACATAGAAATGGCATTATTCTTTCAAATTAACCTTTGTCAGATTTCCCCATATTTACCATGAAAAGTTTGATCTCATTACCTTACTTACTTACTTGTGATTTGGCAATGTGCTTCATTAAGATTATATCCTTTGAGATTTTAAAGACTATGCCATACATATTTGCACCTAATCCAATTCAATGACTTTTTGAACCAGGAAATAACTTTTCAGGTAAGCTTTTACTTGTTGTTTTTGTAAGAAATTATGCTAGGGCGTACAAGAGAGAACATCTCTACAAAAGTAACGTTTCCATGCAAGGCTATTTCCCTGGTAATTCTACCTTGTCTCAAGCATTTATGTTTTTCTCCAACATAAGGTTCTCTCCTGCTCACTGCAGCGGCCATGTTGTTTATGATGACAACGGTAGACTGGTTATCTGGTTCACATGTCTATTTGTGGACCAGTCAGCTAAAAATCCGTGTTATTTGGAATACATTTGTTATTATCCAAAAAAGTACAAATTATGTCGGAGACCACTGTTGTTGAGAAGGGAATGTCCATTTTCCTGGACGTAAGGCCGAGTTTACTAACATTATTTTGGTGTCTAGTCTCTTTTATGAATGTGATCTTCAGTTTCGCGCTGATTTTTTTTGTTTTTATTAAATGATTTCCGGGTGTTTGTTCAAAGTTTCCGGACAGGCTTAGTTCGGATAAATAAAATGGTCAATTGATCTCTTCTGTAATTATTTATTTGAGAGACAGTCTCTTGATAATCAGATTTAAACATTGTCGCATTTATAGGACAAATGTTATGTGCTCCAAAGGCACACATTTTCCTTAATGTGAAATTGTGAATATTTCATGACTGATAATCTGATAATCTGTTGATAAGAAAACCCGAAAGGAAGTGTCTAGCAGTCCAGTAACTGGACGCCTAGCCTACGTTCTAGCCGTTCGGTTAGCGGACGGCTAGACACTCCGCAGTGGATTTTTGAGATGCCCGGTAATAGATTCCTTAATGAATCAGAAATGATATATGTTATTTACTAGGCATCGGTTCCCTAGACTGCGAACTTATTCGTCCGAAACCGGTTCTCTAAGCAAAATACCGTGCATAGGCTAGGGAACCGGAATTTTATTTCTATGCATAATACTGCCGAAATCCACTTTGTTTCTTGGTAAATGTCATGCATATTATTATCTTAATTAATTTTACCATGCCCTTGCATTTATCTGCGTTTACTGTCTCCCAGAGTGTACTCGCCGCATATGTACCGTGTCTGCCGTATTCAAATGATATAAACTAGTACGAATAAATGCGTGAAAACTACTTTGCAGTTTTTAAATGTTATTTGCTTTAAACTTGTACTATGTTTAAATTATTTAAATTTAAAATAATATTGGTTTGTATTTGCGTCATTACATTTTTATAGATGAACAAACTAATTTAATTGCCCTTAAAACTTCATACATATTCTTTCATCACTTTAAATACTGGTGTGTAATACCTCGACATTTCACGTTCAAAGATATGTAATCAATACTGAAATTACTTATTTTGTTTTAATCGTTTCTTTTATTGACCTATACCTTTTAAGTAGTTAAAATTTCAAGTTTATTTCGGCTCCAGTGTCGACGATTTCGCATTCATTCGTACTAGTTTATTTTATCATTCCAATATGGTGGACAGTATGCTGCGGGTACACTACGGGAGACACAGTAAACACAAATAAATAGGGCATAGCTTGCTGAAATGGTAAAATTAATTAACTTATTTAGATAAGAACATGCACATGATACTTACCAAAAGAAACAAAGTGGATTTCGGCAGTATTATGCATAGAAATAAAATTCCGGTTCCCTAGCCTATGCACGGTATTTTGCTTAGAGAACCGGTTCCGGACGAATAAGTTCGCAGTCTAGGGAACCGATTCCGGTTCTCTAGCCACTGCCTATTTACTAACAGAGATTTTTAGCTCGACTGTTCAAAAAATAGTAGAGCTATTGGACTCGCCCGTATGTCGGCGTCAGCATCCCAATTTGGTTAAGTTTTTGTATGTAAGCTGGTGTCTCAGTAACCACTTATGGGAATGGATTGAAACTTCACACACTTATTCACTGTGTTAAACTGACTTACACTGCATAGGTTCCATAACTCTATTTTGCTTTTTTTCAAAATTATGCCCCTTTTTTGACTTAGACATTTTTGGTTATTAGTAAGGTTTTGTATGTAAGCTGGTATCTCGGTACCCACTAATGGGAATGGATAGAAACTTCACACACTTGTTCACTGTCATGATCTGACATGCACTGTGCAGGTCCCATAACTCTACTTTGCATGTTTTTAAAATTATGCCCCTTTTTCGACTTAGCTGATTTTGGTTAAGTTTTTTATGTAAGCTGGTATCTCAGTAACCACATGTGGGAATGGATTGAAACTTCACACATTAAAACGAAAGTTGGCAGAAATCAATAATGGCGAAATCGTCGTGACGTCACTCATTAAAATCTGTTCATCTGGTGGCGGGCAAAACAATGTTTTTATGGGATCGCAATTTTTAAATTTTAACAACTTTTTCACTGGATTTTCAAAATTAAAACTGTTTTGAAATATTAACAATTTAGTATTCAAATATTTTTTAAATGAATAACTGTTTTAAATGACATGTATTTAATTTCAGTAGCGGAAGTATGATGTTCAAAACTTTTAGAAAAACAGTAGTTAAGCGTTCATAATTAATCCATAAATTTCATTTCAAAATAATAGTCAAAATTAATTTATGAATTGCTTGTTTTATAAGCTTTCCATTAAATAAATAAAAAAAAAAATTATAATTGTGTGTTTTAAGAATTAAAGTTTAGGCCATTAGAAAAACATCACTTTTTACAAAATAACATGGATGTTCGGCGATCAATGTTTTACCATTTCTAAAAATAGAAGGTCGGTGGATTTGTATACAAACACGATCTCATTTGTTTTATTGACTGAAAAATCAGTAATCTATTCGAGACGATGAAAATATACTTTGGTATGTATTCACACAGTATTTTGTTTACAAATAAGTATTGATATCATAAGTAAATAACAGTTAAACGATATAAAATCATACTTATTCATTAAGAAACCAATTACCGGACAGCTAGAAAATCCCCTGAGGATTTGCTAGCCATCCGGTAACTGGACAGCTAGACACTTCCAACCTGAAAGGGAGCTCGAGGAAATAAAAAATTTACAAACTTTGTTGGAAGTGTCTATTAATTGGCATGACAGTCATGTTGATTAGTAAAACAACACTGCAACAGATGATCATATTTCATACCATTTTTCTCATTACTTAAATTATATAATAATTGAATAATTCATCAGTTGTAATTTGTAGAGCAAATAAATCAAAAGAATGCACAGAAAATGTATAGCTGCATTTTTACCTTAATAAGTTACAGTAATTATTAGATCTTAATGTCATGTTTCTTACTTTTAATATTAACCTTTCTTAATCAATTTAAATCATACACAGTTATTGAACATAATAATTATAGGCACCAAAATAGTATGCTTTCGCTTAGAGGGATGGTACATGTAATATTACAACATGAGAATTATAAATATTAAAGCCATCCCAATAAGGGGATTGTATAAGGCTTATTCCTGGGATATTATTGCTTCTTTAAACAAACTGTTGTTTTTTGGTTTGTTTTTTTTTTTCAAATAAACTTACGGTATATAACAATTTGTCAAATAATTTTTCATTTTTGAAAATTTTTATTTGCTTAAGCAAAATTCCAAATAAAATTTGGATTTTGTAATATGAAAAGTAAGTTTTCTGTCTTATTCTTCCTTGAAATTACATTGCAAATAAGAATTCTAAAATAATTCAAGAACTTTTCAGGTGTGTTGATTTCTCTTTCATTGATTTTCATTTCTTGAAGTAATTGGCCAAAATATCTATCTTTCAAATGAAAGACAATGTTAAATTAAGGAGAAATTTGTGTCTTGATAATTATGTCTCCCCCAGGAGACATATTGTTTTTGCCCTGTCCGTCCGTCCGTCAGTCCGTCCGTCCGTCCTTCCATCCGTCCGTCCGTCCGTACGTCACACTTCATTTCCGAGCAATAACTGGAGAACCATTTGACCTAGAATCTTCAAACTTCATAGGGTTGTAGGGCTGCTGGAGTAGACGACCCCTATTGTTTTTGGGGTCACTCCATCAAAGGTCAAGGTCACAGGGGCCTGAACATTGAAAACCATTTCCGATCAATAACTAGAGAACCACTTGACCCAGAATGTTGAAACTTCATAGGATGATTGGTCATGAAGAGTAGATGACCCCTATTGATTTTGGGGTCACTCTGTCAAAGGTCAAGGTCACAGGGGCCTGAACATTGAAAACCATTTCCGATCAATAACTGGAGAACCACTTGACCCAGAATGTTGAAACTTCATAGGATGATTGGTCATGAAGAGTAGATGACTCCTATTGATTTTGGGGTCACTCCGTCAAAGGTCAAGGTCACAGGGGCCTGAACATTGAAAACTATTTCCTATCAATAACTAGAGAACCACCTGACCCAGAATGTTGAAACTTGATAGGATGATTGGTCATAAAGAGTAGACGACCCCTATTGTTTTTGGGGTCACTCCGTCAAAGGTCAAGGTCACAGGGGCCTGAACATTGAAAACCATTTCTGATCAATAACTAGAGAACCACTTGACCCAGAATGTTGAAACTTTATAGGATGATTGTACATGCAAAGTAAATGACCCCTATTGATTTTGGGGTCACTCCATTAAAGGTCAAGGTCACAGGGGCCTGAACATTGAAAACCATTTCCGGTCAGTAACTGAGAACCACTTGACCCAGAATGTTGAAACTTAATAGGATGATTGGTCATAAAGAGTAGATGACCCCTTACGATTTTGGGTTCACTCTGTGAAAGGTCAAGGTCACAGGGGCCCGAACATTGAAAACCATTTCCGGTCAGTAACTTGAGAACCACTTGACCCAGAATGATGAAACTTTGTAGGATGATTGGTCATGCAGAGTAGATGAACCCTAACGATTTTAGGGTCACTCTGTTAAAGGTCAAGGCCACAGGGGCCTGAACATGGAAAACCATTTCCAATCAATAACTTGAGAACCTCTCGACCCAGAATGTTGAAACTTCATAGGATGATTGTTCATGCAGAGTAAATGACCCCTATTGTTTTTGGGGTCACTCCGTTAAAGGTCAAGGTCACAGAGGCCTGAACATTGATAACCAGTTCCGATCAATAACTTGAGAACCACTTGACCCAGAATGTTGAAACTTCATAGGATGATTGAACATGCAGAGTAGATGACCCCTATTGATTTTGGGGTCAGTCTATTAAAGGTCAAGGTCACAGTGGCCTGTTCATGTAAAATCATTTTTTGGAAATCACTTGAGAACCACTTGACCTACAATGTTGAAACTTAATAGGATGATTGGACATGCAGAGTAGATGACCCCTATTTATTTTGAGGTCACTTGATCAAAGGTCAAGGTCACAGGAGCCTGAACAGTGACTTGAGAACCACTAGGCCAAGAGTGTTGAAATTTAGCGGGATGACTGGACATGCCAAGTAGATGATCCCTATTGCAGCCAACCATCAGTGTCTCTTTGACTTTCGCTCCTGACCCCTATTGACTTCTTGCCTATAGGACTTTGCATTGGGGGAGACATGCGCTTTTTTACAAAAGCATTTTCTAGTTTAATTATTTAATATCAACCATGCAGCTGTTTATATTACCATACTATGTGAAGAATGACAAAAGGCTACGTTATTAGCATAATATCTAAACTAGTTTGTTTGAATCATGTGCAGACCTGTCTAGTTAACTGTGAAATCATAAATATTCGTGGGGGACTAATTTTCATGGATTTCATTGTTGAGTTAATCCATGAAATTTAATCCCAACGAAGATGTAAAATTCCCATTCATTTTATGTTCAAAAGTTGATATCCACGAATTCATATCCCCAGGAAATTGCCATTTTGACCAAAATCACGAAATTTCATGCCCAAGAAATTCAATGATTTTACAGTATCTAGCAAAACATGGTGACAGTCACAGGACCAAAGTTGAAAGGCCAAACAATGCAAGGACCTGTGAGTCAGAAACTACGCCAGTCCAAAGAATGCAAAATTGACAGCAGATCCCTTCTGGCATTTGTCAGTTTTCTCAGATATCTGTAGAACTGCCAGTACATATTTTTCGGCATGAAGATATCTGTCCATCCATTCATTCTGAATGACCACTTGTCTTGTTGTCGACTCAGAGATAAATTGAAACCTAACCTAATAGAGTTAAGGTAAACAGTCGGACTTTAATATGGCTTTATGCTGTCTATTGTTACCATTTGTACTGGCAGCTAATTCTACAATCTGACAACAAAAGAGAAAAAAGATTGTAGATACTTGTCAGAGACTGAGTCTCAGGATGGAACCATGTAAATTAGTATAGTTGCCTCATTTGTTTATGGCATTTAGATGAAGATAGATCACATTTGTTGTTTCATCCAGGTTGCGGTGGATGCAGAATATCATCACAAGTTTTGTGATGGTGCAACTTTTGTTTAGTGTCTGCCAGCCGGCTTGCAATCATCTGACTAGTGCTGCTGGTTGTTTTGTAATTGCTCTTGAAGAAGCTGGTATAGCAACACTGAACAATTTCCAGTTGTATGATGCTTCTCTTTAAATTGGGTCCCAGCAGGAGCTGGCATATTCTAAAATATGCCTGGTAAAATTGGGCCTTGGTGAAATAGTGTTCTGTGAGCAACTTGTCAGATTCATACAAAGAAAGGCAAGGCTGTTATTTATCTTATTGGCAATGGTGGACAATGTTTTTACAGTCTTGATATTAGCCTAAACACTGAAATGGCCAATACACTAGATCAAGTTAATTCTCAAGGACAGATCCAAAAAAGTTAATGTAGTTGACTGCAGTATCTCAGGTGATCTACATGTTATATCTCTAGGGTTACACCACAATGCTCATTTGTTGGCCCCTGTCTCCTGTTATAATAATGTCCTACCTGGCTCCATTAATAATGTCCTACTTTGCTCCATTAAAAGTAAAGCAAGGTTTATTTTTAGGTAACCCCATTTTCTTTTGATGCACAAACTACATATTACAATAAAAATTATACGTCTGTTTTTCCTCTTTCAGGTGTTCAGGAGAGCAGACAAGAAGGGTAGGTAACTCTTTAACATTAAATCAAGGCTAGATAGTCGCCATTGAACCTGCAGTGTAGAATACAAACAGACAAAAATGTACAGAGTTATATCATTTATTTTAAGTGCATAATTATGTAAATCCAGGTAAAGGAATGAAAAACAATTTTAAATATATTCTAAAAGAATGTTCTCTCTGTGACAGTCAGAATGTTAGTAAAGTCAATAATGTTCTCTCTGTGACAGTCTGAATGTTGGTAAAGTCAATAATGTTCTCTCTGTGACAGTCTGAATGTTAGTTAAGTCAATAATGTTCTCTCAGTGACAGTCTGAATGTTGGTAAAGTCAATAATGTTCTCTCTGTGACAGTCTGAATGTTAGTTAAGTCAGTAATGTTCTCTCTGTGACAGTCTGAATGTTGGTTAAGTCAGTAATGTTCTCTCAGTGACAGTCTGAATGTTGGTAAAGTCAATAATGTCACATTTTTCATGAGATCTTTATGAAAGTTGGTCAGAATGTTCATCTTGATGATATCTAGGTCAAGTTTGAAACTGGGTCACGTGCGGTCAAAAACTAGGTCAGTAGATCTAAAACTAGAAAAACCTTGTGACCTCTCTAGAGGCCATATTTTTCATGAGATCTTCATGAAAATTGGTCAGAATGTTCACCTTGATGAAATCTAGGTCAGGTTCGAAACTGGGTCACGTGGGTCAAAAACTAGGTCAGTAGGTCTAAAAATAGAAAAACCTTGTGACCTCTCTAGAGGCCATATTTCTCAATGGATCTTCATGAAAATTGGTCAGAATGTTCATCTTGATGATATCTAGGTCGAGTTTGAAACTGGGTCACGTGGGGTCAAAAACTAGGTCAGTAGATCTAAAAATAGAAAAACCTTGTGACCTCTATAGAGGCCATATTTTTGATGAGATCTTTATGAATATTGGTCAGAATGTTCACCTTGATGATATCTAGGTCAAGTTCGAAACTGGGTCACGTGGGATCAAAAACTAGGTCAGTAGGTCTAAAAATAGAAAAACCTTGTGACCTCTGTAGAGGCCATATTTTTCACGAGATGTTCATGAAAACTGGTCAGAATGTTCACCTTGATGATATCTAGGTCAAGTTTAAAAGTGGGTCATGTGCCTTCAAAAACTAGGTCATTAGGTCAAATAATAGAAAAACCTTGTGATCTCTCTAGAGGTCATATTTTTCAATGGATCTTCATGAAAGTTGGTCAGAATTTTTTATCTTGATGATATCTAGGTCAAATTTGAAACTGGGTCACGTGCGGTCAAAAACTAGGTCAGTAGGTCTGAAAATAGAAAAACTTTGTGACCTCTCTAGAGGCCATATTTTTCATGGGATCTTTATGAAAATTGGTCAGAATGTTCACCTTGATGATATCTAGGTCAATTTCAAAACTGGGTCACGTGTGGTCAGTAACTAGGTCAGTAGATCTAAAAATAGAAAAACCTTGTGACCTCTTTAGAGGCCATATTTTTCTAGAGATCTTCATGAAAATTGGTCAGAATGTTCACCTTGATGATATCTAGGTCAAGTTCGAAACTGGGTCACGTGGGATCAAAAACTAGGTCAGTAGATCTAAAAATAGAAAAAACCTTATGACCTCTCTAGAGGCCATATTTTTCATGAGATCTTCATGAATATTGGTCAGAATGTTCACCTTGATGATATCTAGGTCTAGTTCGAAACTGGGTCACGTGGGGTCAAAAACTAGGTCAGTAGGTCTAAAAATAGAAAAACCTTGTGACCTCTCTAGAGGCCATATTTCTCAATGGATCTTCATGAAAGTTGGTCAGAATGTTCACCTTGATGATATCTAGGTCAGGTTTGAAACTGGGTCACATGCGGTCAAAAACTAGGTCAGTAGGTCTGAAAATAGAAAAACTTTGTGACCTCTCTAGAGGCCATATTTTCATGGGATCTTTATGAATATTGGTCAGAATGTTCACCTTGATGATATCTAGGTCAAGTTCGAAACTGGGTCACGTGCGGTCAAAAACTAGGTCAGTAGATCTAAAAATAGAAAAACCTTGTGATATCTCTAGAGGCCATATTTCTCAATGGATCTTCATGAAAATTGGCGAGAATGTTCAGCTTGATGATATCTAGGTCGAGTTCATAACTGGGTCATGTGCGATCAAAAACTAGGTCAGTAGGTCGAAAAATAGAAAAACCTTGTGACCTCTGTAGAGGCCATATTTTTCACGAGATGTTCATGAAAATTGGTGAGAATGTTCACCTTGATGATATCTAGGTCAGGTTTAAAAGTGGGTCATGTGCCTTCAAAAACTAGGTCATTAGGTCAAATAATAGAAAAACCTTGTGATCTCTCTAGAGGTCATATTTTTCAATGGATCTTCATGAAAGTTGGTCAGAATTTTTTATCTTGATGATATCTAGGTCACATTATGCTCAAAAACTAGGTCACTATGTCAAATAATAGAAATAATGACGTCATACTCAGTTCAACACTGGGTCATGTGGGGATAGGTGAGCGATTCAGGACCATTATGGTCCTCTTGTTAAAATGTTTAGCTTGACTATTCCAGAAATTAAAACCAAACTCACTTTTATGGTTTGATTATTCCAGAAATAGTTAGAAATATTACACTTACCCATTAGAATGTGTCTGCATATGTGTCAGTGTCGGCCTCAGCATCCTGATTTGGTTAACTTTTGTAAAAATCATATCTCAATAACAACCTGTTGGAATAGATTGAAACTTCACACACTTAATTACTGTGATGAGGTGACTTGCAATGCACAGGTTTCATAACTTTTATTTTTACTAAACTATTTTTCAGCGACACCGTCTAAATTCGTTTTCGTTACCTATGCCACGTGACTTCAGTTTGCAAATCAAACTACTTGATAACGCATTGTAGATAATTTATCAAAATGGAAAATTTATGCAACACTCTGCCTGATTGGACGAGAGTGTCAATTTCTTTCACTCTGTTGATTGTGCTACGCTGAGTGAAATGTAGACAAAGCGTTTATCCTAAACGACGCTGTTCACAGTTTTAAAGCTAACTTTGGCTCAGTATATTTAGCATGAATATTGATATATCTCAAAATGATAAGTAAGTTTAATAAATATGATAAAAACCTGTTCAAATACCAACATATATCAAATTAAAGAAAGAGCTGAATACGGTCTGTGTTTCACATGAATAAGGGTGTGATAAGAGTCTTTTATGTAGAGAAGTGATTTTTAAAAGATTTTCCTTGTTACAATTGTCGTCTGTATATGAAAAGGTTTCTTGCTTTTGTGACTTATTCAGATTGCATATTAAAATGAGTACTTGTTTGCTTTGATATATTTGTTATAAATTATTTAACTGATTTATTATATATGAATATTTTTCTTTAGGATGGTATGCAAATATTGAACTCAGTTGAAATCTGTTTTATTATATATATGCTATATAATGACTGAATCTCATTACACTGAAATGAAGGTACGCTGCATACAGTTTATCTGTGTGATATGACTACGGTCAAACTTTGCTTATGAAACAGAAATATTGAAATAATTACAATTGTATGTTTTGCTTGACCTTCACTTTTTTATAGGTGTGACGTCATTGTCCAAAGATTCATGAATAGCGAATATGCATTTGTTAAAGCGGGATCAGTTGGCCTATTTTAGAAATGAATAAAAATAATAAATAAAAAAAATCCTTTAATTGATTTTTTCTCATGTATTCTAATCAAACTTGATTTGTAGCATCTTTATTAGGTCCGCAGCCAACTAACAACAGCTGGGACATTTAACCCCTTTTAGGGGCTGCTATAGCTAAAACTAGAAATGCCTTTATACAGCGTCTCATGAACAGTTTGGTGGATCTTTGTCATACTTGGTCTGGAGCATCATTATAAGGTCCTCTTCCAAATTTATTTATATAGGAACTTGGGCCCTATTAGGGACCACTATAGCTAAAAGTAGATATGCCTTTCTTCGCATTAACCACTAAAATGTGATGGACTTTTATCAAACTCGATTTGTAACAATATCGTAAGGTCTCCTGCTATTTTGTTACAAATGGGGATAGGGACCAATTTAGCTAAAAATATAAACACGTTTAATGACCTCTTCTCATGAACTGCTTCATGAATCTTCATCAAACTACTGCTGTAATTATTCGTCTAACCCTACGAAACCTTTGCGAAAAATTAAAAGAGAACAATTTAAATTGTTAAAGTGCGGTGTTTAGTTTTGCAAAATGTTAGATGAAAGATGAATGTTAGATGAAAAATTCATAAACTTCTTTCCTTATTACAATTCGCCGACCATCATTTTTAAAGATCTTTCTTGTTGTGTCTGAAATCATTCATTCTCCACCTCGGATTTATAATATTATAGAGTAGTTGGCAGTTACATGTTGAGAACAAGTTTGTATGGATACAAAGTCCAGCAAAACTGGTTAGGTTAATTGCCCACAGTTACATACATGTTTATAAATGAAATACTGCTGAAAAATCATGCTAAACCAAAAACAAAATGTAATTTCATCAGTCAATTATCAGAATCTTTTAACCTTTAGCCTGCTAAATTTCTAAAATGAACTGGTCCATCATTCAATTTGGGCAATACCATTTATTATTTAAAGGGGTGTTCACTCAAATTTACTGACTGAATAGCGAACAGTGCAGACTGATCTTGGTCTGCACTGGTCGCAAAGGCACAATCACTTGCAGCCCACAGGCTAAAGGTTAAATAAACGAATATATTGTTCTTCAGGTCATGTTTTAAAGGTCATGGGACCAAAACCATTAACTCCTAAATGATGTAAGGAAGGCCAATATATACTTTAAAAGGATGCATTCATCACTGATGTATTCAGCTCTTTTTTCATTGCAACTGCAGCTCTTGCAATATATTTCAGATGATGGGAAAATATCGTGGGAGGAGTTTGTAGCCTTTTTCGCTGATGGAGTGATGAGCAAAGAAGAATTAAGAAGTCTTTTTGATGAGATTGACACACATAAAACCAAGTAAGTTGTCATGTTGTTTTTATATTTTCACTTATGCCACACATAAAACCAAGTAAGTCTTCGTGTTGTTTTGCTCTTTTCACTTACACATAATCTAAGTGCTGAACAATTTAAAGGTTTATTTATGGAAACTTCTTAGGAGTGAAGGAGCATACTATATGATGGGGAAGAACAGTTACTGTAGATTGAAGGCATTGGGAGTATTAAGTGCCCATTTAGAACAATTATGTTTTTAAGTGGTTTACTTGAAGTTAATTGTGGATCATTTATTTCAAAATTTTACTGGTTTAGACTGATATCAGTTTCACGATTACAGATAGGAAAAATATGTATGAGTAGATTTTAAGTTTTCCCAGTGCTGCTTTTCTAGGAATGAAAACATTTCCTCAGCAGGTTACTTGGTAAAATTTTGATCTTACATAAAAACAGCATCGAAACATTTGAGCCGCACCATGAGAAAACCAACATAGTGCATATGCAACCAGCATGGATCCAGACCAGCCTGCGCATCCGCACAGTCTGGTCAGGATCCATGCTGTTCGCTAACGGTTTCTCTAACTGCAAAAGGCTTTGAAAGCGAACAGCATGGATCCTGACCAGACTGCGCAGATGCGCAGGCTGGTCTGGATCCATGCTGGTCGCAAACGCACAGTGTTGGTTTTCTCATGGTGCGGCTCAATTATGATTCCTAAGATATGTTGCCCTCTAAGAAAATGACAATCACCTTTTCATTTCTAATCTGATGTTTTATTAACAATCTGTTGCAGCTATATAGACCCGAAAGAATTGTGTGACTATTTTTCAACGCATCTAGGACAGTTTAAAGAAATCCTCAGTCTAGTCGAAGATCTGAACACCAAGGTCAGCAACATGCTCCTGTCTACATCAAAGACTTACCCTGAGAAAGGCCGCACTGACCAATTTATCACGCGGTTTCTGATGGGTCTTGTAATGGATCAAGTCTGCGCTCTACAGAGACCATTAGACTCGGCAACAGAGGCATTAGATGAGGAAGCAAAAAATGAGAGGTCTGTATAGTGTAGCTCAGTTTTATACTTGGGAAATCTTCCTTATTCACCACTCTTCCATTTCCCGTTAAAGTGTTTTGAAATTTATAACTGTTGTTCAAATTTCAGAAAGTTTCTTATTTGTTTGTCAATACAAGAAAATTTCAGATTACATTCAAGTGCAGTACATTAATCTCCCATTTTTGGAATATTAAAAAATATGGTAATAATACTTACAATATCTGTTGTATTTCATTATGCAAGGTAGAAATATAACAACAGAAGATATCTAAACCCAACATTATCATTATTAGCTCGTTTGATTTTTGAAAAAGTCTACGAGGCATTGTCGTCACTTGATTGTTGGCATTGGTTAAAATTTTTATTTACGTCCACCTTTTCTCAAAAACCATAAGAGCTACAGCTTTTAAACTTTGCACACTTGTTTATCATCATTAGTGACTGTGTAGGCCAAGAACCATAACTCTGATATGTATTTTGGTAGAATTATGGCCCTTTTTATACTATTATTTAAACCAGACATTATCATTATTAGCTCATCTGATTTTTGAAAAAATCTACGAGGCATTGTCATCACTTGATAGTTTCTTGTTTAAAATTTTTGTTTAGGTCCACCTTTTCTCAAAACCTATAAGAGCTACAGCTTTGAAACTTTGCACACTTTTTTATCATCATTAGATGACTTTGTAGGCCAAGAACCATAACCCTTACCTGCCTTTTATCAGAATTATGGCCCTTTTTTACTTAGAAAATCGAACTGTAACTGTTTTCTTACATACTGACCAGCACTTGAAGATGAGCGTTGGCATCCGTAGGCAATGCTCTTATTAAGCATACAGCTGGAGGCCTCCGTGTCTGTGTGGATAAGCTTTAATTAAGGTTAATGTCTATGAATCACTTGAGCTTCACTCAAGACATTGAATTCTTTATGTGAGGAAGCCATCAAGCTGGTACATTCAAGGTCTGTGGTTCTACTCAGGTGCCCCGTCATGATGAAATACTGCAGGGGGGTGCACCTTGGGTCTTCCTCCACCATCAAAGCTGGAAAATCACTATATGACCTATTCTTATGTCAGTGAAACATGAAACCCAACAAAAAAGCATACATCTGTGTAAAATTAGCAAAATTAGAACAACATAAAAAAACTGGCATAATGGCTTTTTGGTTAGAATTGCATCTTCATAAAATTTGCAGGAATAGATTAAAATTATCTGACTTAACTTCTGGATACAGTAATAAATCTGGTTCTAGTTAGTGGATAGCAAAATCAGCTTAGGTCTTGAAACTCAGAAGCAATAAAAGGACATGTTTTACAAATACTTGCAGGACTGACATTGTACCTGTGCAGGTAGATGATGTTAAAGAAAAACCAAAGGATGTTGCAATAATTCCAGGACGTGTTGTGAGACGGGCCAAAAGACAGACCAGTTCCCAGACAAGTTATGAAGGTACGGTATTGAAAATATAACTGAGTTTTCGGGCATCTGTTGAAATAATTTTGTTGTACATGTACCTTCAGTACATGATTGACTGCATTTAGGTACCATCAGAGCAGAAAAATAGGAAATAAAATGTTTCTGTTGGGCATTTAGATTTGCTTCTGTCCATACTTCCATCCATCCCAATTTGTGTCATGCATATCTCAAAAGTATTTTAATAGAGTCATCAAACATCGTAGGATAGTTATTCAGTGTTTGAATAAACCTGGGGTTTACTTGGAGTTTCACACAGAGTTATGATCCTTGATAATAAAAAAATGTATAGATCTAAAGGACTTATAAGTTTGTGTTGCACGTATCTGGATAGGTATTTGATTAATAGTCATGAAATATCATAGAATTGTTATTTAACATGTGGAATTATACACATAGGATTTAGTTTGAGATTTCATTCATAGAATTTATAGTCAAATGATTTAGGCATAAAGAGGTTTGTGGTTTGGCATAAGAACAGAAAGAAAGAAAGAAAACCACTGCACATTTTATATCCTTCCCCTAGGAATATTACTGTATAAGAACCATGGTCATCAATGGAAAAATATACTAACCCATTTCAGATGCGTATTTCTCACCTAAATTGTGCAGTTTTGGAAAAACGGTTATATATATATACTGAACAAGTGGTAATTTATCTTCCTTCATGCACTGGTCACATTGCCTTAATTAAGAAATACTTTATAGCAAAAGAGTGTTTTAACACTATTTATGCACGATGGGTGGTTATAAGTCGGGCGTAATAATTTCAAATTATTTGTACGATGTATTACCGCCCAAGTGTATAAATAGTGTTAACAACACTCTTTTGCTATAAATTATTTCGATTCTAATAATGCCTTAATCTAAAACAGTAGATAAAATATAGTAGTGCTCTTTCTTGGTCGCAACAAAAACATTGATGTCATCGCACATTAGGGCGACGTCATTCTAGCATAGGAGTGTTTTAACAGAGAAAAGCATATTAGAATAATTCTTATTGTTTGTATATTCTGCATAGTTTATGCTTCTTCAGCATTACCGAAAAATCCTGAATGAACTTCCCGGATGTAGTTCCAGTCTAGATAATGAAATTATTCTGATTGGCTGATCAATATGGAAATGTATGTCAATTGTCGTTCAACAACATGTGTACAAATGTGTACCACTGTGTGATTTCAAATTCAGATCATTTCTAAGATGACTTTATTCATCATTTCAAGTTTTATTGTACAACTGTAAATATTTTACATTCTGTTTTTGTTTGTTTACATTTTGCATAAGATATACAGTCATATGATAGTATGTCTTTCATGACCATGGTTATTATAATACCTGAACCTTGGGGTAAAGTATAACATGTACAGTGGGTTTTTCCTTCTGGTTTGGTGCCAGAGGTTGTAACACATATCTCAAAAATAATTTGACTTAGAATAATGAAATCAATAATAATTATAATATTCAGCATGTGAAGTTTTGCACCTGATGGTACAGACAAATTGCTTCTTTTAATTTTATTAGTTAATGGTTATCATAGATAATTTTTTAATTTTGTACAATTTTATGTTTGCTGGTTCACATTAAGTATTTATTTATTTGGTTATTGTCACTCACTAGATGAGGGTAAGTTATATTGACACATTTCCATTCTTATTTTGAATACATTATTATAGTAGATTTGTATTTTATTACCTGTTTTCGTAATAATAGAACTGCTGACTCTAATTATATATGTTTCTAATATCCTATTATTTACTAACAAATTTTTTCTATTCCATTTCTAAATTGATGTTACCACTGCTTTGAGGAATTTTCAGACATGAAAAGCTTGACAAGTTTGGTGCAGGTAGAAAGTTATTGTTTACTTTCTTTGTTGGGGGAGGATTACATTTGTTGCATAACATGCTTAAATCTGGTACTTATTGCCTGTAAAAAAGGAGATCTTCCAGAAATATACAATTTGATAAATCCAGGAGGGAGGCATATAATAATTGCACCTCTTATCTTTCTGTTATTCTCTTGAGCTTTATAGCTCACCTGAGCACAAGATGAGCTATTGTGATTTCCAGGTGTTAGTCATTGGCAGTTAGTATCCTTGGTCAGCTGTTTTCCTGTTAACACTAGAGGTCCCAATTTGTTCCATTCTTGGGGAAACATTGTTAAACATCCCCTCAATAAAATCTCATATGATGTCGAAACTTGATCATCTGGCATCAAAAATTTGACTTACTAGGTCAAATATAAGAAAATCCTTGTTAACACTGAAAAGGCCATATTTTATACTTGGTTTTCATGAAACTTTATATCAAAATATTTTCTCTAAGATACCTAGGTCATTTGAAACTGGGTTATCTGAGGTCAGAGACCTTGTCAATACTAGAAAGACCACCTCTTCTACCTTAACCTCAAGATATTTTTTTTTTTCAGAATGTTCATCTTTGTAAAATCCTAAGTGAAGTTTGAAATTCGGTTAACTAGGTTAATTCATTTAAAACTTAGTGCATTTGCGACCAGCCTGGATCCAGACCAGCCTGTGCATCCGCACAGTCTAGTCAAGATTCATGCTGTTCACTTATGGTTTTTCTCATTGCAGTAGGTTTTGAAAGCGAACAGCATGGATCCTGACCAGACTGCGGAGATGTACAGGCTGGTCTGGATCCATGCTGGTCGCAAACGCACTGTGTTGGTTTTCTCATGGTATGGCTCATGTCTGGTGTTTAGACCATAACGGGTCAAAAGTTATATAGGTTCCAATCCTCCAGACAATAACGCTATCAGTCATTAATGGACTTTAAATGGAAATGGCCAAAATGTTCACCCTCAGCTTACAGCGTGTCACAAGATCTGGATTGATAGGTTTGCATTAATTGATGTGAGTTCATTGGTTACTTTGTCCTGTTTGTATAAACCAGAAATCTGCTAATATATAGAAGAATTTCAAAACTACATTACAAATTCTTTAAACAAATTTGGGTAACTTGTACTTTGGATTAATTCTAAGAGCAATGGTTCCATCATTTGAAAATCTTAATATTGATTTTCTTTGGTGATTGTGGAAGGTGCAACTAACACTTTAAGCCTGTAGGTATTAGTGCATGTAATTATGTGTGCATTTTGTTTGCTAAATTTTATAATATTTGACATTACAAGCTAGTTTTTTATGCCACTCTTCGAAGAAGCAGGGGTATATTGTTTTGCAGATGTCAGTATGTCTGTAGACCATTCCGTTTCTGGATGATACTCAAGAACACTTGAGCCTAGGATAATAAAACTTGATAGTGAGATTGGTCATAACTAGCAGATGACCCCTATTGATTTTGAGATCAGTAGGTCAAAGGTCAGGGTCACAGTGACCTAGAACAGTTAAATGGTTTCCAGATAATAACTCAAGAACGCTTAAACCTAGGATCATGAAAATTGACAGGAAGGTTGGTCATGATCATCAGATGACCTCTATTGATTTTGAGATCAATAGGTCAAAGGTCAAGGTCACAGTGACACAGAACAATTAAATGGTTTCCGGATGATAACTCAGAATGCTTTGGCCTATGATCATGAAAGTTGACAGGGATATTGGTCATGTCCAGCAGATGACCCCTAATGATTTTAAGGTCAGTAGGTCAGAGGTCAAGGTCACAGTGACCATGAACAATTAAAAAGTTTCTGAATGAAAAGTCGAGAACACTTGCCCCTGGGATCATGAAAATTGATGGGGAGTTTGATCATGACCAGCAGATTACCCCTAATGATTTTTAGGACAATAGGTCAAAGGTCAAGGTCACAGTGACCCAGAACAATTATGTGGTTTCCGGACGATAACTTGAGAATGCTTGGGCCTAGGACAATAAAACTTGATACGGAGGTTGATCTTGATCAGCAGATGACCCTATTGATGTTGAGGTCAGTAGTTCTAAGGTCAAGGTCACAGTGACCTAGAACAGTTAAATGGTTTCTGGATGATAACTCAAGAATGCTTGGGCCTATGACCCAGAACAGTAGAACTTTTGTATACAATGACCAAATAATTTCTGTTCAGTGTGCAATTACTGAATGCATCAAGGGGGGGCATTTCATGTTCTATGAGCTCTTGTTTCTATCAGATATTCAGATACTGGTTGGCGGGATGACCTCGCCATGTGGATAACCTAGCCATATCGTAATAAAATTTTTAAACGCTTTATCCCTTAAAATCAAATTCACCGTTGGTCAGAAACATTCAAATTTTACAACTGCTGAACTTGTCACAATCGGCCAGTATTTAATATATTCACATTGATTTGGAACTTTTGTTTACAAAAATCGGTGTCAGAATAACCAGGGCATTCTGCTTTTGGTACATGTGCGCTAACTTCTGTCTTAAGAGGGCATTAGCAGGTTTCTAAAATACATGCGCTTCCAACTTAGCAAGCAGACATAGATTGGTAAGAAAGAAACCCTGGTAAGCTTTAAGTGATACCTATTAAATTTAAGGAGTGAATGACTGTTTTCCCATCTGAAAGGGCTGTGTCTATGCCGATAGCTACACTGACCTTACAAGTTAACACATTTAATTAAATGGATCAAATATGCATGAATCCACAGTTAACAAGATTACCAGTAATGATATTTAATGTTTCTGAGTATTTTTATGAGCAAAAAGATCAGGTGCCAATTTTATCTACTAAGACAAATTTCAGGTACCCCTTTCTGGGCATTTAACTAGATCATGTGCTTTTTCTCCATGTAGCTAAAATTAGCGGACGCAACAGAAAAAGGATGAGCTGAAGTTAGTTTTGATGTGCAGAACTATGAAATATTTACACAGATGAGTAAAATAGAGCTAAAAATGTGATTTAGTGTTGAGGTTATCTCGCCAACTAGTAAATTTTCAGAATATAAGAATTTCAATAAGAGCATGATAAATTCCTCTTATTTAGAAATAAACTTTTAACAATAGAAATTAAAGCTTATAAATTGTCTTTGCCAGTATCTGCGGCTAAGCCTTTGAATTCATCAAATGCACCTTTGTTACATACATATATAGTTAATGCTAAAATTAGTGTTTTCTGCTCTTTTGTATTTTGCAACACACAGTATATACTACACATGTTCATATACACATCTTCCATTCTTCTATTTGAGCCACGCCATGTGAAAAGCAACATAGTGAGTTTGCGACCAGCATAGATCCAGACCAGCCTGAGCATCTGCGCAGTCTGGTTTGGATCCATGCCGTTCGCTTACGGTTTCTCTAATTGCAATAGGCTTTGAAAGCGGACAGTATGGATCCTAACCAGACTGTGTGGATGCGCAGTCTGGTCTGGATCCATGTTGGTCCCAAATCCACTATGTTGGTTTTCTCATGGCGCAGTTCATTTCATGAATTAACAGCTGTAACCCTTACACTGCTTAATTTCTATAATGAACCTGTTTATCTTTCAAATTGGTACCATTAACTGTTAAATGGGGTGCTTATCAAAAAGATACTGACTGAATGGAGAATGTGCAGGCAGATCATGATCTGCACTGGTCACAAAGGCAGAATCAGTCATGTCCAGCATGATATTGGTTAACACATTATCCCTCTTTTTGATTGCTTACTAAAGATGTATAATATTTATCTGATTGTTGGAAGTGTACAGTTTGTCAGTTTTAGATTTGGTTCTGGATGTTTGCTTTCAATGTTCTTTTGCTATTTTGTTTTTATTCTTGTAAAGTTCAACATAAAGCTTCTGTATAAATTGTTTAAAAATCACTAACTTCAATACCGCTTAGGCTATGACTAAATACAGTATATGAGGCTGTGCAAAAATCATTGACAAGATATTCTTGCTTGGCTTTGCATTTGAAAAGAGTTTGAAGCATGCTTTATATTTCTATGAATCTTTTTCTTTTGTACCAGCTGATGTAGCAGACTTTTCTATATAATTTTAGCGCAACAGGCTGTTGGCATCTCTCAGGTTGCCCTCGACTCCCAGGTTGAAAGATTGAGTTCTCTTCTGGACAGACTTGAGAAAAGGGTAAGTGACTTGTTAACACAGTTGAATACATTGCTATGTAAAAATTTGTAAAAATCGAAAGTCATAGGTGAATGAATTTCTCTTCCAAGAAATTCATTTACCTATGACTTTTGGTTTTTAACTCACTTGAATTTTAATCAGGGTGTCATGTTTACTTTCAGTACAGGTGGGAGGTCATCATCAACTACTAATCAGAATTACACCAAATCTTGCCTGAATCATCCTTGTATGGTCCTCTGTCAAGTTTGTTCTAACAGTTCCTTCATGTCATTGCCAGAATTAAAAATAGAAAACAGCCTTGAAAGGCTTATTCTCTTGAACAACCTGATTGACCTTCACTTAGCTTGGTCTGTAGTATCCTAATCAGCTTGTTCTGATGGCTCTGCTTGGACAAGTCAGCTAGAAA
Source organism: Mercenaria mercenaria (assembly GCF_021730395.1). Lineage (NCBI taxonomy): Eukaryota > Metazoa > Mollusca > Bivalvia > Venerida > Veneridae > Mercenaria > Mercenaria mercenaria. Next base: position 10,124,512 of record NC_069366.1, on the reverse strand, counting down.
TAAAAATACCTTAAGAGACTTAAATTTTTACTAACAAATTGTTTGAGAATTTATTGAAAATAACCAGTCAGCCAGGGAACCAAGCTAATTAAAAAGCTAAATTCTGTGTATGTTTTAACAGGAATATGAATTTTGGCTGTATAATTTCTGATTTAAAATGTGTTAGGGTTGTGTTTGAATACTGTTAAACCACTGCATTTAAAAATTTGAGTAGGTTTATGTGGTAGAATATTGGGCACATTATTTGAAATTACTCGAAATAAAAATAAACACACATTGCCTCCTCTATATGTTTAATAATTACCTTGCAAACAATTCTATCATAACAACAAATGTAACAAAAATAAAGTGATCATAAGTTAAATAATTAATAACTTTTTATGTCAAAAATAAGTAACCTCCTCAACGGGACCGGGTACGCCTGAGGCTCCTGCCCAGCTGATGAAGGTTAATGAACTTAACTGCCTTGCCAACAATTCTGAACATACTCAACAACAAAAATTAAATATGACAAAAATAAAGTTATCCGTTAAGTAATTAAAACCTAATTCAATCTTAAATACGCAGTAACATTTTCAACGAGACAGGGTAGGCACAGAAGCTCCTGTCAAGTTGGTTTGAAGGTTCAATTCCATTTACACAATATTATAACAAGATGGGATAATATTATAATAAGATGGGTTGTAACGGCCGCTCTAATTAAACTTGATAGGGTAAGCGCGAGGGCTCCGACCAAGTTGATGAAAAATTCTCTCGACGGGAAGGAGACCAAGCGTGACATGCCAGTCAGTCCGAATAATAAAAAATCATACCTTAACGGAAAATATGTAACTGCAACGCAATGCAACAACTTAAACAAACTAAGGTTAAATACCAATTGCGGTTCACGTTTGCGTCTATTATGACAACGCGCGAGCTAGATCAATCGGGCTTACAATAATGTTAAGTCAAAAAACGTTTAAACTGATACCGATTAACGAATCTAACGCCCGGTCACCTTCCAGTCGATAGAATTTTCCCGCCACAATAAATTTTCAGAAATTTATCCCCCAAAATTCTTATCGATTGGAAGCCATGTTCTTAGAAACACAGTTGCCAAATGCGATAGCCCAGCCCTGCAGCAAATATATAATATTGTATTTACCTTATGATGTCTTTTAGCACACAGAATCTTTCTTTCTTGTTTTTATTTTTATTCATTTATTTACTTATTAATTCATTTATTAATATATTTATTTTAATTATTTTTGTTTTGTTTTCTAATAATATAAGATGTTACTTTCTTTCAAAGTTCCACCAGAATGCTGTCTTCTATTGTTGAAGTTGTTTATAATTTAGCAAAATTATCCACAAAGACCCGCGGTTCTCTTCTTGACTTACAAAACATCTAAGAGGCAACTGTTGTGGCAATGAACTGTCAATACGCTACTTTTAGGATGATAACAGTAAATCTAATGTTTATTTTAAAACGACATATTTATTCTGTACGTACACGACCGATATATAGGTCACGCACACACCTGTTTAATATAAACTACACGCCTCGTTGAATATGCCATGTCGATAAAGTAGAATGCTTGACATGTAACCGTTTACTCTATGTTTTTAAATTGCTGCCATTTATTCATCATTAAATATTTTTCTATACTGTTTTTTTATGTTTTCCGGCCAAAAGTTTAAATTTTGTGCATAAAGTGTTTTACATGTATTTACGATAAAAACTAAGTAGTTATTTATGATCGCGCCATATAAAATTTCACATGTAATCCTGTATAAAATCAGCTGTTTTTATGTAATTTTGTTGAACTTTCTGTCAGTAATTTATCAAAATTGCTATAGAATTCCAACTATATTTATTCTCTAGCGGTGCTGTAAGTTTGAGGCCATAATATTAAATAATAAACTTTACACGCATGTTTTTATGTACGTGACGCCCAAATTTCGCGTGAGCCGTTTAAATAACTAATTACTAGTTTCTTTACTGTTTATTTACTTATACATCTTCACTACTACATTTTCCTAATATTCACTGCTAAATTTTCCTATGATGACTACCTCTTTCATACCCAGTTGTCCCGGACCGTGCACCAACCAGTATGTACTTTTGCCGTCCGATAGTAAACCCGTTCATCCTAGATTTTGAACTAACCTTACCATAAAACTAGGTCAATGTAGTGATTCAGTTTCTATGGGACGATACTAATAGGCGATACCAATGGGCCCGCAACCCTTCATGCTTCATCTTCCTTATTTCTTTCTGTATTATACAAGAATTTAATGCAACCGAGCTAAGATTTTTTGAATTCGAAGCAATCGAGAATAGGAAACTCTTGGTTAAAACCACCCATCTACTTTACCGTTATCACGTGCATATCGTTTCAAAGCGTTTATATTAGCTGGTGGTTTGAGTTAATTATCCGAACTGAAAAACTCATCTTTGTGACCGCGATGTTTGAAGGAATTTACTTGCAAAAAAGAGGATTTTTATACCATTATGCCGCCACACCCACTTTGAGAATTATTATGAGCACATGGAATATTGCTACTTATACAGTTATTAGAAAGAACTACATCAGAATTTGAAAGAATTTGTTCAAAGTCAATAACAACTGACCCACCAGAATAATCCTGTAGTAGTCTGTTTCCTTTATCGTCAATGTCACCAGTGTTGACTGTTCGACCTTCAGGTGCCACAAGTTCGCCAGCAGGCCTGCTTTCAAAGGTTACACTCGTCGGCTTTTCATTTACGACGGACCTCTCGTATTACGCCTGTTCTCTTCATTGTCCGTTGTTGTCAGACCAGCCCGCTTCTCTTATTACAACCTCTCGGCAAGCGTAGAGAATTAAATTCTTTATAAAATTGTCAACTTTACATGTACTCGCTCAGCCACCGTACAAAAACAGACAGAGAGCTGCACGAGAATTTTCAGCTTTTTATGCAAGTTTGACAGACTGTTTACCGATATCAAATTTAACTAGCTACAGGCTTGTATAAACTCGGGTACCAATTTATAACGAAAAGAGCGAGGGCGTATCGGTTCCATAGTAACAGACGTGACGTTTGATTTCTCTAAAAATAAATCAAATTATTTTAAAAGAAAAATAATTTTTATTATGAAAGGTATACTGTTCATAGAACTGATAGCACTTTCACAAGTACTTGTTGCTTGAATGCTGATAGTGAATACAATAAAAAGGCTGTTGCAAATTTCTTTTGATTTAAGAAATAAGAAGTTCCCAAACGTGGTTTATCCTAGAATAACCCGAGTTTTGAGTTCTTATTTGTAAGAATATATCACGAAGGCCATAGGCTGAGTGATATATTGTTTCGCATAAGAACGAAAATTCTCGGGCCATTCTACGATAAATCACACTTGGTAATTTACTATTTCCATTCTAACATGACATACTAGTATCAACAATGTTAAGAAAAAATGGTAGCTACTTTTTACAACCTTGGATCGGATGAAGTCATTGCACACGAGTGGTTTATTGCAGAATAACCCGAGATAGATTTTGCTCTACATGTATGTAGGTATTTGCTGGTCGTGTTTGAATTAACATTATTATTTGACAGATTGTGATATGAAATTTGTTTTATGTTGATCAGGTAAATTTTGATGGGATCGTTGATGAAGAAGTGGATGTTACAGATGATAAAAAGGTGAATCAAGTTGGACTTAAAGTTCAACATTTTACATTTATTTCACTTTTACAGGACAAAGCATTGAATATGATAATGTATGTTTAATATTGTTATGGTGAAGTGTTGAAAAACTTTGCTCATTATACCTTATACAATTTCACGGCTACTAAACGCTAGCGCCACCACCAAATTGTGGTGTTAAGGAAAAGAGCTATCGACATTTCCGTGGTGCAGCTATCGCCCGTTTCTATTTGTAAACACGTGAGTAAAATTTATATTTTATCTTATATTTTGGTTGATAGAACTTTTTTTCGAAAATCGGATAATGTAGTTCCGTGTAACAACACTTTTACTAGAGATTGGCTGTAATTTCATTAAAATATTATGCAAATTGTGGTGACAGGAGCTTTTCTCCCGAATTTGACAGTGGCATATTTTCATATCGGCTAGTATTCGAACACCATTCCTATGATGGACTCACTGTAAGAACATACCTGCGCATGCAAATCATGTAGAATTGAATTACACGTATTCCCATACACAAAAGAATTACGAAAAACACAGTAAAAAGTTAAAACACAACTATTTTTGAAAATGGTGGCGCTATCACTCAAGTGGTGGCGCTATACAGTAGTGGTGGCGCTGTTGTATATGATTAGTGGCTGATATATTCAATTTTAATATATGAAAATGTCTGACTGCAAGCCACGGAAATTTCTACAATAATTGATGTTATCAATCTATCCCACACTACACCCAAATTACGTTACTCAACAAAATACATGTAGTAACCTCTACATGATCGCAAAATAATCTACATGTATGTGGATTCAGACTGTACATCTAAGCTCTATTGATTAATCACATTTAATCGATTGGAATTGAAAATGTACTGTACTCACTTTTCAGAAAGAATTGTGAAAGTAAGGTCTTTTGTTTACAATGCATGCAAACGACGTATAAAAACAAAGGCAAGTAACTTTCAAAATCTTAATATAACAAATAAATTCTACACAAATCTTTGTTTGAAATAAAAGTATTGCTACTATTTTTCATGACCTGAATATAAAGTACACTTACGTTTGTATTTAGGTAGAATATTTAAAGGTTAGAAATAATTCTACATTAACATTTTAAACAAAGGAAAATATTTACTTTGACTACAAGAGTCCCAAGGGTCTGTGAGTATTTTGTTCTTTTTTTTTTCTTGGATAGAGAATGTTTCATAAAGGTAAATAAACTATGATCGTGTTTTTCTTTCTTTAATGACATAATTCCTTGCAGGAAAATTATCAGTTAGAGAATGTTAGTATTTGTTTTGTTCCGGATGCGTCAGCAGTTCGTATTACTGAATGCCGTAACAGCGCCACCACTACTGTATAGCGCCATCACTAGAGTTATAGCGCCACCACTTTTAAAAATCCTGGAATATTTCTTCTAACCCGAGATTCTATTATTCATGGTGTGTGCATATATAGTTATTTACCATTTCTACACCATTTGCATGCGCAGGTATGTTCTTACAGTGAGTCCATTCATCGGAATGGTGTTCGAATACTGGCTGATATGAAAATGTGCCACTGTCAGATTCGGGAGAAAAGCTCCTGACACCACAATTTGCATATTATTTTAATGAAATTACAGCCAACCGCTAGTTAAAGTGTTGTTACACGGAACTACATTCTCCGAATTTTGAAAAAAGTTCTATCAATAAGAATATAAGATAAAATATATATTTTACTCGCGTGTTTACATGTAGAAACGGGCGATAGCTGCACCACGGAAATGTAGATAGCTCTTTTCCTTATCACCACAATTTGGTGGTGGCGCTAACGTTTAGTAGCCGTGAATTTGCCTTTGGCAGCACAAAAATTTAGTGGCTTTTTCAGAATGGATTTTGGTACAGGTTTGATTTTGCACAAATTTAAATTTCCAACGACATAATACAGTTGAAATTCATTACCACTAATTTGCTTATCTCAACATTCTGGCTATCTGGAGGACATTTTAAAGTCCTGCTAGAAAAACATGTGCACAAAATACCATTTTAAGACGAATTTCATTTAGCTTGAAGAAAAACCCTTGGTCCTTTGTACTTCAAGCAAGTTTCCATTTTACTTTAAATTTAGAGGCTTTCCAGGACAAAACTTGCTAAAATAAACTTAAAGTTTTAGTTATTTTAATTATAATCCAGTTACAGGTCGTGTGTTGAATATGGGCAATAAATGAGGTATTTATAACTAATGATAAAATAATTATGTACGTGTACCGTACATATGCCAATCAATTTTGCAGAATACAACAAAATAAAACTTGTTGCTGTAAATTATTTCCCTTCAATGGAAGTAATGTAATGTGTTTTCTGATAGTATTTTACATGTCAATATTTTAGAGCTGTACATGTTTGAAAAGAAATTAAATGGCTCAGTATACCAAATATTTATCGAAATGGTTGCTTTAATTGCTACTCTTATGTTTAAAAGTTTCTGGGCCTATATTGGTGGCAACTTAAATCAGCAATTGAATATTAATGTGGAGATTCATTTTGGAGTAAAAGACTTTGACCACAAATAATGCCACAATAAAACTATTGCCAGAAGTGTTGCTCTGTAATTATCAGTGACATTGAAAGAATACCAAACATTTGCCTCACAGATCCTTCATTTTTGATGGCAAGCTTAAAGCCATTATTGAACTCGCTCAACAACTGACCACATTTGAGAAGATCCCAGTGAGGCTTGAATCTTCAACCTTCTGAACAAAAGGCGGATACTTAAACCAGTAGGTTATAGTGTAAACTAAATTATTTAGTCTGACAGTATACATATTAAATATTTTGGAAATATAGTTGTCTTTAGTTTGAAGAATAGAAAATTGAAGAAGAGTACACAGGAATGAAAAGTAATTGCCAGTTTTCTTGGCTTTTAAGGCTCTGTCAAGGAAAATGAAATAAATGATCGAGTATTTTAGGCTTAAAGTGGAAACTATTGAAGTAATGTTAATTGTTTGCCATTTAAGGTTTCTCTGTACCAGTTGGAGATGACAATCAAGACAGGACAGGAACAGGTCTTCAAGCAATGTATGAGGGACTATATAGAGGCAACAAATGCTGCGCCCGGATGCTTAAAGTATGTACAGCTGAACCTAAAGATCACCTGCTTCCAAACTCCATTAGTTTTATTTCCAGTTTAAACATTTACAGTGTATTTCATCCAGGGAATAAAGACAAGCTGCTGATGGAAACACATTTTGGCTGTCCTATGGGTAGTGTTTATAGACAGGGTTGACTAATGTATGACCTTGTTTCAGATACAGTTGTGTTACTTTAAGCGTTACATTTAAGTTGGAAGAAAGGCCTATGAGTATAAATCATGTTTAAAATCAAATGTACCACTCTCACTGAAGGTGGAGGTCTATAAATTTGATGTTGTCGGTCTGGCTGTTCATCCATCTGTCTGTCTGTGAGTGCATGTGTGCTTGCAGCTGTCTGTTCAAAATTGAAAATGCTTATGATTAAAAGAGTATTTCAGTTTGAATTACCAAACTTGCATAATGATTAAGCATTTGACCTTTGCTCACATTTAGAAATATACTCCTTGTGTCAGGAAAAGCAGTTTTTCCCCTTGATTTAGAAAAAAGAAGGATTTTTACTGTATGTAAGTAACCTATTGATGGATCTTTATGAAACTACATGTACATGTACACAAATGTAGATCACTAAAGGGCGGTGTGTTGTACATCTTTCATCAGGATCTCTCCAGTAACTGCATAGTTGTTGCCCTTTAATTGTTTTAAAATCCATGATTCCAACAAACAAAGAAACCCATTTATGGATCTTCATGAAACTTAATACAAGTACAGTAAAGACTGTCTTAGTGACCCCCTGTTTTCAGCAACTATCTGTCTACAGTGACCATTTTAATTTCCTCCCAAAGAATTTTTGCATTAAACTTGGCTTGTTTGTAGCGACTCCTTGTCTGATGTGTACAGTGACCATGGTTTTCTCCCCCAAAACAGTATTTTGGACCTTTATAATGACCTTATACCGAAGGACAACCAGCAACCATACTTGATCTTTTGTTGTATTTTGTGGCCATTGCTGTGCAAACTATCATCATTTCATTTGCATACAATATTGTTTTTGTGCAATCTAACCTTTTAAAATCTGCATTTAATGTCCTAATTACATGTGAAGGTGTCAAACATCATTCGGATTCTCGACCAGCAGATGTTATTGTCGCATAATTTCAGTTTTAAGCTCTTTCTTTCACTGTAGAAAACGGATGCCTAGAACGTATCATGATCCAATCAAAATATTGTTAGTAACCTACAAATGTGTGGATTGTTTGGGCTCAATGCTACAGTATTTGAGTCATCACAGTGGCTGGTACATCTTTCCTGGGTATGCATAGCCCAACCTACCTTTTTGACTATGGATCAGTATATATGTATGTGAAAACAGGAATAATATTGTTCTATTGGACTTCTCCACCAGAGCATGTCCGACATCAAGGCCTTTCACAGCTAGATTGTATATAATGACTCCCTGTCTCTAGTGACCTTTTTGAAATGCTCCGAAGATTGGTCACTGTAGACAGTCTTTACTGTAAAGATAACTATAGGGTGGTTGTGTACAGACAGTTATTGCCCTTCATTTGTTGTATCTTTCAAAACATAATCCCCTCATTCACAGAACAACTTCTGTGGCATGGAATATAAATTCACTGAATTGGCTTGTTTTCCAAGTTTTCCGCTTTCCACCTTTCCAACTTCCGAGGAAAGATAAGGAAATATTTCTCTATGCAAAACTAATAATATCTTTATTACATATGCACCTATTCTTATTTTTATGCCCCCGGCATCTACTGATGCAGGAGGCATATTAGTGATTGTCCTGTCCGTCCGTTCATTCGTTCGTCTGTCCTTCCATCCGTCAGTATGAGGTTAACCAAATGGGACTTTTTCGTCTAGCATCAATACCCCGTACTAGAATGACTTGATACTAATGCAGATGTAACCCGTGACCATTCCTCATCTTCAGACATCACCTGACCTCAGTTTGACCTTGAACTTGACCTCGTTTTGGACTTGGGTTGCTTTGTATCGACAAGGATGCCACCGGGAGCATCAAGCGTTTATTGAACGCAGCTTCTTGTTTATTTATTAATGAAGTGTGATTTACTATGAGTTCAATTGAAAATATTCAAGTTAATTACCATTTTGATGCAATAGCACACATTTAAGTGATGTCACAAATGATATAATATAAAAATTGAAGGTCAATATGGAAAATGCTGATTTCTCAGTTGTTATTGTATCAAAGTACTTAGATTTGTGATACTACTAGTGATAATTTTCACAACTGGTCAGCTGTTTTTAATGTGATGTTTTCAGTGTGACAGTAAGAAGCTTCAAGGACTCGAACCAGTTCACCATGTATGAAGTCTGGACCAGTGAAGGACAGCAGACCAGGTTTGTCATTAAATGAGCCGCACCATGAGAAAACGAACATAGTGCATTTGTGACCAGCATGGATCCAGACCAGCCTGCGCATTCATGCAGTCTGGTCAGGAATCAATGCTGTTTGCCCTCAAAGCCCATTGCAGTTAGAGAAACTGTTAGCAAACAGCATGGATCCTGACCAGACTGCGCAGATGCAACAGTGCCATTGTAATAAATTTATTCACAGGTTGCGATAAATTCATAAAATGATTATCATTTCCGTACGCCGAATCCAGGCTTTATTCTATGCTTTCCAGATAAATGATGCTACGCCATCACTTCCGGGTTATCAAACGTGCAGAACTACCTTAATAATGACAATGGACAGCTTTCAGTTGTGTCATAATTGAACTTCTGACAGTTTTCAGTGGTCTTACAGAACTTTTGCCACTCTCAGTGATCAAGCAAGCAGCTTTTATATCAGTAAAGAACTCTGCAACTAGATAGTCTGTCAAGAAAATTAATTAGTAACACTAAACATGATTATGATTATTTATATGACAAGGTACAGGTTATATGTAAAGAGGTATTTTAAGAGTGGTCGAGTTTTTAACTCTGATATTTGGGAACATTAGGTTGTCAAATATGAAAGCTGTGTTTCAGAGATTTTTTTCTTTTATTCTTATAACATAGCCTCAGTTTTCTTTTTCATTAAGTCATGCAGAGTCAGCTGCTGGTCAAGCGTTTAAGAAGAGTTTGAGCGAGAATACACAGGACCCTGGACAGGCGAGTTCTGTGAGTATACCAGCAACATGGTGGCAAAGGGACCAGTAAAGGGGCCAGGTGTTAGTCAAGGTAGGAACCAGCAGACTGAAGATGGGAACCAGAAGACAAATGTAGCTCTAGTTAATCTTAACCATCAGTTGTTGTTCACTTTTATTATACACAATATCAGGTTTTTATTTATAATATCATATCTATATATTATATATATAATTGATGAATGTTTCCCACCAGATGTAGTTGTTTGGTTATGTGCCAAATGAAAGAGCACAGTCTTAAAATATAAAGTATTAAAATAAATACTCAAAAAAAGTATATTATCTGTGTGTTTAGATTCAGTATGTATGGATTACATATGTAAAAATTGTTCGTTCTTGTCAGTTATATATATTTGATAATGAACTTGTCCATCTTTCAATTTGGACAGTACCATTGCTTACCAAAAAGATACTGACTGAATGGCAAACAGTGTAATCTTGATTAGACTGCCTGGATATGCAAGATGATCTTCACTGGTCACAAAGGAAGAATTGATCGTATTAAGCACGATAAGGGTTAAATCCTAATGATAATGAATCAGCATTCAAATTAATAAATACTAGATTTTAATGGACACACACACAAGAAAACATTACACTCTTGCAGATGGATTTGAACACATTTTAAGGCATTAAGATCATAAATGTTTTGTTAAACCTGTGCTATGTTATTTTTGGAAATTTATTACAACAACCTTGTAGAGTTTCTAAAATGCTTGTTAATTTTTGAAGTCAGCATTGTCAGAAAAAGGACCAAATTTTTATTTTAAGGGTGTTGTAGAAATGTGACCAAAACATCACCATGACAACTAAGTTATATTACATGTGTTACTTTTACAGCCAGTGTTTGCCTATTTCTATCTTGCAGTGTAAAAATTGGACAATATAATTTTCATTCATATTATAAAACTGTCAGGTATGCCTGTCTCTTGTCTCTTGCTTATTGTTTATGAAAATGATAGCTTTTGGATCAGTTCAGTTTTATGTTGTTTGAAAGGACCTTTTTATATATATACATTTATATATGTTTACATACAATTTATTATTATAAGGCATTTTATTGTTATGTTTATCTGTTAGATGTATCTTTTACTCATATGATAGTCTGTCTTTTTTAGTGGAATGTGCTTTAAATACCTTTATTCTGCCACATTTCAGAAACAAATATTTTCACAAGCCGGCTTCAGAATAAAAAAATGTTTTGTTCTTTTAAATTACCTTTAATTTATTTTATAGTTACCTTACAGTGTTGATGTTGTTTGTCATTCATGTAGTAAGATTGATTATGCAATAAATAGTTCTCCAGATAACTTTTATATGCTCATCCTTTGTCATTGTGATAGTTTGTATGCCTATAAAAGTCTGAACCCCTGTTATAACTTAAGAACGGACAAGGTGGCTCTGTGGTAAAATACTGGACTAAAACACCATGTGTAGCAAGATCAACCCCAATCCTCCAACTAAAACTGCTAACTTTCTTTGTGATGAGTACTAGTACATTGTGTTGATACTTTACACCTGCACATTAAACAGGAACTCTTCTGGATTGAAATCTCTTCTTTGTCTTTCACTGTGCTCCAGGCAAAATAGGAGTCCCTCCTTTTTGTAGCTGTTTGTCATTTAAAAGAAAAGGTGGATACATGTGTATACATCTAGTAATTTAGGCTGAGTTAAAAAGCTTTTATCGCAGTTGCACAACTGTTTCTTTATAGCAACTCTGTACAAAACATTCTGTCCTTTTCCGGTACAAATTAAGGATACTGAACTTTAGCCTACAAAAAGTGTTAAGTACTGAAGAGTACCAATTATTGATGATTTTAAATTAGCTACAAAAACAGAAAATCAGTCATCCTAAGCTAAAACAGGTTTATAAAAAGAATTATCCAAAGTAACAACACCAACAAGAAAAAGTCTATACCCCTTATATAAGACCACAGCTTGAATATTGTAGAACTGTCTGGCACCCTGGGCAAAAATATAAGAAAAAAAAAACGACACGCTCACCTGAGTAACACTTCATAACAGTGTAAACATGTTTTACCTAGTGATTTCATGGAGACAAATATTCTGACCAATTTTCATGAAGAGTGGACCAAAAATGTGGCCTCTTGAGTGTACACAAGCATTTTCTTTGAATTGACCTAGTGACCTCATATGACCCAGATTCGAACTTGTCCAAGATTTCATGAAAACAAACATTCTGACAAAGTTTCGGGAAGATTGGAGCAAAACAGTGGCCTCTAGAGTGTATACAAGCTTTTCCTTTGATTTGACCTATTGACCTAGTTTTTGACCCTACATGACCCAGATTTGAAATCACCCAATACTTTATGATACCAAACATTCTGACCAAGTTTTATGAAGATGGAATAAAAAATGTGCCCCCTAGAGTGTAAACAAGCTTCTTCTTTGATTTCAAATCAAAGCATAAATGAAACCGCTATATGGCTGAAAGGGCCAATATAGAAAAGTTTTCCTCTTGTAGAGGCAGTAACTTGAGAACCCATGACGGAATCTAGTCGGTTTTCGAAAGGAACCGAGATATTATTGTGACTTAAGTTGTAGTGTAGTTAAAATTCATGTAAAATGGCACTTCTATCGTGTTTGGCTCTGTCAGGGGTCAATCAGGGACCGTAACTCCGGAACCTATGATTGGATCTGCCAGATTCATCCTGGAATCCAAGTTCTGTTGTTGTTAAAGATATTTTGCAAGTTTGTATCGTGAAGTCTATATGGCTGCAAAAGCCAAAAATAGCAATTTTTGGCCCAATAAGGGGCCATAACTCGAGAACCATTATGGGATCTGGCCAGTTTTTGAAAGGAACCGAGATATGCCAATACAAGTTGTGTGCAAGTTTAATTAAAATCAATTGCAATATGTGGTCTATCGTGTTCACAAGGCAAAAATAGCAAATTTTGGCCTTTTAAGGGGCCATAACACTGAAACCCATGATGGAATCTGGCCAGTTTTCGAAAGAACCGAGATATGCCAGTACAAGTTGTGTGCAAGTTTTATTAAAATCAATTGCAAAATGTGGTCTCTATCGTGTTTACAAGCCAAAAATAGCAAATTTTGGCCCTTTAAGGGGCCATAACTCTGGAACCCATGATGAGATGGCCAGTTTTCGAAAGGAACCGAGATATTATGCCTATACAAGTTGTTTGCAAGTTTTATTAAAATTGATTGCAAAATATGGTCTCTATCATGTTCACAAGAAATGGTGGATGGACGGAGGGCGATCACAAAAGCTCACCCTGTCACTACGTGACAGGTGAGCTAAAAATAGAAAGAGTGCAAAGAGCCACAGCAAGATATATATTTGGCGACTTCTCTAGTGGTGTAACATCAATGCTAAAACAACTCAAATAGCCAACACTTAAAACAGCACAGAAACCAACTATCTCTAAGCGTGATGTATACAATTACAAACAACATAGTTATTGCAGATCACAGTGAGCTAGAAATCTTAATTATTATATATCCTATCATATTCAAGAACTGGGCATCAGATGACCTCTTTCTTTTCCCATCGGATCAGACTCTAGAATGACCTGCCATATACTATGAAGGTCAGTGACAGCCTACAAAGCTAGCCTAACCTCTTACATGTACTAACAACATTAGAAGATACTTTTGTTTTTAACGTTTCACATTTTAACAATATCTTGTAATATAGTCTTGATACTGTCCTCTCAAAAAAATTCACAAATAAAAAATGGCAGGATGTAATAATGAAATTCGGTTTTAATCAACTTATTAAAATCCCAACACGAATAACAAAACTAAGTTCTACTATTATTGATCATATATATACTACACAATGTGAATATATAAGTGAAATATTGGTGCCAAACTACAATATCAGTGATCATTACCCAATATGTTTCACGAGATCGATGAAACACACTAATGAAAATCAAGATAGTCACAAAACAATAACGTACAGGTCTTTCAAAAAGTTTGATGAAGCCAGTTTTCGGGACGACTTATCAACTGCACCATTTCACTTGATAGAAACATTCTCTGACCCCAATAAATCACTACATTTTCTTTATTCTATATTAAACAACATCCTGATAAAACATGCACCTATGAAAACGAAAAGGGTAAAACGCGTCATACAACCTTCGTGGTTTACAGAAGATATCAAAAAAGCAATTATTCAACGGGATAAGCTACATAAGGATAAAAAATTTAATGAATACAAGATTTTGCGGAACAAAATTTCATCCATGATAAAGAAAAGTAAAAAGAATATATATAACATTTCAATAAAAGATAATAAAAATCCAAGCTATTTGTGGAAAAATATAAGAAATATATCAAATAACAATACAGAAGAAAATGGCATATCATTGCCATCAAAACTGGTTATCAATGAAAACATTATCGATGAGCCTTCAAATATATTGAATGCACTGAACAGTCATTTCATTAATATATCAAATATCGTTAAGAAGACAGAATTTGTAACAAATAATTTCTCAATTTTGGAAAAGTATCTAGACAACAAATTGAAGTTTAACATATTTAATATTGAACCAATATCGGCATTTGAAGTTAAAAAAATTATAGATAAATTAGATACTAATAAATCAACGGGATTAGACGGCATTGGTCCTAATATACTTAAATATTGTGATGACTATATCACGTCTGCAATTGCTTTTTTGATAAACAAAAGTATCGATATATGTACGTTTCCAGATTCTTTAAAAGATGCATTTGTTGTTCCAGTATTTAAACAAGGAAACAAAGATCCAAACAACTATCGCCCTATCTCAATTTTACCGACAATATCTAAAATATTTGAAAGACATATAGCGATTCAAATGCAATCTTTTTTCAAAACATTTAACATCATTCACGAAACTCAGTCAGGATTTAGACCCAATCATTCATGCCATACAGCTCTTACGCGATTAATAGATGCCTGGTTAAAAGACGTAGATTCTGGAAAATACGTAGGTGCTGTATTTCTTGACTTAAGGAAAGCATTTGATCTTGTTGATCACTCTATTTTGCTACATAAACTAAGATTATATAAATTTACAGATAGTACAATTAAATTATTCCAGTCGTATTTATCCAACAGGAAACAGTTGATTAAAGTTGGTAACTTCAGATCCGAACAAATGACAGTTAGTTCCGGCGTTCCACAAGGGCCAATTCTCGGTCCCCTGTTATTTTTACTTTATATCAATGACATAGCATTATCAACAAACGAAGGTAATATTGATCTATACGCTGATGACTCGACAATATATGAATCTGATTATGATATGAAAATTGTTGAAAGTAAACTCCAAGAAAATTTAGATAAAATCGAAAAATGGTGTTTTTCAAACAACATGCTGTTACACCCATCAAAAACAAAATGTATGCTTATAAGTACAAAACACAAGAAGCGCAACTGCAGCAATTTGAACTTAACTATTGGTGGATCTATCATAGAAAATGTAACAGTTCAAAAAGTTTTAGGAATCTATATCGACAATACACTTTCGTGGAATATACAAATAGATAAAATATGTTTGAAAGTTAATTCAAAAATTGCACTATTGAAGAGGATTGTATATTTTTTAACAGAGGATATGAAAAAAAATTTTTCTACAATGCATATATTTTGTCTGTTTTAGATTACTGCTGTACAATTTGGTCTACATGCAGTAAAGGCTCATTAAATAAGATTTTTGCACTTCAAGGAAGAGTTGCTAGGATTGTTTTAAATAAAGAACTGCAGACAAATAAATCCGAAATGTTAAAAGAACTCGGATGGATGAAATTTTCTGATCGGTGCAAATACCATACTGGAGTAATGATATTTAAAACTATAAAAAGTCTGGTACCATCTTACATATCTGATATTGTAACATTTTCCAGCAATGAAATTTATGGCCTTAGATCAGTTGTACATAATGATATTTTAATACCTAAATGTCGCACGAATTATATGAAAAGATCATTTGGCTATAATAGTGCTAAAGTATGGAATATCATTCCACAAAATATTCGTTGTGTGGATTCACTTACTTCTTTCAAAAGCAAGTACAAAAGATACTTATTAGGACCTGAATAAGCTACACCTTTTTTTTCTCTGCAATTGCTATTTATTTATTTTCTTTTAATGGGTGAATGCATATCTGAGTGATTTTACTTTTTATGATTGTATACATATTTTTTTCTAATTAAATGGAGTGTTTGTCAAGAGTGAATGCTGTATTTAAATGTTTATCATTCTAATTCTGTCTTATATTATAATTAGATAATTGGTTTTAATCTATTTTTGTGTGTTGAACTGTTTTTATTAATATTACAGAAGGCCACATTGAAATTTAAGATGTTTAATATGTTCTAACACTGTTATATCTTTATGTGTTACCTTCTTTAAATAAAGTTATTATTATTATTATTATTATTATAACTTTTATCAAAAAATGAGATTTTAGATCTTCTGCTCCAAGTTCGTGCCATCACACACCTCCGAGCAACGCCGTACCAGTGGCTTAAAGAATCGCTCCTAACTTTTATAAAAACTTATTGATCTTCATAATTTTGTTAAACAAATGTGGACTATTAAAAGGATACTAGTAGGCTCTAAATCTTGGTTGAACTGTTTGTTTGTTTGGGGCTTTTTTTTTGCTCGGTTTCTGGGGTTTAATAAACTTCGGATTGTCTCAGTATTCCAATTACGGTATTTACTATGATTCTTTATAACATTAGTTCCTTGATGCCTTATTTTCTCATAATAGAATCTTGAGTCTAGAACCCCTTAGAATATACGCCACTCCTTGGGTTCTACCATGCGGTCTCCCTGTTAGTAGTCCCCTTAACAATATATTGAGCTAAATTGGCGGATTTGTTATAATAATTAAGCCGAATCCTGTTAAAAAGATATGCACGTAAACTAAATTCCATCATTTTATGTCAAGAACTTGAGGGGATCAATAGCATATAACAGATTTTAATGAGACTTTTAAAACATTTGGCGTCGTGTTTACATCATGACGTCTTGAAAATTACGTCACTGACAACATTTTACGTAAGCGCCATGGCAACAAATGACGTTACAGCTGGCCTGCAGATGCAAGACATGGAGGTGCTGGCGTGTCTGTCAGTAGTAAAGTAGATCTACTGAAGGAAGAAAAATAGAGAAAAAAACAATGTGTACAGTACCAGGGATAGCCGAGTCGACGTATAAGATGTGCTACAGGGGTGAGATACCACGCATGCCGTTCATCAGATACAAAACATTGCCCTGTATGTATCCAGCTGAATCTAAAATGTCATACAGGTAGGCTTCTTCATTTCCGTACACGATTTTTTTCCTTCAACGTAATAAGTGGTCGTAATAATGTTAACAGAAACAGGGTAAATTAGTGTAAATGAAGCACCAGGGTAGTTGGACCACAGAGATATTTTCAATATGGGTTTGTTATTTTTCTATATTTTAGATAAGGTATAACCCACATTGAGAAATCCGGCAAATACAAGTATCGCGTTTAAGTGCTTCCAGGATGATTTGCCAGAAGGTCGAAATGTGATTTAAAATTGTCTAAAATTACGAAAAAAATCCTTAAAGTTATATAAATTAAATGTTTACTATAGCCTGCTGCAGAAGTAACTGATTCTATGATTCCACGAGTATCCCAAAATAACTATAATGAAAATAATTATTTTTTTAGACACATGAAGACATACGACATTTCTAAAACATTAACATGAAATCGGAAGTTTCTAACAAAATAAAACAAAAAATAAATAAAGATAATTATCTAATTCGATTCTGATTTTATTCTGACCCACCCACTAACTAAAAATTGCAATTTGTTAGAATTAACATAAGTTTGGTTGTTTATCAGACTACATTATACGCCCGTTCATTTCCCTAAGTTATATCCTTACTACGGTGTTCCGTTTGGACAATCGTGACTTTTTATTTAATACTAAACCGCGGATGCACGATGGTACGATGACGAAAACGCGATGGCACGATGATGAAACAACGATGGTACGATGGTGAAAACGCGATGGCACGATGACGAAATCGCGATGGTGCGATGGTACGATGGTGAAATAATGTCGATGTAATATCGCGTTTTCATCATTGTACCATCGCGTTTTCACCATCGTATCATCGTACCATCACATTTTCATCATCGTACCATCGCGTTTTCACCATCGTGTCATCGCGTTTTCATCATCGTACCATCGCGTTTTCACCATCGTACCATCGCATTACCACCATCGTACCATCGCATTTTCACCATCGTACCATCGCTTTCCGGTGGTAATGCGCAGTGGTACAGTATATGTGTCAGTAAAATACAGGCTTGATACAATCTCATTTTCACATTACACTATGAACCTTCTACATCCTAACAAGAATAAGCCGAGTTTGAATTATACCATGTGAATATTACACCCAGATTTTCATTTACTGTCATGCATACATGAAATACAAAGGACGTGGCCTTGAAGATTTTACAGTTTTAATGAACTGAGCACTGAACATTTTGTAAAACATTTTGCAAAACAGCAGAATCTAAATGGTTAATTTCTTCTCACAAAATGCATTGAGATACATTCATCTATTGTTGACAAAAATACAAGTGTACGGGACTACACATTTCTAACCGGAAGGCGATGGTACGATGGTGAAACCACGATGGTACGATGATGATAACGCGATGGCACGATGGTGAAAACGCGATGGTACGATGGTGAAAACACGATGGTACGATGGTGAAAACGCGATTGTACGATGATGAAACCACGATGGTACGATGATGATAACGCGATGGCACAAAGGTGAAAACGCGATGGTACGATTGTGAAAACGCGATGGCACGATGGTGCGATGGTGAAAACGCGATGGTACGATGATGAAAACGCGATATTACATCGACATTTCACCATCGTACCATCGCACCATCGCGATTTCATCATCGTGCCATCGCGTTTTGCTACAATATACGTAATTCTTCAACTGTCCTTTAAGTAAGTAATGGATACATCCCATGAAATTCCACAGAAAAAAAGGGTTTTTTTAACATTGAAAATAATGAAAATATTACCCGAAAAAAAATGAACTTTTTCGCTTATAACAACAAAATATCTGTTACTTTTCGATACTACATCAGCGTTCCTTGGAGTATTTCAACGCCTTCGTCTATAATTTTCAAAGCGTGACACGGTGTTGTGCATGGAATATTCGTGCGCTGCCTACATAAATGAAACGAAGGCCCTTTACATCGTGTTTCAAAAATAAACATAATTTTCTTGTAGACAAGGTGAACAGAGTGAGTTTGGACGGAAAAGAGTAGCTCAGCATATACCGCATCCACCTGCGCTCCCAGCTCCCGCCAAGCCACGCCCTGTTTCTGGTGTAAAGTTGCCATGTACAAGCAGAAGCTTGCAAAACATAGTATGTACTTTTTGCTTTGCTATGAAACGAACACCATAAACGAACTAGTTTCATTTTAATTATTATTTGTTTAATACAGTTAGTTTGCGGATTAGTAAATGGATGTTCTAAGGATATTGTAGTATTTTTTTATACTTATATAATTTCTGTAAAAAATACGGCTTTTATTACACAAGTAAATACGAACAAGCAGAAAACAAATTCCGAATTGTATTGTACATGTAGCCGGACTACTTTCATTGTCTGACCGTTCTATTAGTAGCGCGCGCAAAAAAATCAGTTCCATTTAACACGAAGACAACCATGCTGTATGCTAGTAGTTATATAGTTTATTACATTAAAGGTGACTGACACGAAATTTGGACCTATGGACATGGAAACAATGGAAAAACTTTACAACAAATATAGATACACCACGTTCGCACAAAAGGCAGCAGCCGAATGCGATCTACAACTTGAAAAGGTATTTATTCTTGAGAGAAAGAAAAAAAGCGTTGATAACTTTAAAACTCTACGAGCTGATTTTGTTTTCGAAAAAGTAAAATAAGTCAAATATTTTTAATATCAGATTTATATTAATTGTACATCTAGACATACTGGACACTTTGGGCCATATTCTTTTCACAGTGAGTACTCTGAACACTTCTAAAGTTTAAGCGTAGTCTTCTAAATTGCTGTCAAAGGTATAATGTAGTAGATTGTTCAGTAAGCTCTGGTACTCACTGCTGTTATGGAACCAATAATTACTTTTCCATTTTTGTACTTGCTCTGTCTGCACCAGGTTTTAGTAATAACCAGTCCGTATTTCATAACAGTCACTCTTTTTCACTCCATAGACATAAAGAGTATACGTGCAGAATGTTCCTATGACAACATGGGACGGTGTTCTTAAATTCTAGAGTGCTCTTCTGAATTGTTTTCAGAGGAATTAAATAGCTTGAATATTTGGTACCCAGTCCTTTAGAGTATCCATAGTGGATAAGAAAAAAGATCTGCTTTCCATTGTTGTAAATATTTACCCCGTGGCAGTTCTGTCTGTACCAGGTTTAGAACAGTCCGAACAAGTTCTTAACATCTAAGAACATTACTCTTTTTTACTTCAGTAAATGAAAGTTTGTGCAGACTCGTTTGAGTAGTCAAAGGGATATCGCCAATGTTTTAAAATAATAAAAAATATACTAGTAATAATTATTGTACGTCTGAACATATACAACTTTAAATTGATTACCATTTTTTTCTCACAGCCCGAACCACCCACCTCTTTGGACCCGAAGGCGGACATGGTTAGACTCTATGCAAAACGGTACGAGGCGAGTACTGAAGAATGGCAAGATGCCGTGTTGTGGGACAGGCTGCAGTCAAGATACCCAACGAACCAGCATAGAAGTCCGCGTAAGAAGAAGTTGCTCAACAACAGGTGAATAGTATTTGACTGTTTTTCCTCTTGGTCATGTCGGGCATCTGCTTTCCGTAAACTCATAAACATTACAAATATTGTGAAACAGTACTTGAACATTATTACCTTAGTTTCCTGACTACAGTCTTCTGTATAGAAGGAAGTACATGAAGTGTAAATAAAGATGGTAGGGTGACTTCGGCCTAGAAAGTCCACTATTTCTAGGGGTAACCCGGACCCAATTTTTAACAAGGCATGTTATATACCGAAATGTTCGTAAAAGTTTCTAGATTCTGAAAGTGCCGGTGTAATGAAGTATTTCGACCCCCATAGAATAATGACCCCCCGGTCATTATTCTATAGAAAAAGTGACCCCCCCGGTCATAGTATTATGACCTCCAGATCATAGTACTATGACTCCCCCACGTGAAGTAAACTGAACCTCACGAAGAATATTGACTCCCATAAAAAAACGACCCCCGGTCATTTGGTCAAATTTAGTGATAACTCATGTATCTAAGGCCTAATTGCTGCATTTTATGCCCCCACTCGGGGGAGGGGGGCATATAGATTTGCCCTTGTCCGTCCGTCCGTTCTTCCGTTTGACCATTAGCCCCAGATACCATCACTTGACACAGAAATCAGAGCATTCCGCAACGGGAAAAGGGATTCTATTTCTAGACGCTGTATCTTGGTGTATACATTTTTTTCAGGAAAATAACAATTCACAATATGTTCACAAAACACACCAGTGTCAATAATCCCTGCAAACTTCGGTATGAAGTAATTCTTCAGAAGAAAACTGCACAAGAAACTGCTAGCAAAGAACTTAGTATTAATACAAGTTGCAATACTTAGCAGTGGCAGTAAAGTACGGTAGCGGCAACAATAGAAAGTAGTGGTAGTGGTAGTGGCAGTGGCAGTGGCAGTGGAAGTGGCAGTTGCAGCAGCAGCAGAGGAATAAGTGACAGCAACAACAGCAGCAGGAGAAGAAGAGGTAGATGTACAAGACGTATTAGTGGAAGCAGGTATAGTAGTATCAGTAGTAGCAGTTGTAGTAGTAGTAGTAGAAGTAGTAGTAGTAGAAGAAGAAGAAGAAGAAGAAGTACATGTAGTAATAGCAATAGAAGTAGCGGCACCAGTAGTAGTAGTACAATCAAAATGTTAACTATTGGCAATGGAGGGTATTAGAGTTGTAGATCTAGTAAAATTGTCCGTTAGGTTTGGTGGGGATCACTTTTTAATAGATATTTTCGTCGAAAGTCTTTTTAGGAGCCGGTGTTTTACACGGAAAGAGTAACTTTTTTAAATAGAATAATGTCCGGGAATCGATATTGTATGAGAGTTCGAATGTACTAATTTCGGCAGTGAGTATTTTACATGGAAGGAGTCACTTTTTCTATAGAATAATAACCGGGATCGTTATTCTATGAGATTCGAAGGGAGTCATCTTTAGGGAGTCAGTATTTTACTTGGAGGGGTCAGTTTTTCTATAGAATAATGACCGGGGGTCGTTATTCTATAGAGTTTTCAAAGGGAGTCAGTTTTTTATAAGGGTAGTCAATATTTTACAGGAAAGGAGTCACATTTTCTATAGAATAATGACCGGGGGGTCGATATTCTATGGGGGTCGAAATACTTCATTACACCGGCATAAATTGGCATAAATGGTGGCGAGCTGAGAAATCCAAGATGGCCGCCAAAAAAATGAAAAAAAAATAAGGTTTTCTTCATTCACTTTTGATGAAATAAACTGCTGGCGTGCATTGTTTTGTAGAATTATTGCAACACACCTTTCATGAATTGTAAAACATTTAAATTGTTACATTTAAACGTAAAAAAATATGTCAAAAGGTCAGATTCCTGCTAAAAATACAAATTTTACCCATTCATTATCACCAATTTGTAGTTTTGAAAATTAGAATTTATAAATCCTTTTGAAAGAATTCAAAGAATGGCACAAAAGGATTATCTGATACAAAGAATGGCAATTATTGGTGCTTTACAGTAAAACTGTTGTAAAAGGTAGTCATACTAATGTGACTTTATATGCGCATTACCATGAGTACTTGAATAAGTTGATACATATTGATGCATGTGTCTAGTTTTCTTCTTCAAGTTATGCAGGTATGAAAAACAAATGTTGTGGTCAGTTTCTAGTTTTATTTTATGTTTTGTATTCCCCCAAGGATAGGGATATTTTATCCATTATGAGGTCAGAACATCAAAATAGCTACATATTTGGTTCATTTACGGTAATTGTTTTAAATTCTGTATATTAACTAGTACATTTATTTATATTTGTTATCGTGGACACGAATAATGTCGTATTATCCATAGACAGGTTGTCAATGCTATTCAGTTATTGTGCGCATATTGCCTCAAGCAAAGATAAGAGTATATTTTTGCATAACTTGAATTATGTTTTCTTTCATTCCATTCAGACAAACATAAATAATTTACCATCTAACTCAAGTAACCTTTGAATAATAAACAACAAACAAAAGATAGGAGTGGTCAACAGGCAAACTAATTTATTTCAATTATTAAACATATTATTCACTCGTACACAATGGTATTGGGTGAAAAAAAAAAATATCCACAGAATGTGGTAAGTGTGTCCATGCACTTATACAAATAAATTATACGGAAAAATCATGATACAAGATGTATCAAAGTACTGTCCCAGTATACCACTCTAACTCACTAACCACATCCAACCGATGGCTTCTGTATCCAGGAAAACACTGATTGTGTTGTTGTGTCCATGCACTTAACATAAGTTGAGAAACAGAATAAATAAAAGAAATGTCTCAGAAACCATCCTCTCTTATCCAATATAAACGTAAATCCTCTCACAACTTGTAAACGACAAAAATTCGTTTATCTACAAAAGAGAAAGCAAATTACAGTATATGTATACATCGAATCCATTAAACCACAAATTAGTAAAAATTAACATTATTTTTACTTAACAAATAATGAATTCTAATTTTAGACAAAGAATGAAACAAACAGTGAATTAATACTATTATGTAATCCGTATACGAGAGAACATAAACATAGCCCGTGAACTTATCAAATACTTTGGAAAATAATAATATATTTACTAAATTTATGTTATTAGCAAAGCATTGTTATTTATGAAAACTCAGTCTCTTTAAACTAATGCGAGATAAAACAAAAATGATAATTAAACGTACGGGTGGGCGGGAGGGAAATCAATAGAACAAAACCGTTTGCCCGTTGAACCTCAAATAACCTATTCCCGCCTATTCTGTGCCTTATATAAGCACAGGTCAGGTACGTAAATTTAACCTACTTTCCTTATAAGGAAAATTAATGAACTAAAACGAGAACGATAGTAAATACATATATATGCACCTTGATAGAACATTATTAAACGTTTATAAAACGTTTCGACGATGTGTCACTGAAATAATTAGAAGTCTAATAAATCAGTTTTACAGGAGCAGAAAAAATAAACATCGTCATATTTTCTAAAAAAATATAAAATCATATTCGGTTTTACATGTGAAAACTGAAAAAAATAAACACTATTACCCTGCTTAAACGTAAGAAAGATGCCATATATAAACTATTTCTTCAAACATTATGTTTAATAATTGACTAATAACCTTTCCCAAAAGGGGATATGGTAGGTTGACAAAAATGTCGCCCATTGTTCGTTAGAGAAGGGCATTGATTCTGTGATGCGTGTATGTGGTCGCACGGTCACTTTTTTTTACAACGGTGTCCCTTTTTAGTGTGGTAAGGACTGTAAGTGTGCTGGGGTTACAATTTCTCAGTGATCATTGCTAATGATCAGTGTGGAGTGATCACAGCTTTGAGTACTTTTCACAGAACATTGATCATCTAGACTAAGTAGTGTTCACAGCACTGTCAGTACTACTTACTGGGTAGTGTTCACGGTACTGTACTGTGAGTATTGCTGACTGAGTTGTGTTCACGGCACTGCTTACTGATTAGTATTCACGGTACCGTGAGTACTGCTCACTGAGTAGTGTTCACGGCGCCGTGAGTACTGCTCGCTGAGTAATGTTCACAGCATTGCGAGTACTGCTCACTGGGTAGTGTTCACATCACCGTAAGTACTGCTCACTGAGTAATGTTCACTGCACCGTCAGTACTGCTCACTGATTAGTGTTCACGGTACCGTGAGTACTGCTCACTGAGTAGGGTTCATGGCACCGTGAATACTGCTCACTGAGTAGTGTTCACTTTACCATGAGTACTGCTCACTGAGAAGTGTTCACGGCACTGTGAGAACTGCTCACTGAGTAATGTTCACATTACCGTGAGTACTGCTCACTGAGTAGTGTTCACGGTGCCGTGAGTACTGCACACTGAGTAGTATTCACGGCACCGTGAGTACTGCTCACTGAGTAGTGTTCACATTACCGTGAATACTGCTCACTGAGTAGTGTTCACATTACCGTGAGTACTGCTCACGGAGTAGTATTCACGGTACTGTAAGTACTGCTCACTGAGTAGTGTTCACGGTACTGTGAGTACTGCTCAATGAGTAGTATTCACGGTACCCTGAGTACTGTTCACCGAGAATGTTTTTGCATAAAAACTTATGAAATCTGAAAATTGTCCTAAAATCATATGCTAAATATATATTTTTATTTATCCGATATTTGAGTTTTATGATTATTTGACGTTTTGACCTTTAATCTGCATAATAATTTTTGGCAATTTATGTTAAAAAGATAAAAAAAAAAATTATGAAAATATAGACATGATGGTGTGTTTAAACATTGTAGTCTTCATTACTTTTGTGGCGGCCATCTTGGACGCCATCTTAGATCTCTCAGATCGCCACCATTTATGCCAGTTTATGCCGGCAGTCTGATAAACTTCAGACCTTTACGAACATTTTGGTATATAACTTGCCTTGCTAAAAATTGGGTCCGGGTTCAACTTTTTGAATGGCCTAATTGTCTCCCTACCAAGAAGGGGGATAGCATACCGCATCTCCTATTCAGTAAAGGACAAAAATCAGTATTAACACTCGCGTATGGTGGCATATTTCTGTCAACCACATCATAGTCGCGTTCAAATAACACAGTCACTAAAATGAAACATCTACTGACATACAAGTAGTAGAGATATGAACAAAAACCTGTAAACAAGTTAAAACATATTGGTGAAGGAACATAGTGAGGCATCGCCCTGATATCCGTTGGCGCCCGAGTCCGGGATTCAGCGGGAAAAAAATACATGCGTAATCTCTACATTAAGTAGCAAAAGTAGAGAATTTTTTTTTTCACAACATACTAAATAATAAAACGGCATAATTAATAAATTAGAAGCATTTCCATCCGATTCCACAAACATATCGTTTCCCTGACATTTTTGGCACTTTTTTTCAAAATGTTTCCAGTATTCCCCGCTTTCGTTTCTGCCTAAAACAAACACCACTTTTTAGTTTAATTTTCTAACGTGCAGTATTTCATTCAAAAAGGTGAATTTATGTGAACTATTTATTTCCAATTTCAATTTCAGTTTATTTTTCGATCATGGCATATTACATGCATGTGATCATGACAACACAAGTAACAAAATATAACAGTCAAGAAACAGTTACATAAACATATGAACAGTATGCTCTTACATAATAAGATAATGTAGTTAATTGTTACAAGTATCAGATTTGAAAATATTTTGCCTAACATTACAGTTACTAAATTATCTAAATCAAAAGAAATTTTACATGGAGGATGAATCTATCGAAAAGCAGCCAAAATAATTTTGCAAAATAAAGCTAGTTTAGTTTTGGTCTATTATTATTGTTCATGAGTTCCTCAAATTTGTAAACATTAGGGCGAATTCTGTAATAAGCTGCAATGTATTTCTTTCTGTCATCATTTAAAAAAATTACATTCAAATAAGTAATGAAACTCATCCCCTAGAGAATTGGAATTACACAAATGACAGAGTCTCTGATTTTGTTCAATATCCATATATCGCCCTTTTTCAATTGGCAATTTGTGATTAATAGTTCGAAATTTGCACAAAATAAAAGCTAAAAATAAAATAATATTTTCCGTTTAAAAGTTATTGGGCATGGGTTTGCGTTCGGTTTGTACATAAAACTAATTTGCTTATCCCTGGAATCTGCATAGGTCAAATTCTAAATCACTATTATGGAACTTTGCATCAAAGAAATAGTTGTAAACATTATCTCAGATTTTGTGAACAGCTGATAATTGCTGGAGTTCTGAAAATCAGCTTCACAAAACAAAATAGAATTAAAATGGAAATCGGAAATAATGGTAAAAATAACGCTTTTGTTTTCTTCAATCTTTGGAAAAATGCGTCCGGAAAAAACATCTTCATTAATTTTCAGCCAAAATATCAGTGCGCATGCGCAAAGTTTGGATTAAACGAAAAGTTTTAACAGATATGTACCAAAATGATTTTTTTTTTGGTTGCGATATACTAGTATTCTTTGAATGTTTTATTTTTATGCCCCCGAAGGGAGGCATATTAGTTTTCAACTGTCCGTCCGTTAGTTCGTTCGTTTGTTCGTTCGTTAGTCACAACGTTAACTTTTTGCATGAAGGCACTTTACTCGCGAACCACTGCACCCATGACCTTCAAACTTCACATGCTGATAGTACTTATTGAGTACACCACCCTACTGACTTTGGGGTCACCAGGTCAAAGGTCAAGGTCACAGGGGCCAACGTTAACTTTTTGCATGAAGGCACTTTACTCGCGAACCACTTCACCCAGGACCTTCAAACTTCACGTGCTGATAGTACTTACTGAGCTCACCACCCCTACTGACTTTGGGGTCACCAGGTCAAAGGTCAAGGTCACAGGGGCCAACGTTAACTTTTTGCATGAAGGCAGTTTACTCGCGAACCATTGCACCCAGGACCTTCAATCTTCACATGCTGATAGTACTTATTAAGTACACCATCTCTGCTGACTTTGGGGTCACCAGGTCAAAGGTCAAGGTCACATGGGCCAACGTTAACTTTCTGCATGAAGGCATTTTACTTGCGAACCACAGCACCCAGGACCTTCAAACTTCATCTGCTGATAGTACTTATTGAGTATACCACCTCTACTGACTTTGGGATCATCAGGTCAATGGTCAAGGTCACAGGGGCCAACGTTAACTTTTTGCATGAAGGCACTTTACTCGCGAACCACTGCACCCAGGACCTTCAATCTTCACATGCTGATAGTACTTATTGAGTACACTGCCCCTACTGACTTTGGAGTCACCAGGTCAAAGGTCAAGGTCACAGGGGCCAACGTTAACTTTTTGCATGAAGGCACTTTACTCGCGAACCACTGAACCCAGGACCTTCAAACTTCACATGCTGATAGTACTTATTGAGTACACTACCGCTACAGACTTTGGGGTCACCAGGTCCAAGGTCAAGGTCACAGGGGCCAACGTTAACTTTTTGCATGAAGGCACTTTACTCGCGAACCACTGCACCCAGGACCTTCAAACTTTACATGCTGATAGTACTTTATGAGTGCACCAACCCTACTGACTGGGGTCACCAGGTCAAAGGTCAAGGTCACAGGGGCCAACGTTAACATTTTGCATGCAGGCACTTTACTCGCGAACCACTTTACCCAGGACCTTCAAACTTCACATGCTGATAATACTTATTGAGTACACCACCACTACTGACTTTGGGGTCACCAGATCAAAGGTCAAGGTGCTGCGGGGGCATTTGTCACCATTAGTGACAGCTCTTGTTTTTATTACATTAAAATGCGTAAAATATTTGTTGAAAGTCGGGATTCTTTTCAGTGTTTGTTTCAGTGTATTGTCATAGAGCACAGCATCTTATTTTTAATTTCCAGACAAAATGGTTTGGACGAACGTCGACTGAACATAATCAGGA
Organism: Mercenaria mercenaria; assembly: GCF_021730395.1. Lineage (NCBI taxonomy): Eukaryota > Metazoa > Mollusca > Bivalvia > Venerida > Veneridae > Mercenaria > Mercenaria mercenaria. The sequence continues at coordinate 10,095,875 of NC_069366.1, read as the reverse complement.
ACCTAGTGCGAACTGACGGTCTTGCAAATGTTTTGTAAGTTACATTTTGACGCAATAAATTTGATAAAGTAAAGAATGATTCAAGACCGTATGTATGGTTCCCAAAATAAATAAAATCTTTCTCCCTAAAAATCATATAGGTTACATGATACTTATTCATTTTTGCCTTTGTTTCATATCCAGGATTGCATCTACGGACATTATTTTCAGTACTTTAGAGCATTTTATTAATAGGCAGTTTACCAATCGAGATGTTATGCTCATTTAGATTAGAGTGTGTCACGAATTAGAGTGCGTTAATTTGCTTAAACAGTTGAATAGGAATTAGAGTCCCTTTACTTTCTTATGAATGCAATGTTCGCTTTATTTTTGTTGTACAAGAAATACATATGTAAGAATTCTTGTGAGCTGTATGCGCTCATAGTACCCACAGTAGTGCTCATTGTACTCATCATTAAAGATAATCCATTAGATATAATCTCAGCTGGCCCTTATTTTTGTACAGCTTCCTTATACAATAGTTTTATTCAAGGCAGAAAACTGTCGTTTCTTCATTTTGGAATAAAATTTAGCGGATTATTTTTTCTCGATGGCGACTTTGATGCATAGCCAGTGTGTTATTAGTTATTACCTATGTGTTTCACTTTTAGTGTACGTAAATGCCCCGGATATGCAGGCTACAATTCCCTGTGTCCACCAGAGACAAAGCTTAACGATAAGAAGAATCCGCCGGAATGGTCAACCATCATGTCCGCTTCCTACGGGTAAAGATTGTTGTCAACTTTTCGCTTATACTACACCACACCATTAAGCTTTGAATATTTGACTATTAAAGATTCAAGATTGAACACTGACAGGTTTATTACATAAAAACATCTAGCGTTGGCGTTGCGACATTATATAAATATCATATGACAGCGTGTGTGACATTGATATTGTCAACCCGAGGGCAGAATGTCACCCGAGGCGAAAGCCGAGTGGTGACATTCTGTTTCGAGGGTTGACAATATCAATGTCGCACACGCTGTCATATGATATTTTTTTTATTATACCGAACAAAATTAAGCACATGAAAAGTTGTTAAAAAGTTTTTAATTCATTTAATACAACAGTTTCATCTTTAGCGCGGTAATCACCTGTGTACACCTTGAATAGTGACGTCATTACAATATGACATTGTGTAAAAGGAATGCAATCATTTGGCCAAAAAAATGAAGCAGTTATTTGCCCTTATATGACATTCGTAATATCAGCGCGGTCACATGACTTGACAGTCATTTTCGCTAGATCACGTTTCAAAAAGGTTGAAAATGTTTCTGATAGTCAAAATATCTCTTTTTCGGGTAATGGGATTTTACCATTGTAGACAAAAGTGAGGTATAACAAATAACATTATTACAGAAAAACATTGTTTTATTAAAATATTTAACTACAATAACCAGAGGGGAATGTTACCCAAGCCTCCGTTTACTATACATGGTAGTATGTTTCTCCTGAATGTGGGTCTACTGTATAGATGAATTTAGCATTTTATTACACATATATGTACATACTAGTGATGGGACATCGGTTGGAAAACTCCAACCGATTATCGGTTGGAATCGGTTAGCAAACCGATGCGATGTATCGGAAAAATAATTAGTTGAATGTTATTTATTTTCATACTTGTTTATTCAGATAGTCATGTCTTTAAAATGACTGTTTTACTTAAAGTTCATATGCTCTTTTGAAAAATAAAGAACTACCATTAATCAGATGTTTTAAAGCTGGTTCCTGGTAAACAGAAATTTGTTTAGTAATGACTAATTAGTTGCAGACAGGGAAACAACAATAAATTGCAATCTGGTGTACATGTATCATAGACTCATAGCTGTAATTTGTGACAGTTGACTGGTATACCTGTACCTGTAACATATCTAGCATACAGCAAGGAAGTACAAATATTTCAGTCTTTCTCTGGCTGACAAAAATAGTGACTGTAGAAAATCATTAAATGAATTCAGTTATTTTTCGGTAATATAAATATTTTGATACAATGGTTACCATAGCCTGACACTACTGAGTAGCACCATGTTCCAACTGCTTGTTGCTATGGCATATAACAATGTCATAAAGCTTGGTAAAAAATGATCAGATAAAAATCAGAGTTTAATCTGTTTCCATATGTACACTGGTCAGCGGTACTGGGTAAACGGAATTTCGGCAGAAAAAAATCATGACAACTCGATGACAACTGCAACTGCATAAAAACACCAAAGTTCTTTCCATTGAAATTACATTATGGACACGGAAATTTGACGGCATTAGTGTCCAGTTTCAACAGATAAATTCCCTCGGGCATACCGTTGTGAAATACGAAAATTTATCAAAGTTTCTCTAATTTATTTTGCCCCACTTTTATTGACGCTATGGACGCCGCCATGTTAACAGCTGTGCCTAACTGTAAGATGTTAAATCCATTTTCATTGGATAACTGAAACGAAATACTAACGTTTGATTGTCGGCATACTTCTGTTTTATCCGTTATGTATGCAGGTAGTCCATATTTCGGATATTTCTAGGTAAACATAAATTCTCACGCACCGCATTTCCCTTCGGAAACCTTCGTCCATACCCGTGTAGATTCGTACCCGCTATCGACTCTGAGAAAACATAATCGATTATCGGAATCGGTTGGACTTTTCTAGCCGTCAATCGATTATATCCGCTAATCGGCCCATTACTAGTACATACGGCATTAGTTTCAAATTGTGTTTTTAATGTATTTTCTCAACTTATTCTTCAGAAAATTTCCTGATCATGTGTACGATAAACAGAGCTTTGCAAGACAAGGTCCCTTCTCGCAGACCGTGACCTTGACCTACCCGTTCAACCCTTTTAACAAGGTGGGCGAGGATATTACGACAGAGAAGGCGGGCCTTTATTCTACCAATGGCTACTTCTTTGGACTGATTGGCTAAATACATAAACTGAATAAATTACTAAAATAACATGTGTTGATTTGGTAGTTGTTGTTGTTAGTGTTGATGATTCTTGCACGAGACGTACTAATGTTATTTATCATGCAACTACTATGCAAAGTGCCTGATATCACTTGCCTGATATTTTATTTTGTTATCAGGTCATTAACCTGATACCAAAATTAAGCTCCTCCCATATTTACGGACTAGTTTTTACATCAGTTTCCTTCCAGATTGAATTTTATTACAGAGTCCAGTTTCGATGTTGCACAACTTTTTTTCTAAATAGATTCTGTAATCTCAATACATTTCCTTGAATATGGTTGTCTCTAATTTTATCACACAGACAATAGCACTGAATGACGTCATTGTGAAACGTTCATCATGACATCACAATGTTTACATGGATCAACTCTTGGAAAGGTTTACAATACACTTGACAATGTATGATATACTTATTCTTGATTTATGCCTTATTTAAGGCATGCACATTTTATTAAGTATTAGCAAAAGTGTTTGTGTTAATTATTATTCTTGAATCAGTTAATTATAATTCTTGGATCAGTGTAAATTTAGTGATTTTAAAAACTTTAAAGTCTGGAACTGGAAGTGAAATTTTCAGCGCTTTGGACATGTAGTTGTCTGAGTCAAATGTTGTATAATATGGAAATAAAGCATGTTCTGGTTTATTCAAAAGGATGATTTTTGATTTTTACCCAGGTAAGAAATTATTTCATTGTTATTTTTTTACAAGAATATCAGAAATTCAAAAATATTGTCGGAGTTGAATTCAATATGGCTGCCGTATTGTTTCGTTCAGATGTTTCAGGGGCGGATGAATTTTCAAATCCGTAAAATATAAATTTAATTTTTTGCTTCAGAAGACATTTTTTACGAAATAGGAGATGAAGACATATGTTTTCTAAGCAGTTTGTATGAGTTTCATGTTCGGTTCCCCCACCCCTTCCAGCCCATATCAGCCTCGACCTGATAACATTGATATCAAAAGACAGTAGCCTGTTATTCTCTATATTGCACATGCACCGTACTCATGTTTCAATGTTCTTTGCACAGGGTATCCGTATTTTTAAAACATCAGCATGTCCGTCATTAAGTTATTATATAGAATAATCAGTTTCGTCTGAACGGCTGAGTGTCTTGCAAATACTAGTCTATCACTGCAGATAAAAGACGCTGACATGGTGTTCATTGCACGTGCAATGTCCATATCTGATGCGGCGATTTTCAGCGTACTAAGGAAGCTTACATACCTTTTCAAAAATCTTACTCATTTTTAACAGTTATTCTTGAATATTAAAGAAGTAACATCTTTTTAATTTCTTCATCCCATCTGTGTTGAACAACTAAAAGAAACATGGCCCTCGATTTAATTCTGCCACACAAATCGCCTGTTTTGAAAAACGATTTGTCGTAACTACCAATTTTCACTTTTCAAGAAAATAGAAGTTAAAGTTTCAACTCGCCAAAACTTTTTTGCTATAAAAACCATTTTGAAAACTCCAAAGCAGCTATAGACAACGTCTGGCCTTTTCAATTCGCTTCAGTTTTTGTTGTTCAGTCAAAATTTTGATTTAATTGTTTGTAGGTATGATAGTTTCTAATAGTGAGTGTTCAGTGTGATTTGGACTTACGACATTTTATTTTTTAATGCAGAACTCAAGTTTTGGACATACGACACTTCAGATTTAGCATTTTTTATCACGTGACAACATTCTGTTACTTGATTGGCTGATTGTGACAACATTCTGGTACTAGATTGGCTGATTGAGATAAGACATACTGTTTCGGAAAAGGTGGTTAAAATATGGAGATACGACATTTTGATATTTTCAGTACATGAAAACTAGACCACCTAGGTAAGTAAGGGATGCGTCAGGACATACGGCATTTCAGATCTGATTCAGCTGCACCAATATCTCAATTTTGAAAAATATGGAGATACGACAAATCGTTTTTCAGCAGGCGAAATGACAAGACGTCAAAAAACACATTTCTTCGGACATTTTAAAATAACCATAACCATCTAAAACAATTTGGAAAGGTAAAACAACAACAACAACAACAAAAAACCCAAAAACAATATTAATAAATAGTAAAACGACACCCCATAGTCCCGTACGTATTTATAGGTAATCGATTTTCGTCAAAATGTATAATAAAATAATGTAAATGCAATGAAAAAAATATCAATTTTGAAAAAAATAATTACTTCCTGGATTTGTTTACATGACTGACCAATCAGAACGCACAGACGTTACCTTATTCCCAGGTATACACTTACCTCATTCCCAGCACTTACCTCATTCCCAGCACTGGCAACAGAACAGAAAGAAAATGCCTCTGTACATGTTATACCTTACCCCTAGAGGCATTTTCTTTCTGATCTGGCGCCAGTGATTCCCAGTAAGTTCCCTGTACTTTTTGGAGTTGGTGGTCTCTGACCTACTACCGAAGTTCTAAATCAATCTTAAAATTCTATACAAACACTCAATTTTAATTTATACTGTCCGATGAACGTCACTCATAAATTACTTCGTATTTTGACGCAGCTGTCATCAAGCATATTCACATATCAAAAACGGTCTGATCATTCTATAAAATATATGAACAGATTCTTTGGAAGCATAGAACGCAACCAAGCAGCATAATAGCAGACTCGGTTTGACTGAGTCTCTCCATGTGCGGTAATGAAATGTGCAACACCCATTACGCCCTCTATATCACCGACTTAAGCGAAATTCTGTTGTAGTAAAACTAAATGAGACTTCTTACAACCGCAACACGGCACTCAAACAATTTAGAAATTGTGATACAATTATCAGCCTACTTCCCCTTTTTTTTAGAAAATTACCTTTTCTTTAAATTTTAATTCAAGCTTTTCTCTAAGCTTAGAATATTTCAAACGGATTTTCCATGGGCGTTAGTATTCATAACCGCAGTAAAGATTTTATCGCCATTCGATTCGAACATTAAAAGATATACGTAAAGTTTAGTTCCTAGTCTACCCTTCCCATTATTAGTAAAGAAACTTTTCAACAGTATTTCTTAGCTCTGGACAATTTATTTAAATTTTGTAATCAGTTATAATCTAATACGAGAGTGGTGTTGCATATTCCATTACCCCTGATTGACCAAGTCTTCTCTTCTGCTTTGTTGCGTTCTGTCTTCCAAAGAGTGTTTTTACATAATTGAACCGCGCCATGAGAAAACCAACATAGTGCATTTGCGACCAGCATGGATCCAGACCAGCCTGCGCATCCGCGCAGTCTGGTCAGAATCCATGCTGTTCGCTCACGGTTTCTCTAATTGCAGTAGGCTTTGAAAGCGAACAGTATGGACTCTGACCAGACTGAGCGGATGCTCAGGCAGGGCTGGATCCATGCTGGTCGCAAAGGCACTATGTTGGTTTTCTCATGGCGCAGCTCATATATTATTTATTACAGCAACATAAGGCTTTATACTGTAAAATGTCTCTCCGAACTTGGGCTCAGTTTTGTTAATTCTGTTCAAAACGCCTTTCATTTCATTGGAAATAATTGTGCACCACCAGATGCAGACTTATGAAAGCAGATGGCATCACTGCCTTTAATAGAAATTCACACTATCTGGGTGATACATCAAACACGAAGAATCTGCATACTGCTCCTATGACTGCTAAACTACACAAGCATCAATTCAATTAAAAGACTAACGAATACCATTGCATCTTTATATTGCAATCTGATCTTAATGGAGATGTAATTTACAAGTTTCGTAAAACTACCAAACACTTAAAATTGAAACAGGCTAGACCGCATTGTTTTTAGACACACTGCATGTTTAGTGTTCAGTCCTTTTACAGTCTTTCACGCTTTCCACTTCGATTGTACGATAAACGAACAAATACACGACTTCTAAAATTACCTCTGCTGCACGTCCCCTAACCACCTTCGACGAGCCCTTGGTTGGGATACTCTAGTTGCTTAAGTTAATGAGTACCGTACCATAGGTGCTGATTTACATTCTCTACATACATATGTCCTTATTTTAATAAAACAAAATAGCAATAACAATCGTAAATTCAATTTGCCGTGATATACTATTTATAGATTGTTTTAATCTTACGACTTGAACTACTTATTATACAGTTGCCACCATCCATATGCACTCATAATGTGACTTCTCATTTCTCTATGATTTTTATCACAGGTGTGATGTGTTTGAATGTAATGATCACGAAATAATATGTCAAAATAGCTCTAAAATATGTCAATACTTTACAGATAAAATATAACAAAAGAAATCGCGGAGTTAGAACAGTTGTTGAGTCAAGCTCAAATACCATTGTGTAATCGTTTTAATGCAATTAAACAACTCTTAATATTCAGTCACACTTTATTTCTATCATACATTCATGAATATAATACACATAGCAAGATTTCTAATTGGTCACCTCAAATTTACTACTACAGACTGTAAAATGGTTTTATGCCTTACTTTCCTATTTGATTATATCAACTGCTGTACAGAGCTAAACAAATTATTAAACAATAATTTTCTAACAAATTAAAGCAGAGTTAGCTTTGATAGGAAAAACAATCATTTTACAAGTAGTTCTTTGCAGTGCATCATCAGTAATGTCAAACTTCTTTCAAAATTTCGCTTTTCTGAATGCTCCAGTTAAATGTCAAAAAAAAATTTAAAAAAAATTAAGTAACTTTATGTTAAAATGTTTTTCTAATTTCGTAACTGATATCCTCTGTATTACCAAGGAAACAGGTCGTGTGAATGTATGGCTTATCTGCAGTATTTGCTGTAATAGGCGGTTTCTCTTAACAAGAGATCACAGAGTGATATTGGCGCCCACCATTGAGCCATTTTTGAATGTTCCAAATTTCAAGACTAACTCAAGGTCAAAATCAAGGTAAAATTTCATTTCGGTACACAACACTGTGCATGTGGCCCATGCATGTGGTCCAAGTTGAATGCTGTAGCTTGAGAAATGTTTAAGTAGGTCACCAGATCAATTTCAAGGTAAAAGTTCATTTCGGTATACAAAACTATGCATGTGCTTCAAATTTGGAGGCTTAGCTTGAGAAATGTGAAAGTAGGTACTAGGTAAAAATCCATGTCAAATTTCAATTCAGAACACAAAAATATGCATGTGGTCCAAATTTGAAGCCTGTAACTTCAGAAATGTGAAAGTAAGTCACTAGGTCAATCTCAAGATCAAAGTTCATTTCGGTACACAAAACTATGCATGTGGTCCAAATTTAAAGCCTGTAGCTTGAGAAATGTAATGTGAAAGTAGGTCACTAGATCAAAATCAAGGTCAAATTTCATTTCGGAACACAAAACTATGCACGTGGTCCAAATTTGAAGCCTGTACCTTCAAAAATGTGAAAGTAGGTCACTAGGTCAATGTCAAGGTCAAAGTTTTTTCCGGTGCACAAAACTATGCATGTGGTCCAAATTTGAAGGCTGTAGCTTGAGAAATGTGAAAGTAGATCACTAGGTCAAAATCAAGGTCAAATTTCATTTCTGAACACAGAACTATGCATTGGTCCAAATTTGAAGCCTGTACCTTCAAAAATGTGAAAGTAGGTCACTAGGTCAATGTCAAAACTCAAAACTATACATGTGGTCCAAATTTGAATGTTGTAGGTTATTGACAAGAAGATTTTAAAAGCTTTTCCCTATATAAGTCTATATGAACCATGTGGCCCCCGGGGCGGGGCCATATTTGGCCCTAGGGGGATAATTTGAACAAACTTAGTAGAGAACCACTAGATGATGCTACATTACAAATATGAAAGCCCTAGGCTTTGTGGTTTGGACAAGACGATTTTCAAAGTTTTTCCCTATATAAGTCTATGTAAACCATGTGACCCCCAGGGCGGGGCCATATTTGACCCTAGGGGAATAATTTGAATAATCTTAGTAGAAGACCACTAGATGACGTCACACACAAAATATCAAAGCCCTAGGCACTGTGGTTTTGGACAAGAGGTTTTTCAAAAATTTTCCCTATGTAAGTCTATATAAACCATGTGACCCCCGGGGCGGGGCCATATTTGACCCCAGGGAAATAATTTGAATCATCTTGGTAGAGAACCACTAGATGATGCTACATACCAAATATCAAAGTCCTAGGCTCTGTGGTTTTGGACAAGAAGATTTTCAAAGTTTTTCCCTATATAAATCTGTTAATTATAAAAATAAACAAAGGGCCATAACTCACTCTAAAATTGTTGAACCAGTCTGTTTTTCAGGGGGACACAACTAGGGTACCAGTACATCATTTTCACAAAGTTTGGTCAAAATCCCCCCAGTAGTTTCTGAGGAGATGCGATAACGAGAAATTGTTAACGGACGGAAGGACGGACGGACGGACGGACCACGGACGCAGAGTGAGTTGAATAGCCCACCATCTGATGATGGTGGGCTAAAATGTGATTATAAGTATGTATTCTCAATAAAAACACAAACATTAATTTCGCATACTACAATCGGAAAAAATCATCTGAAAGAAATATTTCAAACTCAAAAGTAACCAATTAAAAATAAGAAAAGAGATATGTATTTCAGAGGTAAGTCACCTACTGTTTGATCCTCCTGATTCGTAACGTGTATTTGTGAGTTGCTGCTTCAGTTTGCAAGATCAAGATATACATTAGCCTAAATGTCTCAAGGGTGATAGAAAAATTGTTATGAATTTTAAAAATGTTTTCCATCATGTCAGTATTAAATAGTCAAAAATGTACTGTCCTTGTGTAAAACAAACACAAGTCTGGACTGTGAAAAATTTAGAAAAAAAAATACTTTCTCGAAATTTTACAATATATTAAAAAGCAATCATGACAGAACCCTGCTATAGAAAAAGTGGATCGAACAGTAGACTGTGTAAAACATGCAATCCTCTAACTAGAAGTAATACGTTTCTATTTTTTGTTCACAACAGCTATGAGACTTTTAATATACTAGGTAAGATAACATGCTATTTTACAACACATATGCCCACAAAAATCTCAATTTACATACAAACATAGTTATAAAAGGACCGGAAAAAAACTGTTAAAATCAGTAAGTTAGAAAATGAGAAATTGTATAAAAAATTCTTTTGCCATTCTTCAAACATTATTTATGCTTCGATTTACAAAAACTTTTAATTTTGACCCGTCAGCTTTTAACAGTCTTAATGAACAAAATTTTGAATTTCAATTCTCTTGACGTGCAAACGTACGCCTTTTATATTATTGTCTTCTAAATACTCTCCAAAATAATCAGACCAATTCCTATATAAATTTATCTGCACTCTTAAAACTTCCTAGCAAACTTTTCAGTTGAAGACTTTATCTTTAAGACGTAAATAAAGAGCTAACTTGACTTGACCACAGACTGTTGGTTTCAATCATAAACAAAATTGTCTTCACATTTTAAGTAGTATTTGTATATTTTCAGTGGAGCTATAGTAACTGTAACTAAAACTCTAAGAAATTTTAAGTCTATGGTTAAACTTTGATACATATGGACCCTACTTATACATCTCATAGTATTTTACTAGAAAGCGAAATGATGAGTTCAATTAATCTACTAACAAAACGGTTTTACACAAGCAGCTTTCCTATTACTCTAACGAAAGAAACAACACCTTTCAAAACATATAAAACATATACCGAACTTAAAACAAATAATTCATGTTAGTTGTATAGCAAATACGTTCAAAGGTGTAGTACAACCAAAATACATTTACTGTGGCAACATCTACAGCTAAAACTCATTCAAATGTCAACATAGATCAAGGTCATGTGATCAAGTGGCGTAGACCGATAAAAATATACGGCACTTTATTATTGGATCGAAATTGATACAAGTGACAGGATAATTAGAGAATAATAGGTTGGTGCCGTGGATCGGCTCCGGAATTTATCGGGTTCGCCTTCGGTATACCCTATATATTCCTCCGCCTTCCCGGATAAACGCTCTCCATCTACGGCACCAACCTAGCTATTATTTTCCATATATCTCCCTCTCTATGATTGCAGCTATTTTTTCCAAACATGACACATGAATATACCCACACCAATAACACTTCGGTCTTCCTCCCAGCAGAATAGCTTTAATGTTATTGTATTTTAATCATTGCAATGTTCATTGTTATACTCCTTCTATTCCATTCATAGAATAGTGCTATAATCATTTAGAACATTGCGACATATGACTATCTATCTTCGTGACACACCTATATGTCAACGAGAAATCTACCACATATTGCAAACAAATCTTAAACATATAAACGTACCTAATTTTCAAAATATATTGCGCACAACCATTTAAAATTAGGGTGGTTTTAATTTGAAGCTATTACTATAACCATACATGTTTAAGACGACAAAAAGGTATCAGTCAAAGAAAATTCTCTTTTGACCGACATGGACTTTCTCAAGAGAGTGTTCGTCACCGTGTATGTTGGTTTGTATTTCACAAAGTTAGATGTTGAAGATACAATTCAGCATACAGACTTTTGATGAAGTAATCTGCAATATGTTTTAGATAACATTTGGACATACCAAACGTATAATGCTATGCCACTAACATGATCCAATTGAAAGTTGTTTGATATTTATACATACAATAATTCAAGAATCTCTGACAGAAAATAAATAGTAAGCCTACCGTACAAGTGTTTGTCAAAATTCAAATAATAAGTGAACTATAAAAATGATCCAGTTTCTCTTTCAGACATTCGCTAACAGGAAAGCAACATTTACACTTATAAGCTAGACAACATTAGCATTAATTTTGTTTCTAAGGCTACTTTTTCTGAGTGAATTGGGTTTTACGGCGAATCGACACAAAATGGACCTATTTTTTCTGAAGCCTTATTTATTTACAATAAATTGTTTATTTCCAGGTTATTAATTTGGACAAAAATAGTTTTTCAGCATTTCTTTTCAATGACAGAGAGTAGTAAATTTCACCGTTGCGACTGCATTGTGCCAGGGTCCTGCTTTGTGTTGACTAGCCGATACCGTCATTAGTTTGCTTGGCTGTTTTCTATGCTTCAACAGACTTTCCTACAGAAATTTTAATTGAATTGTAATATCAAAAGTATATGTTCTAAGTTACAAATTGATTTATCTTTTTATCATTAATTTGGCAACAGCTGAAATAAATCATTAGAAACAAGATGCTAATTGTCTTTAGCTTACAATCAAACTATCGCAAATTCAAAACATTCAACAAGACAATATGAGTAAAGTGTAACATTATATTTGTTCATAATGTAAAAATAAATCTATAAATAATGTCTATAGTTGTAAAATGATACAATTTATGTGGCAAACGACCATGACTTATTGTTATCACCATGTACATTTACAATAACATTTAGACAATTATTGCTTTGCCGTCTGAACGTCATAAACAGGTGGTTGTCCAGTAGCTAAAACATCTGAAAAATTGAAAGGCCAATGATTAATAAATTTTATATCATTCATTAATATCTGTAATATTTAGTCCTACAACTTTCCCAAACTGACATCATAGCTGTGTTTGTTTTTGTTCAAAACGATTTCATAACAATTATAACAAATAACTGTGTAATTAGGATGAAATTTCGTCACGATCTAAGTTTCTTAAAGAAATCCTTAACTGCGGATTGCCTGTATAAATGTTCAGGCAAAGCTATTATGTAGAAATCTGATGAACGAATTAAAGTTTTTCTTCATACATATAGTTTTATTGAACAGTGATTTGTTTTGGACTTTTTGAAGGGGAAAAAATTGCGCAATAAACCCCAAAAGGGAAAATCTAAATCATTTGATTATGGTAACAAGCAAAGTACCAATTTGTAAAAAACTGATGCCAATGTCCTTATGAAATTGGCAATTCATGCGCAAGATGTAAATTTGAAGCAACATGGGGATAATTGGAGTTAAAAAATATATAAGCACCGACTTCCGTTAAGGAACATTTCTTTAAATTCCAAGGGGAATATATGATATTCTTTATAGGAATATATAACATTTTTGGGGGAAATATAGCTATTTATGGCTTGGGGAAACAGTCTGTATTCGGCTGTAAAAATTGAGAGAGAAAAAACAATGTTGAATTAACTTTGCAATGATACTGGCCACTGAATGTACTAGGATACATCATATGGTCATTTTGTTTCCTTACTAGTAGGTTTGAATATGCACAAGGCATGTGGATTTTTTTCATGTGAAGGAGTCGTACAGTGGGCTTACAGAAAGTCAATGGGTTTATCTAGGTATTCAGAAGTCTGACTTAACCACAAACAAAATCAACTCTGAATAAACTTTGACATACTCATCTCTTTTTCCGCCTCATTCTTCAGCAGAGATACTGCAAGTTCCTCGTCATTCAATTCAAAGTTTGGTTCCCCTCCCTCTGGTCTTTGTGTTTCTTGTTGTGGCACTGACTCATTTATCAAGACTTGTCGCTGTTGCATGTCAATAACAATTCTATCTTCTTCATCATCTCTTCTTGGAAACTCTTGCATCTCAATGCTCAAATGCGTTGGTGTTGGTCGTTGCCTTTTGTATAGAGCAAAGGCGATAAAAAGAACCGGAGCGGTTATCACTCCTATACTTAACGATAGCAGTCACTTTTAAGGCTATAGGTTTGTGATCTGGAACTCTAGCAGTTCTCTCATTTTCTTTAATGAAGTCATGTGTAATGACCGCCTTCTCGGGAACCGTCCTTCGAAAAACTGAAATTATAGTAAAAATATCACGTGCAACATGATTTTTAGAAAGAAAAGCTTTCATATCGATGAGCTGAGTAATGGTAGGTAAGCCCACATGTTTTAGCAAAACGATAATATTTAGGCCCGATATTATACGATGTTTAATTCTTTAGATTGACGCTATATCGTCGGTGGTCAGGTAAGATTTTTTTTGGCATGAATAGCAAAATACACATGTTGTAATGACATAATCTTGTTACACATAAGCAAAAACTCACTCAGGAAAAAGACATGTTTCAAGAAGAAAGCGCAACAAGAGATACATCACCAAGAGCCAGACAAAACAGGCTACATGTACATGAGAAGTATAAAAAGCTTACTTACACGGGCACCTAGATTTGCAAGTATTTGAAATCTCTTCTGTTGGATTCTTAGAACAAGCATTACCAATACAATCCTTGCACTTGGCACCTTTCTTTGTGCTATACTGGTCCGTATCACAATAGTATGATGAGTCTGGAAACGTAAAACATGTTACTGTGTTTTAATATGAATATGCCTCAACATAAGGCGTAGGAAAAAAAAAATGTTTGTTTCCGGTATCCCGACCTACACTAAATTTTTGGCCCGACCCTAAATGTTTTTATGGCCTTGGAGAAGTTTTTTTTTCCCAACTTTTAAACAAAAAATTGCAAGACTGCACTTTTTATGCTTTAAACATGATAAGTCATGTTAGAAATAAAGTTACTGATGCTCTAAAGGTATACCCCACCCCACCTCCCCCTCTTAATTGTATTAATGTTTTTACACAAAATAATTTCCAAAAAGTCCCACTTAATGAAAAACAAAATTAAAGATTTACCGACCTATCTTCCCTAATTCTTTTTTAGCATGTTACCGGAAACAAACAATCTTTTTTAGGCCTAAGGCCTAGGAGGGTAAGATCTTTATATCTGAAAAAAAAGTTGCGTTAGTGAAATAGCTCTCTTCAAAAGTATACTTTTCTTCTTAATTTGACCCTGCCAACTTAAACTAGTTTTCGTGAAAATTGTAGTCTTTGCACCAACTGCAATTCATATCAAAATGAGAAAGTCAGTAAAGAAGAAACGGTGTAATACATTAATTAACAATATATTTTATGTATAAAATTAAAACTAGTATTCGCTGACCTAATCATTCCTTTTTTTGTTCTCCGAGAGCATTTGTACAATCCACAGAATAAAGAATATGATAGGATACTTTACCTATACAAGCTGCATTGATCAAACGCTCGCTGATGGTACCGAGATTCTCCGTCCTGTTTACTAGAAACAGATGATCATCTCTACTGGAGACAGTCTTCCACTGCTGAGAGGCTGAATCTCCAAATACAACTACAATCGTCTTCTTTTTCAGCAAAGACAGTGGTATATTATCTAAACTGGTTGATGATGACACGAATAACACCACTATCTCTGCTACCAACTTGTATTTACTGGCCGAAAAGTACGAATTTATTTTACGTTCTATAACATGCGATGGGATAGTGCCATAGGTATCTATAGCATCGAGTGAGTGTTCGTTCAATTTGTCAAGCCAACCATCATTATTGTGGTGAAGAACAGAGGAAATATGTTCTACTTCCTTGCCAATATTATTTAAGTCAATTTCACTATTTTCAGGAAGACCATTTTTGACATGTTTCCAAATACGAAGAGCTTGTTGCAGTTGCTCTTCTTTGGATCTAATACTTTTGTCAAAAAACAATATTCCATTGATCGTCTCACATCCTGCAAAATAATTACATACAAGACTGTACATGTACATTTAAATGATTTTGTACCTTTGCAACTCTTTGGCAAATGTCAATGCCGCCTTTTAGATAATCTTTAGTGAAGAAAAAGACAAAATTCAGATACATGTACACCTGGCAAGGTTGTAATTTATGATTATGACAATCTGTTTACAATAGTTATTCATAAATATGTCTTTTAACATCGAAAGACATCAGGTTCTCTACAAAATGCCTTGTTTGGAACAATCATCACACGTAATAAGTGAACATAATATCAAATAAAACTTTCAACATTTTCATGGTAATATTACTGTACAGGTTATCACCCATTTTACCATTATATTCTAAAGCTGTGTTTTTAAACTTCGTTTCGACAAAATCACATGCTGATGATACTTTAGCTATATGTTTACATGTGAAAACATTTTCGAACAACTGGAAACATCTAATAACTGACCACTTTAGTGGTTTAGTTATTTTTCTGTTCTTTAGCTCTGATGGGCCAAACGGGACCATTTAAACAAGAATTTGTTACAGAGTTACCATCGTCCCCCGCCTAGGGACATTTGTCACAAAACATTTTGCAAGCCAATACAACATAATTATTCTATGTAACTGGGCAACATACTAACAATGTACATAAGTCATAACTATATATCATACAAGAGGGCCATGATGACCCTATATCGCTCACGTGTTAAACTTGGCCTTGGAATCCTCAAGATAAACATTCTGACCAAGTTTCATGACGACAGGGTCATAAATGTAGCCTCTACAGTGTTAACACGTTTTTCCTTTGATTTGAGTGGTGATCTAGTTTTTGACCCCACATGGCCCAGTTTCAAACTAAGCATGGGAATCATCAAGATAGACATTCTGACCAAGATTCAAGAAGAAAGGGTCATAGATATGGTATTTAGAGTGTTAACAAGCTTTTCCTTTGATTTGAGCGGGTGACCTAGTTTTTGACCCCACATAATCCAGTTTCAAACTTGGCCTAGGAATCATCAAGATAATATCTTGACCAAGTTTTATGAAGATAGGGTAAAAATGTGGCCTCAAGAGTGTTAACAAGCTTTGCCTTTGATTTGACCCGGTGACCTAGTGACCCCACATGACCCAGTTTTTAATTTGACCTAGGAATCATCAAGATAAACATTCTGACCAGGTTTCATGGAGATACGGTAAAAATGTGGCCTCTAGGGTGTTAACAAGATTTTCCTTTGATTTGACCTGGTGGCCTAGTTTTTAACCCCATATGACCCAGTTGCAAACTTGACCTAGAGATCATCAAGATAAACATTCTGTGCAAGTTTAATCAAACTCTAGAACCAATGATGGAATCTAGCCGGTGTTCAAAAGAAACTGAGATCATTTTAAGTTGTGTGTAAGTGTGGTTAAAACCAAATGTAAAATGTCACTTCTATCGTGTTCACAAGGCTAAAATGAACAAATTTTGGCTCTTTCAGGTGTCAATTAGGGGCCGTAACTCCTGAACCTATGATTGGATCTGACAGATTCATGACGGGATCCAAGATATATTGTTGCTAAAGATATTTTGCAAGTTTGTATCAAATCAAACTATACATGAAGTCTCTTTATTGCTGCAAAAGCCAAAATAGCAAATTTTGGTCCTTTAAGGGGCCATAACTCTGGAACCCATGATGGGATATGGCCTGTTTTCGAAAAGAACCGAGATATTACGCCAATACAACTTGTATGCAAGTTTGATTAAATTCCATTGCAATATGTCGTCTACTGTGTTCACATGCCAAAATAGCAAATTTTGGCCCTTTAAGGGGCCATAACTTTGGAACCCGTGATGGGATCTGGCCAATTTTCGAAAAGAACCGAGATATTATGCCAATACAAGTTGTATGCAAGTTTGATTAAAATTGATTGCAAAATGTGGCCTCTATTATGTTCACAAGAAATTGTGAAAGGACGACGGACGGACGACGGACAAAATGCGATCATAAAAGCTCACCCTTTCACTACGTGACAGGTGAGCTAATAATTCATGAAGAAATTATGAAGTTTGAAAACATCTGGAAATCTATAATTGGCGAATGCTAATGTCTGTATTTTAAAGATTTCATTTAATTATTTTTTTTTTTTAGGAAAAATAAATAACAACAGCTCCGCCAAGCGGGGCAATATACGCCCGAAGGGTTACATCAGAGGATGGGAGCAAAATTTAAAGAACTTGACTTTTGAAGCCCAAAGGACAGGAACAACAAAGGGAAGAAATTAAAAAAAAAAAAATTCTAAGTTCACAAAAAAAATCTTTACTAGGTAAAGGTATGTCAAAATACACCTAAATATTTGAGGTACCATCCATGTTGTACCACAGAAAAGTGGTCTCGGTTTTTCCCTACGGCCAATGATAAAAAAGTTTCAAAATAAGCTATTTATAGTAATATAAAAGGGAAGTAATTCAAAAAAAAATTATTGTAAGTGAACAAAAAAGGAATCTGCCAAATAAAAACATGAGCATTGCAATGCAGAGCAATATACACAAAGCAAAGTCATATATGACCTTTGACCCCTAAGTGTGACACTGACCTTGAAGCGAGTCATCCGAAACATGTGCTGTGCACGACGTCTTGATGTGGTGAACATTTGTGCCAAGTTTCTTTGAAATCCTTCCAGCAGTTCAAGAGTTACAGAGCGGACATAAAACAAACTGATATGACATTTGACCCCTAAGTGTTACCTTGACCTTGAAGCGAGTCAACGAAACATGCACTCTGCACGGCGTCTCGGTGTGGTGAACATTTATGCCAAGTTTCTTTGAAATTCTTCCAGCAGTTCAAGAGTTACAAAGCGGACACGAAACAAACTGATATGACCTTTGACCCCTAAGTGCCTCGGTGTGGTGAACATTTGTGTCAAGTTTCTTTGAAATCCTTCAAAGGGTTCAAGAGTTACAAAGCGGACACGAAATTGCTAACGAACGGACGGACAGACGGACGGACAGACATCGGGGGTATAACATAATACGTCCCTTCGGGCGTATAAAAATATAATTAAATATTTTATCATATTAAAGGAGGTAATCCATGACACTTACTACTCCCGCACGATAATTGAAACGACAGCATGTGAATGTTATGGTTTTTATGTATCGTTGAACGCAAAAACGTTGTCAATGATAGAAGTTAAGTGCATACTGTAATGTTATACAAAAATATTTCCTGTATGAAGAAAAATCATAATTATCAAACATGTTATCGTTTGAGTTATCGTGCGGGATTTATATATGGTATTAAAATAACTTGTTTTAAATCATACACCAGAAAAAGTAAATTCTACTGTTGATGCAGTGCTGCACTACATATCAACCTGTGTGGCAACCATAGTAATGCTGCATTTACCTAAATATACTATAAACTTAAAACTTGTGCCTGTGTTAGCATTTTACCAGATAGCTTTTTATATCCATCAATACCAATCACCTTACTTAAATCATAATTTCATTTTTAAAGTAGTGGGAACACTGATATAAAAACACATGTATTGTACTTTTTCATATAAAAGGGAGGTAATTTCATGTACAAACACAAAATATGAATGTTAACTTGGATGACTTTGACCTTAACTTTTACACATGTCACAATGTATTGTGATTGTGAATATTTATGCCAAGTTATTTAGATATACACCAATGCATACAAAAGTTACAGATCATACAAAAAAGTTCTCCAAAGGTGAACTTGACCATGCAGCTAGGGGTCTGAGTCTTGCGCATGACACATCAACTTATTATAGGGAACATTTGTGCGAAGTATTTTAAAATCCCTTGATGAATGACAAAGTTATTGACCGGACAGGAAACAGAACATAATACCATTTCAGTATGACCTCGACCTTACAGCTAGGGGTCTGGACCTTGCGCATGACATATCATCTCATTATGGAGAATATTTGTGCCGAGTAATTTCCATATCCCTTGATGAATGGCAGAGTTATGGACCGGACACGAAAGAAACCCTGTTAACATTTGACCTCTAAGTGTGACCATGACCTTAGGGCTAGGGAACTGGGTTTTGCGCATGACACGTTGACTTATTATGGGGAACATTTGTGCCAAGTCATTTCAAAATTCCTAGTTGAATGGAAGAGATATGGACCGGACACAACACAGATCCTTTTAACCTTTGATCTCTAAGTGTGACCTTGACCTTGGTGCTAGGGCTGTGGATCTTGTGCATGACATGTCGTCTCATAATGGGGAACATTTGTGCTAAGGTATTTCAAAATCCTTTAATGGATGGCAGAGTTATGGACCAGACATGAAGTGTGGCGGACGGAAGGACGGACGGACGGAAGGACGCATCCTATTTCTACTTCGAAAAATCTCACGCATCGAGTGTAAGCGCACGCATTGAATGTACACTGTTAAACCTTTGTTAAAGCTAATGCTAACCTTTAGTCAGTATACGTGCGTACGTCCAATAGGAGCGATTTAATGTTGGCGAGTGCCCAAAGTGATTGTCAAATGTTTGAGTGAACAAATAAGGCAGTGAATAAATAATTAAAAGTAAATTTTACCTGAATCCAGGCTATTTGTAAATGTAAAATAACATAAAAGCACTACAATATATCCATGCATGATAAACTACATACACTTTGTAGCCTGAAATAGTAACCACTTTGTTTTACCACTTCTATTTTCGTTCTACTGCGCAAATTCAATGCTATTTTTGTGTACAGCTAATGGGATCCCAACTACTTTTTTATGATGTAAATATATTTAGAATACGCATCCCATGCCACTGATGTCCTATAACAATTAATCAGTATGTGCAATGTTGGGCAATGCCAACGATGCAAATCATTACGGACATAGAGGATATTACATGAGTGTCTTTTTATATTGAAATTATTAAACGAATTCAATAATATGATAAAATGCGAGATTCTGTCAAGCATTTTGTCAATTTTATTCAACTTGTTTAATAAATGCAATGCGGAAAGTCACAACTGTAATATTCTTTTTATCACATGTTAGCTTTTCCTGTCGACACATCAAACATTCTACTTTCTTTTATTATATAAACAAGTCAAATTGACTAACGTCTCCGACGTCGACGTCACTAGTGTATTATCATTTAAGAAATAATGTATAGCAAAAGAGTGCTTTAACACTATTTATGCACGATGGGCGGTTATACGTCGGGCGTAATAATTTCACGAGGGCGTAGCCCGAGTGAAATTATTTGTACGACGTATTACCGCCCGGGTATATAAATAGTGTTATTATTTCGATTCTAATATGGCCTTAATCTAAAACAGTAGAATAAATATAATAGCGTTCTTTCTTGGTCGCAACAAAAACATTGACGTCACCGCACGTTAACGTGACGTCATTCTAGCGTAAAAGTTTTTTAACAGAGGAAAGCATATGTAATAGAAAGAGCACTGAAACTCGAGGGTAAACGATTTGTACGAGGGGGCGTAGCCCCCGAGTATAAATCGTTTACCCGAGAGTTTTAATGTTCTTTCTGTTTTGTATCATAGCCATCCATATATGGTAGTTGTAGGTGTTCCACATTGCCATATACAGTAGTTCAGTGAGTACTTAAAACCATTGCTTTACAAAAGTGTAAAGCCCAGGTAAAATAAACTAATGCTAGAGTAGAAAATCAATATAATACACTTCGCTGTCTATTGTTCCAGACCAACAGTGCGGTAACTAGCGTGCGGGTATTAAATACCTCCACACTTTTAGTTACCGCACCCTGTACTCAGTGTATACGAATTACCTGCACCAAATTTGTTAAGAAAAAAACACAGAGCTATGATACAATAGAATTTTAAGTAATGACTTTAATACATTCCCGCGACGTCAAACATACCGAGCAGTAATAGCAGTATTGCTATTACTGCTATAACTCCAAATTGACGCCGTCACCCTGCCCTAGCCAATGAACCGAATCGGCAGTGAAACCCTTTAGGTTGTAGATCACAACCTTAAAATGTAGATCACAACCTTAATTTCAAAGATATATCTTCAATGATAGAGAGGGACAAACATAAAAGTCACAGTAGCCCGAGATTACAAAGGGCTTGTAATACGGTTCCTACCTGCGTTGAGTCGTATACGGATGCGTTTTGTAAAAACCGATAAAAGATTAACTAGTGCTATATATCTTTCATATGTAACCTATAGTAACATTTGCTCTGTATATTAATTTGTTACTTCAAATCTATGCACTCATCCGTGAAAGCTGAACGAAATCACCCAGTATCATATATTTTTCATATGCAACGTCTTGTAACATTTGCTCTGTAAATCTTAATTTTTACTCCAAATTGATACTGTCACCCTGCCCTAACCAATGATCCGAATCGGCAGTGAAACCCCTTAAATTGTAGATCACAACCTTAATACGGAAGCGTTTTCTTGAAGCTGATGAAAGATTAACTAGTGTAATATATCTTTCATATGCAAGCTATAGTAACATTTGCTCTGTAGATATAAATTTGTTACTCGACATTCATACCCTCATCTGTGAAATCTCAAAGAAATCACTCAGCATAATACTTTTTCATATGGAACGTACAGTCCCATTTTTTCTGTAAATCTTAAATTGTATTCCAAATTGATACTGTCACCATGCCCTAACCAATGAACCGAATCGGCAGTGAAACCCCTTAAATTGTAGATCCCAACCTTCATTTCAAAGATATATCTTCAATAATAGAGAGGGACAAACAGGTAAGTCACAGTAGCCCGAGATTACAAAGGGCTTTTAATGCGGTTCCTACCTGCGTTGAGTCGTATACGGATGCGTTTTGTGAAAGCTGATAAGCTGATTGACTGGTGAAATATATCTTTCATACGCAACCAATAGTAACACATGCTCTATAGATATTAATTTGCTACTAATTTGCTACTCCAAATTCATATCCTCATCTGTGAAAGCTGAAAGAAACCTCCTAGTATCATATATTGTTCATATGCAACGTATAGTAACATTTGCTCTTTGAATCTTTTTACTGCCGATTGATACCGTCACCCTGCCCTAACCAATGAACCGAATCGGCAGTGATACCCCTTAAATTGTAGAACACAACGTTAATTTTAAAGATATATCTTCAGTGATAGAGAGGGGCAAACATAAAAGTCAGGGTAGCCCGAGATTACAAAGGGCTTGTAATGCTGTTCCTACCTGCGTTGAGTCGTATGTGTTTTGTGAAATCTGATAAAATACTACTGCAATATTTCTTTCATATGCAACCTATAGTAATATTTCCTCCGTAGATATTAATTTGTTACTCCAAATTCATACCATCATCTGCGAAAGCTGAAAGAAATCACCCAGTATCTTATATTTTTCAAATGCAACCTATAGTAACATTTGCTTCGTAAATGTTAAATTCAAGGCCAGATAAGGACAAAAACTTAGGTCATATTAGCCCGAATTACTAAGGCTTGTAATATCGTATGAGGTCCTCATTTGCGTTGAGTCCTATACGGATGAGTTTTATGAAAGCTGAAAGAATTCACCCAGTTCCATATATCTTTCATATGCATGCAAACGTATAATAATATTTGCTCTGTAAATATTAAATTTTGCTCAGATTGATACCGTCACCCTACCCTAATCAATGAATCGAATCGGCTGTAAAACCCCTCAAATTGTAGATCACAATTTAATTTTTTTTCCGTTAAGTTGTTTGAAACTGACTAAAATAATAAATTTAGGCGTCAGAAACCTGTAAAATCATACTTAATGATAGAGTTTACATCTGTTGCATGTAATGTATATGCCTCTTTCTCGTAATTCCGAGCCTTCTCATTGATTCGAGCCTTTGGAAAATTTGCACTTGCAGCTATTTCCTGTTTCTAAATTGTATGCATGTTGTGGCAAATTATAAGAGAGTTAAAAAGAATAAAAAGAAAATAGTCTTATTCACATTAAAATAGAAATATACACAACAGAAAATTTTGGCACAAAATTTGCTTATATAAAATCACTGGGGTAATATATAACCTTCATATAGAAAACTGAAACAATTTATTTGTAAAACTTTTTTGTTTGTAAACACAATTATATATTTGTTCTTAATTTTAAAAAAGAACTTTTTCAAAAAAAAAAAACATTAGTTTTTGAGAGCTAGTACAAATGATCACAAGTCTCGGTTCAACGGTCCTTAGAATTTTTCTTCATGGGGATTTTTTAAGTTTTTTGGAGTATCAAACTATAGCAAAAACTCTTCTGAAATTTAAATCTGTTACAAACAAGAACTGAAATGCCGGTTAAGGGGCTCGGAATAACGAGAAAAGGGCATATACGTAAAACGATGTATAAAAAATTATTGTTAATTAAGAAATAATTTATAGCAAAAGAGTGTTTAACACTATTTATGCACGATGGGTGATTAAACGTCCGGCGAAATTATTTGTACGACGTATTACCGCCCGAGTGTATAAAAAGTGTTAAAACACGATTTTGCTATACATTATTTCGATTCTAATATGCCCTTAATCTAAAACAGTAGATAAGATATAGTAGCGCTCTTTCTTGGTCGCAACAAAAACATTGACGTCACCGCACGTTAACGTGACGTCATTCTAGCGTAAGTGTGTTTTAACAGAGACATGCATATTAGAATTGAAAATAGAATATCAAAATGAAAATAAGGCGTTTCGTTATTTTTATGTGTAACGCGTAACAAAAACATACTTGATCTGTTTTTAAAATGCTATAGAAGTCGCAATTCTTATCCGATTTTAATAATTTTTTCACCGACGTGTCCCGGATTTGGCGCTCAAGGTAGTTCTGCACGTTTGGATCGAAATTATTTCTACAATGCAGAATTTTATTAAACTCTGATTTTTCAAAACTTCAGAATATACCTAGAAAATTAAGCAAATAAAAAAGATAGGGTCGTGTGCTTGATTTCTTGCTAGACTGATTTGAAAAATAGGGACCTTACGCAATATTTCATAATGGGAGTCTATGGGAAAATCATTACTTTCATAACATTTTCGCAAATAGAAATTTTTCTAAAATGTAGATTTGATGAAACTTCTCACAGTTTTAAATAACGACATGGCCTATAATTTGATGAAATAAAATATATAGGTCCGTGTGCTTACTTTTCAGATATGTGACCATGATTAAAGTAAACCGGACATTTCACGCTAATTTTGAGACATTATTTTGAATTATTTAATGTGTGATATGTTTTAATATCATATTTTGACTTTACAAATATAGCAACAGTGCCATTGTATTAAATTTACTTACAGGTTTCAATTAATTCGTAAAATGATTCTCATTTCCAAACGCCGAATCCAGTCTTTATTCTACGTTTTCTGGAAAAAATGACGTTACGCCATCACTTCCGGTTTATCAAACGTGCAGAACTACCTTAAATGCGACGTTATAATTATGACGTAAGATACGCTGTTTGTGTCATTTCAAATGTAAACAACGGTAGTGCGTCGTAGTGTAACGCCTCCAATACAACTAGAACACGGTATGTAAAAACGTTTATCTTGTGTTATTCTGTTAATTTTTTTTTCAAAAACATTTTTATATTGTGTAAAAGTACATATTAAAAACAGATGTTATCGATCGATTTGAGATTTGAAATAATTACAGTACAAATTTTCCGACGTCGTATGTTTTTCATATTTATTCAGCGGGTATTGTATCTGAATAAACAATAATGTGCTTTTGTGCTCTTAATCCTGGACCAAGTTTACCTCTAAATAAATGTACAAAGTCATATCTTACTATTGGTATCTAACATAATAAACTTTTAGATAAAACAGCGTATACAGTTTTATGCTAAAAAATACCTTATTTCTGCCTGACGTTCAGATACGTATATACGAAGAAGCGTACAGTACGTTAGTTTCTCGAAGTACGTATTTGCTCTCTATCTCGTACTTAATTTTTGGATGAATATACTTGGAAAAAATACATAAAAACATTTGTGATTAATTTTCAGATGAAGGATAAACCTCCTATAGATCTTTCTCCGGCAAAAACACTGGAATAGAAATAAAAAGAAAGAAAAACACAGACAAGTTGTCAATAAACATAGAAGCTCTTTGCCCAAGTCTGAAAGAAAGACACCAACAAATAAGAAATACATAAAGTATCTAGAGAAACTAAACAAAATTCAGCAAAAGAAAAAAAAACACATCAGACAATTAACAAAAGAAAGAGTACGAAAATTTCGGACAAAACAATCCACTAAGCCATTTAAAACAGAATGCAAAAGAGCAGGGCCGTGAAATGTGTAAAAGACACTATTAGAGATTATACACCTGAGAAAAGATCTGAAATTATATCTGCTTTAATATCGGCAAACAGCCCTAACTCTTTAAAAACAAGACGGCGCCTTGAATTTGAAAAAGTGATAAAAGGTGAAGGTGAAAAAATTCGCGAAAAGGTCGCAGGTGCCGTTCTGTCTGACGTACAAAGTTCATTAGGTATTCTCAAACGTTTATGAACGGAATGCAGAACAAAAACTCAGGAAGTCGACATGTTTAGTAGACAACAATATTGAAACAAATAAACTACAAACTGCCATAGCTAATCATTCTAGTTTAAACAGGCGACTGGTGAACAAAGGTTTGAAACTTAATTAAAAGAAAATCAATGTCGAAGCTGTAAATGTACCGTACACGTGCAAGACAAGAAAAGACAATCTGAGCGAGGGCGCCCGTAATAAAATAGTGGAATACTGGGTCAAAAACAGTCAACCTCTCAATGATAAAAGAAAGGGTATTAGAGAACGCATTGGTCCGAAAACATAAAAAGTAAATCCAAACACATCTTAACATCAACACAATCAAGTATCTATTTAAATTTTGTTAAGGAAAATCCTGATATTAAAATAGGTCAAAGACTCTTTGAATCTCTTAAACCATACTACATTAAATCTGCAAATTTAACAGAAAAGATAGAATTACCTGTTTATGTAAACAGCACGTGGAAGTTTCTAGCTTATTTAAAAAAGCAAAAGGGTGCAGTAAGTCGATTTTGGACAAAAAGCAAGTCTAAAAGATGATTATGTTTTATGGGAAACTTTGTCTGATTTTGCTGAAGAAAGTCTGTGCCCGCCTGTATTAATTAATGATGAAGAAATGTATAGAATGTCCTGTTTAAAACGTGATTGTACAAAATGTGGTATAAGTAAGATTTGGTTGATGGCACAAGAATTGGATGAGAGTACTAGTTTTGTAACCTGGAACAGGTATGGGTATGATTTTACAGGTAAGAAAGACAGAAACGGTAAAGATATAAAAAAGCAACAGTTTGTAAAAGTTACCTTCCACAATGAAAGAAATGTGGGATTACATCAAAAACTCACTTTCCAATTTCCCACTACACAAATTTTGTGTCATTGGCAGAGACAACAACTACACAGTATTGTAGATAACTTACCGGAAGGGCATATTGTCATGGTACATGATTACTCGGAGGACTTCAAGTGTGAACTTCAGGACGAGATTCAATCTGATTAGTTTTCACGAAATGAATTATCTATACATGTAACTGTTTTATACTGACATGAAACAGAAAATACTGAATCAAGCTCAGTGTATGTACCAAACATTGTAAAAGATTTTTGAAAGCATTACTCGTGACAGAGATACAATTAACCTTGTTCGCAAACATTTGATTGAATCTTACATGAAAGACCAGTTGAAGTACGATTTAATGTTTGTACATGAATTTACCGATGGCTGTAGTCATTCAAATACAACCCCCCTCAACTGCGCATGGAATTTAGTGGAATGATTCAAGGCAACACATTTTTAACCAATCGGCTGATGTCTGAATGAATGTTACAGGTTTCCCTACACTTTTTTTTCAACCAATCCGAAACCGGCACACAATAACAACATTTGACCTAATTCTGTTCCTTCTGCCATCACGATCTATCGACACGCGAAAACTTATTACTTTGAAAGTCAGCCGGTGTCGATGACACACACCTGAATATTTTTGTCCCGTGCGTTTAGTCTCCAAAGAAACTCCCTCTAAGCTGGAAACGACTCACTTTACAACTAGCCCCAAAATAAAAAGTACGTATGTAAATATACTCATGTACAAATCAGTACAATATGAGTTTTCAATACTCGCTCTAAAACAGTACTTAACTATAATGTTTTTCCTATACTCCTACGACGTCGACGTCAAAGCTTTATTATACTAGTGTACTATCAGTTTTCAGTAATGACTTTATTACACTCCCGCGAACACTCCCGCGACGGCAAACATGTGATAAAATGTAATTATGCCCGAATATCCCTGCGATGAAGAGATTATTAAATATGAGTAAAGGTCAAACCTGATATTAAAGGTCAACGGACATTTTCAAGTAAAAAGTCATATCAGATGACATGTTTTTCTCCTATGTACGAAAATATTTCATCATCCCGAATTAAACTGGACTGGTTACTTCTCTTTTTTGCGTTCATTAACGACCCAGTTAGCATCGATAGATCACCGTTTAGTCATTTTGCCGACGTCTGCCTCATTTAATAAACCATTAACTTTGTAATGGGTTAATTGATCCAGTCAAACTTGAACAATACATTTCAACATAACGAATGGCAAATAACCAAGTTTAGCGTCGAGTATTCTCTCCGTATTAAAGCAATTCCCTCTGATTGGATTGCCTCCCTTACATTAGCTGATGCCCAAAATTATTATTTCAGTTCCATAGGTTTTGTATTAACCTTGATATTACTTTGGACAATGCAACTTGAATAAACATCGCATATTGTATTTCTTCCATTTTCAGTTTGCCGAAATTCTATCTACCGACCGTTTTCATGATCATTCATAGGTTGCTTTATAAGTTCATATTTATAAAAACATTATTTCTGTATTCATAGTGTTAGGATATGATTATACGTGTTTCATGTATCAGAAAATAAAAACATTAAGATAAATATATTTCCTTTTACTCCATAAAACGCCTGCTTAACATTGTAAGCTTTCCTCGAAAAAGAAATACAACCACAAACAAAGAATGGGACTAATATGAAGATATTCCTATTTTGTTTGAATGCTCTGATCCATGTGCAGGTGGTTTGCTAGTAAAACATGATAAATTCATAAAATAACATCCTATCTAAAAGTAATTATTTGTAGCCTAAAATATAAATATTTTCTAAAACCACATATATCCCTGGTTTAAAATAACGATAGAAGTTACTGCTTCAAATTGATAACTCCAAACTAATTATTAGTTCGAATGTAATATATTAAAGCTGGGGATGCTTACATGCTTAAATAATAATAATAATAATAATAATAATAATAAAACAGAAAGAAATAGGATTTGTAAAAGGAAACACCTGTTGAGGCCAACTGCATGCTATCTACTTGGCCACAATTTAAAATTTGTCCCTGGCGGCAAATAGCTTGACGTGCACAATGAACTGTCCTGGCGAGGCCTCATCAACCAGGCGCCAGATCAGTTGGATTCCCAATACGAAACCTAAAGTGATCTCTGTTGGACGTCAAGGCACCATGTAGGCGGTGTAAGATCCTTATAAAAGCCAACACGTTCGGAGGGGCTGCTACGGTAGGATTGGACTAGTCTGAGGGACGGAAAGCAGTATAGTCGATCTGCACAAGATATTTCCATCTTTGGAAAGGTAAAGGAAAGATAAATTTTATTTACCGTCACTTTGTGAAACAATGAACATAAACTCTGAGTGTAGAGCTTTTGAGAGACCCTGTTTTAAGAACAGTTAAAACCAGCTACACTTTACCACCAGAAATTTGCTGGTACCCATTTACATCTGGGTCGAGTGAGGCAATCGTGATAAAGTGCCTTGCTCAAGGACACACCGTAATGGGTGAAGTTAGGAATCGAACCCGGGGCCTTCACATCCATAAGAAAGCGTCTTAGCCCTCTCAACCAGTGCGTCCACTATATGATATGTCTATTTCTATCTTTCCTTTGACTTGTTTTCTCTTTTCCTTTTAGCCACAAATACTGTATCGTCAAAACGTAATGGTCAGTCATGCAAGTTGTATTGATAATAGATGTAGATGTAAAAAGGTCTATCGCAAATTAAGCGGCCATATTCGCCACATGTGTCTTAATTTATTCCAGGGACCCTTAGAGTAACACTAACATACTGATACATAGGCTGTAGTCATAGTAGTGGATACTTCTTCAACACAGAAGAGGCTAAAACAGAATGGTCGGTGTATCCTCCCCTTGATTATTTATCAATGTGAGAACGGCAAATGGTGCATTTTAGCGTGTATCTGAAGCAGAAAAAAATGCACGAAAACCTTATTCTTTTTTAATTGTTTATATAAAATGTTTGTTCTTTTTTACTAGATATGTGCGTAATATTGCACGTGTAATCTGTGGTTTAGTGATCCATGTTATATATGTGCAAGTATTAATTCAAAACAAACGGTTAGTGGTGACACACTTTGAAAATATCATTATGATTTATCATTCATGATATATGTCTGTCAGTATATACATGATAGTTGTTACAAGGAATTTGCCATAACACCAAAGTGAATACTAGACTAGCTAAGTTTCATGATACTGATACAAATGTACCAAATCTAAAACTGATACCTTGCATAGGGAAAGCATTCCGGTATAGCGACGTCTTCATTACATTAACTTCGTTATCTGCAAAATGTTTCTTACACCTTTTAAATTATTTCGCGGTTTCGCCATCGTGATCTCGCGCTTCGCGCTTCATGCATCGCTTTCTCTAACGATATGCGAAGTGCGAGATAACGATGGCGAATGGCGAGATCGCAAAACTTTAGCAATTTCGCGCTTTGCCATCGTGATTTCGCGCACGTGAAAATTCTCGATTTCAGGCTTCGTCATCGTAATCTCGCGCTTTGCCATCATGATCCCGCGCTTCGCGTAGTGCCTGCTCATGATGAAGAAGTGCGAGATCACAACGGCGAAGTGCGAAAAAACGAAAATTTCAGGCTTTAACATTAGTATTGGGTAGACATTTTACCAACTATATTGAATCCTTAAAAAAATGTTAAAAACATAACGTGATTGTTAATAGTTTATCTCAACGACATCTAAAACCAAGTATTACACTGAAATCTTGAAAACGTACTGAATACAAATTAATTACGTCTGCAGTGTTGTACAAATTGTCCTAGCCGTGAAAATGTCTCTTTGCCGATTTCTCAGCCAACAGTTTATCAATTTTTGACATTGTATTATATATTTATTATAGAAATTTGACTCTTTAAACCGTTAGCATAGACGGCGTATGAATGTAATATTTCACATTGTCAGGATATTTACAAAATAAGCATAATAACTGTAGCTAAATTGTTATAAAACTACAAAGACAATTATTGGTGAATTTCAATGCACGTTAAATCAACTAATTATATAAACCAGTTTGCTGTTACTTCAGTTTTACTGTACTTCAAACTAAATATGAAGTAACTGATTGCGTATGAAGTAATCTCCGTTGCATGATATATACACAGTTACTGGAACAGACCCGGAGAGAGAGTAGAAACTACTCGCACCCTAGGAGGCTCCAATTACATTGTAATTGAAGTGATGGCCAGTTTACCAGCATGCGGCCAATAAAAAGCAATAAATCACATGTAACAGTGTTGATAATGTTAGGCCTGATTTTCCTTGATGTAGGAATAAACGAATAACATGTATAAAAGTTTATAGTGCATGCATGTGCATTTAACTGCATGTCTTTTAAATTTGCCCATTTTTTTTCCCAGAAAACTTGATATATGGATATTAGACAAAATTAATCAACATCCACTTTAATCAATTTTGTGCAAAATATTTAAAACCTATGAAATATAATGGGTCATATCATTAGTATATAATAACTTCCATCAGGAAATTTGATAGTAAGAAGACAATATTGAAAATATCTATATATGCTATTCAAATTTCGACATTTGTATGCCTGTTTGCCTGTCTATCAGTCAAATAAGGTAGATCTTGCTGCGACTTTATAAAAACAACATGTTTTATAAATAGATGGCAGTCTGAAGATTATGCTTATCGTTATATTTCATCCATATATGAGCAGCGCCATGAGAAAACCAACATAGTGGGTTTGCGACCAGCATGGATCCAGACAAGCCTGCGCATCCGCGCAGTCTGGTCAGGATCCATGCTGTTCGCCAACAGTTTCTCTAATTGCAATAGGTATTGAAAGCGAACACCATGGATCCTGACCAGACTGCGCGGATGCTGGTCGCAAACCCACTATGTTGGTTTTCTCATGGCGCGGCTCATGTATGTCTGTCTGTCTGTCATTTATTGAAGATGGAATCTATAATTGGATAAAAGAAACCATTTTCAGATTGGACCAGATGTTGTTTATTATGCATGCCGATGTACCACGTACAGGTTTTCAAATTCTATTCTGCTCTGTTCTATTATAAAACTCTGCTAAACAGTGGTTTCACCTTACACAAAAACAAATAATGTAGATATGCACTGCATTTATTCTCTTATAAAGATCGTGTACTAAAATGCTCATATCGAAAGCATCTTAAAAACATTTCCCCTGTAAATTATAGAGAAAGTTCAAAAAGAAAAAAGAAAAGAAATAAAGTCAACGCCTTAAATTATCTATACTCTATTCTTGAAACACGTAATAGGAATTTCAGAACAAAAAACATGTCGTACACTGGTTCATGTAAATTGATAAATTACCTCTACTGACATGAATTTGCATTATATAACAATTATTTTGATTTGAGCACGTGACCTAGTTTTTGACCATACATGGCCAGTGTCACACTTGGTCTAGGAATCATGAAGATAAACATTCTTACCAAATTTCATGAAGATAGGGTCATAAAAGTGGCCTCGAGAGACAAGCTTTCCCTTTGATTTGACTGGATGGCCTAGTTTTTTAACCCATATGACCCAGTTTTAAATTTGGTTCAGGAATGAAGATAACCATTCTGACCAAGTGTCATGGAGATAGGATGAGGCCTTTAGCTTTTGATCTGGTCAGTTTTCGAAGGAACCAAGATATTATGCACATACAAGCTGTGTGCAAGTTTGATTAAAGTTTACTGCAAAATGTGGTCCCTATCGTGTTCACAAGCCAAAATACCATATATTTGGCCTTTTAAGGGGCAATAACCATTGAACCCATGATGGAATCTGGCCAAGTTTCGAAAGGAATCGAGATATTATGCCAATACAAGTTGTGTGCAAGTTTGATTAAAATTGATTGCAAATTGCGGTCTCTATCGTGTTCACAAGAAAGTGTGGACAGACGACGAACGAAGGATGATCACAAAAGCTCATCCACAGGTGAGCTAAAAACAAAATGCATCTTTGCTGAGCTTAAGATTGATTAGCAATGGATGGAACTAGCTATGGCTACACAGTGCTGTGTACATGCTAACAAATTAAAATGATAAAAAATCAATGTAATGAACTATATACATCTTACAATTACGTTCACATTCATTCTGTTCATTTTTTTCGAAAAGGCCACGAAGAAGAATACCTTTTTTAAATAAAACAGGAAGAGTAAAACAGTTAATCCTGTATACTTAATTAACAGGTGATTTACACTTTAAAAGTAATCACATGAAATATACAAAATATGCAGGTTTTTACCAATCTTGTTAGGTTATTCGGATACTCTTGTAACGTTTCAGTGCCACACAAATCCCGTCGGTGAAAAGCTAGCTCATCACCAAGGGTGATTTATCGCTCTTATATACTGTCATCTTACTCCAATGACAACTGACAGGTTTGCAAATTTGCATATTAATGGAATTACTTCCCTTTATGCATTCAGTAATCGTTACATTACTTTCCCCTCCGAGAAATCTCGTCCCGAGATTTGGCCTAGGAAACACATGGGTAAGGTAACTCCAGTCCGGCAGTTGACTTCATCCCACCGCTGCCACCATTTGTAACGTTTTCGCCACACAAATCCCGTCGGTGAAAAGCTAGCTCATCACCAAAGGTGATTTAATGCGCATATATACTGTCATCTTACTCCAATGACAACTGACAGGTTTGCAAATTTGCATATTAATGGAATTACTTCCCTTTATGCATTCAGTAATCGTTACACTCTCTGATAACAGACATAGCAACACATTTGAAATTGCAAAGTTTTTTTTAACTTTCTTATAATTATATATATCATGGAACATTGTTGGTCCAAATATTTAATAATAACAGAACAGAACAGAATAGAATTTTATTAAAGACCTGTACATTGTACGTCGGCATGTATAATAAACAACATCTGGTCCAATCTGAAAATGGTTCTTTTAGGTCTTGCTTGTCGTCACATGATAATTTTCCATTTCAAGGACATGTTATTGCATATTCCATCTTTAGTGACAGACAGACAGACAGACAGACATGTATTATAATGATAATTTAAGCGCCTTTGAACGTATATTGCATATGAAAAGGGCGCTCAACAAATCTGGTATAATAATAATAATAAGCATATTCTTCAGACTGCCATCTTCTTATAAAACAGGTTTTAATATGTAAAAACAGATTTATAAAGTCGCAGCAAGATCTACCTTACTGACTGATCGACAGGCAGACAGTCATACACAGCTAGAAAATTAAATAACATAGCTATTTTCAATATAGTCTTCTAATTAGAAAATTTTGTGATGAAATATATTCTGTGCTTTGAATTACATTCTAATGATAAGACCCATTTTATTGGCATAGTTTTAAACTATTTTTGCACAAAATTGATGTTGATTAATTTTGTCTTATATCCATATATCAAGTTTCCTGAAAAAAAAATGGGCACATTTAAAAGACATGCAGTTAAATGCACATGCCTTCACTATAAACATCACACTATCATTTTATACATGTCCTGCATCAATGCTTATCAGCACTGCTACATGTGATTTATTGCTTTTTATTGACTACATACTGTTAAACTGGCCATCACTTCAATTACCATGTAATTGGAGCCACCTAGGGTGCGAGTAGTTTCTACTCTCTCTCCGGGTCTGTTCCAGTAACACGTCTTGTTGCAACTAGTTTAATTGTGTATGCTTGCCTGATTTTCACTACGCAACTGCGTGTCTGCGTTAAAGCAGCTACGCGCCTATCTTTTATTTTTAGTCTGACATCAGTATCTTTTATGTATAGTCATATACTGTAATTAATGTGAACGCATTTTGGTACTGAAGTTGTTCTGTAACACCTAGAATTGTGTGATTATTTTATTGTGATAATATTAATAGTGTCACCGGCAAACCCGGCTGAGTCGTGAAACGTATTAAAATTATCATTTTTATCATAAACAAATAGTGGAATGCCGATCTGACAGTTGTTTTGAGTATTCGAAGATTTGATCTAATAGGTAAAATGCAAATACATATGCACATCCCTACTGTTTAAATAAAATAAGTTTTTCTTGAATGTCGTTATATTCGGTTAGTAAATAATTCGGATACGGTCTGGCACTGCTATTGATTTTCAACAAACATTAGGTGGGATCAATTGTATACAACAATCTGGCGAGATACACCTATTCAGACCTGTTTGCACTGGTAAAATCAGGCTAGTTAGGCATGCTTCAATATATATAAATCACTAGTCAGGCCACAGCTAGAATATGCTAGCTGTGTTTGGAACCCTTACACCCAACAAAACATCCACCAGATTGAAATGATTCAGCGAAGGGCAGCGCGATGAGTAAATCATGACTACTCCCCTTACAGCAGTGTCACAAACATGCTATGTCAGCTGAGATGGCGTACCCTTGAAGATAGGAGATCTGATTCACGCCTCCTTATGTTCTACAAGATAGTGAATGGTTTGGTTGCTGTGCCACTCCCCACCTATGTCAGCCCCCCATCCCGTCTAACAAGACATATGCATCCCCACTCCTATACTCAGATCCCCACTCCCTGTAATTACTATAAGTACTCTTTCTTCCCAGCCACCATAGTACTTTGGAATGCCCTTCCAGTACAACTTGTGCAAGCCCCCACCCTGAATCAGTTTAAACAGGGTGTGACCAAACCTGTACACAATGCTTAACATGATAGACCTGTTTTTAAACTGCTTTTATCTGTAAATCCTTCTTGTTTTTAACACTATCAACTGTATTTATACTGCAATACACACTGTGTATTACTTTTATCCTCCTATCCAATCTACTTTTAACTTCTTGTACAGGCGCGCAGCTGCACACAATACTCGCAGAGAGGAGCGCTGCAGTATAAATAGATAGATAGATAAATATGAAATGTGGTGCATTTCGCAGTTTCATTTGAAATGTGGTGAATTTCACAGTTTCAATGTAATGTAGCCTTACTTGTTCGGCTTATCTGGAGGGTGCATTTTATGACCTGATATTTTATAGTTGCCATCTATCTAAGCCTTAGCCATATCTGCATTTACTTTTAGGAAAACAAAGACGTTGAAAAATAAAATAACTTGTAAAAGTCTTGTCATGACTTACTTGCTCCAATAAATTAAACATTACTTTATAATCATGTAGAAACTTCAGATGAGTTGAGTATAATGCATAATTTTAGATAAGAGACTTTAAATCTTCGTAATTGTGTTGTAAACAGGTCTGAAGTGATATCTACCGGACACCTGTGGACTGTTGATTACATTACATGTAAATTGCAGAAATAAAACACAAAATATATGGGATACATTCAAAAAAGGTCAGGGCCTAAAATAAAATATTGTTTGTTTCCCCTCCCACGCCTAACCCAAAATAAATGCTGCAACCCAAAATATTTTATTGCAATATCCAGTAAAAGATTATTTTTTCTTCTTAGAAGTTAAATATTTCTAGGTCCGAAAACTTCGAATAGTTATGAAAATAGACTGATCAAAGAATTGTACTGGTACAAAATTCACTTTGTTGCATGTCATTATAAAAGTGTTAAATATTTCTGCCCATAATTTGTCTGCAGCCATGTTTGTTTGAAATACTTTTGGACCTCGGGTTGGTTTACATTGTTTTAAACCATGTGTTGAAAAAGGTGGGAAAAATCAATACAGTGTCACAGTCTGCCTAGGGAACAGTGTCAGTTTCTGTCAAAATTGAGACACGATGCTGCCACGAAATAAATTAGAGTTGATAAGTTATGATTAAAAAACCCATGTCAGAATATTTTTGTAACATTTAAAAAAGATATAAATAATTCAGCAGAAAAGTAGTCTGCTGTTTGAGAACTTTTTTTTTTTTTTTGAATGTCGGCTTTATTTTTCAATAGAAGTTAAACAAAATTCTAAAGGAGAGAGTTTCAAATCAGCTTACAGCTTCCTACTCAATCCTGTATGCCTTTGTGATATATGTACATGTTGTAAATGGATTGTGATTAATAAGATATTGTTTAAACCAAAATTCTAAAGGTCTTCAGTGTTGGTAGTAGGATCTTGTTTTCATTTTATCATTTACCTTTTAATAATGCCATTTTTATGACTATAATGGCCTTCGTCAAATTGCCAAAATTGACAGTGTTTGCTCGATAACTAGATTGATATTTCTTTGATGTTAACCATACTTATACCGAAGAAGTATTAATTGATAAAATCTAGGCCAAGTTTGATAACCAGCGAGCTCGGACCATGCAGTATCTTTAAAATTATGGTCCTTGAATTGGTTAAAGTTACCAAAATTGACAGTGTCCACTCGATAACAAGTTAGAGTAATTTTTCACAGAGCTAAACATAACTTAGAGTGTGTATCTCTATGAAAATCTAGTCCAAGTTCAATTACCAGCCAGTTTGGATCAGTATCTCCAGAGTTATGGCCCTTGAATTACTCAAAATAGCAGAAGTTGACAGTGTCCATTCTCTAACTTAAGTAGTTCTTTTCTGATGTTCACTTAACTTTGTCACAATTTTAATGGGCATAATACATTTGATAAGTTCAGTAACCAACTGGATAGTCCCGGTCAGTCTTGGGTTATGATTCCTGAATTACTAAAGATTGCGAAAATTGACACTGCTCGATTAATAACTTAATCACTTCTTTATAATATCCAATGTTCCGCAATCTTCGTCAGAATGTTTATTGGTATATTATCTTGGCCAGATTTGACAAGACGAATTTTTGATGCATGGCATCAAAGAAGCCGCACTTTCTTTGTTCCTTAAAATGTCTTAGAAATAGAAATATGGAAGCTGTCTATGAAGTAAAATGTTTAGTAGAATAAATGATTATAAAATTGCACCACGTAACATTATGATTGGTGCACGGTGATGTTAAGATTCCGTATAATCAATACTTCAGATTTATATGTCATTTATTTAGGACAGGTGAAATATCAGACAATTACCCTTTTACATGCCATACAACATCTTAGGAATTGTTTTACACCCAATCTAGATGACCTTGGACAACATGTCAAGCTCGACAGGTGTCAAAGGGACTAACAGCACCAAGTTTGACCTTTGACCACTAAGTATGACTTTGAGGTAGGGGTCTCTGTAAAGAAACTTAGTTCCACCTAACTCTGTCTAAAAAATATTTTAACCTGAGTTATGTTTTGAACCCATGTGCACACCGGGACAGCAGCTACTAGTAACAAAAAACATCATGTACCAAAATGAAAATTTATACCACTGCATCACTGAAAAGAAACAGAAACTATGATAACTGTTATGTAAAAAGATTTTTTATTCAGTTAGCAGACGTCTTGGAATGTGAAATATAACTGATCATAATTTTTACACGGGTCGAAAATCTTCTCGATTTAAGGTTTTTGAATCATTAATACCAATTTCTGCTAATTTCGACCAAAAGCTTTAGTGTGGTTATTCAGGAGATTATCTTCAATGGAATATTAGGGCTTTACATCTCTATAATTTGTCATACACGCAGAGTTAAAAATTGCCATTAAAAATCTGATAAATTGGTGCCTATTTTGCAAGTCACACACATACTCCTTTCATTCCCACACAAAGAAAATTATTCTTATTATTTGTAAAACATTTATCCCTTTTCTAAATCTGAATCCAAATTGTTAAAATATTCATTCTGCCTACGTCCAACTTTAACTCAACACCATTCAATATCTGTTTAATATTATTCCTAAATGTCATTCTTTTATAATTATAAAAAATAGTATTTTTGCAATACTTGTAATACTTGCTGCTTAGGATACATTGTTGAATATATTTACTGATTATGTTTTTACACATGGATCAAAATGAACGATAATTGACTTCTTATCTTATTATGCACTGTGCTATTAGAGAAGATTACTGATATCAAAGTAACATAATGCACTTCTAAATTGTTTATAAATATTTATTAATCTAACCAGTAAGAAGACTATTTAATATGTTTTCATTTAGGTATCATAGTTTTTACATAATTGTAATGAAAGATTAAGGGCAATCCAGACCTTTATGATGATTTAAACTAGTGAGATTAGTAAAACAAAACTGAATCTCAACTAATGAAGATGCGCTGACCACCTGTTAACTAAATGTTGATTAAGATCTCTATCCACAGGAGAAATTTATTGCAGTGTCATGGTTCCCGGTAATAAATCTTTGTAAAGTAGTGGAGCAGATAAATTCGAAAACCAGTCTGTATAGACTTGCATTCCTACAGGTATTTTTGTTAGAGAGAAAGAATTCCAATCGCTAATATTGCGCGAAAAAGATCATTTCAAATATTCTATTACCTTATAAATATATTTACTTTTTTCACGAAAGTTAGTTTATGATGTGAAAATATGCGAAATTCACGGAAATAACTATAAAATAAATCAAATAAAGTATTTAAGAAGAGGACCCTTGACGAGTCTACAAAAATGGGGAAAAGTTCAGTTATGATTGTTGCTGACAATTTAATGTTATAATTATGATTATATACCTGCATCAGAAAGAAATTGAGTGATTTAAAAAAATCAGTTTGATTTTATACTTCCAAATTTTATTAAATCATTTAGTGTTATGTACAATTTTTACAATCTAAACATAACAGGTTATACAACAGCAGATCCTAAATTGATGACGTCATCTCCATAGGACAAATTTTTAATCGTACCTACTGGAAGCCGCCTCCTGGCGGCTTCCAATAATCAGCAGGATTGTCTTAGTTTTTGTTGAATTTGTTGAAAATTGACAACTAGTCTGCGCAATGAGTAGAGTATTTTAAATGTTTTAAGTAATTTGCTGTAAAGAGAGTATTTATGACAGTTTGGCAATCTTGTTATCTTACAGGTTTTGTTATGGAACAACCCATATGATTATGATAAGTCATATGTCAAATAAAATTTAATGTATCTTTCCATGAGGAAATGCAAGCATTAGGTCAGTTTAGACATTTTTAGCTCATCTGATTTTTTGAAAAAAAATGATGAGTTATTGTCATCACTTGAGCGGTTGTCGGCGTCGGCGTCGGCGTCGGCGTCTGCGTCGGCGTTGCCTGGTTAAGTTTTATGTTTAGGTCAGCTTTTCTCCTAAACTATCAAAGCTATTGCTTTGAAACTTGGAATACTTGTTCACCATCATAAGCTGACCCTGTATAGCAAGAAACATAACTCCATCTTGCTTTTTGCAAGATTTATGGCCCCTTTTGTACTTAGAAAATATCAGATTCCTTGGTTAAGTTTTATGTTTAGGTCAACTTTTCTCCTAAACTATCAAAGCTATTGCTTTGAAACTTGGAATACTTGTTCACCATCATAAGCAGACCCTGTACATCAAGAAACATAACTCCATCTTGCTTTTTGCAAGAATTATTGCCCCTTTTGGACTTAGAAAATCAGTTTTCTTGGTTAAGTTTTATGTTTAGGTCAGCTTTTATCCTAAACTATCAAAGCTATTGCTTTAAAACTTGCAACACTTGTTCACCATCATAGGCTGACCCTGTACAGCAAGAAACATAACTCCATCCTGCTTTTTGCAAGATTTATGGCTCCTTTTGGACTTAGAAAATCATGGGTAGGACAATATTTCTATTATACAAAAAAAATCAGATGAGCGTCAGCACCCGCAAGGCGGTGCTCTTGTTTATCATCATATTCCTAGAATTGACCCTGAAAAATATCATTAGTAAACACTGCATAATAGGGAAATTTCTATCAGCTTATGATCTAGTCATTCTGTTTTGTCAGTTTATTGCATTTGTAGTATGCACAATCAGTTAGTTACATTTTAATGCTAAGAATGCACTAAACAAATAGCTATAGTTAGCCCTGGTGCTTGAGTCATTCATTTTTGAGTGATAGGTATTTCACTGTATACTGTCATTACCTCTTGAAGTAAAATATTCTAACACTCTTGAGCAGTTCAAAAGATCCTATTTGACAAACTGGAAAATGAACAACATAACATATGCTTGGTTTGTCTTGTCATTGTTCTATTGTCAATTTTGTATTTGTAATCTACTGGAAGATTAGGCCTGCCTAATTGTGTTGCCTCAATAAATAAAGCTGTTATTATTATTATTATTAAAAAAATCCTTTTTTGTTGTTGACAGATTGAAGTTTGATCTAACAGTTCAGCATGAAGCCCTCACTGACAATGGTCCTGTCAGGACTGTTTCTGTCATACATGGCTTATTCCATGTACACTATTGCACTCATATTCTTCCCTACACACTGCACAGAGAAAGGAAAACAGCAGAAGTGTATCCAACCTTATATAGCAAAACATAAAGACTTACAGGTATGCTTAGTAATAGTGCTGTAAAGAGTTTTAGCTCACCGGAGCCAAAGGCTCATGGTGAGCTTTTGTGACCACTCAATTTCCGTCGTGTGTTGTCCGTCATCCGTCTGTCAACATTTTCTAAAAAAATCTTCTTCTTGAAAACCACTGCTTGAAAACCACTGGACAGAATTACATCAAACTTCACAGGAATGATCCTTGGGTGGTCCCCTTTCAAATTTTTCAAAATGTTGAATTCCATGCAGAACTCTGGTTGCCATGGCAACCGAAAAGAAAAACTTAAAAAAATCTTCTTTCCAAAAACGCAAGGTGTAGACCCTTGATATTTGGCATGTGACATCATCTAATGGTCCTCTATGAAGATTATACAAATTGTGCCCCTGGGATGAAAAGAGGCCCCACCCCGGGGGTCCCAAGTTTTACATAGACTTATATAGGAAAAAAACTTTTAAAATCTTCTTGTCTAAAACCAAAAGACCTAGGTCTTTGACAATTAGTAACTATGTAGCATTGTCTTGAGATCCTCTACCGAAATTGTTCAAATTATAACCCTAGGGTGAAAAGAGGCCCTGCCCTGGGGGGTCTCAAGTTTTACATAGACATAATATAGGAAAAAACTTCAAAATTCTTCTTGCCTGAAACTGCAAGGCCTAGGCTTTTGATATTTGGTATGTTGCATTGCCTTATCGTCCACAACCAAAATTGTTCAAATTATGCCCCTTTGGTGAAAAGAGGCCCTGTCCTGGGGGTCCAAAATTTAACATAGACTTATATAGGGAAAAAATTCTTCTTGTCTGAAAGTTCAAGGCCTAGGCCTTTGATGTTTGGTATGTAGCATTGCCTAGTGGATTGTTCAAATTATTCCCCTGGGGTGAAAAGAGGCCCCGCCCTAGGGGTAATTTGCTTTATGAGTTATATGGAATAGATGCTTCAAAAATTATCAGATCATATTTCATAGACTGTTTAGTTATAATTGCCTGATGACCCAAAGTGATTAGGGGGGTCACCTGACTGTGACCTTGACCTACTGACTTGCTTTCTTGTTTTTTAAGATACAGCCTTGAAATTTGGATGACATGTACAGTTTTGCACACCCATCTTAAAACTGATCTTCAGTGACCATGAATATGACCTACTGACCTACTTTGTAATATTTTAGCATCATTTTGCCATTTTAAACATGCGGCTCATATTACTCAGGTGAGCAATTCAGGGTCATCATGACCCTCTTGTTTAAATGAAACTAAGATGTAGGAAGTGGAAAAAGACCAGTAAAGTTTGCACTTTTATAACTAATGTGCCTTTATCTTAATAACAGTCGAAGGAAATAATATATTTGTTTCTTTGATTTTGAACCAGTATTTATAAAAAACAAAACAAAAAAAACTCCAAATCAACGGAAACAGACTTCATGTTCTTTTTTTTTTTTTTTTTTTTTTTTTATGGATTTAACGTCGCACCGACACATGATATGTCATATGGCGACTTTCCAGATTTAATGGTGGAGGAAGACCCCAGGTGCCCCTCCGTGCATTATTTCATCACGAGCGGGCGCCTGGGTAGAACCACCGACCTTCCGTAAGCCAGCTGGATGGCTTCCTCACATGAAGAATTCAACGCCCTGAGTGAGGCTCGAACCCACATCAATGAGGGGCAAGTGATTTGAAGTCAGCGACCTTAACCACTCGGCCCCGACTTCATGTTTTCATCAGTGTTTAGAGTTCCAATGTGCTACACTTTAAAAGGACAGTCTTGTCTCAATACATTAATTTGATCTTGTAAATACTTGCTAAATCAAAGAAACAAGTACCAGTACATCATGAATGACTGAGAGCACAGAAACAACCATTAGAAAACCAACGTATTGTGTTTGCGACCAGCATGGATTCAGACTAGCCTGCGCATCCGCGCAGTCTGATCAGGATCCATGCTGTTCACTTTTATTGCAATTAGAGAAACCGTTAGTAAACAGCATGGATCCTGACCAGACTGCGCGGATGCGCAGGCTCAGGTCCGGATCCATGCTGGTCGCAAATGCACTATGTTGGTTTTCTCATGGCGCGGCTCAAATGTTTTTGCAGGGATTTTAGTTTTGTCTCTGATTTATAATGTTTTTAGCTCACCTGAGCCAAAGGCTCATGGTGAGCTTTTGTGACCGCTCAATGTCCGTCGTCAGTCGTCCGTCATGTGTCGTATGTCCGTCAACATTTTCTAAAAAAATCTTCTTCTTGAAAACCACTGGGCAGAATTGCACCAAACTTCACAGGAATGATCCTTGGGTGGCCCCCTTTCAAAATTGTTCAAATAATTGAATTCCATACAGAACTCTGGTTGCCATGGCAACGGAAAGAAAAAACTTTAAAAATCTTCTTGTCCAAAACCGCAAGGCTAAAAATAGAGCCTTGATATTTGGCATGTGACATCGTCTAATGGTCCTCTATGAAGATTGTTCAAATTGTGCCCCTGTGATGAAAAGAGGCCCCGCCTCCGGGGTCACAAGTTTTACATAGACTTATATAGGAAAAAACTTAAAAAATCTTCTTATCTAAAACTGCAAGGCATAGAGCCTCAATACTAAGCATGTGACATCATCTAATGGTGCTCTATGAAGATTGTTCAAATTATACCCCTGGGGTGAAAAGAGGCCCCGCCCCGGGGGTCACAAATTTTACATAGACTTATATAGGAAAAAACTTTAAAAATCTTCTTGCCTGAAACCACAAAACCTAGACTTTTGATATTTGGTATGTAGCATTACCTAGTGGATCTCTTACAAGATTATTCAAATTTTGCCCCTTGGATGAAAAGAGGCCCCACCCTGGAGGTCACTTGTTACATGAGTTATTTTGGAATAAATACTTCAAAAATTATCAGGTCATGTTTCCTAGACTGTTTAATTATAATTACCTGATGACCCCAAGTAATTAGGGGTCACTTGATTGTGACCTTGACCTACTGACCTACTTTCTTGTTTTTAGCTCACCTGTCACATAGTGACAAGGTGAGCTTTTGTGATCACCCTTCGTCCGTCGTCCGTCGTGTGTGCGTGCGTGCATCCGTGCGTCCGTCCGTCAACAATTCCTTGTCTGCACGATAGTGGTTTCATTTATGATTTTATTTTAACCAAACTTGCACATAACTTGTATCACCATAAGATCTCGGTTCCTTTCTTGAACTGGCCAGATCCCATTATGGGTTCCGGAGTTATGGCCCCTGAAAGGGCTAAAATGAGCTATTTTGACCTTGTCTGCACAATAGCAGCTTTATTTATGATTTGATTTTTACCAAACTGGCACACAACTTGTATCACCATAAGATCTTGGTTCCTTTCTTGAACTGGCCAGATTCCTTTATGGGTTCCAGAAAGGACCAGAATTAGCTATTTTGCCCTTGTCTGCACAATAGCAGCTTCATTTATGATTTGAATTTAATCAAACTTGCACAAAACT
The DNA here is from genome assembly GCF_021730395.1 of Mercenaria mercenaria. NCBI lineage: Eukaryota > Metazoa > Mollusca > Bivalvia > Venerida > Veneridae > Mercenaria > Mercenaria mercenaria. The sequence goes on along the minus strand of NC_069366.1, from coordinate 10,051,328 downwards.
TGTGTCACCATAAGATCTCGGTTCCTTTGTTGAACCGGCCAGATCCCCGAATGGGTTCCGGAGTTATGGCCCCTGAAAGGGCTAAAATTAGCTATTTTGACCTTGTCTGCACAATAGCAACTTCATTTATGATTTGATTTTAACCAAACTTGCACACAACTTGTATCACCACAAGATCTTGGTTCCTTTCTTAAACTGGCCAGATTCCATCATGGGTTCCAGAGTGCCATACCCTTAAATGTCCAAAATTGGCTATTTTGGCTTTTGCAGCCATATAGAGACTTCATTTATGATTTTATTTGATACAAACTTCCAAAATATCTTCAACAACAATAAATCTTGGATTCCATGACAAATCAGATCCAATCGTAGTTTCCAGAGTTATTTTATATCTGATTACCTCCCCTGATTGTAGTCAAAATGGATTTATATCAGTAAGTACTTACAGGACTTATTTGAAATTTCATTATTATCATTAGTTGGACCGAGCCAATCAGGGTAGATAACTATGGACTGATTTTATATCAAATTACCTCCCTTTATTTCAAATTAAAATGGGTATATCTCCGTAACTAATGAAGATACTGATCTGAAATTTCATTTACGTCAACAGATTTATTTGGCAGATCCTTCTTTTGTTAACTTACAATAATTTTCTTTTGAATTACTTCCCTTTTACGTTACTATAAATAGCCTATTTTTAGTAACTTTTTTATTTTTGGTTGTAGGGAAAAACCGAGACCACTTTTCTGTGGTACAACATGGATGGTACCTCCAAGTTTTAGGTGTATTTTGACATATCTGTACCTTGTAAGAATTTTGTTTTTCTTTTTGGTTAAATTTCTTTCCTTTGTTGTTCCTGTCCTTTGGACTTAGATATTTTTTCTGAGGACCTTCTTGTCCTCAAGTGCAGTGATAACAGGTGAGCGATATAGGGCCATCATGGCCCTCTTGTTTAAGATACAGTCTCGAAATTAGGATGACCTGTACAGTTTTGCACGCCGATCTTAAAAGTCACTCGGACTTTCAGTGACCATGAATGTGACTTGCTGACCTACTTTCTAATATTTTAGCATCAGTTTGCCATTTTAAACATGTAGCTTATATTACTCAGGTGAGCGATTCAGGGTCATCATGACCCTCTTGTTAAAAGTAGAATGTCTAGTTTTCTGTTCTGATCGGGAGCTTCAGGCCATATGAGATTTTTTCATATCATTTGTATACACTTCTGACACTTTCTTATCAAGATTTGTGCCAAATGTTCCTTTTCAAATAAGTTCACTTGACTGTTGTAATTTTTTTAAACATTTAAATTTTTGTTTCACTCTTGGGTATGTTTATGACAAATGTGCTAGTTGCTGTTGATATGAGTGTAAAGATAGTATTTGTGTTTGGAGATATGTTTTGAGTTTGGAGATATGATTTTTGTGTGGAAATATGATTTGAGTTTGGAGATACAATTTTAGTTTGGAGATATAATTTTAAATTGAGTTGCAAGATACGATTTTAGTTTGGAAATACAATGTATGATTTGTGTGTTTTAGTGTCAAGATTTTCTTTCCAGATGTCTGTTTATACCTCACTGAAGACGTCAGAAATCTCCTCCAATGATCTTACATTGGTTTGGAACTACAATAATTTTACCATCCATGAAACAGTAGAAAAGTAAGTAGATTTTCAATTATCTACATGTTTTAACCTTGAGCCTGCTGGCGGCAAGTGGTTTTGCCTTTGCGACCAATGCAGACCAAGATCAGACTGCACATCCGTGCAGGCTGATCATGGTCTGCACTGTGCGCTATTCAGTCAGTAAATTTTCAGTGAACACCCCTTTGAATAATAAATGGTACTGCCCAAATTGAATGATGGACAAGTCCATTTCAGAAATTCAGCAGGGTAAAGGTTAAACAGGTATATCTCCTGATTAATGTGAAGTTTCTCTAAATTCAAAAGTGTTTTTAATTAGTTTGCCGAGTACAAAGTGCTTGTGGTTAGCTATTGTGATCACTCACCATCTGTCAATAAGATACACTGTTCTTCAAACACCATCTCTTTTGAAACCATATATTAATGGAAGGTGATAAAACTTTGCAAGCATGTTCCTTGGATGGGACCTCTTTCAAAGTTTGTTCAGATTAATCTGATTCATGAGAAAACATTGCCACCAGAGGGCGTGGTCAGTTTTTGCTTCTTGAGCACTGTGGAATTAAAAGGCAGTCTTCTTGTCAGGAATTGATGACTTCATTTGAAAGTAATTTTACCAAATAAAATGTATTCTTGTGTTACCCTGTTACAATGGTATTCATGTTATTGAGATTTGTCATATGAGCTAACAATTGGAAATGCTTCAAACAACATGCAATAGAAATATGATAGAAGATAAAGGAAACTTTATTAATAATAATTGTACTTATTGCATGACTCTTTAATATATAAAATGCTGGTCTGTAGTTTTCTATACTGGGCATTTTATAAAGGATTTTCAAATGAGCGCATACTTACTGGATCCATGTTGGTCGCAAATGCACTATGTTGGTTTTATCATGGTGCGGCTCATTTCTTTATTGACACAATCCATTAATCATGCTAACTATTTTTGGATGATTTACTAGAAGTCCCAGTGTGGTTTATATCCATATACATGTAAACTCACAAGAAATAACATACAATTCTTATATTTACATTTTTGTACCCCCCGACAACAAAATTGTAAGGGGGGGGGGTATACTGGTTTCAGGTTGTCTGTCTGTCCGTCCGTCCATCCGTAGACAGTCTTGTCATGCACAACTACTGTTGTTACTGATCACTTGTGTCAAGATGACATGTTCAGTCATGTGAAGAGGGTTGCCCTTGATATTATTGCGACAGTGTTGACAAATTATGCCCCCTTTTGGACTTAGAAAATCCTGGTTTAAGTTTTGCATGCAAGTTATTATTCCAAAGACCCCGCCCCAGGGGTCACTTGATTTTACATATCTTAAAAAATCTTCTTCTCAAAAAGCAGAAGCCCTAGAGCTTAGATATTTGACCTGTAGCATTGTCTAGTGGACCTCTACCAAACTTGTTCAAATCATGACCCCTGGGTCAAAATTGACCCCGCCCCAGGGGTCAATTGATTTTACATATGAAAATCTTCAAATAATTTCTAAAATAAATCAGAAGGCCTAGAGCTTAGATATTTCACATGTAGCATTGCCTAGTGGACCTCTACAAAATTTGTTCATATCATGACCCCCGGATCAAAATTGACCCCGCCCCAGGGATCACTTGATTTTACATAGGAAAATCTTAAAAAATCTTCTTCTCAAAAACCAGAAGGCCTAGAGCTTAGATATTTGACCTGTAGCATTGCCTAATGGACCTCTACTAAATTTATTCAAATCATGACACCGGGGTCAAAATTGACCCCGCCCTAGGGGTCACTTGATTGTACATAGAAAAATCTTCAGAATTTTCTAAAAATAAACCAGAAGGCCTAGAGCTTAGATATTTGACATGTAGCATTGCCTAGTGGACCTCTACAAGATTTGTTCAAATCTTGACCCCCCCAGGGTCAAATTGACCCAGCCCCAGGGGTTACTTGATTGTACATAGGGAAATCTTCATAAATTTGCTAAAAATAAACCAGAAGGCCTAGATCTTAGATATTTGATATGTAACATTGCCTAGTGGACCTCTACAAACTTTTTTTCAAATCATGACCCCCGGGGTAAAATTGGCCCCGCCCCAGGGGTTACTTGATTGTACATTGGAAAATCTTCCAAAAAATGTCTAAAAATCATCAGTTTGACATTTGAAACATGTAGCTCATATTAATTACTCAGGTGAGAGATCCAGGGTCATCATGACCCTCTTGTTAACATTTTAGAGTAATATTCCTGCTTCTGGGACAATGCTTTGAATAGTCGAGCATTGGCTATCTTAGGGACAGCTCTTGTTTTATTATTGAACTCATACTGGCCCCCTCTGTTAATTCATTCAGAATGCTTGAATCCTGTATTGACCTTTAATCCTTGTACTGGCATTGGCACTGATTTTCTCATATTGGCATTGGCACTGATTTTCTCATATTGGCATTAGCTCTGATTTTCTCATATTGGCATTGGCACTGATTTTCTCATATTGGCTCAGTCGAGTTTAATATTGGCTCAGTCTGGTTCATATGATATGCACAATTTATCTGACATTTTGTCCAATATTGCATAGTTTAATACTTTTGCATTGTGTTGTTTACAGGGAGTTCAATATTACTATACCCGCAAAAACGAGAAGAAACGGAACGTTACATTTGCATGTGTTTGTGTATCCACGACGACAGGACCCGTTCACAAGCCAGTACTCCTCGCATGATCAGTCAGCTATCACAACATACATGGTTCCACAATCGAATGTTTTTAACTTACTCAGTGATAATGGAATAGAGGTATATATAAATTAATGATAATAGGTTTGACTCCACCGCTTATCGTCTTTTCGGTTTCTTATAAAGCCTCGTAAACATTTTTTTCCTGTAAAAATGAAATCGTCACGAAATTTGATGAAAATAATTGTTTTTGGTAAATGTTAGCAACAGGCATTATGATTTTTTGCAACAAGTTATTAAGGTAACATAGAAAGAATTTATCATAATTCTCACAGGCTTGTTTGACATGACGGACAAAATTAACCTTCTTTGAGACTTTGTGTATGTCTGCTTTATATATATATAAATAAAACTTTATGTTTAATGTTTTCATTGGACGAAAGTGATGTCCATTACTTTTCTCAGCACTTTGTGATGTGCATCTCTACAAAAGTCAGCTCATGTTTAATATCCAGCCAGTTTTGTTTAGTATCTCATGAGTTATGGCCCTTGAGTGAAATGCATAGCATTGACATTGTCTGCTCAATAATATTGGAATGCCAACCAGGGGCATAGAAGTAGCACTGCACAGGAGTAACTACTGCAAAGCCTAGTTTTGTATATCATGTTATAGTTCAGTTATTATCCCCCGCTAAAGGTGGAGGAATATAGTTTTGGCATTGTCCGTCTTTCCGGATGTCCATCTGTCCATCCGAAGTCATATCTATGACATGGTTTGGAGTATTTAATTCTAACACAACCTGATTTGTTTTCCTGTTAAACAAAGAAGGCTGAAAACTACGTGTTATTATTCAACAATTCATTTTTCTGACGTCATAGTTATTACTTCATAGCGTTAGACGCTATAGCGGCGCGCTGGAAAAGAAATCAACAGAAATCAGGCAAATATTTGATAGATATCGTTAAGGAAGTACTTAATAATCCTTGATAACATGTTAGAATTGAAATAATTTATTAGTCCCTTACTGGTTGAAAACCAGTTTTGGGGACTGTAGGAATGCGCTTTTCCGTCCGTCATTCCGTCTTTCTGCTGTCTGTCCATCCTTCTGTCCGTCCGTCCGTCCGTCCGTCCGTCCACACTTTCCTGTAAACAACATCTCCTCTGAAACCATTGGGTGGAAGTTGATGAAACTTGGCCTGGATATTCCTTGGATGGTCCCCTTCCAAAGGTGTTCAAAGAATTGAATTCCACTCAGAACTCTGGTTGCCATGGCAACCAAAAGGAAAAACTTAAAAAAATCTTCTTGTCCAAAACCGCAAGGTGAAGAGCCCCGATATTTGGCATGTAACATCATCTAATGGTCCTCTATGAAGATTGTTCAAATTATGGCCCTTGGGTGAAAAGAGGCCTTGCCCCGGGGGGTCCCAAGTTTTACATAGACTTATATAGGAAAAAATATTTCAAAAAAATCTTCTTATCTGTAACCACAAGATGTAGGCATTTGGTATTTGGTATGTAGCATTGCCTTGTGGACCTTTACCAAGATTGTTTCAAATTATTACCCTGGGGTGAAAAGAGGCCCCGCCCCGGGGTTCACAAGTTTTACATAGACTTATATAAGCAAAATCTTTAAAAATCTTCTTGTCTGAAACTGCAAGGGCTAGGCTTTTGATATTTGGTATGTTGTATTGCCTAGTGGTCCTCTACCAAAATTGTTTAAATTATGCCCCTGGGGTGAAAAGAGGCCCTGCCTTGGGGGTCCCAAGTTTTACATAAACTTATATAGGAAAAAGATTTAAAAATCTTCTTGTCTGAAAGTTCAGGGCATAGGCCTTTGATATTTGGTATTTGGCATTGGCTAGTGGTTCTCCAACAAGATTGTTCAAATTATGCCCCTGAGATGGAAAGAGGCCCCGCCCCAGGGGTCGTGAATATGAGGTATATAGGAAAAATTACTTCGAAAATTATCTGATCATATTTCCTAGACTGTTAAATTATAATTACCTGATGAACCCAAGTAATTAGGGGTCACTTGACTTTGACTTTGACCATGACCTACTGACCTACTTTTGTGTTTTTTAAGATACAGCCTTGAAATTTGGATGACATATACAGTTTTGTACACTGATCTCAACACTGACCTTCAATGGCCATGAATGTGACCTACTGACCTACTTTCTTAATATTTTAGCATCAGTTTGACATTTGAAACATAAAGCTCATATAACTCAGGTGAGCGATCCAGGGTCATCATAACCCTCTTGTTTAATATATCCCTGTTGTTACCAAATGGATTTTATTCAAATTTAAAACGGTTGTTCTACATGGTCACATAGCCCGCCCGCTTAGCTCAGTAGGTAAGAGCGTTGGTCTACGGATCTCGGGGTCGCGAGTTCGATCCTCGGGCGGGGCGTATGTTCTCCGTGACTATTTGATAAACGACATTGTGTCTGAAATCATTAGTCCTCCACCTCTGATTCATGTGGGGAAGTTGGCAGTTACTTGCGGAGAACAGGTTTGTACTGGTACAGAATCCAGGAATACTGGTTAGGTTAACTGCCCGCCGTTACATGACTGAAATACTGTTGAAAAACGGCGTTAAACCCAAAACAAACAAACAAACAAACAAACATGGTCACACACATCATAATATAACACAATATTCATGATGCTGGCACCAAAATGCCATGAGTTATGCCCCCTTTTTACTGGCATTTCAGGTTCAAGTTGTGATACACTTCTGCTCTACCTCACTTATTTGATTCAAACTTCAAATAGTTTTTCCGTATTATTAGCCACATGATATGACAGTCACATGGTGCATTACTTTTGCAGAAGTTTTGCATGAATTATGTCCCTTTTATACTTATTTGATGTTTTGACACACTCCTATCTTTGTAATTACTAAATACATTTGACACAGACTTGAGCTATTGTGCAATATCTTTATCCACAATGGAGTAATTAAACACTCCAGTGACATCTCCAGCTTCCTCAGATGATCCAAGTTTCACTATCCAGCATCGAAATAGTCTCTTGTGACAGCTCTTGTACAATTTCTGGGTGTTAAGTGGTTTGATACGTGTTTTGTGTGAAAAACAGTCTCTAGTATATCAACACTAGTGAATCATAACTCTCACTTGCATTTTGTTAGAATTCTTGCTCTTTTTGTAGTTAGAAAATTGGAATTTCATGGTAAATCTTTTTGTTTAGGTCAGCTTTATCTAAAAAAATTTAAGAGCTATAACTTTGAAACTTTGCGGACTTGTTTATCAACATTAGTTGAGTATGTTGGTCAAGAACCATAACTCACTAGGTTTTGTCAGAATTGTGGCCGTTTTTATACTTAAAAATTGGAATTTCTCTTTTCAACTTTCTGTTTAGGTCCATTTTACTTGAATACTATAAGAGCAATAGCTTTGAACCTTTGCAAGCTTGTTGAGTATGAAAGCTAAAAACCTTAAATTTCACCTGCAGTTTTAAGAATTATGGCACTTTATGTGTTTAGAAAATTAGAATTTCTTAATTAAAATACTTTTTAGGTCCTTTTTACTTGAATATGTTATATATAAGAGCAGTAGCTTTGAAACTATTGAAGCTTGTTAACATCATTAGTTGAGTGTGTAGGCAAAGAAACATAACTCTGATTTGCATTTTGTCAGAATTATGGCCCATAGGTACTTAAAAGATTGGAATTAAATGCTTAAAAGTTTTGTTTAGGTCCACTTTTCAAGAATACTTCAAGAGCTTTAGCTTTGAAACTTTGTACACTTGTTTATTATCACTAGTCTAAGAGTACTAAGTAGATTAAGAACCTGCCAGTATCTCTTTTTTACATTTTATCAGTCATGGATTTTTTTACTGAAAAAATTGGTATTTCTTGGTGATTTTTTGTTAATTAAAAAAAGTTCACTTTTTCTGAATACTACGGCTTTTAAACTTCATAACTGTTTTTGTTGTTAATAATTGAGTACAAAGTTCAAAAACTATCGTGCATATTGCCTTACTGTAGGTGCTTACAGAGGTGTGTTGGCAGCCGTTGACCGGGTTTGACATTTAGAAAAAAATGATCTATCATCAAGCATTGCTTACAGAAAAATCTGTTAACTAAGCTCTCATGCAGAGATATATGGGAAGTAAGTAGGAAGTGATAAATAGACAGTGTTTTTAACCTTTGCCATTTTGTCTTTCTGTGACTGTATTTCGTTCGTTTGCACATGTTTAAACATGATGCAAATTGCATTTTGAAGGTAGTTAGTCAGATTTTGATCAAGTAACTGATTTGTTCATAAATTTAACAAATGATCATTTTACACTTATTTGTGTTCCTTGAGTTCTTATTACATGTTAGATTTTCAATAGAGGTATTTTTAAAATCTGATTTTCCTATCCTAGTTGCCCAACAAAGATAGAGTTACTTAAGCTTGTGATTAGATAATAATAAACATATTTAAGGGGCCTCCGTGGCCGAGTGGTTAAGGTCGCTGACTTCAAATCACTTGCCCCTCATCGATGTGGGTTCGAGCCTCACTTGGGGTGTTGAAATCTTCACGTGAGGAAGCCATCCAGCTGGCTTACGGAAGGTCGGTGGTTCTACCCAGGTGCCCGCTCGTGATGAAATAATGCACGGAGGGGCACCTGGGGTCTTCCTCCACCATCAAAGCTGGAAAGTCGCCATATGACCTAAAATGTGTCGGTGCGACGTTAAACCCAAAAAAAAAAAAAAAAAAAAAAAAATAATAAACATATTTCACCGAAGGAATAATTTAAATATAAGAACTGTATTATTTTTTCTCAGAGTTTCATGGACAAAATTAATATATAAAATTATTTAGCTGAAATTCATTAGAAGTATGAAAGTTTGTAAAGTTATCATTACCACTCTTTACATCCTCGCTTTACCTATCTGGGTTGCACAACCATGATAGATTGGAAATAAATGAAACTGGAATCAACACACTGTTTTAAGACTTGACTTTTGATTCGTATTGTCAACATTAGCAGATACTATCAAATGTAAATGTAAAACTAGAAATAGTATTGAAATTAAAGGAAATAGTCCACTTTTTGAATACACATATACATTTGTATTGAATGGGAAACATTCATATTTAATAGTGATCTAGTTAAGAAATAATGTATAGAAAAATATGTTTTTAAACATTAATATACGATAAAGAGGTTATACATCTGAATAATACACGAGGGCCTTGCCCTAGTGAATTATTCTGGCGACGTATAACTCATTTTGATTGTATTGATTTCAGTAAAACGCGATTTTGCGATACATTATTTTGATTTTAATATGCCCTTAATCTAAAACAGAAGATAAGATATAGGAGCGCTTTTTCTTGGTCGCAAAGAAAACATTGACGTCATCGTCAGTTAACGTGACGTCATTTTAGTGTAAGGGTGTTTTAACAGAAACAAGAATTTTAGAACTCTCTCTCTGTATATATGCAATGGATCTTTTTGTTCATTAAATTGATTTTTAACAGAATATATTAAAAATAAGAAATGTCATAAAATGTTGCTTAAATGTGATTAACCACCTTTAATGATGATTCAGGCCAAAGCTTTTAAGGTCACCTGAGCATGAAATTCTCCTGGTGAGCTTTACGAATCATTGGATGTTTGTTATCCATCATCCGTCCATTCCTTGTCCATCTGTCGTCTATAATTTCTTTAATGAACATCTGCTAAACCACTATGCCAATTTCGACCAACCTTCATCCATGCAGAATTCTTGTTGCCATGGTAACCAAAAGAAAAAACATAAAAGATCCTCAGAAACTGATTTTAGAATTATTTCACAGAAATGTACCTTTGGTGACCCTTTGTCAGATTCCTTCAAATCATTATGTTCCATAAAAAAAATGCCAGGGGCAGAGACTAGTTTTCCTCAGATGGTTATGTGGAAAAGGTTGAGAGTCTTTTTCTCTGAGACTGCAGCTGTCCTGATTTAAAAACAAATTTACAGCAGTAGTCCTTAGATGACCTATAAACTAGTTTCTGTTGTTAAATAACATGGTTGTCAGATGGCAGGACTAGTTTTTCCTAGAAAGCTATATGGAAAACTTTCTTTTTCTCTGAAACTTTTGGCCTGATTTCAGACTAATTTTACAGCAATGTTCTTTGGGTGACCCTCCCAAATAAGAAACATAGCCTCAAGAAGAAGAGCTATTTTGCCCTATATGGGTATATGGAAAACTTAAAAAATCTCCTGTGAAAGTGCTGGCTTGATTTGAAATTATTTGACAGCAATGTTCCTTGGATGACCATTTCCTAAATTCCTACAAATTCTGTTTGGTTTCATCAAATTATAGGCCATGTCTTTATTCACAACTGTGAGAAGTTTCACCAAAATGTACGTTGTAGAAAAATTTCTATTCACAAAAATGTTATGAAAGTTATGATTTTCCCATAGACTCCCATTATGAAATATTGCATGAGGTCCATATTTTTCAAATCAGTCTAGCAAAAAAATCAAGCACACGCTGATCACTTGTTAGGTTAACTGCCCACCATTACATAATCTGAAAAATTGTTGAAAAACGGCGCTTAACCCAAAACAAACAAACACGCATGCATGCAGGCAGGCACACACAAACACATATCAAAGGTATGAGAAGAGAGAAGCCAGTTTCTCTTTTAAAGTTGAGCTTCAAGCGTGGGAGCTACTTGTACCTTTTTTCAGGTCTTTGGTTTAACACAGACAGGGTTTGATTCCATGATCTCCGGAACTCTAAGCAGACACTACACCAGTAGGCTACAAAAGCGGTTGAGTAGTACTAGTTTAAGTGAATTTTGGTTTTCACTTCAGGAAAAGAAGACAAAACCTGCATCTGGGCAACCAGTGACCCACTGGAGGTCGAAGGTCACAGTGAATGTGATGGAAGATGAGATAGCATTTGATCGTCAAGGTGTTCCGGGTGAAATCATGAGACATCTCAGGTAAACAAGTTATGAAATGTAATTGATAATTTAGTATTTCACTGAATCTTATCCGTACAATTGTTTTGAAATGGGAAGTAAAATTTTGCATGTGAAAATATATACAAAATTAATATTTTGTTATCCCCCGCCTAGGCGGAGGGATATAGTTTTGCCATTGTCCGTCCATCTGTCTGTCCATCTGGAGCCATATCTAGGAAGCAGTTCGGAATATTTAAATAAAACATCATATACATGTTCACCACTATGGGGTTATATGGCCGTCAAGTTTCAGTCAGATTGCTTAAGTAACACCAGAGTTATGGCCCTTAGAAGTTTCTAGTGTTAACTATATAGGGTACTATAAATATGGCAATTTCTGCTTCATAACTTGTGATATATTTGACCTAGAACTATGAAACTTGAACTGAATTTAGACCACCATAATGTGGTATGCACACACAATTTTGTCAGGATCTCTTTAGTAACTTCAGAGGTATTGCCCTTTAATTGTTTAAAGATCCACATATTTGTACATAACAAATTAACCAATTGGTAGAATTTCATTAATTTAAACTTATTTCATTTTTTTTCGTGAACATTAATTTTATTGTAAACATGCAAAGTTACCCACGCCCAGTCATCCCCACCACCTTGGTCACATATTCCATTCAAATTAATTTCATTAGTCAGGATCAAAACGTAACATACATTTATTATGTACACTTAAAACATTTGTTTTCTGTTAAATTGATCCTGACTAATGAAATTATTTGCTTCTTAGTAACATTCTTAACTTTTTGTCGGATATATTTCTTTGCTATTCCTCACCACAAACCCATTCGGCGGGGGATACCAATTCATTGAATTTGCTTGTTGTGATTTAGTCTGATGCAAAACTGAATTTCAAGCTTTTCAGTTTCACTGTGTCTTCTTAACTGTTGCCCTTTTAATCATCAAAACTCCTGTAAGAATTGATCTTAGTGAGTGGCAGACATCATTTGTTTAAGGGTCAGGTCAAGTCTTGGTATCCCTCATACCCCCAAACTTCTAACCCTACCTCCATTTCTCCAACCCCTTCCCCACCCATTACACTTCCCCCCCACCCAGCATAATAATAGTAATTATAATGATAATAAGAATGATCTTGGTAGCATTTTTGAATAGTCAAGCAGGCTATCCTTCCGACAGCTTTTGCTATCTGACATGTTAAACTGAAACAAATTTTCTTTTTATTACCAAATTGAATATAGAAAACTGAAATCTTCCCTTGAAAAAACTTCTTCTTCTCTTAACCTTTGGCCTGTTGGCAGCAGGTGATTCAGCCTTTGCGACCAGTGCAGACCAAGATCAGCCTGTACATCCGTGCAATCTGATCATGGTTTGCATTGTTCGCTATTCAGTCATTAAATTTTCAGTGAACACCCCTTCAAATAATATTTGGCATTGCCCAAATTGAATGATGGACCTGTCCATTCTAGAAATTTAGCAGGGTAAAGGTTAATGTTGCAGTCTGGAGGGATTTTGTCTGTAGTTCAGGCTATGAGCTTCCTTGCTGAGATTTGGTGGTTCTACTCACAGGATGTCCAGAAAGGCATTTATAAGTTCTATGGCAGGAAGGTTGTCCTGATATATAGCCCCAAAGATATTCTTGTATTTTGTGAAGCCTATGATGTTAATTGTATTTACCAAATGAACTGCTTGTCTTTTTCAGGGTTTCACCAAAAGGAGATTACCTTCCTATTGTTTACATTGATCAGCTTGGATTTAGAACAAAAGATTTAGTTGTAAGTTGTTATATAGATCTATTTCCTCATACATGTTGATTAATTGGTTAAATAATGAAAGTTTTTAGAAAATTTTCAGTCACTTAGTAAATTTTGACTTTTTACTTTGGAATGATCGGTTTTCTAACTATTGTCAAAATTTCCGGAGTTTCTAGAAATTTGGCCAGTATATGTCAGCCATTTCATTATATCAAAAACTATGCAAATATTGAATTGAAACTTCACACATTTCTTTGTGTTTATGAAACTAGGCCATAGTATCAAGTCCCATAACTCTGACATTTTTCCCCCTTTTGAACATAAAAACCTTCTTGTTAAAGTTTTGCTTGTATGTTACTATCTCCAAAACTAATGCAGATACTGGATTGAAACTCTATAGATATTTTACCATTTAGGGTAATATTTCTGCTTCTCAACAACAATTCGAATAGTCGAGCATTGGCTGTCTTACGCTTACGGATAGCTCTTGTTAAGATATGACAGAATCGCCCAGAATAAACATGTGTACGGAATAAGTTTTCCACATTTTACCTAGAATTGATAATATTCAGTAGTATTTATAAAGTTTAAAGTAGTCAGTTCTCATCCTGTCCAAGATAGATATACAATATCTCCAAAATGACTGACTTTCCAAAGTCTGCTCGAAGTTTGTCAAGATACCATTGGCAACTGAAAAAATCGTTTATCCAAAACAGAAATAAAATTAGAACTGAGTAGGGCCTCAGCATTATCAACCCAAAACACACCCAACTTAGAAACAAATTGAGTGTATTTTCTTTAAGAAAGATATAATAGTCAGAGTACTTGAAAAAAACATTAACAAGGTGCATTTTAAAGCTATTTGTCCATAATTGAGAAGTGATTTTTCAGTATTTTCATTTCCACCAAAATTGGTAGAGAACATAATTATAATTATACTGCACTGAAGAATGATAAAGTGGATGAAAATAACTGTTAGATATTAGTTAAAAAAAGCAAGGAGAATGTTGATTTTCTTGATTCAGGCCTCGACCTTAACTTTTTTCAGCAGTTGCCAGCAGGTCCACCAACTGCTAAAATCTAGTAGACCTGCTCAGACTTTAGTGGACCTCCAATTCTATCACATAAATTGTAATATTGTAGACGTCATAACTTCATATGACTCAAAGCAACAGGACTTATTTCTAAAATAATTAAAAATGGAAGACTGTAGCAATCTGTTATCCCGAAAAATAATTATTTTGAAAAGTGTCCCAAAATATGGACACAATAATCATCATCCTCCCGACCCGTGTTGAAAGTGAAAAAAGAAAACATCATCAATTAATTATCGGTAATTATTCTGATGATTAAGTAAGTAATTAGCCTTGTTTTCATCTTCAATTAACACCCTCTCAAAGAGCTAAAAGAAGTGTGTCGGTTATTCGTGGCATCTGAAGCGGAGATCAAAGCGGTATAGTTTCCCCGAGATTGTCATGGCATTACGTCATGTTTTCGCGCCATGTGACACATCACTGTCTGATCGTACTTTCTCGATTCCTTTAATTGTTGAGAAGAAATCAGTAAAAAAGTTTTTTCTTTAATTTTTTAAAAGTGAATGTGCAATATCCCGAATAAACTGACATGTAAATGTGTCAAACCGTGAACGATGAAAGTGGATGTCCTACCTCTGTGACCTATTTGCCCTCAAGAAATTTACATTATTGTTTGAGAAGAATATCTAACAAAGTGTTGTGTCAAAAAATACATGTACAAAGAATCATTTAAAACTTATTAAAAACCGCAACGACATCATACTGCTTTATTTTAAAACCACATTTCTATTTACGTTCATTAGGTCACGTAACCTATTCTGCCGCGCTAACAGAAATCTATTTGCCAAAAATCGTTTTACTCCATGTATTTAAATTGCTGCCGCTTTTTCATTATTTAAGATTTTTTAATTGTGTTTTTTGTACTTTCTGGTCAAAAGTCTGAATTTTATTACCATAGTATGTACCGTTTATTTACTTTAAGAAAGAAATAAATAATCAAGATCGCGCTGTTTGAAATTTTACAAAACATTATATGAAAATTTGATCGTTTTTAAAGAATTTTGCCTACATTCCTGTCGATATCTTATTAAAATTGTTATAGAATTCAAACTGTATTAGTTCTCAAGCGGTGTTGAAAATTTAAAGCGATGATATTATAAAATGAATGCACTACGCGCGTTTTTTGTGTCAAAAGTAACCGCGATGTAAATTAGACATTACGATAGGGCGCACGTGCTTGTGGAATGGAAAATTACCAGCATGACGTTTTGATATTTTTACGATTCGCGGGTAAATTCCAGTCAATCCGTGTAATTTTGCCTGATGTAATTTCTCAATTTGGTAAATACCACGTAAAAACCACTCGCCCGATCGGTGGAGTAGTCCATTCGTGCTCTCCTGACTTTAACTCGCCAGTGCTTATAACCAAAGAGCTATAAATATACTTCTTTGTTATAACGGTAGAATACCGTACTTAAGGCAAAATCAACTTTCGTTTTGTGAATTCGCCGATATGGGTACGATTTCCCCCTCCTATTTGTTTACTTTTAAGGGTTTTTAATATTTTATTTGCAGACCGTGACTGAAAATTGGTTGACCGTCGGTCTACCCAACTTTTGATAGTTAGTGGACCTGCCGATATTTTGGTTGCGTCGGTCCAACGGTCCACCGCTAAGGTCGAGGGCTGCTGATTGCTTAAAAAATATTACAGTGGTTAACACTGCTATGCACAGCATGTAGATAAGTTTTTGCCACAGATCGCTTTCACTACACCAACATTTTATCGATTATTGTGAGAAAAGCTCTAATTTATAACTTTGAACACTGTGAAAGAAAATGTACACATTGTGATAAATATCTAATAGGTGATGAATTTCATTTTGTCTCCCTCCACAGAGTGGTGTGGGAGACATATTGATTTACTCCTGTCTGTGTGTCTGTCTGTCCACCTGTCTGTCTGTCACAAATTTTGTCCGCACTCTTAAGTCGAACAGATCTCATCTGATCTTCACCAAACTTGAACAAAATGTGGTTGACAATAAGTCCTCAGCCAAGTTCGATAACTAGCCAAATCGGCCCAGACACTTGGCATTATGGCCTTTGAATTACCAAAAAAACTCATGCCAGTGATACAGGTCTTGGTGCATGGTTGACTCAGATAAATAATGAAAGGCCATTTACTCCAAAACTTACTCCAAAACTATGAAAGGTATATTTTCTGTGAGGAAACAGTATATAAAGACAGACTTACTATTAAGATGATTAGGCAGTTGTGGGAGACATCGCTTTTCACAAAAGCAGCTCTAGTTATCTGTTTGATTGTGACCTATTTAGTGGTGATAGGAAAAATTCATAAGGTATTGATTTAACTATCCTCTAGATGACTTTACGAATTGTAGAAGAGGCCCCCGTGGCTGAGTAGTTAAGGTCACTGACTTCAAATCGCTTGCCCCTCATCGATGTGGGTTCGAGCCTCTGTATGGGCGTTGAATTCTTCATGTGAGGAAACCATCCAGCTGGCTTACAGAAGGTCGGTAGTTCTACCCAGGTGCCTGCTCATGATGAAATAATGCACGGAGGGGCACCTTGGGTCTTTCTCCACCATCAAAGCTGGAAAGTCGCCATATGACCTATAATTGTGTCGGTGTGATGTTAAACCCAACAAAATAAATAAATAAATAAAAAATGAATTGTAGAAGTATATTAAACACTGTTAAATTATCTCTTTTTTGTAAGATCATTTTGGCTACTTTTAGATAAAAAATTTGTTACTCATAATTATTATTGTGATAGTACATGTGTAACTTTCCAGAGCATTGATTTGACATTTGATAATACATAATAGTATTTTTGAGGGTCTAGTATACTGCATTGTTCTTTGCATATATAATCACCAAGTATTGTCTTAACACTAAGTGTTGTTTTATTATGTGTATTAGTGATTATATGCATTGATATGAATAAACTTGGAATTTGAAAACTTAAAAAAAAAAATTGTGTAAAAAGTGTTAATAAGTCATATTAAAGAAAATAAATCATTTAATACAATATGAAGGGGCACCATAAACAAGCAACAAACACACATCACTACAAAGTGTTAGACTGGAAGTATGTTGCCATGGTGTTGATTTGATGGTTGGGAGATACAGTATGAGACAGCATCATAATTTTGTTTGAAATAATTCTCTTCTGACGTTAGTCTGGTTACTGACTAGATAAATTAAATAAATTTTGTAAAATAATTTTAAAGCAACTGGCCTCCAGATCGTTTAACAACAAAAAAAAATAATTTTTTTTAGATGTCTTGAAATAAATGCTGTATTTCTTAAGAAGGCTTTAAAACTTAATTACTGATAAACTTTATGTTATGGAAACACATGAGAATTTGCTGTTTTTACTACTTTTTACGATGAAAATCGAAAAGTGTTTGTCACGGTTTTACTCCAGATAAATTGTCTCGATTATAAATATCTATATTTTGAAGTCATTATTCACTACTTCAGCTATAGCGCTATTGGTTACGATGACTGGAAAATGTATATATTGCCGTGGCGGTCCGGGGTTCCATTCCCGACTTGGTCATCTTTTTTTCTTGTTTTGGAATTAATTGTTTTGGAAAAAATATTTTAGAAACAAAAATTCATATTCTAATGTTCATAATATGACCAAACTTCAATTTGAAAGAAAGATTATTTTTTAGCCAAATCTGGAGGTCAGTGCCTTTAACAATATTTTCCTAAATTTCTAATTTTTCACTTTTACCATCTCAGCAAAATACCTCTTAGCTCTGATAAAATATGTTTTGAGAAGAAAAGGGGAATAACTGTACAAAAATTAAATAGCTTACGGTCTTTATACAGACTAGATGACTATATCTGTTGCAGGAAGTAAACAAGAGTGTTGATGCATTACCACTGACCATCACATACAGTCCTATTTCTGTTGGCAAACTGCGTATGTGGAGCAATATGTTACAGTCCATCAAAATGCTTCACAACTTAGGTATGTATTTGTTAAAATTATGTCACACATGATCACAACTTTTCATCAGCTAATTATGTTTTTGTTAGGACTTAGTATCACAGCTCATTAAAATTCTTATGGTAGTGGACCTGTAATGAAACTTGACAAATAACGTATTATCTATATGCTATTTCGGCATTCTCTGGTTTTTACGGAAAGCTATGTGCACGTTAAGGTATGTTTACTTCCAAAGAATACCAAATTACCTAATGGGAATACATAAATCACACTTAGCCCTTATCATGCTGGACACCAGCTACTATAAAATTCAAAAGAAAACCTTAGAAACTTGTTTCAGAAATTTGTGTTATAAACTTAAGGTATATGTCATTATATTATATATACAAACTTGGCAAAACACAAACTGGCAAAACTATAAATATCCCATGAACTAATTAAAACACTCACCTGTAAATGGCCTGTATACATGTACTTCAAGTTTATAACACAAATTTCTGAAACAAGTTTCTAAGGTTTTGCTAGGTTTGTTTTTAGCTTACCTGAGCATGAAGTGCTCATGGTGAGGTATTGTGATCACGCTGTGTCCGTCGTGCGTACGTGCGTCAAGTAGTTGGTCATCAACATTTGTGTTTAAACGACATCTCCTCCAAAACCACTGAATGGATTTTGATGAAACTTGGCCATGATGTTCCTTGGGTGGTCCTCTACCAAAGTTGTTCAAACGGTTCCGCTTGGTTGCACATAGGGGCGGCAAGACCTAAAAATAGAAAAAAACTTCAAATGACATCTCCTCCTAAATGGATGGTCCAATTTTGAAATAATTTCACACAAATAGTCCTTATGCTACCCTCTACCAAGATTGTTCAAATTATATTGATTCGTCAAAAAACATGGCCGCCAGAGGGCATGGTCATTTTTCCCTATATGTATGTACATGTATATAGAGGAAACTTTAAAAATCTTCTTGTGTGAAACTAATGACCTGGTTGTAGAATAATTTTACACAAATGGTCCTTGTGTGACCCTCTGCCAAGATTGTTCAAATTGTACCGATTCGTCAAAAAACATGGCCTCCACAGGACGTGGTCACTTTTCCCTATATGTATATACTAAGTGGAAACTTTAAAAATCTTCTTGTACGAAACTGCTTGTCCTATTTTAGAATAATTTTACACAAATGGTCCTTGTGTGACCCTCTACCAAGATTGTTCAAATTATTTTGATTCGTTAAAACACATGGCCACCAGGTTTTTACCTGGAGATTTGCCAGGTTTGTATCTGGAGTTTTGCCAGGTTGGTGTTTGAAGTTTTGCCAAGTTTGAATGTGGAGTTTTGCCAGGTTTGGATATTGAAGGACAGTCATCTAAAAAAACAAAAATATGCAAAATAAATCATAGGTCACCGGTATTGAAAAAGAATTATCTGCCCTTGAAAACGGAGAATCAACTAGTACATCAAAATTATGGGAAAATGCCGTTTTGACAGGTTTGTGTTTGAAGTTTTGCTAGGTTTGAATGTGGAGTTTTGCGAAGTTTGTATCTGGAGTTTTGCCAAGTTTGTATGTAGAGTTTTGTCAGGTTTGTATCTGGAGTTTTGCCAGGTTTGTATCTGGAGTTTTGCCAAGTTTGTATCTGGAGTTTTGCCAAGTTTGTATGTAGAGTTTTGTCAGATTTATATCTGGAGTTTTGCCAGGTTTTTATCTGAAGTCTAGCCAAGTCTGTTTCTGGAGTTTTGCCAAGTTTGTATCTGGAGTTTTGCCAAGTTGGTAAGGTTTGTATCTGGAGTTTTGCCAAATTTGTATCTGGAGTTTTGCCAGGTTTTTATCTGAAGTTTAGCCAAGTCTGTTTCTGGAGTTTTGCCAGGTTTGTATCTGGAGTTTTGCCAAGTTTGTATCTGGAGTTTTGCCAAGTTTGTATTTAGAGTTTTGTCAGATTTATATCTGGAGTTTTGCCAGGTTTTTATCTGAAGTTTAGCCAAGTCTGTTTCTGGAGTTTTGCCAAGTTTGTATCTGGAGTTTTGCCAAGTTTGTATCTGGAGTTTTGCCAAGTTTGTATGTAGAGTTTTGTCAGATTTATATCTGGAGTTTTGCCAGGTTTTTATCTGAAGTTTAGCCAAGTCTGTTTCTGGAGTTTTGCCAAGTTTGTATCTGGAGTTTTGCCAAGTTTGTATCTGGAGTTTTGCCAAGTTTGTAAGGTTTGTATCTGGAGTTTTGCCAAGTTTGTATGTAGAGTTTTGTCAGGTTTGTATCTGGAGTTTTGCCAGGTTTGTATCTGGAGTTTTGCCAAGTTTGTATTTAGAGTTTTGTTAGGTTTGTATTTGGGGTTTTACAAAGTTTGTATTTGGAGTTTTGCGAGACAAATGTATTAGAAAAGTACTTAATTGTTCATTAACTCTTTTACTGTGAAGTTAATTCTTCATTTATGTCATATTTACTTGGAAATATACTTGAAAGGAAGCAATCCTTTCTGCAGATTAGATTAAAAACAACTTGCACATGATATCTTTGAGGATAGCTTGATAGCATTTAAGTCAGTGAAAAAATCTACACAGATGTCTTTCTTTCTCTTCACAGTTATTATATTCAAACAACAAGACAAGAATGTTTGTCTGAATTAACTGGTCAGCTATTTGTCAGTTGAGTATGAACATTTTATTTGAATTACTTGTGATTTATTTCAGGTTTTACAGAAAAAGATACAGACGAAATAAAGGGGATTTTTTCTGACACAAACTTTGTATTTTTGATGCTGACGTTTGCTGTTGCCGCATTTCATGTAAGTACAGACATCTTATACTGGAAGGGTTTACTGTATTGACCTCAGTGATGGGGAATTGATGAGGTTACACTTTAGGGACAACGCATGCTTTTCCATGTTAGCCTTTATTTTTAGCTCACCTGAGCACGAAGTGCTCAAAGGTGAGCTTTAGTGATCGCCCTGTGTCCGTCGTCCGTCCGTCCGTCCGTCGTCAACAATTTGACTGTTTTGGCCCAATCTTAATGAAACTTGGTCAGAATGTTACTCTCAATAAAATCTTGGACGAGTTCGATATTGGGTCATCTGGGATCAAAAACTAGGTCACCAGGTAAAATCAAAGGAAAAGCTTGTTAACACTCTAGAGGTCACAATTTTGGCCCAATCTTAATGAAACTTGGTCAGAATGTTACCCTCAATAAAATCTTGGACGAGTTTGATATTGGGTCATCTAGGGTCAAAAACTAGGTCACCAGGTAAAATCAAAGGAAAAGCTTGTTAACACTCTAGAGGTCACATTTTTGGCCCAATCTTAATGAAACTTGGTCAAAATGTTACCCTTAATAAAATCTAGGACGAATTCGATATTGGGTAATCTGGGGTCAAAATTTAGGTCACCAGGTCAGATCAAAGGAAAAGCTTGTTAACACTGTAGAGGCCGCATTTAAGACTTATCTTCATGAAACTTGGTCAGAATGTTAATATTGATGATCTTAAGGTTCAGTTTGAATCTGGGTCATGTATGATCAAAAACTAGGTCACAAGGTCAAATCAAAGGAAAAGTTAGTTTACACTGTAGAGGCCACATTTGTGACCATATCTTAATGAAACTTGGTCAAAATGTTAATCTTGATGATCTATAGCTCAAGTTCAAATCTGGGTTAAGTGGGGTCAAAAACTAGGTCACCAGGTCATATCAAAGGAAAAGCTTGTTAACACTGTAGAGGCCACATTTATGACTGTATCTTCATGAAACTTAGTCAGAATGTTAAACTTGATGATCTTTAGGTCAAGTTCGAATCTGGGTCATGTCGGGTCAAAAACTAGGTCATGGGGTCAAATCAAAGGAATAGCTAGTTAACACTTTAGAGGCCACATTTATGACCATATCTTAATGAAACTTGGTCAGAATGTTAATCTTGATGATCTTTAGGTCAGTAGGTCAGGTGAGCGATACAGGGCCTTCATGGCCCTCTTGTTATTATTATTATACCAGATTTATATCCAGATTTTACCCTGCTAAATTTCTAAAATGGACTGGTCCATCATTCAATTTAGGCGCTACCACTTCTTTATCAAAGGGGTGTTCATTGAAAATTTACAGACTAATTAGACTGAATAGCAAACAGTGGAGACCATGATCAGACAGCGCTTAGATTTACCCTTGTCTGAACCTCTGTTTGTCCATTTTGATTCCCATCTGTCTGACTGTATGCCTGAGTTTCAGTCATGCATAAATTTTGTTCCACACCACTGAAAGCCAATCTTTCATTATTCATTGATTGATGTTCAATGCACGATATTTATGCGTAAATCTCTCTTTGAAAAATAACCATGACTTGAAAATATGCAGAATTTAAAGGTGAATCCATATTTTTACATTATTTCTTTTTTATTTCAAAAAGACCAATACACTATATTTTTAATACAATGGAATATTGGTATGATTTATTATATTTCAAGCATCTTCTCAGGCATCCTTACACAATATAGGGACCATTTTCAGATGTGTGATTTTTTTTCCTTTGACTAAATAAAAGTCGCCCAAAGCTAAGATAGTATCTTGCATCAAGGATATGCACTTCAGTTCGCACTTGATTTAGTGTTGTTGTTAAAAAGAAAACTTTAGGTACCATCTTTACATAACGCGGTAATGTCAGTGGCACTCTTATATGTAAAAGAGATATTGATAAGAGTTTTTGTTAGCTCCACTATTCATAGAATAGGGGTGCTAATATACTCGCCCCGGCGTCGGCGTGAGCATTCTTGGATAAAAATTTTCGGCAACCTTTGTTTCTCTTTGTTACTATTGCCCATATCTTACTGTCACTTCGCATTAAAATTGTTCAGCATGCAAACAAAGTATGTGCAGGGGCTGGGCCCATTATACCCAAGGTCAAGGTCACCAAGGTGTTATACTTAGGTTATTTTTAAGGTTAAAGTTTTTCGGCAACCTTTGTTTTTCTGTCATATCTTTGTAAGTTACTGTTGCTTATATCTTACTGTAACTTCACATAAACATTGTCCAGCATACAAACAAAGTATGTGCAGGGACTGGGCCCATTATACATAAGGTCAAGATCACCAATTTGCTATACTTAGGTTATTAGCTCGACTATACAAAGTATATGGACAGCTATCCTACTCACC
The DNA here is from genome assembly GCF_021730395.1 of Mercenaria mercenaria. Taxonomy (NCBI): domain Eukaryota; kingdom Metazoa; phylum Mollusca; class Bivalvia; order Venerida; family Veneridae; genus Mercenaria; species Mercenaria mercenaria. The sequence continues at coordinate 10,028,184 of NC_069366.1, read as the reverse complement.
CCGTCGTCAGCGGAGGCGTCTTTGCTTGTCCAAACCTTGGTTAAAGTTTTTTTTACACTTTCTCTTTTTTCTCCTTATCTCTGTAATTACACAATGGATTTGCTTTAAACTTAAAATAGTTATTCCTTATCATCGCCCACATCATATGGCACAAGGGCCGTAACTCTCATGCCAATATTTCATGAATTATCCCCCCTTTTTACTTAGAATTTCAGGTTAAAGTTTTGATGCACTTTCACTCTATCTCAGTTATTCTTAATGGATTAGATTCAAACTGAAAGTAGTTGTTCCACATCATCTCCCTCATCATATGACACATGGCCCATAACTCTGGTACCAATATTCTAAAGAACTTTCCCCCCTTTTTACTTAGAATTTCAGGTTAAAGTTTTGATACACTTTCACTCTATCTCAGTTATTACTAAATGGATTTGATTCAAACTTAAAATAGTTGTTCCACTTTATCACCCACATCATAATTATGACACAAGGCGCATAACTCTGGCACCAATTTTTCATGAATTATGCCCCCTTTTACTTAGAATTTAAGGTTAATTTTGATGCATTTTCACTATATCTCAGTTATTACGAAATTCATTTGATTCAAACTTGACGCAGTTGTTCCACATCATCACCCACATCATATGACACAAGGTGTATAACTCTTGCACCAATATTTTATGAATTGTGCCCCCTTTTTGCTTAGAATTATACTTATATAGTGTTTTGATACACTGTATCTTTACCTCTCTTATTACTTAGTATTTTTGACACAGACTCAAGCTATTGTGCAATATCTTCATCCACCATTGGAGTCATTAAACACTCCAGTGACAGCTTCAGTTTCCTCAGATGTGCCCAGTTTTACTATCCAGCATCAAAATAGTCGGGCACGCTGTCTCCTGTGACAGCTGTTGTTTTTAAGGTTAAAGTTATTCGGCAACCTTTGTTTTTCTGTCATATCTTTGTTACTATTGCTTATATCTTACTGTAATTTCGCATAAACATTATACAGCATACAAACAAAGTATGTTTAGGGGCTGGGCCCATTATACCCAAGGTCAATGTCACCAAGTTGTTATACTTGGTATTATATTCATGTTAAATTTTTTTGAAAGCTTCGTTTATTGACATATCTTTGGTACTTTGAAAGATAATGACTTGAAATTAAAAATATTTCTTTATAATCATCATGTGCATTTGTGGTTACAATCCCCATAACTCATATTGTATTTTTGACAGAATTATGCCCCTTTCATACTTAAAGTTTTTTTGCAATCTTCGCTTTCTGGATATAACTTTAGTACAATATAAGATAATGACATGAAACTTAAAATGTATCTTTATCATCATCATCTGCTATAATAACAAATGAAATAAATAAATAAATAATTAAAATAAAATGAAATAAATATATATAAAAAATAAATAGAAATATAATTTAAGTTTAGCAAAGTCTTTATACTTTATGTGCATGTAGTTTCTTGGACTGTTTTTTTCTGATATGATTTAATTCCATCAAAATAAAGAATGTCAGTTCCCCTTCCATACTTGACCTTTAACCCCTCTGAGTAGTAGGGTCTTTTTATATCTTGGTGTATCTTCCTTTTAAAGTAGAGGTCTCTTATTGAGACATAAATTCATTTTACTGTCAAATCGCCGAATAGTGGAGTGCGCTGTCTTGCTTACAGCTCTTGTTAGAATCTTATGATCTGGCCTGCCCTATGCTAAAGCTTATTTTCTTCAAAGGTATACCCAGGAAGTAAAGAGTGTGAAACAACAGAAAATATCATATGTCTTCTGGTATGTATGAAAAGTTTTGCAAGTAAGATGAATAGACTACTTACAGTATTTAGATACTTTTTGTTGTTTTATTTTTCAGTTGCTGTTTGACTTTCTAGCGTTTAAGAATGATATAAGTTATTGGAAGAACCGGGACACAATGGTTGGTTTATCAACACGAGCTGTGGTTTGGAGATGTGTCTCACAGGCTGTTATCTTTTTTTACCTAATGGACGAAGATACAAGTTTATTAGTGTTGATACCTGCAGGAATAAGCACAATTATTGAGGTATGTTTGCCTCAGTACAGTCTCAGACAAGTTTGATACTTGGTCACGTAGGATGAAAAAGTAGGTCACTAGGTCAAATAATAGGAAAATCTGGTTAACACATTAGAGGCCAGATTGCTTACCTGCTGTATGTATTTACAGTAAAACCTGTTTTAGCGGTCACATCTATTAAGCAGCCAACCTGTCTTAAGCAGCCAGAGTCTCATTTCCCAAAATTGTCATTCATTCTATAAATTACCTGCATTAAGCAGCCACCTGCTGTAAGCAGCCACTTTTTCCCACTCCCTTGACTGGCTGCTTAAGACAGGTTTTACTGTACAACTGTTCAGTATGTTTAACGTAATAAAGTTTAGGTCAAGACTGGAACTGGGTCACCTTAGATGAAATACTAGGTCAAAATATAGAGAAACATTTTTAACATTATAGAGCCCACATTTTCTATGTGATCGTCATGAAACTTAGTAAGACTGATTGTCTTGGTGAAGTCTAGACCAGATTTAAAACTAGATTATTTAGGGTCAAAAATTAGGTCACCAGGTCATATTTTCTAACTGTCGGATCTTCATAAAATTTGACCAGAATGTTTTTTTTTAATGCCTGGGGCATATATTGAACTGTCCGTCCATTTGTCTGTCTGTACGATTGTCTGTCTGTATGAACCAGATTTTAACATTTCGCCTACAGCCCACATTAACGATCTGAATTAGTTCATACTCACACTCATTAAACCTGTAAGCAATTAAGACCTACGAACTAACCAAATATATATGACCTTTACATTCATATGACCATCACCTTCAAACTCAAACCTTAAAAAACAACATTTTATTTAACCAGTTTCACCTACAGCCCACATTAATGACCCAATTAGTTCATACTCTAACTCAACAATCCTTGTGGCAAGACCTACAAACTGACCTATATATAAATGACCTTGACCCTCATGTGACATTCACCTTCAAACTTAAAACCTAAATAAACAACATTTTTGGTCATACTGCCTACATAAATGACCAAAATGAGTTAAAGCAGTTAAAAGAACCTAATGATAACCCTGTGTAAATTAAAATAACCAAATATTTTATATAATTTTATCTGTTAGTAAACACACTGAAATAGGCGCTGTTATAGATTTGTTTATGAAAAGTTTTTTTTCTTCATTGCAGGCAGTATTTTCACATGAATTTTATTTTCTGAATAATTCCTGTTTGTAAAATCAGTTATTTCCATTTCGAAAAGTAATCATTGAGAATTTGATATTATTCATTTTCAAGAAAGATTGAATTTAAAACTTCAGTCATCACAAATGATAATAGAAATGGATTTCTTGTTGTCTGTTTCAGTAGTAATTGTTCTTTGTTTGAATTTTGTTTTAGATGTGGAAAGTAAAGAAGGCATTTAAAGTAGCTTTGTCTTGGAAAGGGATTATACCAAGCTTGAGTGTAAGTAAGACATTTGAATAATACTGTAAGAAAAGAATAAATTCACTGATAAATCTACATGGTGAACACAAGTGGGTTCGGGCCTCACTCGGGGCGTTGAATTCTTCATTCGAGGAAGCTGTCCAGCTGGCCTGTGGAAGGTCGATGGTTATACCAAATGACTGGATCTCTGTAGATAAGCAGTTATTATTTTCTATTAATGAATTGTAAATTTTAAATCAGGATAGGTGAAGCCTTTTGTAATTTACAGTGAAGCCAGTTAAAAATTTGTGTAACTTGATATAATTAGGAAAGTTGGTATGTATGTGTTTAAGAAGCAGAAACAGCAGTTGGTCACTTGCTGTAGTCACTCAGTAACTGGTGGGCTATAGCTGATTAAGATTTTATTATATGTTTTTCAGTGAATTATCGAAATATAAGAGTGAGATGTTTCTGGTATTTTTACAGTGAAAATATCAAATTTATTTTTCACTGGTAAGAAACTATAAAACTGTTAAATTTATAAAAAAAAAAATATTTGTTTGTTTTGTATGTAAGATCGAAATTTCTTTTACTCATGAACACCATTTCTAACATTTTCACTACCAGATACGCCACTGGTGAAAATATTGCATCTGGTGTACACTTGTGAAAGATATTTCAATGTGACATTGAAACAAAGAAATACCCTCTATATATTTTCCAAAGGCTTTTGTTCAAGTATTTACAGTACTACAAATATGCAGGCCTATATGGCTAGCTTCTGTGGATTATTATCCCCGGACGAAAGTCGGAGGGATATAGTTTTGGCGTTGTCCGTCCGTCCGTCCGTCTTTCCGTCCGTCCGTCCTTCCGTCCGTCCGGAGCCATACCTAGGAAATGGTTGGGGGTATTTATTTAAAACTTCATATACGTGTTCACCACTATGAGTTCTTGCGGCCCGTCAAGTTTCAGTCAGATTGCCCAAGTAACACCAGAGTTATGGCCCTTAGAAGTTTCTAGTGTTAACTATATAGGGTACTATAAATATGGCAATTTCTGCATCATAACTTTTGATATATTTGACCTTGAACTATGAAACTTTAACAGAATTTAGAGCACTATAATGTGGTTGTGCATACACAATTTCGTATGGATTTCTTTTGTAACTGCAGAGTTATTGCCCTTTAATTGTGTAAAAAACCACATATTTGTACATAACAAACTTGCCATTTGGCAGAATTTCATTAAATTTCTTTCATTCTTTTCTGTGAACATTTATTATAAACATGTGAAGTTGCTCACCCACACCTGGTCGCCCACTTGCCTTGGTCACCCGGGGTGACCCCGGAGTCATTGTTGACCCCGCCCCAGGGGTCACTTGATTTTACATAGGAAAATCTTTAAAAATCTTCTTCTCAAAAACCAGAAGCCCTAGAGCTTAGATATTTGAATTGTAGCATTGCCTAGTGGACCTCTACTAAAGTTGTTCAAATCATGACCCCGGGGTCAAAATTGACCCCGCCCCATGGGTCACTTGATTTTACATAGGAAAATCTTCAAAAATTTTCTAAAAATAAACCAGAAGGCCTAGAGCTTAGATATTTCACGTGTAGCATTACCTAGTAGACCTCTACAAAATTTATTCAAATCATGACCCCAGGGTCAAAATTGACCCTGCCCCAGGGGTCACTTGATTTTACATAGGAAAATCTTCAAAATTTTTCTAAAAATAAACCAGAAGGCCTAGAGCTTAGATATTTCACATGTAGCATTGCCTAGTGGACCTCTACAAAATTTGTTCAAATCATGACCCCCCGGGGTCAAAATTGACCCCGCTTCAGGGGTCACTTGATTTTACATAGGAAAATCTTCAAAAATTTTCTAAAAATAAACCAGAAGGCCTAGATCTTAGGTATTTGACATGTAGCATTGCCTAATAGACTTCTACAAAATTTGTTCAAATCTTGAACCCCAGGATCAAAATGACCCCGCCCCATGGGGTTACTTCATTGTACATAGAAAAATCTTCAAAATTTTCTAAAAATAAACCAGAAGGCATAGAGCTTAGATATTTCACAGGAAGCATTGCCTAGTGGACCTCTACAAAATTTGTTCAAATCATGACCCCTGGGGTCAAAATTGACCCCGCCCCAGGGGTCACTTGATTTTACTTAGGAAAATCATTAAAAATTTTCTTAAAATAAACCAGAAGGCCTAGAGCTTAGATATTTCACATGTTGCATTGCCTAGTGGACCTCTACAAAATTTGTTCAAATCATGACCCCCGGGGTAAAATTGGCCCCGCCCCAGGGGTTACTTGATTGTACATCGGAAAATCTTCAAAATTTTCTAAAAATAAACCAGAAGGCCTAGAGCTTAGATATTTGACATGTAGCATTGCCTAGTGGACCTCTACAAAATTGGTTCAAATCTTGACCCCCCAGGGTCAAATTGACCCAGCCCCAGGGGTTACTTGATTGTACATAGGGAAATCTTCATAAATTTGCTAAAAATGAACCAGAAGGCCTAGATCTTAGATATTTGATATGTAACATTTCCTAGTAGACTTCTACAAACTTTGTTCAAATCATGACCCCCGGGGTAAAATTGGCCCCGCCCCAGGGGTTACTTGATTGTACATCGGAAAATCTTCCAAAAAGTTTCTAAAAATCATCAGTTTGACATTTGAAACATGTAGCTCATATTACTCTGGTGAGCGATCCAGGGTCATCATGACCCTCTTGTTTTTCATTTTTAATTTTCCATCAATATTTATAATCAATATGTGAAATTTTGTTTCCTCTCCCGTTCCCCTGGACTCCCACACCCTTAAAAAATAAATATATATACATATATATATTTCCATTCCTTTTTTTTTTTTTTTTAAATGTTCAAACCTTCAACATGTTAAGTTGTGACTGCACAAGCCTTGCCCTCAGTCATATTCAAGATATCTTACCAGTGTTCTCATAAGGACATCTGTTTTTAGCTCACCTGTCACATAGTGACAGGGTGAGCTTTTGTGATCACCCTTCGTCCGTCGTGTGTCCGTCCGTCCGTCCGTCCGTCCGTCCGTCAACAATTTCTTGTCTGCACGATAGTGGTTTCATTTATGATTTTGTTTAAACCAAACTTGCACACAACTTGTATCACCATAAGATCTCGGTTCCTTTCTTGAACTGGCCAGATCCCATTATGGGTTCCAGAGTTATGGCCCCTGAAAGGGCCAAAATCAGCTATTTTGACCTTGTCTGCACAATAGCAACTTTATTTATGATTTGATTTTTACCAAACTGGCACACAACTTGTATCACCATAAGATCTTGGTTCCTTTCTTGAACTGGCCAGATTCCATTATGGGTTCCAGAGTTATGGCCCCTGAAAGGGCCAGAATTAGCTATTTTGACCTTGTCTGCACAATAGCAGCTTCATTTATGATTTGATTTTAACCAAACTTGCACACAACTTGTATCACTATAAGATCTTGGTTCCTTTCTTGAACTGGCTAGATTCCTTTATGGGTTCCAGAGTTATGGCCGCTGAAAGGGCCAGAATTAGCTATTTTGACCTTGTCTGCACAATAGCAGCTTCATTTATGATTTGAATTTAATCAAACTTGCACAAAACTTGTGTTGCCATAAGATCTCAGTTCCTTTATTGAACCGGCCAGATCCCATAATGGGTTCCAGAGTTATGGCCCCTAAAAGGGCCAGAATAAGCTATTTTGACCTTGTCTGCACAATAGCAACTTTATTTATGATTTGATTTAACCAAACTTGCACACAACTTGTATCACCACAAGATCTTGGTTCCTTTGTTGAATTGTCCAGATTCCATCATGGGTTGCAGAGTTATGGCCCCTGAAAGGTCAAAAATTGGCTATTTTGGCTTTTGCAGCCATATAGAGACAATAAATCTTGGATTCCATGACAAATCAGATCCAATGGTAGGTTCCAGAGTTATTTTATATCTGATTATCTCCCCTGATTGTAGTCAAAATGGATTTATATCAGTAAGTACTTATAGGACTTATTTGAAATTTCATTATTGTCATTAGTTGGACTGAGCCAATCAGGGTAGATAACTATGGACTGATTTTATGTCAAATTACCTCCCTTTATTTCAAATTAAAATGGGCATATCTCTGTACCTAATGAAGATACTGATCTAAAATTTCATTTATGTCAACAGATTTATTTGGCAGATCCTTCTTTTGTTCACTTACAACAATTTTCCTTTTAATTACTTCCTTTTTACTTTACTATAAATAGCTTTTTTTTAGTAACTTTTTTATTATTGGCCGTAGGGAAAAACCGAGACCACTTTTCTGTGGTACAACATGGATGGTACCTCCAATTTTTAGGTGTATTTTGACATATCTGTACCTTGTAAGAATTTTTTTTTTCTTTTTGGTTAAATTTCTTTCCTTTGTTGTTCCTGGCCCTTGGACTTAGATATTTTTTCTGAGGACCTTCTTGTCCTCAAGTGCAATGATAACAGGTGAGCGATATAGGGCCATCATGGCCCTCTTGTTTTAAATGTACATGTTAAACAACAACACCTGGTGCCAAACCACTCAAAGACAATATTTCGTTCCAGTTAAACTTCAAGCTCATATTTCAATTAACTGCATTTAATTTTAAAAGCCAAGCTTATTACAGTAAGCATATCCCATTCAAAATAAATTCTTTAGTCAGGATCAAAGTATCATACATTTATTATGTACTCTTTAATTAAACATTTGTTTTCTGTTAAATTGATTTTGACTAATGAAATTATTTGCTTCTTATTAACAGCCTTAACTTTTTGCCGGATATATTTTTTTGCCATTCCTCACCACAAACCCTTTCGGCGGGGGATACCAATTCATCGAATTTGCTTGTTGTATAACTTTGATTTTGATCACATTTCAGTTGGGATCAAGCAGTGATAAAGAACTGGAGACAGCAGAATTTGATTCTCAGGTAGGTACTCCCAATTCATCATTAGGTTGATTTACTAGTTGATTCTCAGGTAGGTATTCTCAGTTCATTGTCATGTTAATGTATTATTTGATTCTAAGGTAGATACTTCCAGTTTATCATCAGGTTGAATTACAAGTTGATTCTTAGGAAGGTTCTCTCAGTTTATCATCAGGTTGATTTACAAGTTGATTCTTAGGTAGGTTCTCTCAGTTTTTTGTCAGGTTGATTTACAAGTTGATTCTCAGGTAGGTTCTCTCAGTTTATCATCAGGTTGATTTACAAGTTTATTCTTATTTATTTATTTTTGTTGGATTTAACGTCGCACCGACACAATTATAGGTCATATGGCGACTTTCCAGCTTTGATGGTGGAGGAAGACCCGGGGTGCCCCTCCGTGCATTATTTCATCACGAGCAGGCACCTGGGTAGAACCACCGACCTTCCACAAGCCAGCTGGATGGCTTCCTCACTTGAAGAATTCAACGCCCCGAGTGAGGCTCGAACCCACATCGATGAGTGACAAGTGATTTGGAAGTCAGAGACCTTAACCACTTGGCCACGGAGGCCCCCAAGTTGATTCTTAGGTAGGTACTCTCAATTCATCATAATTTTGATGTTCTAGTTAATTCTCAGGTAGGTTCTCTCAGTTTATCATCAGGTTGATTTACAAATTGATTGTTTGGTAGGTTCTCTCAGTTTTTAGCTCACCTGTCACGAAATAAGTTTCTTATAAGGTTGATTTACTAGTTTATTCTCAGGTAGGTTCTCTCAGTTTTTTATCAGGTTGATTTACAAGTTGATACTTAGGTAGGTTCTCTCAGTTTTTAGCTCACCTGTCACGAAATGACAAGGTGAGCTTTTGTGATCGCGCGGTGTCTGTCGTCCGTCGTCCGTGCATGCGTGCGTCCGTAAACTTTTGCTTGTGACATCTCTAGAGGTCATATTTTTCATGGGATCTTTATGAAATTTGGTCAGAATGTTCATCTTGATGATATCTAGGTCAAGTTCGAAACTGGGTCAAGTGCGGTCAAAAACTAGGTCAGTAGATCTAAAAATAGAAAAACCTTGTGACCTCTCTAGAGGCTATATTTTTCATGAGATCTTCATGAAAATTGGTCAGAATGTTCACCTTGATGATATCTAGGTCAAGTTCGAAACTGGGTCACGTGGGGTCAAAAACTAGGTCAGTAGGTCTAAAAATAGAAAAACCTTGTGACCTCTCTAGAGGCCATATTTTTCATGAGATCTTCATGAATATTGGTCAGAATTTTCACCTTGATGATATCTAGGTCAAGTTCGAAACTGGGTCACGTGGGGTTAAAAGCTAGGTCAGTAGATCTAAAAATAGTAAAACCTTGTGACCTCTCTAGAGGCCATATTTTTCATGAGATCTTCATGAATATTGGTGAGAATGTTCACCTCGATGATATATAGGTCAAGTTCGAAACTGGGTCACGTGGGATCAAAAACTAGGTCAGTAGGTCTAAAAATAGAAAAACCTTGTGACCTCTCTAGAGGCCATATTTCTCAATGGATCTTCATGGAAATTGGTCAGAACGTTCACCTTGATGATATCTAGGTCAAGTTCGAAACTGGGTCACGTGGGGTCAAAAACTAGGTCAGTAGGTCTAAAAATAGAAAAACCTTGTGACCTCTCTAGAGGCCATATTTCTCAATGGATCTTCATGAAAATTGGTCAGAATGTTTACCTTGATGATATCTAGGTCAGGTTCGTAACTGGGTCATGTGCGGTCAAAAACTAGGTCAGTAGGTCGAAAAATAGAAAAACCTTGTGACCTCTCTAGAGGCCATATTTTTCATGAGATCTTCATGAAAATTGGTGAGAATGTTCACCTTGATGATATCTAGGTCAGGTTTAAAAGTGGGTAATGTGCCTTCTAAAACTAGGTCATTAGGTCAAATAATAGAAAAACCTTGTCACCTCTCTAGAGGTCATATTTTTCAATGGATCTTCATGAAAATTGGTCAGAATTTTTTATCTTGATGATATCTAGGTCACATGTGCTCAAAAACTAGGTCACTATGTCAAATAATAGAAATAACGACGTCATACTCAGTTCAACACTGGGTCATGTGGGGATAGGTGAGCGATTCAGGACCATCATGGTCCTCTTGTTTATCAGGTTGATTTACAAGTTGATTCTCGGGTAGGTTCTCTCAGTTTATCATCAGGTTGATTTACAAGTTGATTCTTAGGTAGGTTCTCTCAGTTTTTAGCTCACCTGAGCAATGCTCAGGTGAGTTTTTCTGATCACTCGATGTCCGGCGTCCGTCTTCTGTCATCTGTCTGTCGTCCGTCTGTCGTCTGTCTGTCGTCCGTCAACATTTAGCTTGTGTATGCGATACAGGCTGTATTTTTCAACTGATCTTCATGAAATTTGGTCAGAATGATTACCTTGATGAAATCTAGGCCGAGTTCGAAAATGGGTCATCTGGGGTTAAAAACTAGGTCAGTAGGTCTAAAAATAGAAAAACCTTGTGACCTCTCTAGAGGCCATATTTTTCATGAGATCTTCATGAATATTGGTCAGAATGTTCACCTTGATGATATCTAGGTCAAGTTCGAAACTGGGTCACGTGGGGTCAAAAACTAGGTCAGTAGGTCTAAAAATAGAAAAACCTTGTGACCTCTCTAGAGGCCATATTTCTCAATGGATCTTCATGAAAATTGGTGAGAATGTTCAGCTTGATGATATCTAGGTCAGGTTCGTAACTGGGTCATGTGTGGTCAAAAACTAGGTCAGTAGGTCGAAAAATAGAAAAACCTTGTGACCTCTCTAGAGGCCATATTTTTCACAAGATCTTCATGAAAATTGGTGAGAATGTTCACCTTGATGATATCTAGGTCAGGTTTAAAAGTGGGTAATGTGCCTTCTAAAACTAGGTCATTAGGTCAAATAATAGAAAAACCTTGTCACCTCTCTAGAGGTCATATTTTTCAATGGATCTTCATGAAAATTGGTCAGAATTTTTTATCTTGATGATATCTAGGTCACATGTGCTCAAAAACTAGGTCACTATGTCAAATAATAGAAATAACGACGTCATACTCAGTTCAACACTGGGTCATGTGGGGATAGGTGAGCGATTCAGGACCATCATGGTCCTCTTGTTTATCAGGTTGATTTACAAGTTGATTCTCGGGTAGGTTCTCTCAGTTTATCATCAGGTTGATTTACAAGTTGATTCTTAGGTAGGTTCTCTCAGTTTTTAGCTCACCTGAGCAATGCTCAGGTGAGTTTTTCTGATCACTCGATGTCCGGCGTCCGTCTTCTGTCATCTGTCTGTCGTCCGTCTGTCGTCTGTCTGTCGTCCGTCAACATTTAGCTTGTGTATGCGATACAGGCTGTATTTTTCAACTGATCTTCATGAAATTTGGTCAGAATGATTACCTTGATGAAATCTAGGCCGAGTTCGAAAATGGGTCATCTGGGGTCAAAAACTAGGTCACTAGGTCAAATCAAGGAAAAACCTTGTGTATGCGATAGAGGCTGTATTTTTCAACTGATCTTCATGAAATTTGGTCAGAATGATTACCTTGATAAAATCTAGATAGAGTATGAAAATGGGTCATCTGGGGTCAAAAACTAGGTCACTAGGTCAAATCAAGGAAAAACCTTGTGTATGCGATAGAGGCTGTATTTTTCAATTGATCTTCATGAATTTTGGTCAGAATGATTACCTTGATGGAATCTAGGCCGAGTTCAAAAATGGGTCATCTGGGGTCAAAAACTAGGTCACTAGGTCAAATCAAAGAAAAACCTTGTGTATTCGAAAGAGGCTGTATTTTTCAACTGATCTTCATGAAATTTAGTCAGAATGATTATATTGATAAAATCTAGGCAGAGTTTGAAAATGGGTCATCTAGGGTCAAAAACTAGGTCACTAGGTCAAATCGAAGAAAAACATTGTGTATGCAATAGAGGCTGTATTTTTCAATTGATCTTCATGAAATTTGGTCAGAGTGATTGCTTTGATGAAATCTAGGTCGAGTTTGAATATGGTTTATCTGAGATCAAAAACTAGATCACTAGGTCAAATAAAAGAAAAAACTTGTGTATGCGATAGAGGCTGTGTTTTTCAGTTGATTTTTATGAAATTTGGTCAGGATGTTTGCCTTGATGAAATCTACGTCGAATTTGAATATGGGTCATCTGGGGTCAAAAACTAGGTCACTAGGTCAAATTAAAGAAAAACCTTGTGTATGCGATAGAGGCTGTATTTTTCAATTGATCTTTATTAAATTTGGTCAGAATGATTGCCTTGATAAAATCTAGATCGAGTTTGAACATGGGTCATCTAGGGTCAAAAACTAGGTCACTAGGTCAAATTAAAGAAAAATCTTGTGTATGCGATAGAGACTGTATTTTTCAATTGATTTTTATGAAATTTGGTCAGGATGATTGCCTTAATGAAATCTGGGTCGACTTTGAATATGGGTCATCTGGGGTCAGAAACTAGGTCACTTGGTCAAATCAAAGAAAAAACTTGTGTATGTGATAGAGGCTGTATTTTTCAATTGATTTTCATGAATTTTGGTCAGAATGATTGCCTTGATAAAATCTAGGTTGAATTTGAACATGGGTCATCTAGGGTCAAAAACTAGGTCACTAAGTCATATCTAAGAAAATGCTTGTTTAATCTCAAGAGACCAATTTTTGGTCCAATCTTAATGAAAATTGGTCAGAATATTTGTTTCCATGAAATCACTAGGTCAAACATGTTTTACACTGTTATGGTGTGTTTCTTAGGTGAGCGACCTAGGGCCATCTTGGCCCTCTTGTTTGTAAGGTTGATTTACAAGTTGATTCTCAGGTAGGTTCTCTCAGTTTATGATCAGGTTGATTTACAAGTTGATTCTTAGGTAGGTTCTCTCAGTTTATTGTCAGTATGATTTACTAGTCAGTTTACTGTCAGGTTGATTTACTAGTTAAGGGTTACCATAGATACATTCATTTCATTGTCAGGTTGATTTACTAATTGATTCTACAGGAGGTACTCTCAGTTTATCATCTGGTTGATTTACTAGTTGATTCTCAGGTAGAAACGAGCATGTTAATTTCAGTGTTACTTTTTAAAGGCCACATTTAAAGGTAAGCTTTGTTTAATAGCACATATAATCAACAAACGACATTAGCTTCAAAGCTCTTGTGCAACAAACTAGGTATCTTGTTACAGATACTCATTACCTGTGCTTATTTTACATCTTTGTACAACCCTATCAATACTGAGTGCCAAACCAGGGAGCTACCAGTACCATTTTCATGTCTTTGGTGTGACCCTTCCAATGATCAAACCCATTATCTCCTGCATTCAAAGTAGACACTCTACCATTGAGCTATTGATGTGGTTCTTGATTATTTTCAAGAAGGAATGTCCTTGTTGATTTTCAGGTATGTACACTCAGTTGGTTTTCATGCAGGTAATTTATTTGAAGGACATCTAGTGCACATATTTGTTAATGTGTTTTCACACATATGAGCACTGTTAATTGGCTTGAACATTGCTGCCATAGCAGATAGTAAAGTGAACTTTTAAATCTGTATTGTGAGGAGTTAGTTTTTGTCGGAAGGGAAGAATTTTCATGGTTATGTTGTTGAACAAGCAGCATTTCTTTCAAGATTTATGATGATTTTGAAAAAGGTCATTCTCTCAATGGAGTTACCAGAAATGCTAAATTTAACAACAAAAGAAAATCCAAATTTACCTGCATCTCATATATTCAGATACTAGTATATGCTAAAAGTTTGAGCAAAAATGAGCAAAGATAAGAAAATTTATACTGTACAGTAAAATCCATTTGTTTCTAATATATCAGTTGCTTTACTTTTTAACTATGTTATGCAGCACATGTAAAGCAAAATGAACTTTTAATTCTGTTTTTTTTACAGGCAGTAAAGTACCTGTCATAAATTATGATCCACTGTTTATTTTACCAGAAGTAAAGTATCTACATAAAATCCAGGGCATTTTTTTACGGGCGTAAATACCTGTCTAAATTTTCCCACTGTTTTTTTACCATAGAAAATTATTTGTATATGACCACTGTGTTTTTTACGGGCAAAAAGTTCACAAAGTATTGACCCAGGGTTTTTTGGGAGGACTTCTACTCATTGCTTTATTCAAATTTTAAAAGCTGTTTTCCGGGTTATTCAGACCCTTGTAAAGGGAAGGTTTCTTTTTATTATATACCTGTAAAATTCGTCAAAAAAAGCTGTTTTTCAAAAGTAAATCAAACGGGGCAGAACAAAATTCGTTTTAACCTTTGTTTGCATTTTTCCATCCATTTAAATTTTGATAAAAGTGGGGGTTTGGGCCCTTTTTTTAGTGTCAACTACATTAAAAAATAGATACTTTAAAACTTTTTCATGAACTAAGGGGGCCTTGGGGGCCAAGGGGGAAAGGGGGTTTTTTTTGATTTTTGAATCATTTCCCCCCTCACCGAGTGGGTTCACCCAACTAGGGGTGTTGAATTTTTCTGTAGGAATCGTCCGGGGGATAGGGGAAGGTGGGTTTTTTTAAACCCCGGGTGCCTTCCCATATGAATAAAGCTGGAGTGGACCTAGGTTTTCCCCCCATCAAAGGGGGAAAGCGAAAAAATTACTAAAATTTGTGTCATGCGCGTTAAACCCAACAAAAAACAAAAACAAACAAATGTCATGAACCAATTGATGGATTTTTATAATACTTGGTTTTTAGCATCATTTTAAAAAAAAAACTCTCCCAAACGTGTTCATATGTGGACATTTGTTATCCCCGACGAAAGTCGGGGGGATAAGTTTGGGTGTCCGTACCGCCCTTCTGTCCGCTTTCCCCCGTCCGTCCGTCCGGAGCCTATTAGGAAAGGGTTGGGAATTTTTATTTAAAACTTCTGTACAGTTCCCACAAATTTTGCGGCCCGTCAAGTTCAGCAAATTCCCCAAAGTAACCCCAAAGGGTTTAGGGCCCTTAAAAGTTTGTAGTGTTAACATATAGGGTATAAAAAATATGGCAATTTTGATCAAAACTTTTGATATATTGACCTGAAATATGAAACTTAAACAGAATTTAGACACCATAATGTTTTTGTGTACACACAATTTCATTTGGATTTTTTTGAAAATTAAGATTTTTGCCCTTTTTGTAAAAAAAAACCCATACTTGACATAAAAAAATTACCTTTTGTAGAATTTCATTAATTTCTTTCTTTTTTCCATGAATTTTTATTGAAAATGTAAAAGTTGGTACCCAACCGGGTCCCCCCCTTACCTTATCACAACCCCCCCCTTTTCCCCCCAACCCCCCCCCCCCCCCCCCAAAAAAAATAAAAAAAAATTATTTTGCCTAAAAAATAATTACTTTTATTTTTTCCCCAAAATTTAACTATCTCTTGCTAGGTGGTTAGCTAAAAACTATTCTTTTGTAAAGAAATCCGTTTTCTATTTCCCTTTGTCTAAACATAAAGTTTAATGTAAGCCTTTTCGTCGGGGAACCCGAGCGTTATTTTAAATCAGAGCCGTGCAATTTTCGCATTGAAAAAAGGGGGTTTGGGCTGGTTTTCAGATCGATTTAAAATTGAAACCTTCCACGGGGTCGAGCGAGCACCCTGAAAGGTAGAGGCGACCCAGCCTTCGAGATATTATAAGGGGAAGGAAATAAAGGCGAATAGAGGCGGATTTCCAAAAATTTTCGGCATCAGACAAAAGGGGTATTTTTGTTTTGATTTCGAAAAATTTGAAGGGTCGAAATTAATTTGCAGTTTGGAATCCCAGTATTACGTCAAAAATAGTTATACCAGTTAATGTTTCCTTTTAAACATTAGGCCCCGATTATGAATTGTTTATTGTTTTAAAACTGAAAAATTTTTAAAAAGGGGTGGCACCCTATTTCTAAAAATTTTACAGATTCAAACCCAAACAAAATTTTTGTATTCATAACTGGAAATAGTTTCTTGTTTCCGACAGGCAGTAGTATTTTCAATACACAGATTCACAGGGGGCATTTCCTTTTTATTACTGTAAGGTGCTCGCAAATAAATAGTAACATCATACGAAATTTTCATAAGCAGTGCACGTTGTGTCATTTACTTTCCCGTTTTTTAAATAGCAAATTTTTGGAGTTTTTTTACTTTTAACCCCCCTTTATGGGACCGTCAAAATATTTTAGTTTTGCAAGGGATAGTAATCGGAGGGGTTATGGAAACCACAAAGATTGTAAGGGAAATATTTATAAAAGGGCGCAACTGTAAGATATTTAAGTGGGGGGTTTTCTCCAAAATATTAATAGACCCCCACTTTGCGAAAATTTTTTAAGGGAACCGGGAGAATCTGTGGGCTAAAAACGCAGGCAAGCACCTTTTAACGGGGGATCGGTTGGGGGTATTTAACTTTTTTTCGATACATAAAAAAAACACTAAAAAATTCAGGGTTTTAAATATTAGATTTAGATGTACTTACTTTTTCCGTTTGGTTTTTCGGAAGATCTTCAAAAAACTGCACGGAACCGTGCACCCATAGAATCGAAAATTTAAGATCCACAATATTTAATCCAAAAAAATAAAGTGTTGAATTGCTGTTGATAAACAGGATAATATAAGTCGGGGTGGTAATTTGGGCCCCTTCCTTTGATAATGGTTTTCGCAACATTATCTGAAATTTTATCATTAAATTCTTTTCAGCATAGTTTGTCAAGTATAGGGGAATAATTTTTCTTATGGGGGAAAACAAAATATTTTAAATTTAATAAAACCCCGACGAAATATATATCGCTACTTTAATTTATGAATGCACATTGTTTTCGCTTAATTTTCATGTAATTTTTAAACTAAATTTTGTGTGCTCATTTTTTTTTTCATGAAATCAGTAAGTTGTCATCCAGTTAAAAAGAGTCCCGTTACTTTGTTGGCATCTTTGAAATAGAGTGGGGCATGTTGTGATAAATTTGTGAACTCGCCAAGTTTTTTTAGGCAAATGCTCGAAAAACTTTTACAAAAAAAAAAAAAAAAAAAAACATCGGTGGTAATTAGAAAAAAATTTAAAAAACGTTTTTTAAACAGTATTATTGGGGCAGTTTGTTTTTGTTGGGGTGTTCGGGGATTTTTAATTGTTGCACTACTACTTTTGGAATTTGGGGGGAAATTCTGTTTCTTTGAAGCTCAATTTTCCGACTTTAAATTTGAAACGATTTTACGTTTCCGAAACACTTTGTTACGAATTTTTTCGAAAAAAAAGGGGGTCAAATCGTGATGTCGTAAATTTTTAGGGTGAAAAAAAATAGTTATTTTGTTTTTTTCCATACAAAACCGGTTTCTATTATTTTTTATAGATTTATTTTACCAAGTCAAATAAAATCACGGAAAACTTGTTAAATTTAAAATTTTGGGCCCCCCAAAAATTTTTTTTTAACCATTCAAAATTTTAAAAACTAAAGGAAATAAATTGAAAAATTCTAAATTTTTTAAAACAAAAAGAGAAAAAATTGAATACATGAATAAAAAAAAATTTAAAATTATATGTGGCAGCTTTCCATGATATTTTTTTGGTTGTCATTAATTCAATAGATTTGTTAGACTGTCGTATTTATTTTAGGGGCAGGTGCATTAACATACATTTAAAATAGCGGACATTGAAAATAACAATAGATAGAATGTTTGCATTTGGGTTTTCCCATTATATAGTGTCACTTTTTTTTTGGGTGGAGAAGCTAACTAATATAAGATTAGTCATCATATTTTGAAAAATTTTAAAACTTTTAAGTATATGCCAATATTTAGCCGAATCCAATACAAGGTCATTTTAAAAGGTTCAAAAATTTTTTGGAAGTCATCATTCTGTATAAACACTCTCGGGGGAATTTTATCATTGGAGTAGTATGTGTATAGAAAAAAATTCAGGCTGGTTATCAGGGGATTTGGTTGAAATCTTAAAAAAACACCATCGTTTGTACGTTATTATGAATGAAAATTTTTGGTTGTTTATTTTTTCTTTTTCCAGTAAGTGAATTCTTCGAATGCTCTGTAGCATATATCATGTTAACGAAATTCTGGTTTTTGCCTTAGCCCGGGCCCAAATTTTTCAAAAATCTGTTGGTTTGTATTAAATTATTAAAATTTCGGATTTTTAATTTTTAAGTAAAAAAATTTTTTGGGACAAAACCAACCAAAATTTATTTATGAGGACGGACAAATTTTAACGTCATTAGTATTGATTTCAAAATCATTTAAATTGTGTTTTCGTGTAAGTTGAATATTGGACATTTTTGCTGTATAGCGCAATTTTTAAGAACGATTCGATTTATAAGTAGAAAATGATACAAACATTATTGGAAAAGTCGATTATTCAGGTCTTCTATAAAATAGGTTTTTTTAATATACGATTCGACAGGGTACACTACTTTAACCGTTATGATAAAATATTGACCCAGTTCCCAAAAAGATCATTTATTTATAAAACAAACAAAAATTTCAGTAAAAGCACGACAATTTTTTAGGTGGTGACCCCTCCGAGCTCGTATTTACCGCGTATTGTTATAAATTAATAGTGCAGACTGCCTTTGGGTATAAATCCCACACGGTAACTTAAAGATAAAATGTTTGATAAAATTTGATACTTATTAAAAAAGTTTAAACAAAAACATTTCATATGCACTTAACTTTTTTTTATTGACAATCTTTTGGTTCACGATGCATGAGAACCAAAACAAGCAAACAAATAAATGTATAAAAAACAGTCGTTTTAAATTTTTGTATCAAGTTTATCTTACTTTTTTAATTGGTTTTGGGATGGGTTTTGTTTATACCCGACCCGATTTAGGCCTGGTAAACTAAAAGAAAAACTAACCAAAATGCAGTAAAACATAAGTTTGGTAAAAGAGTATTTCTTGCATAAAAGGGATAATGGTCTTTTGGATATTTATGTATAGCCTTGAAGGGGGACTATCAAAAGGTTGGAATTTAATTTTTAATTGAATACATTAGGAAATAAAACTTAAAAATAAAAGTGTATCCCAAAAAAATAATTTTTGGTAAACATTTAATTATTATTTCTTTTAAAATAAACTATAGAAACTATGATGAGAACAAATGATCCAAAACACAAGACATAACCCTTTTGCCCCTTGTTTCAAAATTGGCAAAATTTTGATAAATGATTTGGCGGGATTTTGCCTAGCTTTCAAAAAAACATACCCATTTGTTTAGTTAATTTTGGTGAAACCCGTTTTGGTTTTAAAAACCCAAATTTAATTTTTGTTTTAAAAAGGGGGAGTATTTTTTAGAATTTAAAAAAATCGTGATAGAATTTTGGGGTTAAAAATTTTTGGGAAATTATTGTGGTTTAAAAATTTGTCGACCGTGGGGGGGATCGGGGGTGCTTTTTTGGGCTTTTTAGGAGGAGTTTCGGGGATATTAAAGATATTTGCTCGTGCCTTTGGGAATATCGATACCTTGTAAAATCATTTCCTTTTGTGTCATACCTTCTCATCATAAGTATTTTCCCCGCTTAGAATTTAAATAGTTCCTTGCCCATTGGTCGTAAAGTTTCCCCATTAATTTGCAGGTAACGTCGAGTTATGGGGAAATTTTAATTTTCTGTGGTTACGAGCTTGTCATTAAGTTTTTCCTTGCTTAAAGTACATACGTTGCCTTTTCTCCCAAATATTTGGTGTACTGTGCCTTTTCTCGTTGCTTAAATTACAGTACGTTGCCCTTTCCCGTTGGGCCCTAAATATTTTTTGGACGGCCTTGCTCGTTGCTTAGAACCCCAGTACGTTGCCGCCCGTGGGCCGCTAAAATTCCTCATTTCTTTGCAGGGGAACTGAGTTTTGGGGGTGTTTAAATTTACTGGGTGACGTGTTCCCTTGCGCCGTGTGGGGCGCTTGTTGCTCTACAGGTAAAGGGAGCAAAGACGTGGTGCTTTACGAGTACTCGGTTTCCTCCCGGGCGTGGTTTTTCAAAAGCTTTCATTGGAGTGGCCCTACTCTGCCCAAAAATTGATAATAACTTTTTATTGAAAAGGGAAAATTTTTTAGGGGTTAATTCACTGTTACATATTTACGCCCGGTAATTTAAAATGGCGTATTCATATCGAAAATGTACAAATAAACATGTAAAATGTGAAGTTTCTTGTCTTTTTTTATAATTTTTGGGGAATAAAATTAAAAAAATTTTTTGCCTAAAAATAATTAAAATTTTTTTTTTTTTCCCCCAAATTTAACTATCTCGTTGCAGGGGGTTTGCTAAAACTATCGTCTTGTCAAGTAATCCGTTTTTTTGTTCCTTTTCTAAAAAAACGTAAAAGATAAACCCCATTCGTCAGGGGGAACACTCGAGCGTTAATTAAATCGGAGCACGGCAACTTCTCAGTTTAACTAAAGGTGTATTGGCTAGCGCTTCAATCGAGTTTTAAATTGCCACCCGCCCAAAACCCCCGTAAAAATAAAATTTAAAAAAATTGTTTTATGCTACAATTCATTATATTTGTATCTTTAATTTTGTTTTGAAACTACTGTTTTGTGAAGTATTAGGCAGAAATATGCGCCCTTGGTGCCAACTCCGGAAGTGATCAACCCAGGTACTTTACAGACATTAATCGAACGGGTTCCTGGGGCTACAAACAATTTGTAAAAAAAACAAAAAAAAAGGGGTATCATTCTTCGACTGTGCTTTTTTAGAAATCAAAAAAGGGGCAATTTGATTAAAAGTATAATCTTTTTTTAAAAAACCCCTTTAAACATTTTCCATACTTATATACAATTATTTTTTGCACTCCTATTTTAAGGGCCTGGAAAAAATTCGCGACCGTGGGGGCATCGGGCGTGCTTTGGGGCGTTTATGGACGGATGTTACGGTTTTTATATTTTAAAGGGATTTCTCTAGTGCCTTGGCAAATTTACTAGCCTTTCTTAAATGTTCTCCTTTGCTTGCTTTGCCTTGCTCATATATAGTATTTGCCTCCTTAGAATTACATACGTTTCCCCTTCTCCAAATTTGGTCGCTAAATGTTCCCCTTTTCTTTTCAGGTAACGTCGGTTATGGGGAATATTTAATTTTCTGTGGGGTTTTTTGTAGCCGCATTTTAGTATTTGCCTTTCTTTGAATACAGTAATTCCTTTCCCCTAAAAATTTTGGTTTTACGTAGCCTTGCTCGTTTCTTAGAAATTTCAGTACGTTTCCTTGCCCGTTTGGGCCCTAAAATTTTTGGTACTGTACCTTGTCGTTTCTTAAACCCGCGTTGCCCTTTCTCCGTTGGCCCCCCAAAAATTCCTATTGCTTGCAGGAATCGGTTTTGGGGGTGTTTAATTTACTGTGGTTACTGTGTATCCCCTTTGGGCCCGGGGGCGTGCTTGTGTTACGGAACGTGGAGCAAGACGGGTGCTTTTCGATATCTGGTTTCCCCCCGGTCGATGGTTTTTTAAATAGTTTTATTTGGGGTGGCCTTAAAATCGCCAAAAAATTTTTAAAACTTTATATTGAAAGGAATATTTTTTAGTTGAATTCATGTTTACAGACTTTCGCGCCGGAATTTAAATATTACTGTATCTATCTGAAATTACAAAAAAATGTAAAAAGTAATGTTCTTTCTTCTGGGTTTTAATTTCGGTAATAAAATATAAAAAAATTTTTTTGCCTAAAAAATAATTACTTTTATTTTTCCCGAAATTATAGCTATTGTTTCTGGTGTGTTAGCTATAAACATCTCGTTGTCAATAATTCCGTTTTCTTTCCTTGTCAAAATAACAGATTAAAGAAAACGCCTATTCGTCAGGGGGCCCCCCGAGCGTTATTTTTAAATCGAGAGCCTGCAATCTTCTCATTGAAAATAAAGGTGTATTGGAGCGTTTAATCGTGTTAAATTGCCCACCCGCCACACCCCAGAATTAATAAAATAATAAAAATTGTTGTATGGTACAATTATTATATTTTGTATTTTTAAATTTTGTTTTGACAAATTACTGGGTTTTTTTAATATTATGTTTCAGATAAATTTTCTGCATTGGGGGGCCAACCCGGAAGTGATCAATCCCGGACTTTTCCCCAGACATTTTCGAAAAGGATTCCGGGTACAAACAATTTTTGAAACAGACAAATCTAAAAAGGGTATATTTTTCCGGCTTGCTTTTTGAAAAAAAAGGCAATTTAAATAATACAGTAAAATTTTATTACAAATTTCCCGTAAATTTCCATATTTATCAATTATTTATTCCTCCATTTTTAAGGGCCCCGGGAAAAAATTTTTGCGCCGTGGGGGGGATCGGGGCTTTGGGACTTTTTATGGACGGAGTTACGGGTTATATTAAAAGGGATTTTCTAGTGCCTTGGCAATATCCCGCTAGCCTTCTTAAAAGATCATAGCTTGCTGTGTCTACCCCCGTCATCATTAGTATTTGCCTCGTTTAAATTTACTACGTTTCCTTGCTCCCTTTGGGCCCAAAAGTTCCTCTTTCTTTTAGGAACGTCGGTTTGGGGAATTTTAATTTACGGGGACTGTACCTTTTTCATTATATTTTGCCTTGTTAAAAGTACAGTACGTTTCCCTTTCCCGCTAAAATTGGGTTACGTAGCCCTTTCCGTGTTTAAAACAGTCGTTGCCCTTGTCCGTTGCCGCTAAAATTTTTGTGTACTGTAGCCTTTCTCGTTGCTTAGAACCACAGTCGTTGCCTTGCTCCTTGGTCCCCCTAAATATTTTTCATTGTTGCAGGGAACGTCGAGTTTTGGGGGTGTTTAATTTTCGTGGTGTACTTGTATCCCTTGCGTCCCTGTGGGGGCTGCTTGTTGCTCTAAAACGTTTAGCAATGACTGGGCTTTACGAGTATTTTGGTTTTCCCCCCCGGGCGATGGTTTTTTTAAAATAGCTTTCATTTGGGGTGGCCATACTCTGCCAAATATTTATAATAACTTTTAAATGAAAGGGAAAAATTTTTTAGGTTGAAAATTTCCCTGTTTACAGTATCTTACGCCCCGGAATTGAAAAATTGACTTTTTATATTGAAATGTACAAATAAACATGTAAAATGTGAAGTTATTTTTTGGTTTTAATTTGGGAATAAAAAAAAAAAAATTTATTTCCCTTTTTTTAGATTTTTTTAAAAATTATATACATGTTCACCACTATGAGGTTTGGGCCATCAAGTTTCAGACAGATTGCCCAAGTAACACCAGGGTTATGGCCCTTAGAAGTTTCTAGTGTTAACTATATAGGGTACTATAGATCTATAGATATGCCAATTTCTGCATCATAACTTTCGATATATTTGACCTAGAACTATGAAACTTTAACAGAATTTAGAGCACTATAATGTGGTTGTGCACAGACAATTTTGTACAGATTTCTTTTTGTAACTTCAGAGTTATTGCCCTTTAATTGTCTAAAAATCCACATATTTGTACATAACAAACTTACCATTTGGCAGAATTTCATTAAATTTCTTTCATTCTTTTCTGTGAACATTTATTATAAACATGTGAAGTTGCGCACCCACACCTGGTCACCCACTTGCCTTGGTCACACCCCCCCCCCCTCCCAACCCCACTCCCCCACCCCCCCCTCCCAATTTTTTTTTTTTTTTACATTTATTTTAGATTTTTTTCAAACCTTCCAAGTTGTACTATTCCCCCACCTCCCTTCTCCACCCAGTCATGCCCACCACTGATCATGCATCCTCTGCCCCCCCACCCCCCCCACTCCAACTTCACCCTTTTACCTTTTTTTTTTTTAATTTTTAATTTTCAATCAATATTTATAATCAGCATGTGAAATTTTGTTTCCTCTCCCGTTCCCCTGCACCCCCACCCCCTAAAAAAATAAATATATACATATATCTATATATAGATATATATATTTCCATCCTTTTTTTTTTTTTTTAAATGTTCAAACCTTCAACATGTTAAGTTGTGACTGCACAAACCTTGCCCTCAGCCATGTTCAAGATATCTTATCTGTGTTCTCTTAAGGACATCTGATCTTTTAAGTTCAAATGTACATGTAAAACAGCAACACCTGGTGCCAAACCACTCAAAGACAATATTTCATTCCAGTTAAACTTCAAGCTCACATTTCAATTAACTGCATTTAATTTTAAAAGCTAAGCTTATTACAGTAAGCATATCCCATTCAAAATAAATTCTTTAGTCCGGATCAAAGTATCATACATTTATTGTGTACTCTTTAATTAAACATTTGTTTTCTGTTAAATTGATTTTGACTAATGAAATTATTTGCTTCTTATTAACATCCTTAACTTTTTGCCGGATATATCTTTTTGCCATTCCTCACCACAAACCCTTTCGGCGGGGGATACCAATTCATCGAATTTGCTTGTTCCCTTTAAGATGACATTAAATCTTAAATTGGAAATGCCTTTAAATAATTTCTAAATTAAATGCTTGATATTAAATTGGAAATGCCTTTAAATAATTTCTAAATTAAATGCTTGATATTAAATTGGAAATGCCTTTAAATAATTTCTAAATTAACTGCTTGATGGATTTTAATCAGACTTGATCTGTAGCATCATTATAAGGTCCTCACCTAAATTTGTTCATATATTTTGTCCTCATTTATGGGCTGCTACAGCAAAAAAATCTCCCAAAACAACAGAAAAAAACCTTTGAATCACTTTGACTGAACTGCTTAATTGATATTCTTCAATGTTGCTCAAAAGCAAGTTCTAAAGGTCACGGTCCTCCTCGGGTGAGTTACTTTGGCCCACTTGTCAGTCCGTCATTCATTACAACATATCCACTCCAAAATTGATGAACTATTCTCATGTTACATCATATTGTTTCTAATCATTCCCCACAGCCTCCTCAGCCACTGCCATCCTAACCCTTACCCTGCTAAATTTCTATAATGAACTTGTCCGTCTTTCAATTTGGATAGTACCATTATCTCTTAATAGGGGTGCTTACCAAAAATATACTGACTGAATGGCGAACAGTGCAGATCATGATCAGACTGCACGGATGTGCAGGCTGATCATGATCTACACTGGTTGCAAAGGCAGATCCAATCGTGTCCAGCAGGGTAAGGGTTAACACACACGCACACACACATACAATTTTTGAAAAGGCAAGTGTGCATTTCTTGTGTTTTTTTTAATTACAGATTGTGGTCATTACCTAGAGTGAAATGCTTCAAATACAACTGAGTTGTAAGAAGTTTTAAAACTGATATAAAAAAAAAAGTTAAAATGTAGAGTTAATTGTAGCAAATTTCATTGTTATTGTGACTGGTGATGATTATACAGAAATCATCAGAATATTTCAGTTTTGCTGTGATTGTACTGGTGATGATTGCATGGTAATCAGCAAACACATTTTCAGCTCGACTAATCAAAGAATAGTCTAGCTATTCTACAGCAGCTCCTTGTCGATGATATTATGTGAACGTGTTAAGTTGTTTAGTGGAAAATGTAGGATGGAAAGGTATGACTTTGCATGTTGAAAAACAGCTCCTTGTTACCGATGATATTATGTGAACGTGATTTGTCAGGTTGTTTGTGGGAAAATATAGGATGGAAATTTGGTTTTTGGTAAATTAAATTGCATGCATGACTTTTGCCATTAGGGGAGAGGTCATTCTGAATTAAAAGCAAAAGTAAATGAATCCATTAGCTCTGCAGAGTTAGGGAATGGTGGAGTTTGAATAGAAAGTATTTAGAGATTTTCCAGTGCTAAAATGTTTTTAGTGGTATGGGTTAGCCCCCTTCCAGTTTGCATTTCCCATTATCCGTCTTTCGTTGATCCCGTGCCTTCTCCCAGTATTGTTCGAATAGGGGCTGTAAGTCCCATTTTGGGACCACTAGAAGCTAAAAGTAGAGAAATGTTTAAACAACTTCTTCTCTTCTCAGGAAGCACTTGATGGATCTTATTCAAACTTGGTTTATAGCATTCTTATAAAGATGTCTGTTACATTTGTTCAAATAAGTGCAGTTTGCTCCTTGTAGGGACCACCAGCCGTAAAGTAGAAAAATCTGTAAATGATTTTTTCCCTTGAACCACTCGACAAGTCTGAATCAAACTTGATCTGTAGTATCATCAGTAAGGTCCTCTAGAATTTGTTTATATGGCGATACTTGACCTGTTTTATGGGTTTTTAGCTCACCAGTCACAAAGTGACAAGGTGAGCTTTTGTGATCACGTGACATCCGTCGTCCGTGCGTGCGTAAACTTTTGCTTGTGACCACTGTAGAGGTCACATTTTTCATGGGATCTTTATGAACTTTGGTCAGAATGTTCATCTTGATGATATCTAGGTCAAGTTCGAAACTGAGTCACGTGCTGTCCAAAACTAGGTCAGTAGGTCTAAAAATAGAAAAACATTGTGACCTCTCCAGAGGCCATATTTTTCAATGGATCTTCATGAAAATTGGTCAGAATGTTCATCTTGATGATATCTAGGTCAGGTTCGAAACTGGGTCACGTGCGGTCCAAAACTAGGTCATTAGATCTAAAAATAGAAAAACCTTGTGACCTCCCTAGAGGCCATATTTTTCAATGGATCTTTATGAAAATTGGTCAGAATGTTTGCATTGATGATATCTAGGTCAGGTTCGAAACTGGGTCACGTTTGGTCAAAAACTAGGTCAGTAGGTCTAAAAATAGAAAAACCTTGTGACCTCCCTAGAGGCCATATTTTTAAATGGATCTTCATGAAAATTAGTCTGAATGTTCAACTTGATGATATCTAGGTCAAATTCGAAACTGGGTCACGTGCTGTCCAAAACTAGGTCAGTAGGTCTAAAAATAGAAAAACCTTGTGACCTCTCTAGAGGCCATATTTTTCAATGGATCTTCATGAAAATTAGTCAAAAACAAACAAATGTCATGAACCAATTGATGGATTTTTAGCTCACCTGTCACAAAGTGACAAGGTGAGCTTTTGTGATCGCGTGGCGTCCGTCGTCCGTCGTCCGTCCGTCCGTCCGTGCGTGCGTAAACTTTTGCTTGTGACCACTCTAGAGGTCACATTTTTCATGGGATCTTTATGAAAGTTGGTCAGAATGTTCATCTTGATGATATCTAGGTCAAGTTCGAAACTGGGTCATTTGCGATCAAAAACTAGGTCAGTAGGTCTAAAAATAGAAAAACCTTGTGACCTCTCTAGAGGCCATATTTTACATGAGATCTTAATGAAAATTGGTCAGAATGTTTACCTTGATGATATCTAGGTCAAGTTCGAAACTGGGTCACGTGGGGTCAAAAACTAGGTCAGTAGATCTAAAAATAGAAAAACCTTGTGACCTCTCTAGAGGCCATATTTCTCAATGGATCTTCATGAAAATTGGTGAGAATGTTCACCTTGATGACATCTAGGTCAAGTTCGAAAATGGGTTACATGGGGTTAAAAACTAGGTCAGTAGGTCTAAAAATAGAAAAACCTTGTGACCTCTCTAGAGGCCATATTTCTCAATGGATCTTCATGAAAATTGGTCAGAATGTTCACCTTGATGATATCTAGGTTAATTTTGAAACTGGGTCACGTGCGGTCAAAAACTAGGTCAGTAGGTCTGAAAATAGAAAAACTTTGTGACCTCTCTAGAGGCCATATTTTTCATGGGATCTTTATAAAAATTGGTGAGAATGTTAACCTTGATGACATCTAGGTCTAGATCGAAACTGGGTCACGTGGGGTCAAAAACTAGGTCAGTAGATCTAAAAATAGAAAAACCTTGTGACCTCTCTAGAGGCCATATTTTTCAAGAGATCTTCATGAAAATTGATCAGAATGTTCATCTTGATGATATCTAGGTCAGGTTCGAAACTGGGTCAGGTGCGGTCAAAAACTAGGTCAGTAGGTCGAAAAATAGAAAAACCTTGTGACGTCTCTAGAGGCCATATTTCTCAATGGATCTTCATGAAAATTGGTGAGAGTGTTCAGCTTGATGATATCTAAATCAAGTTCGTAACTGGGTCATGTGCGGTCAAGAACTCGGTCAGTAGGTCTAAAAATAGAAAAACCTTGTGACCTCTCTAGAGGCCATATTTTTCATGAGATATTTCATGAAAATTGGTGAGAATGTTCATCTTGATGATATCTAGGTCAAGTTCAAAAGTAGGTCACGTGCCTTCAAAAACTAGGTCATTAGGTCAAATAATAGAAAAACCTTGTGACCTCTCTAGAGGTCATATTTTTCAATGGATCTTCATGAAAATTGGTCAGAATTTTTTATCTTGATGATATCTAGGTCACATGTGCTCAAAAACTAGGTCACTGTGTCAAATAATAGAAATAACGATGTCATACTCAGTTCAACACTGGGTCATGTGGGGATAGGTGAGCGATTCAGGACCATCATGGTCCTCTTGTTATAATATTTGGTTTTTAGCATCATTTAAAAAAAAAAACTCTCCCAAACTTGTTCATATGTGGACATTTGTTCCCTTTAAGATGACATTAAATCTTAAATTGGAAATGCCTTTAAATAATTTCTAAATTAAATGCTTGATATTAAATTGGAAATGCCTTTAAATAATTTCTAAATTAAATGCTTGATATTAAATTGGAAATGCCTTTAAATAATTTCTAAATTAACTGCTTGATGGATTTTAATCAGACTTGATCTGTAGCATCATTATAAGGTCCTCACCTAAATTTGTTCATATATTTTGTCCTCATTTATGGGCTGCTACAGCAAAAACATCTCCCAAAACAACAGAAAAAAACCTTTGAATCACTTTGACTGAACTGCTTAATTGATATTCTTCAATGTTGCTCAAAAGCAAGTTCTAAAGGTCACGGTCCTCCTCGGGTGAGTTACTTTGTGCTGTCCAAAACTAGGTCAGTAGGTCTAAAAATAGAAAAACCTTGTGACCTCTCTAGAGGCCATATTTTTCAATGGATCTTCATGAAAATTAGTCAGAATGGTCACCTTGATGATATCTAGGTCAAGTTCGAAACTGGTCATGTGCGGTCCAAAACTAGGTCATTAGGTCTCAAAATAGAAAAACCTTGTGACCTCTCTAGAGGCCATAATTTTTCCATGGATCTTCATGAAAGTTGGTCTGATTGTTCACTTTGATGATATCTAGGTCAAGTTTAAAAGTGGGTCACATGCGGTCAAAAACTAGGTCATTAGGTCTAAAAATAGAAAAACCTTGTGACCTTACTAGAGGCCTTATTTTTCAATTGATCTTCATGAAAATTGGTCAGAATGTTCACCTTGATGATATTTTAGTCAAGTTCGAAAGTGGATGACGTATGGTCAAAAACTAGGTCAGTAGGTCTAAAAATAGAAAAACCTTGTGACCTCTCTAGAGGCCATACTTTTCATGAGATCTTCATGGAAATTGGTCAGAATGTTCACCTTGATGATATCTAGGTCAAGTTCAAAACTGGGTCATGTGCCTTTAAAATCTAGGTCATTAGGTCAGTTAATAGAAAAACCTTGTGACCTCTCTAGAGGCCATACTTTTCATGAGATCTTCATGAAAATTGGTGAGAATGTTCACCTTGATGGTATCTAGGTCAAGTTTGAAACTGGGTCATGTGCCTTAACAAACTAGGTCATTAGGTCAAATAATAGAAAAACCTTGTGACCTCTCTAGAGGCCATATTTTTCAATGGATCTTCATGAAACTTGGTCAGAATTTTTATCTCGATGATATCTAGGTCAAATTCAAAACTGGGTCACATGAGCTCAAATACTAGGTCACTATGTCAAATAATAGAAAAAAACGACGTCATACTCGGTTCAAAACTGGGTCATGTAGGGACAGGTGAGCGATTCAGGACCATCATGGTCCTCTTGTTTTTATACTTAACACAGATGTTGCTTTGTAGGATTTAGAGTGTCATGCATATATTCAGAGTAAAATAGTTAAGGTCAAGTGAGCGACAGCAGGCCAACATGGTCCACTTGTTAGTGATTATCAACAAGATCATATTTCATTTATGGCTCAGAGTGAAACTGCATGCATTTCATCCCAGTGATAATACCAACTGAATAACAAAGGTTCTATTACACTTGCTTCCATTTTGAGCAAATTATACTTCTTTTTGTACTTGGGTAATTTTTGTGCCCAAATTTTAGGGAGTGGTGAGCACTTAGAGTTGCCCTCCGTCCAAATTTGTGTTTTGCATTTCTCAAAATTTATTTGACCCAGAGTCATCAAAACTCACAGGGTTGTTATTTAGCACAAGAAGTTGTGCACATGGTGTTTTAATTCGGATGTCACACAGCCAGACTAGAGTTATGACCCTTGACTTAGTTAGAAATATATGCATTAAACTGCCTAAGTTTGTGTCGCATTTATCTCAAAAAGTATGTGACCCAGGATTATGAAAAGTTACACGAATATTATTCAGCATGTGAAGTTTTGCACCTAGGGTTTTATTAGACCAGACCAGAGTTATGGCCCGTAACTCAGTCAAAAATATGCAAAATAGGGCATATTAAAAGTTTTGTGTCGCATATATCTCAAAAAGTATTTGACTGAGGGTCATGAAAAATCATAAGAATATCATTCAGCGTGTGAAGTTGTGCACCTGAGATTTTGTTCTGGATTTCTTTCAGTAAGATGAGAGTTGTGGCCCTTGATTGTTGAAATATGCATAAAGGACATACAAGTTAGTGTCCCATGTATCTCGAAAAGAATTTGACTTGTCATAAAACATTAGGGGAGCATTATATAGCATGTGAAGTTGCGCACCTGGTGTTCTGTTTAGGATTTCACTACACATAAAGCGCTTTAAAGTTTTTGTTAAAATATTTCACCTCGAGTCATGAAACCATGTAGAAATATTATCCAGCATGTGAATTTTTATGCACCTGAGATTTTTATACGCCCAAAGGGACGTATTATGTTATGGCGCTGGTGTCTGTCCATCCGTTAGCAATTTCATGTCCGCTCTGTAACTCTTGAACCCCTTGAAGGATTTCAAAGAAACTTGACACAAATGTTCACCACAACGCGACGTCCTGCTGAGCACATGTTTTGGATGGCTCGCTTCAAGGTCAAGGTCACACTTAGGGGTCAAAGGTCATTCCTTCGGGCGTATAGTGCTTCACATTGTGGTGCTCTTGTTTTATTTCACCTTGCAAGACCAAAGTTATGGCCCTTGGCTAAGTAAAAGAAATAAAAGTTTGTGCCTTATTTATCTCAAAATGTACTGGACCTAGAGCCATGTATCTTTAGAAGATTATTATATACCATGTGAATTTGTGCACCTGGTGTTCTCTTTGGGATTTCACTATAATGGTCCTTCACTTAGTGAAAAATAAATATTAAGTGTTTAAGAGTTTGTGAAATATTATTCACCTGTGTCATGAAACCATGTACTACAGGGACAAGAGTGGTGGAGAATGGGGGTGGGGGGGCACCTGTGTCCTAAGGACACACATCTAGTTCTTAAAAATTTCTGTTAAATGATTATTTCGAAGTCTGTATCACAATTACCACATATCATGGTTAAACAAAACTTAACATACTTCTTTGCCATTGCAATACTTACTGAATCTTGTTTTCATTTTCAAATTGATGAAATTATGCGCAATTTTGTACTAAGCCTTATTTTTTCTATTTATTTCAATAGTTGGTGATGGTCAGCAAGTTAGTATCTCAGTAACTACACATCACTACTAAAAATATTTTTTGTTCGGTTTAACGTCGCACGGATGAAATTATCATATAGGTCATATGTGGACTTTCCAGCTTTGACGGTGGAGGAAGACCTCAGGTGCCCCTCCGTGCATTATTTCATCATCGGTGGTTACCTGGGTAGAACAACCAACATTCTGTAAACCAGCTGGATGGCTTCCTCACATGAAGAATTCTGCGCCCAGTTTGAGGCTTGAACCCACATCGGCGAGGGGCAAGTGATTCCAAGTCAGGGACCTTAACCACTGGACCATGGAGGCTCCCACAACTAAATAAAACTTCACACACTTCTTTTCCATGATAATACTAACTGAATGAGAGACATAGGTTCCATAAGTCTTGCTACTATTTTGATTAAGATATGCCTGCTTTTGTACTTAGACATTCTTTTTTAATATACAAATGTAAGATTTCAAGCTTCTATTTCTTTTGTTATTCCATGCTGTGAAGTGGAAGGAAGAACATAGACATGATGTTCAAATGTCTCTCTGTCCATCCATCTGTCTGCATAGCTGGGTGCCAGCAGGCTTGGTCTGTCAAAGCTGGTTGACAGCATGATGGGTCTGTCAGGAGCTGGTTGCCAGCATGATGGGTCTGTCAGGAGCTGGTTGCCAGCATGATGGGTCTGTCAGGAGCTGGTAGCCAGAATTGGGGGTTGTGTGTAGCGGGAAGCTCCTTCATTGTGCTGCCAATAGTCTGATATTAAACAAACAAAATGTCTTTATATTTTCAGGTGTTTATGCTTTCGGATTTCTGTTTATGTTACCACAGTTATTTGTCAATTACAAGGTAGGTATTGATCTAATTATGTAATTTTGGGCTCAGAAAGTGTTGGTTTCTCAGGTTTAGACCGATTTTTAACTCCCTGGGGCCGAAATGTGACTATAGGTGTTATATTTTCTACCCCTGTAGCGTCGATATCCGACTATACTCATGTTATCAGGACTCCCCAGGACGACGATTGACGAGTATAGTCGCGGCACCGAGATCATGCTGATTGCATCACGTACTTGTTAATTTTTGATAATCCTGACAAAAGCAAAATTATTTTGCATACTGGTTATTATTTCTTAGATGTTATAATTATTATTATTGCTAATAATTAGTTCCCTTGTTAAAATAAATGTTTGTAATTATGCGGTCATGTAAAGGAAATAAAAAAGATGAACTCCGCTATGTTTTATTCATACTGTATTTCAAAAGAGTAAAATAATGTCGTCTGCCAGAGATCTTTCTTAAAATAAAGAAAATATTCATTATCGTGCTAATTCTGACATCAGTTCCATTGGATGATGATTAGAGAAATGAATGGTCGGAAATTTTTAAGTTTTAGAAGGCCGAAATATTCGTACACTTACATCACATACGATACATATGGATAAAAATAACACAACAAAACATTTTTTCATAAAATACAAAAAAAACGTTAATAAACGCATGTTTGTAAATTTAATAATTCTTCAAAGGTGGGTGTAAATATTACAACTTAACAGTCTCAGCACGTGTCACACAACCTTTGTGTACATGTTTAGAAATAGATTATACATCAAAATAAACCATCGATATTCACAAAAAAAACGGGTGTAAAGTCGAGTAATGCTGATGTAAATATTCTGTTTTAATAATATATTTCTATTTATTGGAATTGAATGTGTTTACATGCGAAAAAAAGTAAGAAAATCAGAAATGTTCAAATATTTATTAAACGCTATAGGTGTGTTAAAATTGTGAATATTTCGAAGTGAAACTATTATTCTATTTGTATATAAGATGGACGAAATTGGATATTAGAATAAATTTTGTTCAAACTTCGAAGATTTTGTAAGTTTATTTTAATTTACACCCAAGTTAATAACGTTTTCCCCGCTTGATTTCAATTGACTTCATGCGAGTGTGATTATGATAAGATCAGATAATGTTCTTCGACGTCAGGTGGTAATTCTTATCTCGCCACAGCAGGTATGTTACGATACAGGCCTCAGGGAGTTAACTTTTCAGACCAGCTTTTAAAATGAAAAAACAAAGAAAAACAGTAGGCCTAGAAAGAGAAAAAGTAAACAAATTCAGTTGAAAATCTTAATACATTATGACCTGCCAGCAAGAAATTGCTGACTGCACTTTAAAATCTGCAAATATCCATTTGTGAATGGCATGTATCAGTACTATGTTTGCGCAGTATTTCGATTGATGCTTGCAGCTTGCCTTATTTAATGTTTTAGTTGCTTTAATTGAGACTGGCTGCCTAGGTTTGGATCATTAGCTGACTTTTCTGACAATAAATATTTGAGTTATTTTTGACTTGGACCAACTGTGTAATGTAATTTAGAAATCGGAGGAAAATATTTCTTACAGTTTTAAGTTAATTTGCCTAATTGTTTGTTTGAGTTTAAAGCAGAAGTTTGGCTATGAGAGACGCAGTGTTATAGATAGTCTCTTGCTTTTCTGATTTCACAAAATGTTAACAGATATGTTAAATTTTATTTGTTTATGTTGAATAAAAAAGCACCTCAATTTTGGTCTTGTCTGTATTTTTTGGAAAATTATGAAACTAGAACAAAATAATGACCAGATGTAAAACAGGTTTGAGGTATATCATGTTATAATAATTTATTCAAACTGATAAATCATTTCTGTTGCATGACACATTCATTTCTTTACACTATCATGTTACAGATGTTTTACTACGTATCAAAGCAATTAAAGTGATGTGTTCTATCTGGGATGTATTGATGATTTATCGCTGAATAAAATCATTGTTTGGAGTTCAGATGCGAAGGAATTATATCATGAGGGTGCAGCCTGAGTGATATAATGATATGCATCTGAATGTCAATGATTATATTCAAGATCAAATAACTAAATGAGATATATTATTTCGATTCTAACAGGTTACCAAGGATTTTAAAATACATCCATGACGACTCCCATTGAATATTTGCCTGTTTTCTGTTGGTTTCTTTTCCAGCGCGCCGCTATGCCTTTTTAACGCTATGACGTAATAGTTATGACATCAGAAAAATGAATTGTTGTTTAGTAAAACACAGTTTTTAGCCTTCTTTGTTTAATAGGGAAATGAAACGGGTTGTGTTAGTATTTGAATTATTATACTGTGACTGATCGATAGCTGACAGAATAGGTCAATTGTACACTATGGAATGTCATGAATTATTACCAAAGTATATTCTTGGTGCCTCTAAACAGGTCGAGTGGTTAATGTCACGGACTTGACCCTCACTGTTGCGGGTTTAAGTCTTTCTATGGGCGTTGAATTCTCTATGTGAAGAAGCCGCCCAGCTGGTTGACAGAAGGTTGGTGGTACCACCAACATGCCCACTGAATGATCCATGATGGAATAATGCACGGAGTTGCACCTGGGGTCTTCCTTCACCATCAAAGCTGGGCCATATGACCTTTTATTGTGTCAGTTCAACGTTAAACGCAACAAAAACAAAATAAACTAACAAAATTTTTACCAAGACAATTTTGAGATGATGAGCAAAGTTGACATTTTGCTTATGTTTGTCTAAATACTTTAACCTTTAGCCTGCTGCCGGCAATTGATTCTGGCTTTGTGACCAGTACTGTTCGCTATTCAGTCAGTAAATTTTCAGTGAACACCCCTTCAAATAATAAGTAGTACTGCCCAAATTGAATGATGGAACTTTCCATTTTAGAAATTTAGTAGGGTAAGGGTTAAAAGGCTTTCACACTGTAATTTCATATCAGCTGTTTCACAATGAAAGATATTTTTATTTTATCAAGAATGTGAGTAAATGAACATAGTCTGTGTTTTCACAGAAACTGAGGGAGTATCTTTATGACGGGAAAATGTAATGTTGTTTCTTTCTGTTTCAGCTGAAATCAGTTGCTCATCTACCTTGGAGAGCCTTTATGTATAAGGTATGCATAAAATTGTATTCCATGACCACCTTTAAAGTTAGATTTTTTATGAAAATTGGGTTGCCGTAGAAATGTTCGTTGAAGCTTCTTGTTGCATTTTTAGCTCACCTGTCACAAAGTGACAAGGTGAGCTTTTGTGATCGCGCAGCGTCCGTCGTCCGTCTGTCCGTGCGTGCGTCCGTGCGTAAACTTTTGCTTGTGACCACTCTAGAGGTCACATTTTTCATGGGGTCTTTATGAAAATTGGTCAGAATGTTCACCTTGATGATATCTAGGTCAAGTTCGAAATTGGGTCATGTGCGGTCAAAAACTAGGTCAGTAGGTCTAAAAATAGAAAAACCTTGTGACCTCTCTAGAGGCCATATATTTCATAAAATCTTCATGAAAATTGGTCAGAATGTTCACCTTGATGATATCTAGGTCAAGTTCGAAACTGGGTTACGTGCCGTCAAAAACTAGGTCAGTAGGTCAAATAATAGAAAAACCTTGTGACCACTCTAGAGGTCACATTTTTAATGGGGTCTTTATGAAAATTGGTCAGAATGTTCACCTTGATGATATCTAGGTCAAGTTCGAAACTGGGTCACGTGCGGTCAAAAACTAGGTCAGTAGGTCAAAAAATAGAAAAACCTTGTGACCTCTCTAGAGGCCATATATTTCTCAAGATCTTCATGAAAATTGGTCAGAATGTTCACCTTGATGATATCTGGGTCAAGTTCGAAACTGGGTTATGTGCCATCAAAAACTAGGTCAGTAGGTCAAATAATAGAAAAACCTTGTGACCACTTTAGAGGTCACATTTTTCATTGGGTCTTTATGAAAATTGGTCAGAATGTTCACCTTGATGATATCTAGGTCGAGTTCAAAACTGGGTCACGTGCGGTCAAAAACTAGGTCAGTAGTTCTAAAAATAGAAAAACCTTGTGACCTCTCTAGAGGCCATATATTTCACAAAATCTTCATGAAAATTGGTCAGAATGTTCACCTTGATGATATCTAGGTCAAGTTGGAAACTGGGTCACATGCCGTCAAAAACTAGGTCAGTAGGTCAAATAATAGAAAAACCTTGTGACCTCTCTAGAGGCCATATTTTTCATGGGACCTGTATGAAAGTTGGTCTGAATGTTCATCTTGATGATATCTAGGTCAAGTTCGAAACTGGGTCACGTGCGGTCAAAAACTAGGTCAGTAGGTCTAAAAATAGAAAAACCTTGTGACCGCTTTAGAAGCCATACTTTCGAATGGATCTTCATAAAAATTGGTCAGAATGTTCATCATGATGATATCTAGGTCAAGTTCGAAACTGGGTCACGTGCCTTCAAAAAGTAGGTCAGTAGGTCAAATAATGAAAAAACCTTGTGACCTCTCTAGAGGCCATATTTTTCATGGGATGTGTATGAAAGTTGGTCTGACTGTTCATCTTGATGATATATAGGTCAAGTTTGAAACTGGGTCAACTGTGGTCAAAAACTAGGTCAGTAGGTCTAAAAT
Organism: Mercenaria mercenaria; assembly: GCF_021730395.1. Taxonomy (NCBI): domain Eukaryota; kingdom Metazoa; phylum Mollusca; class Bivalvia; order Venerida; family Veneridae; genus Mercenaria; species Mercenaria mercenaria. The sequence continues at coordinate 9,990,759 of NC_069366.1, read as the reverse complement.
TAGAAAAATCTTTTGACCGCTCTAGAGGCCATATTTTTCAATAGATCTTCATGAAAAGTGGTCTGAATGTTCACCTTGATGGTAACTAGGTCAGTTTCGAAACTGGGTCACATGCGGTCAAAAACTAGTCCAGTAGGTATAAAAATAGAAAAACCTTGTGACCTCTCTAGAGGCCATATTTTTCATGAGATCTTCATGAAAATTAGTGAGAATGTTCACCTTGATGATATCTAGGTCAAGTTCAAAACAGGGTCACGTATCTTTGAAAACTAGGTCAATAGGTCAAATAATAGAAAAACCTTTTGACCTCTCTAGAGGCTATATTTTTCAATGGAACTTCATGAAAATTGGTCAGAATTTTTATCTTGATAATATCTAGATCAAATTCAAAACTGGGTCACATGAGCTCAAAAACTAGGTCACTATGTCAAATAATAGAAAAAACGACGTCATACTCAAAACTGGGTCATGTGGGAACAGGTGAGCGATTCAGGACCATCATGGTCCTCTTGTTTTTGTACTGATATACTGTGACTTGGGTTTACCACAAATACCGGTAGGTAAAATTTTGATGCCTGGTGACCCCTTGTTTTTTGGTATCTTTTGAAAGAGTTGTGTCTGCTGAACAAGAATTAGTAAATAAGATGACCGTAAATAATATGCATGAATCACAGTACAGTCATGATTTTGACTGTGAAATGATACACTGTAATAACTGGATTACTGTTGAAGCATCATTGAAAACTATAAAGTAAAAAAAAAAATTCCCTTTAACATATTTTTTGTCATGTAATTTATATTTTCTTTTTCAGTAGACAATACGCTTTCAAATGATACCAAATTAATTGAGCTTACCAGGCATCAATTTCTGATATATTTCAGTAGCACTGTTATATAGAACTTGCTTATTTGTGGATCGGTACCTTAAGTGAATTTGTAAAACAGTGCATTTACTTCTAAAATGATAAAGATTTATGGTCTGTCAATTGATTTATCATGGTTCAGAGTTCAGATGCAAAGGAATTGAACCATGAGCCCGAGTGTCTAAATATCCAAGCACCTGAATGATAAACTGTCGTAAATTAAATGATAAACCAAAAGAATGCCTTGATTGTTTTTATTCTTACATGCGCATTGAAGTATTTTGATAATATTAATGTTGGACGTCATTTATATGAATAGTAATCAAACAGATATGATGTATCAATTTGATGCCATAATTGACGTCTTAATGCTCTTTTACGAGAAATTCTGACATACCTGTTACCACACTTGTGTTCTAAATGATATGTCATAATTATGCTTGAAGTAATTGACTAGACCCACTGCTGTTATTGATGTTGTTATCTTTTCAGGCGTTCAATACGTTCATAGATGATATATTTGCATTCATCATCACCATGCCGACAGCTCACAGGCTTGCCTGCTTTAGGGATGACCTTGTGTTTGTTGTTTACCTCTACCAAAGATGGTTAGTCATTATTTAACAAATTTTATATTTCCATATTTATTAAGGTAGTCTGCATGTTTTGTAAGTCAGAGGTAATGGTGTAACATCATTAATTTGGATAACATAGAACAAAGCTTGTATTTCCGTTTCTGTTGTGGTTTTAACAACAATGTTACAAAATATTAAAACAACAATGTTACTAGATATTAAAACAACAATGTTACTACCTTTCTAAGGGTAACATAATTATGATATTACAAGTTTTGACAAATGAAATTATTCTAGATTATGTCTTAAAATCAGCTTGAAATGCACAGATCTCTTTAATAGTGGGCAAATATCTCAAGAGCATGTACATACATTTTATTTCATCATAGTATACCACAATATTTAATGTACGAATGTGGGAAGTTTCAGTAGAATCTACATTGTAGAAAAATTTATATTTTAAAAATTGTAACCAAAATTAAGATTTAACCACAGACTCCCTTTATGAGAACTTACGTGAGGTCCACTTTTCAATTCAGCCTAGCAAAAACATTAAACACACAAACCAGTCTTTTTTCATTTGCTGAATTTTCTAAGTATATTCTGTCATTTTGAAAAATCCTGGTAAAATCAAATTCTACATTGTAGAAAAAAATCTGACCAGAATATGCATAACTACCTAAGGCTGATTTCAGTACACTCCTGCAGCACCTGACCTCGTGTTCTCAAAACATTTTCAGTCTCAGCTGAGTTTATTTGTCATTTATATCTAAATAGCATGTTTAAACCTAAAATTATGTTAATAACTATTTTCAAGTGGCTGTTCAGTATTGATGGTCAGTCTCAGTTGGAATTTAACCTTGAAGTTTTAGTAAAACTGATATCAAAATTTCAAACTCAAACACAGCTAAGACCGAAAAATGTTTTGTGAACACGGGGCCGGATGATTATTTGCAATCTAACAATTTTGAAAATGATCAACAGGGTCCAAAATCAGTGGAATGTTCTGATTCTTGTACAGTAGGGTTAAGATGAGTGTATGAGAATAAATCAGTCAATAAAAGAAGTTTCTACAGCTGGCATGTTTAAATAACAGCCACCTTTTTGTTTATTAGAGGTGGTGAGTCTTATTTCTGATGATCCTCCAGTAGTTGTTTACTGGTAAGAAAATAGTGAGTCATAGATGTTATTATAAATTGCTAAAACTTATTGTCACATTTGGACAGGGTGAACAAGTATAATCACCCCCTGATTGACAACATCATTTGGGCTTGGTAGTTAATATTGAGTGTAATTATCATGTCACCCACTGAAGGGTGAATTCTTGGTCACTTCTCTAATGTTATTTAGCAGATTTCCGCAAACAAAACAAGGACAAAAGTCCAACAGGAACAGTCACGCTCAAAGAACAGAGCCACACATCCAGCACTCCACATGGAAATACGTGTATATGCAACTGTATACACACAGAGTAACTGAGTACATGTACATAGGGTATATCAAGTCAACTCGTCCCTAGTCAACCTGTCCCCGTTTTGGTAATTCTCCCCCCAAATGTGGTAATTTCGTCCCCTCTCTTGAAATATTCAGTCAACTCGTCCATGTTTTGGTCATTTCGTCCCCCCTGCATAGATTATTTAATTTCGTTCATGCTCTATTTACTTTGAAATCCTTTATTTACTCACGTTATTTTAGAAATAGTGATACTGGAATTGCTTCTATTAACTAAACATAATCAAATCTTTAAAACAATTTCAGTATTATATGGGGGAAAGGCAGGATAATGTATAGAAATATAGAATTTAGATAAATTAATGTTACTTAGTACTTTGTATCTAATGTCTTGTTATTACATGCCTTTGTTTGTGTCATGTAATATGTCATAGATACTTGTACAAATCTTAAATTTTGGTTTTTTATTTTCACTTGTTCAATGTGAGCTATTAGTATAGGTGGACAATCCAGCATCAATCGTTCATCATCCTGCATTCACAATTTCATTTAAACTTCTACTCTTAAACACTTGTTCAAAGTTACAACAAACTTGGCTAGAAGCATTTTAGCCTGCACTTTTCTCAAGTTTGTTCAGATGGTTTAGCTTGGCGTGTTTAGGGGCTGCCAGGGCTAAAAATAGAAAAACCTTCAAACAGCTATTTCTCATGTCGAACCACTTGATCGATCTTCTTCAAGCTTGGTCTGTAACATACTTGTACGGTCCTCTCTCAGTGTATCTCACTGACTGAATAGCGAACAGTGCAGATCATGATCAGACTGTAAAGATGTGCAGGCTGATCATGATCAACACTGGTCACAAAGGCAGAACCAATCATGTCCAGCATGATAAGGTTTATTAGGCCATATTTCAATAGTATATCAATTGTGCAATGGTGGCAGTTAACCTAACCAGTGTTCCTGGATTCTCTACTAGAACTAACTTTTTCTCTGCAGGTAACTGCCAACTTTTTCACATGAATGAAAGGTAGACATTTAACCTAACCAGTGTTCCTGGATTCTTTACCAGAACTAACTTGTTCTCATATTTGTCAGAGTTATGTTTTTTTTTCGGACTTAAGATGTTGCAAATTGGTGATTGCCATTCAATAACTTTTCAAAGGATGACTGGGTTGAATTAATTTATGGGACATAGTGTTATGATTATAATATCAAGGCCAAGTTCAATTTTGTTTATAATTCATTAATTTTTGATGGAGTTATATTCCCTTTTTGACCTAAAATATGGTTGTGTGTTCTGTTTCTCTTGGAATGTTGAAATTTCAGTACACTAAATACAGGCCAAGTACAATTTCACCACAACCCTGCACACCTGATCACTCTTACCTCCATTCCAAGGTAATATAAAAGTTCACTACGTCTTGCATTGTCGACAAGTAACATGACCATATAGTAACAGGAAGTGGGGGCACCTGTGTCTTATGGACACATATCTGTTATTATTTAGGATAAAACTTTACTTTATAGAAATTACTTTTACATTTGTATTTATATTTTCAGGCTTTATCCAGTTGACAAAGCCCGTGTGAATGAATATGGCCAATCATTTGATGATGCAGTTACAGAAAAACCAAAGAAAGAATAACAGAAATATCTTATTTATTATATATTATTATATTAGAAGAATACAAGTTGATATTTTTATCCAAAGTCATCTACAATACAATCTCTGTAGATGACCAACATTGAAAATACTGAGATTTTTAAGGTTAGTTAATGAAGTCAGCGATTTTTTTTCTTTCTTTATTAAGTACGGGTAAAAGGACCTTTTCCCAATTTAAAAAATGACAATTTTTCCTAATTTTCAAGCAGAAAAAATTCCCAAAAGGCAAAAAGCTGGTCAAATTGTCTAGTGGTTTGGTATTGTATTGACTTGTACATGCAAAAGAAATTTTATCTTTGCAGTTATTAATGATCCCTTGCTTGCAATTTTATGATAAGTACAGGCCAGTGCTGCGTCATTCTTCCCAATTCAGTCGGTACCGGAACTTTTCCCAAAGTGACAACAACAAAAATCACTGCCAGAAGAAACCTTGTCAGTAACAATCCGATTTATATGGAACTGTTTTATAAGGACTAGGGAACTATTTTATAAGGAACTATTTTCATTTACTATATTTCATCCAGCAGAGGTTTCACTCTGTCAGGTCAAACTGTTAATGGTGTAGTTGAGGGAAGTAAATGTGTTTAATTTCTTAAATATCAACGTCCTAGAAATATAAGGTCACAGTTGTTACTTATAGGCTTTTATTACACATACATTGTTAGAAACAACATTAAAAGGGCTGTAAATTGAACATGAAATCATTATTCTGTGACCCAGTTTTTTAAACCCAAAGTATCTGAAATCATTAGTCCTCCACCTCTGATAATTCATGTGGGGAAGTTGGCAGTTACTTGCGGGGAACAGGTTTGTACTGGTACAGAATCCAGGAACACAGGTTAAGTACACTGCCCGCCGTTACATGACTGAAATACTGTTGAAAAACGGCGTTAAACCCAAAACAAACAAACAAATAAACCCAAAGTGACATTTTGTAAATGATGTAAGGTCTTATCTGTTACTAACAACCCAATTTTGTCAGTTTTAGAAATATCTATGGAAGAAAAAGATTCTGTCAACCTTTTCATATAGCATATAAAGTGATTTTAGATACCGTTATATAGTAGATAGGATGTAAGTAGCAGATATAACCTTTCATTATAGAGGATTATAAAAATGGGGCATATACAATTTCTTAACCCTTAGCCTGCTGGTGGCAGATGATTCTGCCTTTGCGACCAGTGCAGACCAAGATCAGCCTGCACATCATAGTCTGCACTGTTCGCTTTTCAGTCAGTAAATTTTCAGTGAAAACCCCTTTGAATAGTAAGTGGTACTGTCCAAATTGAAAGATGGACCAGTCCATTATAGAAATATAGCAGGGTAAGGGTTAAATAACCTCAGCAATGATGTTGCAGTACGGGTACAAACATGAGAAATATGTAATATACAGTTTGTTTCAAGTTAGTCTAAGAGAAATCTTTCTCTTGATTTTTTGTTTTCTACCTTCACTGGTATTAACCCTAAAGTTTCAAGTGTTTATCCGAAATGATGTCATGGAAATATATGAGATTAATCACAGATTATCTTGTAAGACCAGAGCACATCAGCAAATGCTGGATAAGGACACTGCCAGGAAGTTAAATAAATTCCAAGCCAGCTGCCACCAGTGAAATAGTGTATGCCTCAAAATTAAATGAATTGGCCCATTATGTAGTGTTAAATACTATTTTCGTACATCACTTTTGTGTTAAAAAAAAAATCATGTTACATTGGTTCCTTAGTGATTGGGAACATCTTCAGTTGATAAATACAATGTATTTCATGTACTCAACAAATTTGATATACATTTTTATGCCCCCCTTCGAAGAAGGAGGGGTATATTGTTTTGCAGATGTCGGTTGGTCGGTCGGTCGGAATGTAGACCAATCCGTTTCCGGATGATAACTCAAAAATGCTTGGGCCTAATATCATGAAAGTTGATAGGGAGGTTGATCATCACCAGCAGATGACCCCTAATGAATTTGAGATCAGTATGTCAAAGGTCAAAGTCACAGTGACCCTGAACAGTTAAACGGTTTCCGGATGATAACTCAAGAACGCTTGGGCCTAGGATCATCAAAGATGATAGGGAAATTGGTCATGACCAGCAGATGACCCCTATTGATTTTGAGATCAGTAGGTCAAAGGTCAAGGTCACATTGACCAGGAACAGCAAAACGGTTTCCGGACGATAATTCAAGAACGCTTGGGCCTAGGATCATGAAACTTGATAGGGATGTTTGTCATGACCAGTAGGTGACCCCTATAGATTTTGAGGTCAGTAGGCCAAAGGTCAAGGTCACATTGACCCGAAACAGTTAAATGCTTTCCGGACAGTAACTTGAGAACGCTTGGGCCTAGGATCACAAAACTTAATAGGGAGGTTGATGATGACCAGCAGATGACCCCTGTAGAATTTTAGGTCAATAGGTCAAAGGTCAAGGTCACAGTGAACCAGAACAGTAGAACTTTTGTTTACAGTGAACAAATAATTTCTGTTTCTTGTGCAATTACTGAATGTATCAAGGGGGACATTTCGTGTTTAGGATATATTTGAAATAAAATCACAACAGAGGAGTTATTCTTACAGAAAGAGATACCAAATTCTTTACATTATTTGGTGCATCAGCTTTATCTATAGGTGTTTTATTCTTTGTTTTTGTTATTTTCACTATTTTGTTTAGGCATAGCCAGCATCAAGATTTTGATTGCTTTAAATTGTTTTCGATATTTATTGACTTGAAAATCATACAAATATCAATCATTGGATTTGTTTGTTAATTACCTCCCTTTCATATAAGACATTTCATTATATAGTAGTTGCAGCTTGACCACGATGGTTGACCTTAGGCTGATTATTCATATCGATTATTTCATTGTAAAAATAATGTGTGCTTAAGGTAGCTGTGTATATTTATATGGAATTAGTTTGTAAACAGTGCAGTATCAAAGTATATATACTTACATTTGATCAGTTAAAACTTTCCAATACATTAATTTATATTTACATGTCAAAGAAGTTTTGTTGAAAATAACACGAGTGGCACGAGAAAATGGAAATATAAATTTGTGAATTCAAGCCTTTACACCACTGCAGTAAATCTACATAACGATAAATCTACGTCAACTTTAAATTTATGAATGCAGAGAGATGAAGTGTTTTACGTACACTCCTTTTCAATAATAGGTTGTGCCTAATTATGTATTATAATGCAAAGGTCAACTATCGGGGTCAAGTTGCTTCCACTATAATATTTCTTTTTATTTATATTTTCTAACCAATTAAAATAAAATAAAATAAAATCACATTAAATCGTTGAAATACAAATACCAACATTTGAAAGCATTCACTAATAATAGATTTTCAGACATTTTCAAACTACGTAACATCTTAATGAATAATATGATAGTTATAAAGGTATGATTTATTTACTGTTTTCTGTGTTGCATGTTGGCATGCAATATGTTTTGTGAAAAATGTTCAGAGGCGGGGTTTGTTGTTAACAAATTCTTGTCTAAGTAGTGTTGATAAAGGTTTTTTCATTATTCAGTCATCTTTTCTGAATAAATCCTATTATGAAAGTAAGTCCTGTCAATTGAATTATCATGACATTGCCAATGAGATAATTATGCAATTGCCAGAGTCAGATTATGATGATATTGCAGATCAAATTAATATTGAGCCGTGCCATGAGAAAACCAACATAGTGGGTTTGCGACCAACATGGATCCAGACCAGCCTGCAAATCCACGCAGTCTGGTCAGGATCCATGCTGTTCGCTTTTAAAGCCTGCTGCAATTAGAGAAACCGTTAGCAAACAGCATGGATCCTGACCAGACTGCGCAGATGCACAGGCTGGTCTGGATCCATGCTGGTCGCAAAGCCACTATGTTGGTTTTCCCATGGCACGGCTCATATTTTAATTGCAAAGCAAATTATTATGATATTACAAGTTTGATTATTATAAAATTGCAAATCAGTTTTATGAAATTCATTGAAACATTCATCTAGATTTCAGTTTATTTATTGATAAGCAGATTGAAAGCTGAAAAACAAGGATAAATATCCCAACAGGGAAAGCCATGTTCCAAATATGCAGCCTCTCCAAAAAACAAACCAGCATGCGGTTGTGCACAAGACCATTTCACACAAAGCTAACACACTAGGCAAATCAAACAAATGAAGGAACAGAGTGGTGCACCACCTTGGAACGGTCAGTGGCAAAGCGACCTCACTCTTACCCTCACCATGTTCCAAAGTCACAGGACAATGTAAATAAAAGTTATCCCGCCAAGTGAAACCCAAACATACGCAATGGCAATAAAAGGCATGTTATGTAAAACACAAAATGCTCTTGCATATTTACATAAAAAGCAATCCTTAAGAACCTAAAACGCATGTACTCAATGCCTTTGCGGAAGACGGGGCAACAAGGGAAACACCGTTAATGGCCTGACGAAACAGGGGAGAAGACGGAAATCAAAGCAGCTCAGTCCTGGTCGGATTTAAGAACTACCTACGATAGCGTCACCCACCTGTTCCATCAGTTACAGTCAAAGAAGAAAGCATAGCGTCCAACTGTAAAATGGCTGAATAACAATCATGTGGTGTGTCTCAAAACAGTTGGGTCATAACTTCTTTTAACAAAACGTTTTATAACTTTACATAATACAGTCGGAAAATTTCCATGACCCAAAAGAGTCTTACAATTTAATTTTGAAACAATGTTTCCATCTTTATCAGTTTTATTTAGCATTTGACTGTTCAGCCTGTTAAGACTGCATGCAATATTGGCATTTAGAAAAAATGACAGTATTTAGTATACTATATATGCTGTAAGTGAATATATCATCTAGGATAGTTCAATAGTTTAAGTGTTAAATAATCTAGGGATCTTTGAAATCCCACATAAGTATTTCAGATGGAGCGCAGACAAAACTACCTGCTTCCCCTGGATAAAATCCCCTTGGGTGTACAAAATCCCCTTTTCGATATTTGTCAATTATAGCCAGATATTTACTGTATTCTATATAAAATTGATGATTATTTTTGTTGTTTCTAATTAAAGTTTTAATTTAACAATGTCAAAGGGGTGATTCTGGTTAGATTGAGCAGGAGGGGTTTTGTCTAGGAGTTGTGTTGGTTGGGGTTTTGTCCCTCACTAGTTCCAAATTTATTTTTGAACCAAAAATCAGCTTATATTGTTTTACATATTTTATTTGTTTTGTATTGTTAAGGAAGATTATAATATTGCTTAATTTGTGTCTTTGTTCTTATACTTGTTGCTTTGTTTTATAAAAGAACAACAATTGTTTTTGTTGCATGAATATACATTTTGAAAAAAAAAATCTTACATGGAAAGCAGAGCCCAGCAGTTAATGTTGGTGACCTTGAATGCTTTTCCCACCTTTTTAAGGGAGAAAGGAGGGCAAGTTTAGTTTGTTAAAATTATGTCTAGTCATTCATTGTAAAACTACGACTTTTCATCCAGATATCAAAATTGTTTGTTATGACTGTTTTGTTGAATGTTCCTCGAACTGATTCTGTTTTGCTTAAAATTTTAATGTGTCTTTTTTTTCCAATACAATATGTGTCTGAAACAGGCTTTCATAAAGTTGTATACAGTAAACCTCACTTATAAGGATCGGATATAAGGAACACTCGGTTATAAGGAACAGTTTTCAATTCCCCGATCTAATTCCTTCTTTATTCAATGTAAAAATCCTTGGTTATAGGGAACTCGGTTATAAGGAACATTCGGTTATAAGGAACACTTTTTCCAGTCCAAAGTATGAAATTCAATGGAAAACACCTCGGTTATAGCGAACAGACATAAAGAATAAAATAATTGAAAACCGGGAAATAAACAGCAGAATCGCTGATGACGTCAGAGTAACGCCAGCACTTTCACGCGCTTTCATGGACATGAATAAACACAAATAATTTCATCTCTATGATATTCATGGATACGATTAAAAGAAAATATATAATAGCTTCATTAACATTTACCAAATACTAGAAGATAGTAGACTTATATTTACTCAAAATTATGTACTAGAACTACATGTATTAGGGTATTTCATGTTAATAATAGTGAACGAAAATCAGTCACGGTCACGGTCATACTGTCCTAAACAAATGTGCTAATTACGCGTGATTAACAATGGCAAACAGTCTAGTTTACCAAATTTCCAATTGTAAAAAATAAGGCAGGTGCTAAAATGGACAGTAGGAAACTATAGGTATAATTTACACTTTAATCCGTACGTCTGGCGCCGTTGTCTAGTCGCAATACACTGTATGTCAAAACACCCTAGATTTAATCTTAATGGGTAGTCTAATTTAACATTTTTGTAATAAAAATTTGAACATTTATTTTATATTCGTATTGATGCCTATTCACATAACTTACAGTATCTTAGCCACATTCATGTAGACCTTACCATCTCTCCAGGAAAGGACCTGTACTAGACTCGCAACTTTCTCACGTAAAGATTCATGGTCGGTCCGAAGTGTGAGAGTAAGCCCTTTTCAAACGTTAGTCAAATAGTGTTTGCTATACAAATTGTGTTCGTTATACAAACCTCGGTTACAAGGAACTAGTTCGCTATACGGATATAAGGAACCTCGGTTATAAGGAACAATTTTTAGAGGTCCCAAGCTGTTCCTTATAAGCGAGGTTTACTGTAATTAAATATAAATTGATATTTGTTTGTATTTGTTACATAATATGTACACTTGTACTGGTGCTTATCTATACCTCTTGTTAACACAGGATGATCCATGTTTTCTGATGACATTTAGTAGATCCTATGTATTTGTTGTCGACATTTTTACATATAACGTGTAATCTGACAGGGTTATTATGCACACTTGGAAGTTTTATTTGATAAGAAGCATGTTTATTTATATTTACTCATTTTCATTATTAAAGATACTCAACATTTTTGTAATGTATGATTTTAAAGAATAATCCCAAAGTCACTTCCTTTTCTACTGTGACATGACTTCCTTTTCCACTGATGATGTCACTTCCTTTTCCACTGATAATGTCACTTCCTTTTCCACTGATGATGTCACTTCCTTTTCCACTGATAATGTCACTTCCTTTTCCACTGATAATGTCACATCCTTTTCCACTGATGATGTCACTTCCTTTTCCACAGATGATGTCTTATCCTTTTCCACTGATGACATCACATTCTTTTCCACTGATGACGATCATCTCCTTTGGATATTTCTAGTTACAGATACAGATTCATTTAAAGTTGTAATTTCACTAAGACTGAAGTCTGCAGGGGACACCAGTCCAGTTGGTAAATTTTTAAATCGGTAATATAGGTGTCTTTTGGACCAGACTTTTCCAATTTGAAAATAGTAATATTTCAAACATAGGACTGTGTGTACAATAAGCTTGTTGATTACATGCAGAAGTGTTTGAAGACAACAATAGACCTAAGAAAATGTTATCAGATACTATGGATCACACTGTATATACAACTGTAGATACTCGCTTACACGTAATTTGCTCTCGTAAACAAATGCCTTCCATCTGTAATTACAATAATTATATTATTATATATGTAATATTAGACAATTTTCATTAAAGTTCAAATATGATAGACAACATTTAAACACTATTTCTACACAAGTTTGATATTTTGAGGTTATTCATATACGCAAGAAATATAGATATTAATAGGTGTGCAATATCAGACATATACACTAAATAATTACATCTTGATGCACGAACATATACATGTTTTTAATTTTAGCTGGACTATTCCAAGAATAGATAGAGTTATTGCACTCACCTCTCCATCTGTATCTGACTCGTGTTTTGTTTAAGTTTTTGTGTATAATCTGGTTTCTCAGTAACTACTAATGGAATTGTACACACTTGATGCTGCGATTATCTGACATGCAATGCACAAGTTCCATATTTTGCATGTTTTAAGTTATGCCCCGTTTTCAGCTTTTTGGTGGTCTTTAAATGTAAGATCATATCTCAGTAACCAATTCAAACTGTGTCCATAACTATATTTGCTTTTTCACATGGTCATGTCGCTTTAAATTTCAACGTAACAGTATTTGTGGTGTAATTTGGTATGAAATGAGCTGTGCCATGAGAAAACCATCATAGTGCATTTGCGACCAGCATGGATCCAGCCCAGCCTGATCATCAGCGCAGTCTGGTCAGAATCCATGCTGTTCGCTTTCAAAGCCTTTTGCATTTAGAGAAACCATTAGTGAACAGCATGGATCCTGACCAGACTGCGCGGATGTGCAAGCTGGTCTGGATCCATGCTGGTCGCAAAGCCAATATGTTGGTTTTCTCATGGCGCGGCTCAAATTATGGTAGTATGATGAGAAAAATTGTTCTATGACTCAAAATCTTTGCCTTTTTTGTTCTTGATTATGCCTATATTTGAATTATTTTACCTTTATTTTATAGAAATGTGTAAATCAGATGTTAGAATCAAATGTAAAATGAAATCCTACACATAGGTATGTGTACCCTTGCATTTTTGAAATCTGAGTTTTTCAATATGTTTATGGGAAGGAACTGCATGTTTCATTAGGTGGATACTTCATTTGTATGTTTCAACACTTGGCTATCTTGTTTGGTTGCTTCAAGAATTACATACCTCATATACATGTTTCAAGACTTGCATACTTCATTTGCATGTTTCAACACTTGCATGCTTCATTTGCATGTTTCAGCAGTTGGATGTATACAATGTAAAAATCATAAATAACTGAAAGTTTTACATATTTCAGCCACACTGTGCACTGCAATATGCGAAATGAATAGAGTGTTAGAAATACCGTAAAATATACTAGATAGTCAATTAAATATTCTCCTCGTTTCATAGCATGACATTCATTGTTATGTATTACGATTGTTTCTTGTTTCGTATTTGTGTGCTGTGCAATTAAAACTGAAAAGTAATAAAAGCATTTGTTTTCCTATTAACATACAATATTACGAACACGTTCTGGGTGTGGGCATCCATCTAGAGTGGTCTTTGACTTATCTTGACAATTGTTTATGAAAGGTTACAATCAAATATAACATTGCCTTACAACATCAAAATGATATAACTCGTTTACATTAGGCACATTGCTGTGTCAGATTGACTGGTTAAACTTTGGTCATCAAACATTAATACTGAATTAACTGATTGTGTTCTGTTTTCATTTCCAATATGAAAAACATCACAAAAAGGCTACAATATAAGCAAATATAAGTTCTGAATCTTTAACACAAAGCTCATCTTGCATGCCAAGAATATTGTGTAAAAAAAGAATAATTTGCCGGACATTGATGCTGCACTGACATTGATGCATGCCAGCCTGCATCGGGGGAGCGTTGGTCTACAGATCAAGGGGTCGTGAGTTTGATCCCCGGGCGGGGCGTATGTTCTCCGTGCCGATTTGATAAAAGACATTGTGTCTGAAATCATTCGTCCTCCACCTCTGATAATTCTTGCGGAGAACAGGTTAGTACTCGTATAGAATCCAGATTATTTTTGTGTTTTTATCTCAGGTGAGTTTTTGTGACCGCTCGATGTCCGGCGTCTGTCGTCTGTCTGTCTGTCAACATTTAGCTTGTGTATGCGATAGAGGCTGTATTTTTCAATTGATCTTCATGAAATTTGGTCAGGATGATTACCTTGATGAAATCTAGGCCAGTTTTGAAAATGGGTCATCTGGGATCAAAAACTGGGTCACTAGGTCAAATCAAAGAAAAACCTTGTGTATTTGATAGAGGCTATATTTTTCAATTGATCTTCATGAATTTTAGTCAGAATGATTGCCTTGATAAAATCTAAGTCAAGTTTGAATATGGGTTATCTGGGGTCAAAACTAGGTCACTAGGCCAAATCAAAGAAAACCCTTGTGTATGCGATAGAAGCTGTATTTTTCAGTTGATCTTGATGAAATTTGATCAGAATGATTGCCTTGATAAATTCTAGTTCACGTTTGAATATGGGTCATCTGGGGTCAAAAACTAGGTCACTAGGTCAAAAAAAGAAACCTTGTGTATGCGATAGGAGCTATATTTTTACAGTTGATCTTCATGAAATTTTGTCAGAATGATTGCCTTGATGAAATCTAGGCCGTGTTCGAATATGGGTCATGTGGGGTTAAAAAGTAGGTAACTAGGTCAAATCAAAGAAAAACCTTGCATATGCGATAGACGTTGTATTTTTCAATTGATTTTCATGAAATTTAGTCAGAATGATTGCCTTGATGAAGTCTAGGTCAAGTTTGAATATGGGTCATCTGGTGTAAAAAAACTAGGTCACTAGGTCATATCAAAGAAACTATTTGTTTAAACTCGAGAGACCACATTTTTGGTCCAATCTTAATGAAAATTGGGCAGAATATTTGTTTCCATGAAATCATTAGGTCAAACATGTTTACACTGTTATGGTGTGTCTCTCAGGTGAGCGACCTAGGGCCATCTTGGCCCTCTTGTCTTAAAGAAAATTGGAGTGAACAGTCGGGGGAGGAAGAGATTGGAGTGAAAAGTAATGGGAATGAAAGAGAGACACATTAGATAAGCGTAACCTCTCTTGCGGTTGTGGAAATCTTCCTGGAAATTTGTTTTTTTCTTCATGTTTTATGGTTTATCAGTATTGGGAAGTGTGTTTTTAATTGGGAGTGGTCCAAAACTTATCCCTGGGTGAGGGAATGCGTAAAAAAAATCTAAGCGTATTGCCGTTCCTGCAGAAAAGAAATTGACATTGCTGGGATGGGTGAAAGTGCCCTACGATCTCGCGCAAAAGGAGACATACAGGAAGAGCGAGAAATCCATGACTGACATGTTCGCTAACTACTTCAACAAAGACTTAGATACTCATTAAAGCAAAATAGAAAACAAACCTTAGCGCCTGTATTGTCGACCGCAAATATTACTGGCCTGTCATGTACAACTATGTGGAGTAATGTGTCAAAAAATGATGTTTTGAAAGCAGAAACTATAGGGACATTACGTGCCATTGTGGAATATTCTTCAAACAAGTTCAATGAGGAAATAAATAAGATTTTCAAACAATGCTTCCTGATAGTGAGATTGCAAAAAGATTTTCACAGTTGTAAATATATTCAGTGTTCAACTTTGGAGTTTGTTTTATTAAAGTGTTGATTATTTCTTTAACTGTTGTTCATTTTCCCAGATTTTCAGTGACATTGTTCAGCTAGTTTATAACAAAAATTCTGCTGTAAGGGGAATATTAAATGCTGCATATTTGAAAATGTAAGTATCCTCCCTTACGTAAAGAAGTCCTTGAAACTAGCTTACACTTTCCTTGAAAAGTCCTTCATGTTTACTAGAGCTTGCCTGTATGAACCCTGTTTAATCTGTTCGATGGGGATACCACTTCACTGAATTTGTTTTCCCCGGAGATATGGCCCTTAATATTTGCCATTTTACAATATCTGAGTATTAAGTGGTTAGAGACATACATTTTTCGTAAAAAATAGTGTCTAGTTTATCAGCACCAGTGAACCATAACTCTCACTTGCATTTTTGTTTGAATTATTGCTCTTTTGTAGTTCGAATTTCTTGGTTATTTTTTTGTTCAGCTTTATCTAAAAACAAGTGAGAGTTATAGCTTTGAAAGTTTGCAGATTTGTTTATCAACATTAGTGCAGTATGTTGGTCAAGAACCATAAATCTCATTTGATTTTGTCAGAATTGAGGCCGTATTTGTACTTAAAAAAATGGATTTTTTTTTAAACTTTTCGTTAAGGTCCATTTTACTTAAGAGCAATAGTTTTGAAACTTGTCGAGTATGAATGCTAAAAACCTTAAATTTCACCGGCAGGTTTTAGAATGATGGCATTTTTGTGTGCTTAGAAACTTGGCAGACTTGTTTATCTTCATCTGATGAGTTCGTAGACCATGAAACATTTCTCTTGATTTGCATTTTGTCAGAATTATGACCCTATATTTACTTGAAAAAGGGAATTTCTTTCTTGAAATACTTTTTAGGTCCTTTTTACTTGAATATGTTATATATAAGAGCAATAACTTTGAAACTATTGAAGCTTATTAACATCATTAGTTGAGTATGTAAGTAAAAAAACATAACTCTGAATTGCATTTTGTTAGAATTATGGCCCTTCGGTACTTAGAAGATTGGAATTAAATGCTTTAAAGTTTTGTTTAGCTCCACTTTTCAAGAATAATTTAAGAGCTTTTGCTTTGAAACTGTGTACACATTTTATCATCACTAGAGTACTAAGTAGAATAAGAACCGTAATTATCTCTCATTAATTTCAGAAACATGGCTTTTTTAACTTAGAAAAGTGGTATCTTGGTGTTTTTTTTTGTTTACGTTCACTTTTCTTGAATACTACAGCTTTGAAACTGCATAATTGTGTTTGTCGTCAACAGGTGAGTAAGAGGTTTAAAAACCATCCGCATATTTCCTTACTTCTGGTGCTTACAGAGGCTTGACACTGTGAAAAGGATGATATATTATCAAGCATTGCTTCCATAAAAAAAATTTGCTAACTAGGCTCTCATGCAGAGATCACAGGTATGGAAAGTTAGGAAGTGTTAGGCAATGTTTTTAGCTTTGTAATTTGTCTGTCTCTGGCTGTATTTGGTTCGTTTGCACTGGAGTTACCTAAACACGTAAAATATGTTTACGCATGCGTATTAAAGTCACACTGATTGGTCTAAACTAACAGAACAACTAGTGTATGTCACTGTTTGAGTTCGGAGCCAGTCAGTGTTGACAGATTGGGGTTGAACTTCTACACGCTGGCCACGTCTAAAGTTGGGAAAGTGGTAGAGCTAACATGTGGCGCAACATGTAATATTTATCTATTCGCAGAGAACTCCAAACAGCTAACTTCAAGTTCCTACAGTTTTAATTTACATGTCGATCAGTATCAATATAATAGTCCAATATTATATCATAAAGTCCTAAATGTATTTTTTGTTTTGTGTTTTTGGTTTGGGTTTAACGCCGTTTTTCAACTGTACGGCGGGCAGTTAACATAACCAGTCTTCCTAGATTCTGTACCAGTACAAATCTGTTCGCCGCGAGTAACTGCAAACTTCCTCACATGAATTATCAGAGGTGGAGGACGAATGATTTCAGACACAATGTCTTTTATCAAATCGTCACGGAAAACATACGCCCCAACAGGGGATCGAACTCGCGACTCCGAGATCCGTAGACCAACGCTCTCCCTACTGAGCTAAGCGGACGGGTCCCAAAGGTATTATGTAGAAGACTTATAGAGAAACAGCCTTAAATTGGCAACAGTCATAAAAGATGGTGAACATACATTCCTAAGTATGCGAACGTTCTGCTACCAATATGAGTTCCGTCTCTTCTCTGTGTAAAAAACTCAGTCTTCTTAACTGTTTAAAGTAAATATACAAAAAGTCGTTTTTCAAAACTGAATTTACCAATATTTTGAGAGAAAAAATGATTGACAACCAATGGGACGATAATTTACATAAGAAAAAATACGAAATTGCTTAAGGGAAATCGTATTAACATTTCTTATCACATTCAAGGTATAGCTTTGCTGACTTAATCAGGAACCATCGGAATGAACAGGAAGTCAGTAACAGCTAAAGAAGCTGTTACAATAGAAATTAAAGTGATAAAATATTCAATTGCTTCCAGTACTATAAGTGTCAGAGCCAGTTGATAGACATTTTATTTACAATAAATACATCATTACTTTTAAGATAAATAAAATTATTAGAAATTCCTATATCAAAAAATCATTATGTAATAAAAGAATTTTGCTCGAATTCTACTTTATTATACTTGGCCTCTTGCTTAAATATGTTTCTCCTCAAATATTTCAAACGAATTAAATTGGTTTAAGTGATTCGAAGGTGTGTTTAATACTATAATTAAATTGATTTTTTTATAATATGCACATAAAAGTCTGGATATTTCCAATATATAAATAACACCAGTCTATTTATTGTATAATAGTAAATACAAATATTTACATTCACCCTATTCTTTTCCATTGAAAATAATGACGCTCATTTCGTATGAACAGCGAAAGGAAAGGCGCCGACGTCACGTCAACGCTGTTTAGTGATGACGGGCCGCAGTTTTGACGCCGTCCGCATATAGTGAGGGAGAACGTTCCTTAGATGACGTAACAGTTGTTCCGTCTGGTGAACAGAATGGCCGGGAATCTGATTTTAATGTTAAATAAAACAAAATATGTGCAATTTACAACATAAACTTGTTAACAAATGGAAAGTAAATATAATGTAAATATAAGAAATAAATTAAATTTTGTTCGGAGATCATGCGAAATGAACCCCAGAAAAGTGGATCGGCTAGTGCGATTCATGGATTTGTATTCTGTCGTTCATTTCGCATGAACACCGAAAAAATATATTTCATTTCTAAATGTCTTGTATTAATATGAAGTGTTCCTCTTCAGGCAGGCAAAACACTGAGTGTTTGCTTATTCATTGCTGGTTAAATCAAATTCTACATTGTAGCAAACATTTGACTAGAACACATGCATAATTACCAAAGGCTGATTTTAGTATATTCTGGCAGCATCTGATTCTTTCCAATCATAATCTGACAAATTTGAAAATGATCAACAAGGTCCAAAACCAGTGGAATGTACTTGGATGATTATCAAAATTCTTGTACAAAATGGGGTTAAGACATACAAGAATAAATCTGGTAGGGGACCTGTATTATATTAATATCAATTAATAAAAGGAGATTCTACAGCTGGCCTGTTTAAATAACGGTCACCTTTTTGTTTGTTAGAGGTGGAGAGGCTTATTTCAGATGATCTCCCAGTAGTTGTTTACTGGTAAGAAAATAGTGAGTATCGTGGTCGAACCGTCTTTCGAACCTCTTAATTGTTGACATGGGCTGATACTTATTTGCGGTAAATGTTAAATAAAATAACGAATCAGCAATGTAAAATAATCATTTATAAATACCTTGCAAATATTAAGTTACTACATCCTTCGTCAGTTATCCAACAATCGTCCAAAGTTTCCCACCACCCTAACATCTAAAACAAAATGGCGGCCAAAAATAGAGCACCTGCTTTCGAACCTATTTTTAAATTACAGCACAGTTCAAAAAAAATGTTCCAAAAGTCTCAACACTGTAACAGTAATTAACTTTGAACTTTAAACAATTCATAACAGTTATTTATTTTCTATTCTTCAGTGTTTGTTTGGTCATGGCAAGGGCAGATAAACGTATCATTACGCCTAATTACTCTCTGCTTGCAGCAGTAGATTAAGTGTGTCCAGTGTTTACAACCTGGAGAATCACACTGGGCCCACTTTGTAATCACCAATGACACACAATTTTTCAGTTGAGCTGGCTGAAACAATTTGCAGACGCAGCATTTGTCCTCATCTGGCATATCATCATCAGAGTCATCAGTGTTTGAATCTGTATCTAGAAGAAGGTTAATGTGTGATGGTCCAGGAGTAGGTTTCTGGGTGGTGGAAAACAATGGGCTGTACATATGGCTTTTCTTTGCTGGATGACTTCTTACAGACCTTCTTTGGGATGTTTGACTTTGGTTTCCTGGGTGTCTTTGTTGGCTGTTTTACTATGGGCTTGGTTTAGTAATAATTTGTTGTGATATGTCTGAACTGGTGATTTCCTGACCAGAAACAACATTACTGGAAGTTTTCTTAGCTGATGCCTGATGGAACTCCTTTTTTAATTCAATTACAGTCTCTGCTGCCCGGAAGTATGCATTTAGGTCACACTGAACATCAGGAACCTGTTCGGATGGCTCTTGAACAGGAGCAACATAAGGCTCTGATGGCTTGAAGTTGTCAGTACTTATGGCTGTTCTGTCAAGAGGAAATATGCCCGTTTTCTGAAAGGCTGACTTGAGGTTGTTATTTGACAGTGCTGTTACATATGAACTAGAAGCCAGAGCAGCAACATTAAACCTGGTAATTTTCGATGATGGATGTTCCCTCAGAAACTTATGGCATGTGTTGTTGTATATCTTCTGTAGGGGCCCAAAGCACCCTACATCCAGGGGCTGAAGACAGTGGCTTGTGTGGGCAGGCAGCACAAAGAGAATTATATTGTTCCTTTTAGCCCATTCAAGTACAGGAACATTGATGTGCGATCTGTGTCCATCAAATATGACAAGTACTGGCTGATTACTGTCTGGTCTTTGTATGTATTTGAGAAAGTGGCTCTCTAAATATTCATGAAAAATGACTGAGTTAGACCAGCCAGTTTTTGACATAGTTCCAGCTGAACCAGAAGCTGCACCTTGAAGCAAGTCTTCATTCATCCGCTGCCCTTTAAACACAAAGAATGGAGGCACTTGGGTTCCAATGGCATTTCCTCCACCAATGATTGTGGTTACAGCTGACCTGGAGGAAGTTATTGCAGGTACACTTGCCTTGCCACCCACATATATATGGTGGTGAGTGCTCTGTCTGTATGCCCTTTTCGTCAATATTATATATGCACTCAGGTTTGTTGAGAAGGTTATTGTTCATGATTACAGTTTCTAAGTTTGTAAAGTAACTGTCCACTGCCTGTTGAGATGTGGATGCAGCTCTACATTTTGTTAAAGCTCTAGGCTTAGTAACTCTAAGCTCAGGCCACCTTTTTCTGAAGCCACTGAACCACTTTACAGAGAGAGGTTTGTCAGGAGAACGTTTCTTCAGAAAAACTGCATAATCACTGGCTTTGGAAACAACTTCTGTGATGGTGAATCCATACCCAAGGTCTGCCATATGCTTTATATGTTCCACCAGTTTAGCCTCCTCTTCTTGAGTGAACAATGGACCTGGTCCTGTCATCAGTGTTTCTGGGTCAACACGGCCTTTCACACGATCACGAAGTGTATTATGTGGAACACCATACTGCCTAGCAGCAGTCTTCACAGGAATGCCCGTCTCTTTAACCAGTTTTATAAGCATTAAACAATGCTGAAGGAGAATATCCCTTGTGCTTCATAGCTCTCTTCACTGGATTCAACTGAAATATAAATTGAATCAATTAAAAATTTTTTTTTAAAAAATCATAAAAAGAAGGTGAAAAAGCAATGGATTTCAGTATTTGAACAGTGCAGTAAAAATTGAGAGTCACATGATTTCACCATGGTCACGTGACCTCTGCAGCAGCCGAAGAGAGCGAGGTCAACTGTCAAAAACTTTGAGCACCTTTTATGTTAAAACTGGGTTGAAATTCTATTGGTTATATATTGGGGTCAATAAAGTAATAAGAATTTTATTGATTTTTATCTTAATTGGAAGAAAATAGTTAATACTTACTTGTTTATGACGCATAATTTTTGGTTTGACAGCTGTAGCGTGTTGTTTGTAAACAAAGCACCGATACTCACAAATTGATGACGTAATGCGCACTTGTGCATGCGTGAAAATCGCGAGAAAATGAAAGGTTCGAAAGGAGGTGGGGTTCGAGAGAAGGTGCGACCACGATAATAGATGTTATTATAAATTGCGAAAACTTATTGTCACAATTGGACAGGATGAACAGATATAATGGCACCCTAATTGATTGAAAATATCATTTGGGCTTGGTAGTTCCTACGAAAGTTAATATTGATGTAGTGTAGTTCTTATGTCTCACTTAGGGGTGAATTCTTGGCCACTGCTCTTATGTTATTTAGCAGATTTCAACAAGAAATAAAAAAACAAAGACAGAAGTCCAACAGGAACAGACTCGTTCAAAGACGCATACCTCATTCCACATGGAAATATGTGTATGTGCAACTGTATACATGCACACAGAAATTGAGCACATATACACAAGTAATCAAATCAATTCGTCTCCGTTTTTGTAATTTTGACACCCAAATTTACTAATTTCGTTCCCTCTCTTGAAATATTCGGTCAACTTGTCCCCGTTTTCGCAATGTCGTCCCCTAGATTTGTTAATTTCGTCCTCTCTTTTGAAATATTCGGGGCCAACTCGTACCCGTTTTGGTCCCCCACCCCCCATTTCCTGTATAGATTAATTCATTTCGTCCACGCTTTTTTACTTTGAAATCCTTTATGTACTCAATTTATTTTAGAAATAGTGATATTAGGATTACTTCTGTTAACAAAATATAAAATATAATTAAATCTTTAAACAATTTGAGCATTATGGGTGTGTGTGTGTGGGGAGGGGGGGGGGGGGGGGGGGGGGGTGGGGGGTAATGTATAAAGATAAAGATAAATTAATGTTAATTAGTACCTTGTATCTTGTTATTACATGCATTGTTTGTATCATGCAAGATGTCATAAATACAAATCTAAATCTAGGGGTTTTTTTTATTTTCACATGTTTAGCTCACCTGAACTTTGTTCAGAGTGAGATATTAGTATCTATAGGTGGATAGTGGATAATCAGGCGCCCATCGTTCGTCATTCTGCATTTACAATAAAAAAATACAAGGCTAGATATCCACGTTCCAAACACGCGGCCTCCCACAACGTTAACCTAGCACGCGGACGTACACACACTCTCAAAAACCAAACACACCAACACACACACACACTAGGACATAACAAACTTATAAATGAACAAGTGGGGCACCGCATTGGAACGGTCAGCGGCAAAACCACCAGTGGAGAGCTTGAACCGGTTTATGGTGCACCTAACCTTACTCTTAACACCACTATGTTCCAAAATCACAGGACAGTGTAAATAAAAGTTTTCCCAGGCAAGAGAAAACCAAACAATCGCAATCGCAGCAGAAAGAAGGTTATGTAAAACACAATGATACTCTTGTATATTTATCTAAAAAGCAATCCTTTAGAACCTAAAACGCACGTACTCAATGCCTTTGAAGAAGACAGAGCAACAAGGGAAACACCATTAAGGGCCCGACGAAAAAGACCAGAAAACAGAAATCAAAAAAGCTCAGTCCAGGATTTAAGAACTATCTGTTATAGGATCCCCACCTGTTCCATCAGTTTCAATCAAAGAAGAAAGCGTAGCGTCAAACTGTAAAATGGCTGAATACCAATCATGCGGTGTGTCTCAAAACAGTTGGGTCATAACCTCTTTTAACAAAACGTTTAATTACTTTACTAAATACAATTGGAAAAATGCCATGACACAACAGAGTCTACAATTTAATTTTAAACATTTTGTCTATCTTTATCAGTTTTATTAATCATTTGACTGTTCAGTCTGTTAAGACTGCATGTAATATTGGCGTTTAGAAAATAAATGACAGTATTTGTAAACTTTCAGCTGTAACTGAATATATCATTCAGGATAACTCAAGTGTCAAATCTTCTTCTTCTCGTTCGCAACTACACTGTCAGACCAGTAGCCTCGATGAAACTTGTGGTTGCCGCAGATCCTCAATGCCTCCATACAGTTTCTGGTGGATTGAGGTATCTATCGATCAAGTCGCAGCTCGCTCCTGGTCATGCCTTTTACATCTCTGAAGTATATGCTCCGCAGTCTGACCTGCCTCACCACATGGACAAGTTGGCGATGGTGCCAGTCTGTATTTCTGTACATGTGAGCATTGAGCTTGTTGTTCCATGAGAGAAGCCTGGCCAGCATCACTTGTTCAGACCGATCAAGGAGATGAAAAGCATCTTCCTCCACCCTTGTTTTCGTTAGTGCCTTGATGATGGTGACTTTCTCCTTGTAACTCACAGGTTTTGTTGGTTGTTCTGACTAAGCTCCTTACTTAGCCAGTTTGTCTGCCTCTTCATTGCCTGCAAGTCCATAATGGGATGGAATCCACTGAAGTGCTACTTTTCAGGTTATACTCAGGCTCTGCATTCTCCTGGCTAGCTGCGGAGCTTAATTGTTGATCAGAGCTTCCATGACAGACAGTGTATCTGTGAGAAAGACGACTGAGGAGCTTTCTTCTGCCGAGTCTTCAACCATTGAGATGGCCTTCATGAGTGCTGCAGTCTCTGCCCTGTAATATTGCTGCAGTGTTTTCCTGCGGCTGCATGTAGTGTTTCTCTCTTGCCAGAATGTATTGAATGAAAACTCCTCCATCCCTGACGGCGCATGGGACTGATCCGTCTGTATAGACATGAATTCATATTTCCGGAGGATAGTCTTCATTGATCATAGCAAGTGTGAAGCTCTTCCGAATGCCTTCATCCTCTTGCTTCCCGCGGTCACGACGAGGAACAGCAAGTCTCACGGTCACTGAGGACAGATCATTCGCTAGTGGGTTTATAATGTCTTCACTACCTAGGGGAGTCGTTGGTATGTTCAGCTCAGTTTTGAACTCTAAATTGAGTTTCTTTGCCTCAGGAACGAAGCTTCTACGTTTGAGCCGATTTTTGGTGTAGTCATCCAACTTGGCTTTCTTGGGATGGCCTTGAAAAGACCTGAACTTCTCTGCTTGAAGCAGGACCTTTGCATGTCTCCTGTCTTGTAACGGCTGTGTGCCTGTTAGCTTCTCCATGAAGGAGATTCGTGTAGACTTTGTAGCACCTGTCATGATCCGCAATGCTTGGTTTTGAACCTTGTTTAAAGCCTGTTGGTTAGTTTAGGCAGGAGTGGACCAGGCAGTTGAACTATACTCTAAATGGGATCTCACTGTTCCCTGATATACTGTCTTGAGTATTTGCTCATTTGCTCCCCACGTTGTTCCAGCAAGTTTGCGCATCATGGCAAGCTCCTACGGACCTTCCCTTCTGCTTGACTAATGTGGGGCTTCCAGGTTAGCTGTTTGTCAAAGTCACTCCAAGGTATTTTGCCTCATCTGCTTCAATCAGCGAAGTATTTCCCATCTTGATTTTACCCGCCCTCTGCTTTGACGACAGGGAGAATAGTGTAGTAGACGATTTTCTCTGTATTGATCGAGACACACCAATCTTCAGCCCAAGCTGAAAGCCTGTTGATGGCTTCTTGCATCCTGTATGTGGCTGTTGTGGCATGTTTTTTCCTTACACCATAACACCAGATCGTCAGCGTAGAGTGCAGCCTAAACTCCTTTCGGTAGTTCAGACACCAGATCATTGATGAAAAGCAGGAAGAGTGTAGGGGATAAGACTCCGCCTTGTTGGACACCATGACGCAACAGGAACTTCCTACTGCTGGCATGTTCTAAGCTGACTCTTGCTCTCCTGTTGTAGAGGTGTAACTTAATCCACCTCAGCATGTGATCTCAGTCCAGACTTTGTCAAACGCTCGCTGCAGATCTATCCATGCTGTAAGCAAGACTTTCTGCTCTTGGAAGGCGTCCTCTGTCTCTTGCGATAGATAAGTGGTCTGGTCCTCAGTAGAGTAGAATTGTCTGAAGCCAGCTTGTTGCATTGCGACTAGGTTGTTAGTCTCCATGTACCATTTCCGGGCGTGCATTCACAATCCTCTTCATGGTCTTTCCAACACAGCTGGTTAGGCTGATTGGGCGATAGCTTGCAGCCTTCTTTGCATCCTTCTCTTTCTTGTGGATGGGGATCATGGCTGTCTCTTTCCATATCTGTGGAAGCAGTCCTTGTGTCCAGCTGTAGTTGTAAATTTCCAGGAGCTTGCAAATTGCTGCAGTGCCTACATGGGTCAGTATTTCGTTTGTGACTCCATCTGGTCCTGGAGACTTCTTTGTCTTCAACTGCGTAAGAGCTGTCTGTAGCTCATGCAGTTAAAGACTCTGCTTCATGCATTCTGATGTCATTTGGCTTGTCCGCCTTTCCATTTTTTCTCTTCGGGCTTCCCTTTGCCGTTCCCTGTTGAGGATGTTGGAAACAGCTTTGTAGTTAGAAGCAAAAGTGTTTGCCGCTTGTTTACCCGTCAACAGTCCACCATTCTCTTCCAAAGTTACTGAGCCTCTTCCTATGTCTTCATCGTTCAGCTGTCTCGTCAATACCCACAGCTTTTGGCCATCTCGCTCTAGGATGAGCGAGGATGTTTTGTTTTGTTTCTCCAGCTCTTCCTCTGTGCTTCCCGTTTGTGCCTAAGAAATGTGGCCTTGGCTCGCTGTAGAGAAAGGTTACTTTCTTGTGAGGGATTGTTTTTTGCTTCCTCCCTGGCTTCTGATAACTTTGCCTGTAGATTTTCCAACTCATCACTCCAGTAGGGCTAATAGTCCTTTCTTGCTCCCCTTGGAATGGCGCTGTAAGCAGCCTTTAGTATACTAGCGTTGAAGTCTTTGACAACCCGGTTGATGTCTTTACCTTCCACTCAGATGCCTTTACAGAGCTCATCACTCAGACTTTGGTAAAAAGGTCCATCTGTGGGCGATGGTCGCTACCTCCTAGTCTTTCATCGACATCCCGCTTGACATCAGTACATAAAGCAAGATCAGGGGTTGATGTTGTTCGCCAGCTTCTGAAGTAAAATGTTGGGGGATCATCCGGCTTGTTGATGAGGTTAAGCTTGTTATCAACTTGCCAGGTCTCCACTTCCTCACCGCGTTTATCCAGGTGGTCATGTCCCCAGCTTTGTGAGTGACTGTTAAAGTATCCTACAATGATGAACCTGGTTTCATCAGTTGTAAATTTGTCAAGGGACAGAGCTTTGTCACTTGGAGATATATATTCACAAGTTTCAAGTTGAACTCGTTCTTTCTGAGACTCAGAACTTGGAACTCGGAGTCATCCATATGCGTGTTGGTCTGGACAGCACTGATGTTGTTCCTGACCAATGTCATGATGCCTCCTTTTCGTCTGCCAATTCTGTTACAGCGAAAACACTGATATCCTCTGACTTTGAAGGATTTCTCTGGCTGTAGGTGAGTTTCCGGAATGCAAGAGACATTGATGTTTTTCTCATGGAGGATATGCTCAAGTTCAGCTTTCTTGTTGAAGACACCCTCCGAATTCCAATGCATCAACCTGAAAGGCTGATGCGGATTGGTTCTTCTTCTTGGTACGTTCCTCCTTCTTCTCTTTGTATTGAATTGAATTGAAGGAGGGACCCCCAGTAGCTGTGGGTGGACTCTGTCGAGGCTCAAAGCCCGGCACTGAATCTCCCTGGAGGGACCTCAGAGATTCAGCACCACATTGTTGAATACCGGATGGCTGTGTAGTCATAGCGATATTGCATGGTGCTGTGGTCCGTTAAGAGAGTGCCAATGGACCAGCACCTCTGTCTTCAACTCGCTAGGTTCCTGTCGGGGTTGCCTCACCCTTAGTTCCGAGTTCATACCCTACCCTGGGAACACAGGGTCTATTTGTCCAATATCTGGGGGTCTGTTCATAGGCATCAGGGCGTGTTCACACACCGGTGGGCCTAGCATGCCGCATGTGTGGAGGCAGACCTCCTCCGAATCCTCTGCAGTCCTGCCTGAGGCCGCAAGGTGTTCAGTTACCGTGTGGCACCAACTGGGGGGCACTGCAAAAGGGCTTGTCTGCAGAGAGGCTATGTACTGACAGGGAAGACGTACGCACTCGGCTCCTTGTTCACCAGAAGGCTAGCTAGCGGCGGAGGCTGAAAGCGGAAGGTGACAAGCACACAACACACAGCACACCAAACGTGACGCATCAGCAGACCAAGTGTCAAATAATCTAAAGATCTTTGAATCCCCACATAGGAATTTCAGATAGAGTGCAGACAAAACTTCCCGCTTCCCCTGGATAAAATCCCCTTGGGTGTACAAAATCCCCTTTTCGATATTTGTCAATTATAGCCAGATATTCACTGTATTCTATATCAAATTGATGATTATGTTTGTTGTTTCTAATACAAAGTTTTAATTTAACAATGTCAAAGGGGTGATTCTGGTTAAATTGAGCAGAATGGATTTTGTCTGGGAGGGTGTTGGTTAGGGTTTTGTTCCTCAATCGCTCCAAATTTATTTGTGAACAAAAATCAGCTTATATTGTTATACATATTTTTTTGTTTTGTATTGTTAAGGAAGATTATAATGTTGCTTAATTTATGTCTCTGTACAAAAAATAATCTTACATGGAAAGCAGAGCCCAGCGGTTAAGGTCGGTGACCTTGAATGCCTTTTCCACCTTTTTAAGAAAGTGTAGTAAAAAATAAGTGGGCTACGCAGTGTTTTTTTTTCATCAATTTTGTCAAAATTATATCTAGTCATTCATTGTAAAAACTACGACTTTTCATCTATAGCACCAGAAATCAAAATTATTTGTTGTGAGTTTTGTTGAATGTTTCTCTAACTTATTCACTGATTCTGTTTTGCTTAAATGTGTGCTTTTTTCAACCAGATATGTGACTGAAAATGGCTTTCATAAAATTGTATATATATAAATTGATATTTGTTGTATTTGTTACATAATATGTATACTTGTATTTTATCTTTCCCTCCAGTGGGGGCGAGCGGGGAATAATTATGTACCTTAGATGGGTTAGGGTTCGGGTTAGGGGGTCGTTATTTTACAGGGGGTCACAATTCTATGTGAGGGTCATTTTTCTACGTGTGGGGGAGTCATAATATTATGACCCCCCGGTCATAATATTAAGACCGGAGAGTCACTATTCTATATAAAATAATGACCGGGGGTCATTATTCTATGGGGGTCAGTTTACAACGTTACTACCATTTGGAATTAAGTGATACTTCATAGGGATCTTCTCTACAAAGAGGAGATGCGCACATTATGTTCGTGTTCCGGTCGGATGATTTTTCACAGAGTTACTGCCGTTTGTTTATTCAACCGTATCATACTATAGTACAATTCTTGTCCGGAGTATTTATCAGCAACCACTGGTTGGAATTTAGCCATAATTCATAGGAGATGCGCATACTATCTTCGTGTTCCGGTCGGATGATTTTTCCCAGAGTTACTGCCGTTTGATTATTCAACAGTAGCATACTATCGTACAATTTTTGTCCGGAGTATTTATCACCAACCACTGAATGAAATGTAGCGAAACTTCACGGGAAGCTTCACTATCAAGAGCAGATGCACATATTATCTTCATGTTTTGGTCAGATGATTTTTCAGGGAGTTATTGCCCTTTGATTTGTATTGTGCAATTCTTGTCCGGAGTATTTCTCAGCAACCGCTGGTTTGAATTAAGCCATAATTTATTGAATAATCATCATGAAGAGAAGACGCGCATATTGTCTTTATGTTCGAATCGTATGATTTTTTACACTAAGTTAACTTATTGCATTATGATTATGCAACATTAGTATACTATAGAACAGTTCTTTTCCAGAGTATTTCTCAGCAGGCGCTAGTTGGAGTTTAGTCAAACTGCGAAGGAGATTTTAATATCAAAGATAGATGCGCATATTGTCTTCATTTTCTGGTCGGATGATATGTCACTGAATTATTGCCTTTTTTAGTATTCAACAGTAGTATACTATAGCACTATTTGTTGTCCGTGGTATTCTTCAGCAACCACTTGCTTCACTCACAAGACGAGATGCGCAATTGTCTTCATGTTCCGGTCGGGTGATTTTTCACTGCGTTATTGCCCTTTGATTATTCAAAATTAGTTTTCTGTAGTACCTTTCTTGTCCGAAGTATTCCTCAGCAATCGCTGACTGGTATTCATTGAAACTTCATAGGAAACTTTACTTCCAAGAGGACTTGCGCATATTATTTTCATGTTCCGTTTGGATGGTTTTCTCTGAGTTATTGCCCTTTAATGATTCAACATTATCAAGAGGCATCCGTGGATTAGTGGCTAAGGTCGCTGACTTCAAATCACTTGCCCTTTACCGATGTGGGTTCCAGCCTCTCTCGGTGCGTTGAATGCTTTATGTGAGTTAAGTCATCCAGCTATCTTACGGAAGGTTGGTGGTTCTATCAATGCGCCTGCCCGTGATGAAATAATGCACAGAGGAGCACGGAGGGTCTTCCTCCACCATAAAAGCTGGAAAGTTGCCTTATGACCTATGATTGTGTCGATGCGACGTCAATGGACATATGGACTTCTTAAAGTCACGTTATCAACAGTGAGTCAGGGCCAAATGTCACACATTCTTTGCATGAGTTATGGTCAAATTTGTGTATTGGTGGATAATTATTAGCAGCGACGTCGATGCAAGTTTCGAAAGTTCACATAACAGTAGTTTTATTTCTTGCTCTTGTACCTGGGAAACCCTCCAACGCCCCGATAAGTCTATAAAATTCAAAATAACATCCACCAGACCAAAGGGTGTGAGCATACATTTACATTTGTAACTTGACGCATAAAAAAAAAATCCAAAAAAAACCACAAAAAAACCTGATGTTTTCAGAAATTTAGGTAATATCACACATAATACAATCATAAGGTTAAATTTTATTGATTCTTTCTAAGGTAACTTCGAATACTAAAATTTGCAAATGTTTCATTTTCGTTTTTCTAAGAGTAAAGTAAAGTTTACCTTAAATCTTATTTCCCCAAACTGTTTCATGAGATGGACTCTTTACGGCAGATTTGAAAATCAGCGTGTGTATTTTACAACTGTCAATATTTCAAACATATCCTTTTTCACCTTGCTTCTGTGGTGGACCTTCGAGGCCGGGCGGTTAAGTTCGCTACTTCGAATTCTTTGTCTATCACCGATGTGGAATCGAAACCTTACTTGGGTCCAGCTGGCTTACGGAAAGTCGGTGGTTCTTCCGAGACGCCCGTACATGCATGCAGCAGTGCCTTGAGAGGCACCTTGGGTCCCCCTGCAACAACGAAAGCTGGACTTTTCGCCATCTGTCCTAAATTCTGTAGATGTGGCTTTGAATCCAACAAAATAAAATAAATGAATGATCTGTGATTCTGTTTGCTTTAATTAAATGAATTAAATAAATAGAGGATTTAAAGGATAAAATACATTTTCATCAAATGAACAGAAATTGTAACTGGGGCCTAAAAACTTAAAAATGTAACTTGTTTAAGTTTTCTTAAATAATATAGTAATAACATTAAGCAATTAAAAACTAATCACTTAGGTGGTTGAAATAAATAGAAATATAATTTGAGTTTAGCAAAGTCTTTATACTTAATGTGCATGCAGGTTCTTGGACTGTTTTTATATAATTTTATTCCAGCAAAATAAAGAATGTCTGTTCCCCTTCCATACTTGACCTTTAATCTCTCTGGGTAGTAGGGTCTTAATATCTTGGTGTACCTTCCTTTTAAAGTAGAGGTTTCTTATTGAGACATAAATTCATTTTTCCGTCAAGTCGCCGAATAGTGGAGCGCGCTGTCTTACGGACAGCTCTTGTCATTTAATTTTTTTCCGTGGTTGTACCCAGTTTATGCTCTTTATATATAAAATGTCTGTGTGGTATATGAATTGTCACTATGAAATTTGAATGCTTCAGAGAACTAAAGAATAACAAGAAGTACAGCTTATAGCGCAGAACATTTGTGTCAACTTTGTGCGCATACAAAACTGGTCTGACCAGTTAGGTCACATAATTGTGACTTTGAAGAATAGTCAGTTCTACGCAGACTCTCTTTGGTAGGTTGCACACACCTTCATTTCTTTCTCTATTTTAACGTCGCACCACACAATTAATGGTCTATGGCGCCTTTCTAGCTTTCCAGCTTTGATGCTGAAGGAAGACTCCAGTCATTTCATCACTGACAGGCAACTGGTCAGAACCTTCGACCTTCCGTAAGCCATTTGGATGCTTCCCCACATGAAGAATTCGACGCCTCGAGAGAGGCTCGATCCCACATCTATCAGAGGCTAGCGATTGTAGGTTAGCGACCTAAATCTCTCGGATACGGAGTAACAAAGAACATTTAAAGCTCTGCTGGAACTAATCGAGGTAAATGAAGAATAATTAGTTCAATACAGATCGCACTTTGGGTAGTTGTATACTTCGCATTAAAATTCAATTTTAAAAAGATTAGGGATAAAATTATTCTATTTGTGCCATCTACATAATTATATAATAAGGCTAAGCTCGGTTATTATGATATTGCCGATTATTGCTTGTCAATAAAACCCAAAACACGAGTTTTCACTATGATATTAGTATATTTGAAAACCATTTAATTTGTACAATATAAAAAATATAACAGATGCCATGATTTTCTTGTGTTCTCTCTTTCACTCTTTCATCTTAACACGTTCTCCAGGAGTATAGTAGATCTACCAATTTTTATCTTTCACAAAACCTTTCCAAAATAGGCAAAACATACAACACTGTCAGACAGTATTCATTTGTCTTGAATATACGAAAGAGGTACATCAATGATCATTAAGGATATTAATGATAAGAGGCATTGGATATGCACACGTCATCACATGTAGGTAAGACGGTATTATGCATACTATGAGAAATGAGTATACGTCAGCTTCCATCTATTATAAACTATTACGTTTAAACTGCGCATCAGGGCTGTTCCAAATACGTAAACAACGTCAGGGCCTTTATCGGACCGTTAAACTAACCGCCTGTTAAATTTCGATTCAAAATACTAGATCTGGTGGGAAGTACTAGTACGGCCTTTTAATTTTACTGTAAAGACTTTAGTGTTCATAATCCTCAACTCATACATTTATTTTTCTATGTTTTCTAAAATGCCGAAATATATCTCTAGAAGTTAATCGATCGTTAGCTCAATCACCTGTTAAAGTTTCAAGCAACTGGGTCCTGAACAAATCTGATCGTTACAATATCTGCAGCGTATGGAGACTAATTCCTGCCATGTACAGTTTGCACGAAATAACAAAAAAAAAAAAAGGTCGCCAAACTCGGCAGATTGTTCTGTAGAGTTTCGTGTTGGCACGTGCAAAATTTTGTTTTAGCGTTCTTTATTTGTCATCGCACCGCAAATATGACACAACCACGGTTATGTTGTCGTATGGTTTTGCTTCGGCCATTCAATATTATATCGACATGATAGAAGTCAGCCAGCATAGCAGCGACTAAACACCATCAATATTTGAATCTAACCACTGTATATATAAGGTACTAATCAAAATACACATAGTTACAGTCGACAGTGACAATATTTCAATGTGATCCCTCAGTCATATAAGGCACTATTCAAATTATTTCCCACTGAAGGTCCTGGATATATTATCTAATACTTTTACTAAATATGCCAATTTATAAACCTTATTTGTCAACTGTAAATGGGCCGTGCCATGAGAAAACCAACGTAGTGCATTTGCGACCAGCATGAATCCAGACCAGCCTGCGCAACCGCGTAGTTTGGTCAGGATCCATGCTGTTCGCTAACGGTTTCTCTAATTGCATTAGACTTAGAAAGCGAACAGCATGGATCCTGACCAGATTGCGCGGATGCGCAGGCTGGTCTTGATATATACTGGTCGCAAATGCACGATGTTGGTTTTCTCATGGTGCGGCTCAAATACGTTTAAAGTTATAATGTGCGTGTCTACGACGTGATATTCCACTGAGGCAGCATTATAAGAAGGGCATTATGCTCACAGTAACAAGTAGACACTGTCGTTTATATGACTGAAAAAAAATGTTGAAAAAGACGCCAAACTCGAACAGATATATCCTTGAGTGTGTCATAATTGAACGGCGAAAATGGCAACTTAGAGAAGGAACAAACACCCTGTTGAACTTTGTCACTTTGAAACTTGATATGGTAAATTATTCAAAACTATTGATGTCTGATGATTTTGCACTATATTACTTGAAATGGTAAAAATAATGTTGGCACCGAATAAACCTTCAGCTAATATACATGAGCAAGAGAAGTTATCCGAAAATAATTCTTCCGAGATATGGACCTGAACCGTCCTACAAAGTTTAGATGAAAGTTAACCAGCAGGTTCGGTAGCAAAAAGATACACTTCATTGACATGGCCATTAATTTGAACGTACAGCAGGTAGGAAAAAACCTAGTTTAAAATTGATCTTACTTATGCATTTCAATCAAATCAAGTCCGTGTATTTTTTATATAAAAAATCAACGAGCATGACTCCACACAAATAACATAGATCTACAGGAATCACAAAATCTTAACATTTGGGAAGATGTAATACTAGGTGAACCTTTAGATAAACTAATTGTACCATAACGTACAAAAATAGGGAAACAAATGTTTATAAATTTGTTGCCGTAATAACATAAGTGTCTTTCAGTTTTTGCTCTGTTTCAGTTTGCTTATTGCAGTTTGTTTTATATTAGGGAAGGTTGGTTAACCAGGCAGCACCACAAACTTGAGAATGATTAAACATTCCCTATAAATTGGATTAATCTAAAACATTAATCAGAATGTGTATTAAGCATTCCATTGTAATTGGGTCTCGTCCATATAGAAATGTTAAAAATATTTAGATTTACAAGATTTAGCTTAGCGAAAGAAAATGATCTAGAGCTAAACAGCACGTGACCACGACTATTTCATTAAATGGATATTTGACGGGAGTTTATTTTTCTATTTTTAGATCATGCATATTCCTTATCTTAATCTCTAAATTATACATTATCAAATATTCAGGCGGCACGGGTTAATTCTCTATACGAATTATTGTTCCGTGTCGTCCTACATATAATGACTTGCATTTCACAATTTCACTTAAAGACACAAGAACACACATTGGCACAGAAGATATTTGTAATGAATATGCACAAGTCCAAAATGGCGGCGCCCAACTGGTAATCGGATGCCTTTGACGGTAACATTGTACCCATTAGCTGCTCAGTCAAGTATAAAAATATGTTGCCAACCTACTGAAAATGACATTTTATCTAGAATGTCAAATTTTTGGGCCAAAATAGTTAGGTAAACAGGATAAAATTTGTAATGTGTTATATCGAACCATGTATAATCTCCATGAAAAGGGAATATTACATTGCCATTGGATCGATAAAGTGAAATCTGTATTAAATAGTATAGGTTGCTCAGAATTTTGGTTGTCTCAAACTGTTCCAAATCTTAACCATTTTAAACAAAGAGAAAAAACACAGTTATTTGATCAGTACCTTCAAAATTGGTACAGTTTTGTAGATAATTCTCCCAAATGTCTAAATTATAGAATGTATAAAACTGAATTTAAGCTTGAGAAATAATTACTTTGTTTACCAAGTAATTTAAGTATATCTCTTTGTAAGTTTAGGTGTCTCAATTTTAACCTGCCAATAGAAAAAGATAGACACTCTGTTATTGCCAAGAAAACAGACTATGTACACTCTGTAATAGACAGGAAGTAGGGGACGAATCACGTTATCTTTTTAAGTGTGATTATTTTGCAAATGACAGACAAATTTTCAAAATCTAATGTGTAGCACTGATGAAAACAACTTGATTAAGTTAGCCCAATTTGTTAAATTAATAATGCTGAAATTTTAATGAACCATCTTCCTTATATATGTCAGTTAGCTGTAACTAAAACCTTTGACACTCTGTAGTTAATATGTAGTTAATATCTGTATTCATGGTTATCCTGTATTATTACTGTCACATGCAAATTTACTGTAATTAGTGAATTCAGTAAACATAAATGATCCAGGGTAGCCTGGAATATAATTCTTTGCAAAATCTTTATGTAGTTTTGTTCTTGACATGTTTTATCATATCATTGGTTTTATGTTTGTATTCTCTTATGCCCTTTCGGGCCATGAGATCAAATAAAACTTTGAAACTTTCAAACTTTGAAATGTCAACCATAAGTGTTCCTTCTCATGAAAAGGAACAATCATTTGTTAATATGGAAAAGCCAAAGCCTCTGAGCGAGCGTAGCTTAAACTACAAAGAAACTATTCACTGCTCAAAATAATTCGCGAGAACCTATTCACTTGAAAAGAAAAAAAATATTGTCATCATACCTGTAACAGCGAATATCATACTTTGCAAAATTTATGGAAAGCCGGTGTCACGGTGACGTCATTACCTATTTGCCACGTCCATGTGACTTTATGCTTGTTAATGACATTTTTCCCATTTTCTGGCCAATGCTTGATCTTTTAAAAGAAAAAATATTTTTTTCTACCAACTGGAAATCTTTCTTGCATTATTTTTGAGTGATGGATAATATTCATCAATTCACTGCGAACAAATCATTTCCTGTGAACACCTGTCCGCTAGGGTGCGCTTTTCGTAAAATAAGAGCAAAATTGAAATTATTTCCATAACATAACTTTTTAAAAGTAAGTAAAAATAAGTAGAGATTGTAACTCAAATATGAAATTAAAAAAACAACAACAATTTTCCCGACTTTGACGGAAATAGAAAAAAATGGCGGCCCTCTGACGTCGACGAAGGTTTTTCAGCTACAGGTCAGGGACCACCAATTCAAAAAAGTACAGGGAACTTACTGGGAATGAGGTAAGTGTATACCTGGGAATAAGGTAGCGTCTGTGCGTTCTGATTGGTCAGTCATGTAAACAAACCCAAGAAGTATTTATTTTATCAAAATTTGCTACATTTAATGTGTACTGAAAAAAAGTTTCATCAAATGAATTTCTCCCGCCATGACAACGATGTAAACAGGGGGTCATCTCATTCACACGAAAATTACTTAAATAAAGTATCACTATTCATATGTTTTTCGTCTGATATTTTGATGGAACTAAGATAGTTCTTGAAAACAATGTGATTGGATATACATGTTTCGATTTATGGAAGGCCGTACACGCCATAATGTTATAATGGAAGTCTATGGGAAAACAATTGGTGTTCTCTAACCTACATCACTTTGCATCATTCGGCACACTTTTGTTATATTCGCCTACACATTACCGTAAGGCGAGCTACGCTCGCTAATATACATTCTAAGAGCTTTTGATGCACATAACGTAAAGCCCGAGTTAACATGTCTTTCATTTTTTCTGATGCTATGCCTACATTTTCACGCCTGTGACGTTCACGTACACATAGAATAGCATACATAAAAGAATGGTTTTCTTTACATGCGTGTATTAAGGCAATCTGTCTTTCTGTGGTTGGGTTGTCGCAGCTTCCAAAGGACCTTACAGATTTGATCATTTACAATAATGTAACAAAAGCAGAAGAAACGTAAAATTTAATTAATTTTGAAACATGACGGTCTGAAAGATCGACCGACTGAGTAAGTGAGTTTAAACCCCACCCAAAAGAAATACACTTGTACATGTTTGAAGTTCCTATTACATACGCACACTGAGAAACTTTGAAGCAAAACCTACGGCAAAAAGTATTCTTTAAAAAGTCTTTACATTTCTACAAATACCCGCCTCCGTGTTACTCTGGCTTGTAATTACAGAACCTCTCACCTCCTTTCCTCCTGGATTCCTTCTGTAAATGTGTTCTCCCAAAAAGTCCCATCTCTCTAGAACCCACTTCACCCTGGCAGTCAGTTAAATCGAGTCTGGGCCACCGGAGCCTGACTTCCCTGTTTCTTTGGTGAGCTTGCTAGAGTCCGTGCGCACACCATATACCCATGTATTGAGTCTGGGCCCTGTAAAACACTTAAACACAAACGAATACGAATAGTTTATTGCATTAAACAACTTACATTCTATCAAATACAAATGTATTTCTGAAATTTAAGACTGAAAAAATATATACAGGGGTCATAAGCTATAAAAGGTAAGGGTAGATTTCCCGGAAGCACAGAGCACCTCAAACACAGTCCTAGAGCCATGCATCGCAAAGAAGGCACCTGTAACGACGGGTTGCTTCAAAAACCCAACAACAAGTACCAGTGTGTACATACCACGTGGTCTATGACGTCATTTTCGGGTATTACGGCAAAAAAAATAAAAACAAATCCGTCGATTCAAAACTTAAAAACACCGTAAGTATTTCATTTTTTCCCCGATTCGAATAATTCTTTTACGAGGCCCAAGCCAAGATAGTGGGCTATAAACACAAGGCAGTGTTTTTCTGAAACTCTAAGCAGTTTTTGCAAGGGTCCGTTCCAACCCTGAAATTCGGCAAATTCTTGGAGGGTAATACGGCAAGAAAAACTCATGGTTTACCAAAAAATGCAGGATTGCTTTCTTTAACGTTGTTGTGCCTTTCGCCGCTGTTTATTTCGGTTCCAAGAAGGCCGACGAATCACTTTACAGGAAATGAAATGGTGGGTTTCTCTGTGAAAACATATGTCTTCGGAAAATGCTAATACGGCAATAATGATACGACGGCAAGCAGATTCATGAATACACCTATTGTTCCTTTACGAACAGTTACACGGATTATTGAGTTTGAGAACGGTTTAAGTTTTCAATGCTTCTTTAAGATCGTTTAGTAGATCTATTAATTTTTTTCTTTTTCATTACTTGTTATCTAAATAGGGCTTTCAAGAGAAGTTTCCTAATATAGTCTCAAGAGGTATCTTAAAAATGAGCCTCTATGTATCTATACTACTTTTTAATCCCAGATTATCCGTAATCAACCTCAACGTAGATTTTATCAAGGCAATCATTCTGACCAAATTTCATGAAGATCAACCACCTTAAAAGAGTCAAGCTGCCAAAAAGTCTATAAAAATGTTTAAAATTGAAAATTTATCCTACATGTTCACACTATGTGTTTACATATCAAGCATTAGTGAAAGCTGGGCCTCTGAACAATGCCTATCAATAAAAGTAATTGATAAATTTTGTTGCCGTAATACCCGAAACTGACGTCACAAACCACGTGGTATGTACACACTGAGTACATTTTAATTATATGCAAAATACAGATAAAAAGGGGGAGGGGGAAATGGAGCAAGGCTGAATATTCAAAAGGGAAAACCATGTTCATTTAACGTCTCCCTACACCGTAAACCACAGCAACGCAGATACTCACGTACAAAAGACAAACAAACACAAACACACAAACACACACGCACACGCACACCTAACATATATAGATAAACAAACATACAAGTAAGAAAAAACAACACTGTGTGACACCGCTTAAAACACACTCACGCACGCACGCACATACGCACACGCACGCAAGCAGGAAAAATCAACAGTTGGGGATCGGCGGCCAAAATTATGGTGGGCACGATAACTTACTCTTAGTAAAAGGAGAGGAGGTGCAAATGCAAGGGTGCGCAAATGCAAGGGAAAGGAATAGGTGGGGGGGGGGTAGTGAGGAGAAAGAGGAAAGAAACTCCAACAACTAACAAGACAACATACGCAACGCGAAATACAAGACGGACAGAAAACAAGTTAAACAAGATGGCCAAGATAGTCCTAGGTCGCTCACCTGAGAAACACACCATAACACACAATAACAGTGTAAACATGTTTGACCTAGTGATTTCATGGAAAAAATATTCTGACCAATTATCATTAAAATTGGAGCAAAAAAATATTGAGCATGAATAAGTATTTTCTTTGATTTGACCAAGTGACCTAGTTTTTGACCCCAGATGACCCATATTCGAACTTGACTTAGATTTCATCAAGGCTATCATTCTGACCAAATTTCATGAAGATCAATTGAAAAAATACAGCCTCTATCGCATACACAAGGTTTTTCTTTGATTTGACCTAGTGACCTAGTTTTTAACCCCAGATGACCCATTTTCGAACTTGACCTAGATTTCATCAAGGCAACCATTCTGACCAAATTTAATGAAAATCAAGTGTAAAATAAAGCCCCAATTGCATACACAAGGTGTTTCCTTGATTTGACCTGGTGACCTAGTTTTTAAACTCAGATAACCCATATTCAAACTTGACCTAGATTTCATCAAGGCTATCATTCTGACAAAATTTCATGAAGATCAGTTGAAAAATACAGCCTCTATCGCATACACAATGTTTTTCTTTGAATTAACCTAGTGACCTACTTTTTGGCCAAGATGACCCATAATCGAACTTGTCCTAGATTTCATCAAAGCAATCATTCTGACCAAGTTTCATGAAAATTAATTGAAAAATACAGCCTCTATTGCATACAGAAGGGTTTTCTTTGATTCGACCAAGTGACCTATTTTGTTAATCCTTGATTATCCGTAATAAACCACAACGTAGATTTTATCAAGGCAATCATTCTTACAAAATTTCATGAAGATCAATTGAAAAATACAGCGTCTGTCACATACACAAGGTTTTTCTTTGATTTGACCTAGTGACCTACTTTTTGACCCAAGATGACCCATATTCAAACTTGAACTAGATTTTATCAAAGCAATCATTCTGACTTAATTTCAGGAAGATCAATTAAAAAATATAGCCTCTATCGCGTACACAAGGTTTTTCTTTGATTTGACCTAGTGACCTAATTTTTTGAACCCAGATGACCCATATTCAAACCTGACCTAGATTTTATCAATGCAATCATTCTGACCAAATTTCATGACGATCAATTGAAGAATACAGCCTTTATCCCATACACAAGGTTTTTTCTTTGATTTGACCTAGTGACCTACTTTTTGACCCCAGATTACCCATTTTCAAACTTGGCCTAGATTTTATTAAGGTTATCATTTTGACTTAACTTCAAGAAGATCAAACTGAAAAATACAGCCTCTATCGCATATACAATATTTTCCTTTGATTTGACCTAGTGACCTACTTTTTGACCCCAGATAACCCATATTCCAACTCGACCTAGATTTCATCAAGGCAATCATTCTGATTAAAAGATTAATTGGAAAATACAGCCTCTATCGCATACACAAGGTTTTTCTTTGATTTGACCTAGTGACCTAGTTTTTGACCCCAGATAACCCTTTTCGGAAGTCGGCCTAGATTTCATCAAGGTCATTATTCTGACTAAAATTCATGAAGATTAATTGAAAAATTCAGCCTCTATCGCATACACAAGGTTTTTCTTTGATTTGACCTAGTGACCTAGTTTTTACCCCCAAATGACTCATTTTCGAACTTGCTCTAGATTTCATCAAGGTTATCATTCTGACCAAAATTTATGAAGATCAGTTGAAAAATACAGCCTCTATCGCATACACAAGGTTTTTCTTTGATTTGACCTAGTGACCTAGTTTTTAATCCCAGATGACCCATTTTAAAACCTGTCCTAGATTTCAACAAGGTTATCATTCTGACTGAAATTCATGAAGATTAGTTGAAAAATACAGCCTCTATCGCATACACAAGGTTTTTCTTTGATTTGACCTAGTGACCTAGTTTTTGATCCAAGATGACCCATTTTCAAGCTCAGCCTAGGTTTCATCAAGGTAATCATTCTTACAAAATTTCATGAAGATCAGTTGAAAAATACAGCCTCTATCGCATACACAATCTAAATGTTGACAGACAGACAGACGACAGACGACGGACGCCGGACATGAGCGATCAGAGAAACTCACCTGAGCAGCTAAAAAAGTGACACCGCCTTAGAACAGTCAGTAAGCTATATAAAGGAAAATCGGGGTTTAAACGTTTTAGGGCAGGCCAACCTCGCATTTACCCTATGTTCATCAAGTTAGAGATTAGTCTTTAATTTTTTTATATATGAAACTGCTTTAATGACTTGGTATCATTGAACCTAATTCAGTGAACTGAAGTCAGCAACATTGTATTATTATTTGTTATTATACCTTTCTTTTTATTAGCTCGTGCATCAAAGGTGGTAGAGCAAATACCATGGAACATCTTTCTTTTTCTATAACTTCAATCATAAATGAAATCCTATCTTTTGGCGGATCACAAAACTCGGACAATGTCACCCTTGTTTGACCGGTTAGAACGGAAAATGGATATCCTCCGCCCCAGTTAAAAGGTCGGTCGTTGAAAATGATGGACTTGTTCTCTATCATGCCGAATGCATGTGATAATTTCATTGTGCTAAGATACACGTGCGCTACGAGCTTTGGTACCCCTGTACTTCCTGACGTTTGAAATAGTCCGTAAATTTCGTTAGGGTCTATGTAGGGAAGTTCTATGTCAGGATGGTATTCGTCTAGAAGGTCTCTGAAGTCCTTTACATTCTGAGCATCGGGCTCTCTTTCGAAAGCAACACCTAACAAATGTCTTAAGTAAGGCATGATCTTACTTCGAATTTTACCGTCAGCTTTATATTCGTCAAGGAGCCTCCGAAGAATATTCCAGTTACTGCTTTCTAATCCAGGGTCTAGAACTAGCAGCGAACATTTCTCCAGCTTTTCCATCATTGCGATAAGGTCGTTTCCATCTGTGTACGTAAACGTTATACTGACCGGGATTGCTCCAGCCATCATTGCTCCTACCATTCTGGACAGCAACGCAAATTTATA
Source organism: Mercenaria mercenaria (assembly GCF_021730395.1). Classification (NCBI taxonomy): domain Eukaryota; kingdom Metazoa; phylum Mollusca; class Bivalvia; order Venerida; family Veneridae; genus Mercenaria; species Mercenaria mercenaria. The sequence continues at coordinate 9,948,266 of NC_069366.1, read as the reverse complement.
GCGATAATTTCCTGTTTCTGAATTCCCAAATTAATAAGAGATTTTGGCCCCAAAGTACAATTAATTTCCCATAGGGTTACATACAAATATATCAATGCAAGGCTTTGACACAATGATCTGAAGACAAATGCAAATACCTTCTCTTTAGAAATCTATCCAAAAGAAACACAAAAATCACTTCGAAGTGACCTGTTGACCTGCTACTTTTCTCCTCACATCTGTCAGAATGAATAGTGTATTGCATTTTTACAAAGTGAAGCGGTCCAGCCTACTTTTTGTACAAATCCGCAGACAGTCATTTGCACAAGAAACCATGATTTTCCAGAAATGTTTTACCCCTTTCTCTTCATTTACATCAGATCTATAGAATTTGGCTACTTTCAGAAGCTCGGAATATCTATTTACAATCAAATCCATCATGAAATGAGGGACCTCTTTTCTCTCGGATACACTTCATTTAGTTGGGTAACGAAGGGCAGGTAACTGTACCTTGTTACCTATTTAGACCTATTTTCCTCTTCAAACTTAAAAATATTTTACCAGTACAATCTCAGATGTATAGCAAATTAAATCTGAAAGTTACACCTTTGTTGAACTATGCACTAAAATTTGACAGCTTCCAATGTTACATATGGTATCGGTCAAATCTGAGCCAAAATAATTTCGCATACTTTTCAGATGAAAAAAACCGCAAAATTCTATAACTTTTTGGTTTGATGAGATTTTCACCCAAAATAAAAAACAGCATGTTTCCTTATTATATATCTATCCAAATTAAGAGCCACTTCAAGTTTGATTACAATATCGCTGTTCCAATTTTAGGAAAACTATTTATATTACAAAAAGCACGTCGAAAAGCGTAGTCTACTCATATGAAAAAGTAAAATGTGAACTAAGAAAAATCCCGTAGCTGTCAAATTTGCCCTTTTTAAGCAGCCCAGTATGTGGCAAATGTAAGAATGAATAGCTTTTGTACATATATGTGTCATATACTTTTCAGTGATCATTCATTTATGGCTACCCTAAGTAAAATGAGCCAAACAGCTCTGAAAGTCCAATATGTGAGCTTACTAAAAAGCTTATGAGTCTTTCTGGAATTAATATTTCACTCAAATCTTACAGTTTATAGGCATTCAGTGCACTCTGTGCATGAAATATACACACCATGACCATTTACACTACACAAAATCTTACATTGTGTATCACAGCTGAGCTTTCTGGCAAAAACAGCCCCTATCTCTATAAAGAATGATTTTAGTGTACATCACTGCCTGCTGAATGTTCCAAACTGGCTAAATTTCTGCAAAAACCTTAATAAATATCAACCTGAGAAACTACAACTGGTGTTCCTAATTTTTCCGGTGACTAATATTAATGGAAGTGACCCTTCGTGTGATCGAACCAGGATCTTCGTTGTGATTGGAAGGCCTGCGGCCGAACAACATCTGAAATATGAGTCAATCTAGTCATAATTTCTTAGATTGAATACTTAATCAGTTTACATGATTGTATGTATGTGCAAACTATAATTTCAAAACAATCTGACTGCAAAGAAAGTGAGAAATGCAAAAATGTGCCCCTCAAAGCAACTTTTCTATGGATATTTATATCACAATCTCCTTTCCCCATACTGAAACTGTCATACTCACATGATAATGTAATATAAAACCTGAAATTCAAGTCTTATATATGTAAAATGTGTCATAACAAACAGTCAGAATAACAAAACTATCAATCACAAAGCAGTCTGTCCAGTTTCCTTGCTTTACTGACTGCTAGATCTGAAACAATGTTTACTGTTTTCGGGTAAAATTAGCTACAATCTGAACTGAGTATACACACTGGGAATACAGCTTACTGCATCAACTATTATGTACAAATTCCTGTCCAATTTCATGGTAACTGATTATAAATGTGATCTCACTACCACACATGGTGTAGAAAGTAGTCATTATGGCAAAACTGACTGAAATAATGTTATTCCACTACAATTCTATTTTCTAGCTTTTTTTCTGCTTGCGGGTGCAATTAAACGAAGTCTGTTAAATTTTACAAAATCTCAGAAAATACCTGATCTTGATTAAAAGCATCTAAAAAGGAATTATTTACCAATTCACAACACCGAACAATTGTCTTCGGTCAAATCTGAGAAGCTGTAGACATATATGTACAAAGGCGGTCAATCCCCGTCTGTGCGACAAACTTCACATTGTCCGAGCGCTCTCGTTTCAGGTTTTTAGGTACTGAAAGTGTAAGAAATCCAACAAAATAAGTAAATATACAATCCAGGACCTCAGATATGATGATTTATGCTCAATTAAGCATTGAGGAAACCAATATGCAAGTCTAGTGTGTGAAAATCTGCCTGTTTTCCTTCAAAATCAGTTAAAATATGCCAATTTCAGGCCTAATCTGTTCAATTTTCAAGTCCTTGAACTGATTTTTCTTGCACATATCATGATTACACATATTTCTCTATTCAGACTGTGTGTACTGTGTAAATTCAAGTAACCAAATGAGCAATTAAATGTAAACAAGAATAGAAAAAATACATATCAGACTTTAGGTCAGATTTCCTCGGCCGCAGCTAAAATTTCTAAAAAATCAAGAAAATATCACATCGCGGCATTTGTGATACCCCATTCTGTTTTACGCATACCGGTTTCAAACAAAGAACTTATAAAAATGCATTTCATGCATGAAAACCCGCAAAATTAGAAAATATCCAAAAATATGTAAACTGAAAGTAGGATTTTTCACATTTTTCAAGTGCATGTATACTTTTTACCCAAACTGAAGCAATTTCAGCAAATGTAATGATTAATCTAAATATTTACCAGATTTCTATGCCCACCAGCCATTCACTGTCAAAATTTCAGCCATGTAGATTGAAAAATGACAGTCGGTGGTTCTACCCAGGTGCCCGCTCGTGATGAAATAGTGCACGGAGGGGCACCTGGGGTCTTCCTCCACCATTAAAGCTGGAAAGTCGCCATATGACCTAAAATTGTGTCGGTGCGACGTTAAACCCAACAAAATAAATAAATAAATGAAAAATGACAAAAATATTGACAATTAATTTCTGACAGTTTCCATTATATCAGGCCCCAAAGTACAATTAATTTCCAATAGGGTTACATACAAATATATCAATGCAAAGCTTTGACAAAATGTTCTGAAGACAAATGCATATACCTTCTCTTTAGAAATCTATCCAAAAGAAACACAAAAATCACTTTGAAGTGACCTGTTGACCTGCTACTTTTCTCCTCACATCTGTCAGAATGAATAGTGTATTGCATTTTTACAAAGTGAAGCGGTCCAGCCTACTTTTTGTACAAATCCGCAGACAGTCATTTGCACAAGAAACCACGATTTTCCAGAAATGTTTTACCCCTTTCTCTTCATTTACATCAGATCTATAAAATTTGGCTACTTTCAGAAGCTCGGAATATCTATTTACAATCAAATCCATCATGAAATGAGGGACCTCTTTTCTCTCGGATACACTTCCTTTAGTTGACGAAGGGCAGGTAACTGTACCTTGTTACCTATTTTGCTACTTTGCAAGATTTTTGGTAAAGCTTGGACTTTTTACGGCCGCCACACAGCACTTAACACCCGCTGTTGTAATTTAAGGTTTTGAAATCAACATTTGAAATTAATCAGGTCGAAGATGAATATTCAATGTAGATCCAGATTTAAAATCAGCAATCAAAATTTGTGAGGTCATATATCAAAATCCAGTGAAGACTAAAATGGCATTTTAATATCATAACGTATTTTTAATTTTAAATTACTTTGAACTATTTTAATCAACATTTAAAAGGCAAAGTCGTAAATATAAGTCAATAATGTCCTGATTGCAGATCACGTTAAAAATCGTAGTTCAAAAATAAACAAGAGGACCATGATGGTCCTGAATCGCTCATCTTCTCCACATGACCCAATTTTCATGAAGATCCATTGAAAAATTTGGCTTCTAGAGAGGTCACAAGGTTTTTCTATTATTTGACCTAATGACCTAGTTTTTGAGGGCACATGACCCAGTTTTGAACTTGACCTAGATACTATCAAGGTGAACATTCTCACCAATTTTCATGAAGATCTCATGAAGAGTATGGCCTCTAGAGAGGTCACAAGGTTTTTCTACTTTTATACCTACTGATCTAGTTTTGACCACACGTGACCCAGTCTCAAATTTTATCTAGATATCATCAAGGTGAACATTCAGACAAATTTTCATGAAGATCCATTTAAAAATATGGCCTCTAAAGTGGTAAAAAGGTTTTTCTATTTTTGGACCTACTGACCTAGTTTTTGACCACAGTTTACCCAGTTTCGAACCTGACCTAGATATCATTAAGATGAACATCCTGACCAATTTTCATGAAGATCCATTGAAAAATATGGCCTCTAGAGAAGTCACAAGGTTTTTCTATTTTTAGACCTACTGACCTAGTTTTTGATGCAGTTGATCTAGATATCATCAAGATGAACATTCAGGTCCAACTTTCATACAGAAACCATGAAAAATATGGCCTCTAGAGAGGTCACAAGGTTTTTTATTATTTGACCTACTGACCTAGTTTTTGACTACACGTGACCCAGTTTCGAACTTGACCTAGATATCATCAAGGTGAACATCCTGACCAATTTTCATGAAGATCCATTGAAAAATATGGCCTCTAGAGAAGTCACAAGGTTTTTCTATTTTTAGACCTACTGACCTAGTTTTTGATGCAGTTGATCTAGATATCATCAAGATGAACATTCAGACCAACTTTCATACAGATCCCATGAAAAATATGGCCAGTAGAGAGGTCACAAGGTTTTTCTATTATTTGACCTACTGACCTAGTTTTTGATGGCACGTAACCCAGTTTCAAACTTGACCTAGATATCATCAAGGTTAACATTCTGACCAGTTTTCATGAACATTCATTGAAAAGTATAGCCTCTAGAGAGGTCACAAGGTTTTTCTATTTTTAGACCTACTGACCTAGTTTTTGACCGCAGTTGACCCAGTTTCGAACTTGACCTAGATATCGTCAAGATAAACATTCAGACCAACTCATATAGATCCCATGAAAAATATGGCCTCTAGAGAGGTCACAAGGTTTTTCTATTATTTGACCTAATGACCTAGTTTTTGATGACACATGACCCAGTTTCAAACTTGATCTAGATATCATCAAGGTGAACATTCTGACCAACGTTCATGAAGATCCATTGAAAAGTACGGCCTCTAGAGAGGTCACAATGTTTTTCTATTTTTAGACCTACTGACCTAGTTTTTAAAGGCACGTAACCCAGTTTCAAAACTGACCTAGAAATCATCAAGGTAAACGTTCTGACCAATTTTCATGAAGATCTTGTGAAATATATGGCCTCTAGAGAGGTCACAAGGTTTTTCTATTTTTAGACTTACTGACCTAGTTTTTGAAGGCACGTGACCCAGTTTCAAACTTGACCTAGATATCATCAAGATGAACATTCTGACCAATTTTCATGAAGACCTTTGAAATATATGGCCTCTAGAGGGGTCACAAGGTTTTTCTATTTTTAGATCTACTGACTAGTTTTTGAAGGCACATGACCCAGTTTCAAACTTGACCTAGATATCATCAAGGTAAACATTCAGACCAACTTTCATACAGATCCCATGAAAAATTTGACCTCTATAGTGGTCACAAATAAAAGTTTACGGACGCACGCACGGACGGACGGACGACGGACGACGGACACCGCGCGATCACAATAGCTCAGCTTGTCACTTTGTGACAGGTGAGCTAAAAAAATCAGGTCATACATCAAAAATCGAAATACACCATGTCACGCAAGCAAGATCCGAGGAGTCCTCTTTAACAAGTCGGCACAGGCCACCAGCAAAACATCCACAGGTAGGCGGCTGATTTCAAACGAGACAAGACGTCAAATACCGCGATGAATTACAGAAAATTAATAGATTATGTACTTGGAACAAATCAAATGTTGCTCTGCTGCCCATAATTGTCATGTGGCATGTTATGTAAATACAGCTGCAATGAAAACAGCCAAATTACCAATGTTATTTTGATCTGTTGCTTTTTTACTTTCCTTTTTGTCCGTTGTACAGCTCAAAAGTAATATTTTTGTAGGATTTGGCGACTGTTTATATAGGCTGATCACTACCAAATCAAGTGAAAAACGTATGCAAATTGTCCAAATATTAATAATCCTAATATTTCTTCCTTTCCTTGAGTCTTTTCTCAATAGCATGGTGTATTCTTTTAGTTTACTGCATTTAAGTATACATGTGTAGGATTCTGACGAAATCGGCATGTTCTTATCAGATGCCAGTAAAGAATGGTGGCATAAGAAGTTTATGTCTCATAAAAGACACTGAAAAAAGCGAAAAGGAGTAAAGCCAGCAGATTGTATTACATGAAGATTAGTATAGCTTTCTTACATAAAAGTTAATACTATTTTTCTATTGTAAAAATGAATAACAGTATGACATATTTGTCCTATGGGCTTCGATCACAGCATCTACAGAACATATCAACACAGAAAGTTGGTGAAGATAAGCACACGCACTTTCTAATTTTTTTATTGCCTTGAATAGATACAAAGTGCACATGACACAGACAGTTAAAGAATGAAGATTCTAATGTAATATCTGGAATATTTCTTTGTGAAACAAAATACAAAATCTTCTGATTGTGTATAAACAAAACAGTTTACTTCCAATTAATTTCAGATAGTGTTATTCTTGACACTCACGCAATATCATGGTTATCGCTTTTCTGTTTAATAATTTCATGTACGTTTCTTTATCAGTTTGAATTTTTACGCTCTGAAGACCCAAAACTCTCTCTAATACTAGCCTCTCTTATTCTTTCCGATGTGTTTTGTCACTTCTTGTTTCGGGAAACTTCTCGAAGAACATATAAAATTTCGGAAGAACGGTGAAAAGCCTTGGCTTATCTGCATGATATTCACGGCAATTTGTTTGGACATCTGTTTCAGTTACTTTAAATCCTGACTTCCTTATCACGCATGCGCACAAAACCTGATAGTATACATCGTCCGGAACTGGTATTATGACAACTGAATCAATACCAGGAAATGTTTTCATGACGTTTTCAAGGATTTCAGGAGCAACAATAAAACCACCCGAAATAATCCTTTTTGATTTCCGACCCTCTACAAAGAATTTACCGTGTTCCGTCATCCGGCCAAAATCGTCTGTTTTAAATCTTAAATTCAATTCTAGCTTTGATAGGAAGCCAATGTAATCGGAACAAATCTTGTTTTGAACTGTCGTACTTGCTGAGTCTTAAAACGAGTTCGGCACACATGTTTTATATCCTTTGCATTTTCTGAATTTCACAGTGAGGAATACCATACAATATTGCATTGCAATAATCTATATGTGAAATGACCAGTGATAATACCAGAATTTCAGTAGCCTTTTTAGTAAAGTATTTTCTAATATTTTTGATTCTAAGATAATTAACCATGCAGTCTGACATTTTCTCTTGACATGATCCTTAAACCTAAATCTAAATAGCATGTTTAAAACTGAATTTCAAGTTAATAACTATTTTCAAGTGGCTATTTAGTATTTATGGTCAGTTGCAGTTGAAATTTAATCTTGAAGATTTCGTAAAATTGATATTTAAATTTCAAACTCAAACAGCTGAGATCGAAAAATGTTTAGTGAACACGGGGCCAGGATTTTGTTTAATCTGGTTACTCTGGCTGGCCAGAGTAGCCAGAGTTTCTATGATTTTAACATGTTCTGGCTACTCAGGTCAGCCAGAGTACGCAGGATATCATTTGTTCTGGCTAGCCAGAACAGCCAAAATTTCCGAGATGCCCATTGGTTCTAGCTACCCTGGCTAGCCAGAATAACCAGAGAAAATACAGTAAAACCTGTTGCGAAATGACTCTTTTGGTACTCTTAGGGTTGAATGTTTTTGTTTCATGTATCAAGTGATTCATAATACGGACTTCAAAGAATTGTCTTAGTTTTCAGACAGCAGCCAGAGTATCCAGAGTTTCTAGGATTTTTATACGTTCTGGCTACTCTGGTCAGCCAGAGTAGCCAGAGTAACCAGGATTTCATTTGCTCTGGCTACTCTAGCTAGCCAGAACAGTCAGAATTTCCGAGATGCCCATTGGTACTAGCTACGCTGGCTAGCCAGAATAGTCAGAGAAAATACAGGAAAACACAGGAAAACCTGTTACCAGAGTAGCCAGAGTACTCAGAACTCTGGTTACTCTTGCTGACCAGAACAGCCAGTTTCAAAATTTTCACATAGTCTGGCTACTATGGCTGGCCAGAGTAACCAGGAATAGCTGAAATGCGCACGGGTTATGGTTACTCTGGCTGGTCAGAACAGCCGGAGAAAATAAGTCAAACATGTAAACTATGACCCTTTTCATAATAATCATATTATTACTTAATTAGGTTGCACTAACTGTTGTATAAAATCATTATGTAAATAAAAAGTTAGACTTGTTGTGTGTCGTGTGTGTGGTATATGAAGGTTGATATTCACATAGATTAAAGCGGACAGGTCTATATCTTTCTGGTAGATGGAAAATCTAAATCTTGAAAACAAGCAAAAAAAAAAAAAAAAAAAAAAAAAAAAAAAAAAAAAAAAAGAAAAGAAAAGAAAACACAGCAACAACATCATTTTCGGACGACAAAGTTAAGAGTAACACGTATCGGAAAATGACACTTTCAAAAAAGTAACAGGGTATATGCAGTAAAAGTAGTTTGTTTATGTACATTGTAAATAATGCTTAGGTATGTTTTATTTCTATATAAATTATAATTATACAAAGTAGCCTACAAGGTCTCTGGCAGTATATATCAGCATTGATATTTGATATTACAGCCCACATCCTATTAATTCTGAACTGATACCAAAACTGACTACCTCTAATTTAAAACTGAATTGTGTTTTTAAATTTCTCTTATCCAGGTATATATGTAGTTTTTTCCATAATTGTTGTGCGTAGTTACATTCCCAAAAAATGTGTTCTAGTGTTTCAACATGCATGTTGCAAAAACAAAACATAAATTTGATTTTGTTAGTTTGTATTTAAATAATAATTTATTTGTTGGAAGAATTCTCATTAGATGTTTATATTGAAAACTTCGTATTTTTGTATCTATTGTTGCTTTTTGCGGTTGCATGTATATATTTGACCAACAAGACGGGTTCTCTGGTATAATCGCTGACCATTTCATTTCTGACTTAATAACTGATTTTGGTCCGTTTCTTATTTGCGTTTCATAAAGTAGTTTATTTGGTTCTTTTGATTTTCTTAATTTGTCCAGAAGCAGTTCACTTCGTATATATGAAATATTCTCTTGCTGAAGCGCCTGTATAACAGTTAGTGGAATGCTTGATATCAGATTATAATACTTCAAGAATTGTCTATTTTCTATATTATATAAAATTTGAACTCTTCAAATTTATAGAAAGTCTTTGTTCTGTAATCAAATAAATGTTCAAGATGTTTTATTCCTTTTTCATACCAGTCTTTATAAAAAAAATGTTTTATTTTCAAGTTTTATGTTTGTGTTATTCCATATTACCTGTTTACTTTTACTCTTATTGTTGTCCTGTGTATTAATCTTTACACAAGCTGTTAATAAATCTTTCAAGAAAGTGTTGGATTTACATATAGTTTCAATTTCTTTTTGAGAAAAATTGCATTCAAATAGAAGTTCTCCTCCAACATTAGACAATAATGTACTATAAAAGATCTTCCATTGTCCTTGGTTACTTTTTTTCTATTATCCTTCTGATCCAACAAGCTTTTAAAGCATTTATGAAGTAATCTAAATTTATCATTTTTAGCTCGACTATTCGAAGAAAAAGTAGAGCTATTGCACTCGTCCCGGTGTCAGCGTCGGCGTCTGCGTCGCCGTTGGTTAAAGTTTTTGATAAAGTCAAATATCTCTTACTATCAAAGCTATTGACTTGAAACTTAAAATAGTTATTTATTATCAAAGTCTACACCAGAAGAAGCAATCCCCATAACTCTGATTTGCGTTTTGACAGAGTTATGTCCCTTTTTAACTTATATTTTTTGGTTAAAGTTTTTGATAAGGTCAAATGTCTCTGTTTGTTACTATCAAAGCTTTTGACTTGAAACTTAAAATACTTATTTATCATCAAAGTCTACACCAGGAGAAACATTCCTCATAACTTTGGTTTGAATTTTGACAGAATAATGTCCCTTTTTAACTTAGATATTTTTATCTGAATTTAGACAGAGTTATGTCCCTTTTGACCTTGGATTTTTTTTACTGGCAAAGCTCTAATTCAGAGTCAAGCACTGAGAAAAGTCAAGCGCGCTGTCTAACGGACAGCTCTTGTTATTCCACCCATTTTGTAGTCCAATATAATAGTCTCCCTATTAATTTTATTCGGTTTATCCCACGAAAATGTAAAAAATTGTGCTTTAATCTCTTTCAATACTTCATTTGATAGATTTGGTAGCACTGTAAGTGGGTAAATTAGTTTTGGTAATGCGAATGATTTCATGACAGTTAATTTTCGAGGTAGTGTCAATTTTCTTAATGTTCCCACAGTAAGTGAAATTTTGAATCTTAGGCATTAGATTTAACATTATTCTGTCTTTTTTATTATTTGTAAATATCATTCCTAATGTCTGAGCTGACTCTGATGTCCTGTTAAACATTTTATCATTACAGTTACCGAGGTTCGTATCTTTTAAGGATCCTGTCCTTAATATGTTAGTTTTATTAGTATTCAGTTTTAATCCAGACACACAAAGTTCGAAACAACATCTATTAGTTACTCAAATGATTGTTTAACACCATTATTGATGAAGGTTGCGTCATCTGCAAACAAGGATTGTTTTATTTCAACATTATTAACTATTATACCTTAAATGTACTCATCGTTTTCAATATAGTTTGAGAGTGTCTTGTCTATCATATCGAGTCAGGCTCTTTGACTGAACTCAGTATTCCATTTTATATAGTAAAACCAAAACCTTTAAAACTCTTCTCAAGTGTCATAAGGCCCAGAGCTTAGTTAATTTGCATGAAGCATTGGCAAGTATATCTCTTTCAAAATTGTTCAAATAATGGCCTCCGGGGTCATATTGGATCTGCCTTGGGGCTTATTAGTTTCACATAGAGTAATATATCTCTTAAAATTGTGCAAATCATGTCCCATTATGTCATAATTGCCCCCCCCCCCCTCCCCCACGCTTGTAGTAATGAGCTTGCATAGTCGTACAGGAAAGATCTTTTAAAATCGTCTCAAAAGGATTGCAATGACAAGAGTTAAGATATTTTTCACGTAGCATTGGCAAGTGGGACTTTTACAAAGTTGTTCAAATCAATACCCCAGAGTCAAAATGGCTCCTACATAGTTTTACATAGAAAAACATGATATAGTTACATTGCAAAAATCTTTTTCAGAGCCACAAGGCTAAGAGCTTAAATATTTTGCATGTAAAATTAGCAAAATTTATAATGGAGTTATTTCAAACTTGATTGAATCAGCACTCCCAGGGCAATATTAGCCCCACTCTGTGGATCATCAATATACTTCTAATCTTATACAATATAAGTTAAAAAATCTTCCACAATGCCCAGAATTTAGAGTTAACAGTTTCAAATTGTAAACTTTTACTATGACCCAAACGGTGCAGGTGAGTGATTCAGGGCCATATTCAGAACCATATGGGTCCTCTCGTTTATATTGATATCATAAACAATAACAGTTAATTCTATTTAACTTTGCTTGTACAAATAAAGAATATTCATTTGAAGGGCTTCTGGTTTTGTATTTTTTTAATTTCAGTGTTTGCCTTGAATTTGTACCAAATAAATTACACTTGTAGACATAATATAAAAGAAATTGGAGAATATATTTTTCATACTTGTTGACAGCAACCGATTCCTGAAAATTGCATTTTAAAGTTGTGGAAGTTGACAAAATGTTGACATGTGAACTCATACGCTTAAAGCGGCTTAATAACGGTATTTGATCTAAATCCTTGGATAAAGGTAGGAACCTGTGATATGCCAATCAAAACGCAAAATGCCATTCAAAAGATTGATTGCGATCACCTTTATAATCAACTTACGCCATCAGACAGACAGTCAACATCCCATGTTGTATTCTGCTGTCTGAAAAGTAAGACAATTCTTTGAAGTCCGTTTGATGAATCACTTGATACATAACATACAAAAAAATCATCCTTGAGAGTACAAAAAAGGGTCATTTCGCAACATGTTATAATCCTAGAAACTCTGGCCACTGGCTGAAATCCGTTTTATGAATTACTTGATACGTAAAACACAAAAAAATCCACCACGAGAGTACCAAAATAGTCAACAATCTTATCACACCTTTCCAATATGGCTTCCGTTCCAAACAGCTGTGAGACTCAACTATTATCCTTTACACAAGAAATTTTTGACAATCTTCAATCTAGAAAACAAACAGATCTCATTGTAATGGATTTCTCGAAAGCTTTCGACAAGGTCGATCATCAACTCCTTCTCTATAAACTCATGAAACTTGGTGTCAACAAAACATCTCTATCCTGGATTCAATGTTTCCTTAGTAATCGTAGCTATAGTAGTTGAAGGCTCATACTCTTTACCAGTTCTGTCAGGTTAAGTGTTGGGGCCTTGTCTCTTCCTTTGTTTTATCAATGACCTTCCCGACTCTGTTAAAGGTAGAATACGCTTATTTGCTGAAGACACCATCATATATTTCGCCATTGACTCGTTAGTAGACTCTTACAAACTTCAATATGATTTGACAAAATTAGAAGAATGGGAACGTAATTGGTCTATGTAATTCAATCCTGATAAATGCGAAGTCATAAGAATCTCAAAAAAAAAAAAATAAATAAAAAGGAGAAAAAAAATCATCTTTCTATATGAATTACATAATCAATAACTAAAAACTACAGAAAATGCTAAATATCTTGGATTACTATTAGTGATGACTTAAGTTGGAAAAACAGATTGAAATTACATCTTCAAAAGCTAGTAACACTCTCAGAGTTATAAAAAGAAATGTACAATGTAATAACCGTAATATCAAAGAAACTGCCTACAAAACATACGTTTGCCCACTATTAGAATACTGTAACACCATATGGCATCCATGGCAGAAAAAACTTAGCAAATGAGATAGCAAAGGTACAAAGAGCTGCAGCCAGATGTGTTTATGAATGACTACTCATACCAAAGCAGCGTAACATCAATGCTTGAAACTCTTAAATGGCAGACACTAGAACAGAGAAGAAAACATGCATCCCTAATAAAGTTGTACAAAATATCAGATAATCTCGTCTCTGTAGATCATAACCACCTGACAACCTCTAGAAATTTAAATTTTATTATTCCATCTTCAAGAACACAATATCATATGAACTCCTTTTCCCCCGCACGATCAGATACTGGAACTCCTACCATAATAATATCAAAGACAAAGTGAACCTTCAGTGCATAACATCTGGCCTAGACTCGTATATATGCTAATGTCATCATCCTGTGTTTTTTAAATTATTTTTAACATAGCTGTATATATTACTGCTCTAACTCTCTTAACACCTTAATATCATGTATCATGTAACATAGCAACACGCCTTTAACTACTGCCCCGACCTCCCAATTATAATCAGTATTTGATTGTTGGGGCTGACCAGAGTAGCCAGAACATGTTAAAATCCTAGAAACTCTGGCTACTCTGGCTAGCCAGAGTAACAAGAGCAAATGAAATCCTGGCTGTTCTGGCTACTCTGACTACTCTGGCTGACCAGAGTAGCCTGAACATGTTAAAATCCTAGAAACTCTGGCTACTCTGGCTGAACTCTGGCCAGCCAGAGTAACCAGAGTTCTAGCTACTCTGGCTGAACTCAGGCTACTCAGGCTACTCTGGCTGAACTCTGGCTACTCTGGTCAGCCAGAGTAACCAGAGTTCTGGCTACTCTGGCTACTCTTGCTGCTCTGGCTAAGTTCACGCACATCAGGTCTCGAAGTGAAATTAAAGTACCGGACAAAAGACCAAAATGTGATGTTTTCACTGCTTTATACAGTTTTAAAATTGAGAAATAAGTTGAGAAATAAGGGAATTAGCCTGAAAAGTGTTAACTGGTCTTGCTTTTGTTTAAATTCCTTATCGTTTATGATGTCACAGGTTATGCGGTAAAGCCACCCTGTTAACATTAAAAAAGTACAATGACATAACTGAGAACTTCACGGGACGTTCGTTAGCAGAAAACGTTTTCAAAATATAATTGCAATTCTAGATGCAAATCTAAATGCTGATTATATCATAAAGTATCGTAAATAAGCACCCAGTGTAAACCGCAATGTCTCATATAAAGTATTTAAATGCTATTACTCTTAGAGAAATATCGTCCCATTTTTCAGGACGTAAAGTATATTTTTATTCCCGTTATTGTTTTAATAGGGTAATGAAAATGCCAGAGGGATGTGATCAGACTTGAATGTTGTAAATTAATCAGTTAGAAAATAAAATAAAAGGGGGAGGTCCGTCTGACTAATATACTGTTGCTTACTGATTCAACATAAACAAAAACAATGTAACCGTTTTTTTCTTTTTTTAATTAAATATTTTGAATAAATAGAAAGCATCTGTTTCGATATTTCGGAATGGTATCGTTCAAAATGACATGAGCTTCTCAATTCAAACCTATAACAAAAGGTGTGATAGTCTTTTTGTTACGATCAAATAGCCAGTAATTATCGGTAATTAGCTTGTCACCTCGTGTCACTTTTGTTGTTCACAGTTTGATCTCGGTTAAAATTATCCCCGGTTTTTTATAGGTATCCTAATATTTGTGATTTTTCATACTTATTTCATCAAAATACTTTTAAAATTATATGAAATTAATTTTGTTTGAAAGAAAAATAAACTACTCGATTTTTTACGGAAACTACTCAATCTTTTATGGAACGTAACGGCAATCTTAGATCTTAACGTAGACAGTAAGCGCGGAGAGTAGTTTCCCTTAACCAACATGGCGAAAAACGGAAACAATTTGTTTTGAAGTTGGAAAATCGTCTCTACCTGTGTATAATGCGCACCCACGATGATTCGGGGCTGGTCCCGGGGGGTCAAAACTGCGCATTATACATGGGTATCTACAGTATTTTGCGGCAGCATCAAAACAAATATACGGGACCCTATCGCGGTTCGTACATGTTTGGTTCTTTTTTTTTTTTTTGAGAGAGAGAGAAATAAAAAAAGGTCGGGAAGGCATAAAAAAGATCTAGAGGGGCGGGTGGGGTTGATAATCTAGGAATTATTTTTATTGTAGCCTTATGTATATTTTATCTATATGTTTAAACAAATCTAAGTGACTATTATACTGATAGTTTGGTTACATGTTTTGATCAACTGGTGAATATAAAACAATCAAGCAAAATGTTAGCAGATCCGGTTTGATGAGTATGCTCATAAGAAGTTAAGGAATGCGAAACACCCCTGAAGCTCTATAGTAGAGTAGGAGTGGAATTCAATCATACATTTACTTCAAATGAAGTCTATAATGCAAACAGACCAAACACGCATTGAACAACACTAAGTTTCAGTACGCGGACACTTCTTACGACTAAACACTGATCAAATCTAGAAGATCATTTGGACGCAAAGAACGAAATCAAGCAAGCACAATTTACATACACCGTCTGCACTTGTATCAGTGAGAAGTCTGTTCCTTTTCTAAGTCTACAATTGGGTGCATGATGACGTTTATAAGGTGAACAAGGACGTATTAATCAAATTATAAGCATATCTACATGTAAAAAGAGATTATTTAGATCAAGTGCATGGAGTAACTCAGTGGGATTATGTCCTAGACTTAGTAATCTTCTCTGCGATTAATCTCTTTACTTCGGGTTCGGTGCAGTCCCTAGGTATGTTGAACTTCTTTATTTCAAAGAAGGACATCCCGTTTCTATAAAGTATAGTTTTAAGATTGTGTAGATTAACTGAATTTTATGAGCAGTTTCATTTGAAGGTTTTTTTCATATCCTGCTGTAAACACGACAGTTTGTGAAGCAGTTCTGCAATCTGTCGTCTACTGCTGCTATTTAATCAAAACTTACAATATTAAATCTCGGCACAATTTCAATCTGCAAGATGTACTCTATAACCTATTATATCAGTAGGGTTCCACTTCAAATTTACAGAAAATCTAATGATTTCATCAAAGTAAATTAACATTTCAATGGAAAATATCAATTTGCCTAAGGTTTTACATTCAAATCATATTAGTAGTAACTGAAGCAAAAATAAACAAAAAGAAAGCAGTAAGCCCTTGATAGTAGTTTCAATACGGAGATAAAGTTCAATTAAAGAGATAATGGCGGCTCTATTTAAATCATAGCGCATCAGTACACGACAGAACAACGAGTTTAAATGAATGTATAATCAGAATAACACATCAAAGTTGCTTTCGAACGTGGAATTTCAAAGTAAATAAAATATGGTTATCCTGTTTTGGCATACCATTGTGCGACTGTATACATAACAGGGTCAAGTTAAAGAAATAAAATAGTTAGATACAAAGACTTGAAAAAAAGTCCTTTAAAAATGTTCGATATGTGATTTTGTTTTTTGTACGAAGTGGTCTTTACAATGTGGTTCAAATTACTCAAAATTTTCCATAAGGTCTTCTGACGTCATTTTCAGACTTGTCAAAAACATACATATACCTTAGTGTATAAAAATGTACCCGGTGTCCTAAGGATAAATCTAGGCGATTTTCTCACAAGGTAAAATTGAAAATGAGATACTTTCTCGTTCCACGTGACAATGAGATAACTCGGATGACAAATTTCATGGCCATAAGTCGTAAGAACTAGATACTTTTTGATGGCCACAAGTTAATTATCACGTAGTCATGAGATACTAACTGTAGTTATGAAATGTTAAAAATCCCTTTAGTAAGTTCTTAAACATGAGTGAATATTCAAATATTTCTGCCTGCATGAGTTTGCCGATATATATTTTTTGATGAAATCAAGGTCAATTTTAAAACTGTAATATCTGATGTCAAAATGCAGGTCACTTTGTTGAACCCTTTAGAATCTTCCTTGACACTCAACTATCAATAGACCTTATTTTCTACCTGCTCTGAATCAGACATTGTTGAAATGTTTGACGTAATAAATGAACCATAATTTTTAAACAGGTGATAGGCTGTAAGAAAACTTTGAGAATGAAAAAGGTTGGGATTCTGACACTGTCCACGTATGAGACAGACGTGTTTTCTTTGCTCTTGATTTTAACCATATTATCTCTTATTTGTGTTGAGATTGTTCTGGAAATTGGATATAAAAGATATGAATGTACTTTGCATTTGTGTGAGCTTCTATGTTGCGGTAGCTTCAGTGATTCAGTGGATTGCATCCAGTGAAATTTTTGATAATTTTCTTCATGAATTTGCATCAGACATTACCTGTCGTTCACCTGTAAAGTATACCCACACTAGAGATCATTTATTGGATATTGGATCTACGGTATCGAACAATATCGGATTAGGAAAACTAGACCCTGCGGCATATAGGATTATAAAATTACGCTTCTTAATTTATATGCACTTAGAACTCTTTCGCATTCACCCCTCGATTTTATCATGTAAAAAGAAAACGCATAATGTAAACGAGGCGGTAAGTGTAGGTTATTAACCGAGTAGGAGGTGTTCATGAATTGAAAATACCCGCGCTCGTGCGAATCGTGATACCGAAAGCGCGTAGCGCTCGATGTGTTACCGCACGAGCGCGGGTATTTTCAATTCATGAACACCGATCTAAGAGGTAAGTAACTGACTTACACAACGTCATTTTAATTTGTTAGTCAGGAAAAAAAATGATTGTGGAAATTACTTTAACTTCAGCCGGTAACTTGAAATACGTAAAATGATATTAAAAATAGTTTATGAAAATTCTGCTTATTCCCGTATGTAAATCCATTTTTGTTAGCCGATTGTTTGTTGGGAGATTTTTTCTTTTTGTTTCATTTTACAGAAAAATAAACATCGCATGATTATGGTCTCTGTAACATCAATATTTCACTTTATGAAGTCCACATTCTCATGAACTGATATTTAACAATCATCTTTCCGAAAATGGTATCGTCTGTTTATCTGTTTAACTGAATAAAAAGTCCGCAATTTGTCTCATTGTTATCTTTTAATGCACAACTTCACATTTCGGTTGCATGTTTTTAAAACATTTTTCATAATAAACTTAGTTTCGGGCTCTGCATTTACGGTTTGGTAATGGTCATCATCATCATCGTCATCATCATCTAACAATGTTAATAATTATTATGATTATCGTCTTCTTCTGTTCCTCCCTGTTAAGTACTGAGCCGTGAATGTATCTTGTAGATGAAAACATGACGATCTTAATTCAAATGTCAAAATATAGGCCTACAATATTCAAAAAAGATAAGTATACATTTGTAAATGCTACTTGACGCAGGTATTGTCTATTGTCCGTAAGTATTTACCTGGCACTCATTAATCTTCACCAGTTTTTTCAGGGGGTTCCATTATTTTACGAAATATTTGTATCCTAAGATAACCAATATAAATAACAAATGGCACGGTGGCATAGTCATAGTGGTAGCTGTCTGACTGCCACGCACGATCCCACGAGATCAAAATCACCTCAGACCATTTTTTTTAAATTCAGTGTAATGTTGTTATCGATGTTACTTTTACTCTTACAATATCTGTGTAACATATTTCCCGAAATCTGATTGTTTTCTCTTGTAGATCTAGTATTCATTTTCATGAAACGCTGGTGAGAAATACTTTGTCTTTTTATCTAAGATACTTTTAAATATGTTTTATTCAACATTTTCCATAACGTTTATAGACCATAAGTTATGATCAGATAAGTATATACGAAATTTAACTTCAGACACCGAGAATTAATTTACGGAAAATAGACGGAATATTTTTGAGTGTCAGGTCAATATTTACAGACAATAACATGGCATTATATAAACCTTACAGTTTGAACTCATCTAACATTCTTTTCACGTGCTCAGGTATAGTATGAAACCTGTGCACTAGCGCAGGTATGGTATGATATCTGTGCACGTGCGCAGGTATGGTATGTAGGTATTTATTTTGGTTATTAACCCGCAGAGAACAAAAGAACAGTTGTGTAAGAGTAAAGTAATTCCTGAGCAAAATGGTGTCTTCTTTAAAAATTTGATATACCGTAAGAAATGCATCCAGTACAAAAATATATGCGAACATGTATCTTGCATTACTCTGAACCGTAGATCTGTTGTGAACAAAAATTATTCCGTGGGCCAATACCTCAGGGATGAGAGAATAGATTTCGCTCTTTTGACTGAAACTTGGTACTCGGACGAGAAACAGCATCAGTTTGAAACCTCTGACTGGAACCAGAATGGATATAAATTAAGCGTAACTAATACAAAAAATCAAAAATGCAGCGGTGTTGCGATCATTTGTAGAAACACAATCAATATGCGAAGGGTTACTCACGTCACTGTTCGAAGCTTTGAATATGATACTTGGAAACTCGTTTAACCATACATGTAGTGGGTGAGTATAGACCCCCGGCTCTATCGGCTGGTAATCAGTTCGTTGCTGAATGTTTTGATTTCCACATTATGACAATTTACTTATAATGGGAGATATTTCAACTTGCATATAAACGATGACAACAGTTCTATTACAAACTTCAAGAACCCCCTAGCAGCTATAGTATTCATTAAGGAGGACACAGCTTAGTAATAGTCATAACTGAGTCATTTAATGGTGTTCATGTAGAGAAATGTGAGTCTGGTCCATTTTTATCTGATCACTGTGTTTATTATTACGTACGAAGCCATTCAATATATCATTGTATAAAAATAGGTGTTTAATCAAATTATCAGTTTTCAGGTTTCTGGTCAACAGCTGGAAAATATTTGACACTACAGAATAGAAAATTTATAACAAAACAACGTGTTTATCATATTGTCTGTGGTCAATATATGTCGTCTACTGGGAACCAGTGTAAAGACAATATTTAAAATCAAGATTATTTTGATGAGTCAGTAAATGAGGAAGATTTCGAACAGCGCATTATAAAACAATTAAGGTATTTTCATATTGATAGCTTTGGTAAATACAATCACGGAATAAAGCAAATTATTTCAGAAGTTGTTGCCGTTAAGTTACAAAAGCGGATATAACATTTTTGTTGCCGAGGAAACCCGGCATCGATTCCAGCCAAAGAAACATTTCTGTCTTGACTTAGTTTTTTTTTCTCTAAAAATAATTTAGAAACAAAAATCATGTTCTGATATTTATTATATGACCAACATTAAATTTTTAAAGAAAAGGCATTTGAACGTTATATAAGCACGTAGGCATTTCAATCAAATCAGGGGAAGTAATCTGGACATTTTTTTTTTTAAATGTGAGCATAATTCCACCTATCTGACATACTCCATATAATTATGTCTCCATATTTAGGGAGATATAATACTGTGTTCGATGTGGACCGTTAACCTTTAGCCTGCTGGCTGCAAGTGATTCTGCCTTTGCGACCAGTGCAGACCAAGCCTGCATGGAATAAACGATTATTACGATTAACTAACACACTGTAATGTCTCCCCAGATATAGCAATTGCTTACATTAGGCAACAGACCTGTACAACTGGAGAAAAAAAGATAAGGACACAGATATTTATCAACTTGTTGCCGTTATTAGATTGGTGATATTTCACTGCTTTAAATCAGTTAGCTAATCGCAATATGTTTTATATTAAGGAAGGTTGGTTAACAACATAGCACCACAAACTTCAAAATTACTACATATTCCAGATAAAATGGATTCATCTAAAACATTAATTAAGATGCATTCCATTGTAATGGTGTCTCATCGATAAAAAATAAAGAATGTTACGAATACTTAGATTCATCTTATGTTATTGATATACATTCTAAGATATCAGGTTTTTTGATACATAAAATGTTGGACCTGATGTATTGAGTTAACATACATTTGTTTTTCACTTTGGCTTATACGTCACAAACGTGATAACGTAGGCAAAGAGGCATTGCTGCATAAGCCAAAATGAAATACAAATGTATGTAAATTCAATTCATCAGGTCCAACTTTTAATTAGAGTATAAAGGCAGAGAAAAAACCTCGAACGTCATCAAATCATCGAAAGAAAGCT
This sequence comes from Mercenaria mercenaria, assembly GCF_021730395.1. Lineage (NCBI taxonomy): Eukaryota > Metazoa > Mollusca > Bivalvia > Venerida > Veneridae > Mercenaria > Mercenaria mercenaria. Next base: position 9,927,015 of record NC_069366.1, on the reverse strand, counting down.
TTGTTTTACATGAGATTTTAACCGAATATAAAACATTTATATCATTCTACAAAACCATTGTCAATTTACTCATATATTTATTGAATTCCGGAACAGGACTGCATGAATGGGCCACACTTCTGGATAGTTCAGCTATTTTAAAATCTCATCATTTTAAAAAGCTGTTACGTGTCTTCGTTTTGATGCATTTGCAACAACGTACGAGTGTTTAAACTTTACATAACTTGGTAAAACATCGTTTTTGACAATTGTTTACATTTATTTCTTTACAAATGGCATTCTTATCTAAAGGGCGACAACTCCTTTAGAATATTTAAAGTATCCAACTCTGTGGGAAAGAAAAAGGAAACCATGTATTGGACAGATAAGTTGTTGGTCAAGATGCCGTTCATTTACTAAAATCTTTTTTTATATACTGCTAAACCTTAAGATTAATTACAATAGCTTATAATGTTGGTACCATACTTTTGGTTTAAAATACCACAAAATGACCAATTTATATAAACCATATTTCAGATATAAAAATAGGTGTAGTATATACCTTTATGTTCATCATCACATTTAGATTTTTGGAAAAGTAAATGAAAATTTTAGTAAAGTTAAATTTTAAGTTTGAAAATCTTTAAACATTGACAAAGCATTAGTTACTTCCATTTATTCTGCAATATTTGTTTGAAATTTTGATAAAATATGTTGATAGTCATTACTGTATAAAATAGGATTATAAGTCATTAACACGTAATTATGTTATATTACCTAGGACAGGCTATAACAATATGTCATTTGTTGCTGAAGCATATGGTAATATCCGGTTCAAGGGTGATTGTTTTGGAAGTAATGAGACACTGCCGAGTTATCTTCAAAACAGCAACACGAGAACCGGTTATCCCCATCTACATCTACAGCCAGTGATAGATTACTTCTGTTGGATACCGTGTTTTACAAATATATAACAAAATACTGTTTTCTTATACTATTTGTTATGGTAAAGTATTTAGAGAAAGTCTGGGAAAGTAACGTCTGTCAACAGAAATGACGTCATAACATTTCAAAGCCGCACATAAAGAAAATTCTTGTTTAGTATTTGCTTTCGAATCGGGAAATGTACTTTAAGGAAAAAAGAGCGACTATCGAAGTACATTTATTTGATTTTTCTTGAATTTTACATAAACAATATAAAAAATTCTTACTAAGAACATGAACGCCATGTTGCATATCTGCCAAATGGGCTATGTAGAATGTAAGAAAAGAAAATAGCCTTTAGTGCCTTGGCCGCGTCTGCAACCGTTTGGTGTTTCTTTGCAAGATAGCAGGGTGTATAATGCTGGCAGTTGGCCATAATAATTACCTGACAAAATAAATCCAATTGACGATATATAAAAATGAATTTGTATAAAACCTTTTCAGCGACAAACATCTTTGACATATAATAAATAACTCACAGCTAATGTATTAGATATATAGCTACGTCATTCCGTGGTTCATATGTTTTTTATGCACAAACCTGTGTTCAGGACGAAAATTTTAATTTTCTGAGCTCCCTGACGTTGAAGTTCATTGTTTACCACAAAGAGTATCCTGTGCGCGAACAGAGAGGGATCCGTTTTCTCTAATTTTCCACAGAGAGGGATCCGATATGCGTATACACCCTGATCTAGGCCTACCCGTGATAAGATTCGGATGCAAGGTCATACAAGGTTTGCATAATATATTGATGTCCCTTGTCGAATCATGGAAAGAAACGATTTTTAACTTGACTATTCGAAGAATAGGGGAGCTATCCTACTCGCCCCGGCGTCGATGTGAGCGTTAGCGTGAGCGTCACACAAATGTTAAAGTTTGCGTACCACCCCAAATATTTTCAAAGTCCATTGAGATATTGCTTTCATATTTTGCATACTTGTTTACCATCATGACCCCAGTCTGTAAAAAGGAGGAGGCAACTCTATCAAGCATTTTGACTGAATTATGGTCCCTTTTCGACTTAGAATAATGTTAAAGTTTGCGTACCATCCCAAATATTTTCAAAGTCCATTGAGATATTGCTTTCATATTTTGCATACTTGTTTACCATCATGACCCAGTCTGTAAAAAGGAGGAGACAACTCTATCAAGCATTTTGACTGAATTATGGCCCCTTTTCAACTTAGAATATGCTTATGGTAAGGTTAAAGTTTTACTCATAGCTTATATTATACTATCAAGCACTGAGAATAGTCGAGCGCGCTGTCCTCTGACAGCTCTTGTTGATTTAAACGAATTATTATTCTATTAAGTGTGACTATTTACTCTACTGACAGTTGGTAATGGAACACAGAATATTGGCAGTAAAATCATAAACTATATACTACACAATGGTGCTTGAGAAAGTGTCTTTACCGGGACTCGCACTTGAGGCAGGGAACATGTTTCACGTTTGAACCCGTGTAGATGTAACTTCTCGTCCGATCTAGGTATTAACTGTGTGAAATTTACCACCATGTGAGCAGATGGCGCAATCAAGTTACTAAGTACCGGTTTTGCTGTATGATGGTTGCAGTTTTGTGCAACAGACTGATATGATGAAAACAAAAACATAACGCTACACAGCATACATCAGCTAAACATAAAACATCAACGACAATGTTCTATTTGTAATGACACAAGACACATGTACCATTATACAAAAACATCATTACACACAAGCCTGTCTTTAAAATGATAAGTAGTAAGGTCTTATTGCGAGGTCTTAGAAAATACCCTTTTTAATTTCTCAAACAGGGTATAAATACGATGTGTTTATTTTCCACACATGTCTGGTTACTAATTCCGATTACAATCTTGTACGTTTTCTTCCAAAATATCATTTAAATGCAATGACATAACTGAGAGCGTTGCGGGGGATGTTAATTTCCAGAAAACTGTTTCAAAATATGCTTGCAACTCCGGGTGCAACATTAAATGCTGATTATATCGCGTGTAAGCACACAGCGTAAAGGCACATTTTCTCATATGAAACATTAAAATGTAATTACTTTTTGAGAAGTGTCGTCTCATTTTACGGTACGTACAATATATTCTAATTCCCGTTACTGTTTTTATCAGGGTAATGAAAATGCCAGAGGGATGCAATAAGACTTAAATGTTATAAATTAATCATTTAGAAAATAAAATAAATCAGGAAGGTGGGTGTATGACTACTATACTGTTGCTTAATGATTCAACAGAAGCAAAAACAACGTAACCATTAAAATATAAACGTTTGGTAAATGAAAGATGTAGGGTTGTATGTCGAATAATTTCGAGTCTAGCGGTCAAAGTGCTTTAACTCAGGGAGACGACTTGCATGCAATAACCAACAAGCAATATCATATTGTTGGTCTTTGGCCTAAACATTTAACCCAGATTTGTCAATATTGAGAACAATATGCTACAGACTGTCAAGTCTTTTTCTTTAATTATATCAGCATGAAAAAATTAAATAGCTCTACAACGATAGTATGTTAATATTAGGTTATTTAACATTGTTCTGTACAATACGGAGATATATTTGGACGAGTACCCAGCTGAGAAAACCATATTGGACGAGCCGCTAGCTGGGTACGAGTCCAAATATATCTCGTATTGTACAGTACAATGTTAAATAACCTTTTTATTCTATATCTATTTTATCTTACTATAATAATAGTTTAAATTAAAAATGTTTCACTGAATACAATGTATTGTATCCCTGCCTTTTCTAGTTTTTCCCAGCTTGGTATGAGTGCAAATATATATTATACAGAACAATGTTAGACCTTAAATAACCTTTTTATTCTATGTTTATTTCATTTCATACATAATATACGTAACTCATTGAATGTTGTTTTTTCTGCGTATCATCCTTAAAAAAAGTATATGGTGCAACCTCCCTACAACAGCCTTTGGCGATTTGGGTGGTAATAATACTTGGCTGAGATATTATGCTCACAAACATTATCAGCAAGTTTGGTGAAGATCGGATGAAAACTGTTCGACTTAAAAGAGCGACAAGGCTAAATTCCCCGTTTTTCGAGTAATTCAAGGACTATAATCAAAGACTGCCTGGAACAATTTGGCTGGTTATCGAAATTGGCCGATATGTAATGCCCACAAACATTGTCAGCAAGTTTGGTGAAGATCCGACGAAAACTGAATTATAGAGCAGACATGTTTTGGATGCTGACCGCCCGTCCGCTGCCATTCATAATTTTCTCCATTTTGTTTCTTAACCGTTAAATAAAAACTGCTGAGGTAGCTATTCAGACAGTCAGAGCTGATACCAATTTCTAGGTTTCGTCCGGAACGGCTTCTTTTAGTGCTTGATAGCATGATAGCAATGCCAGATAACATTGTTATCCCTTGAATCGTTTTTGAGTGTTGTAAATGAAAATCATTTGGAAACTAGAACGAACCAAGCAGAAAAGTCATTTATACCCGTCTGCAGTCTGCATTCAGTGGGAAGTCTGTTCTTTTGCAAATCTATAATGGTGGTTGGTAATCGTTTTAAGGTACACGGACGTATTACGGCTTATAACGTGTCTGCATTTTCACTTTGTGTTTGTTTTCGTGCTTTCGGGGGTCTACCAGATTTTTTATAAACAAACAGAATAATTCTGATAGGGATAGGGATTATTAAAATCAAGTGCATAGTGTAACTCAGCGGGATTATGTCCCTATCGCAATGGTTAGAATTAGTAATAATCTCTTTGATTTGGCTTGGTGCAGTCCTTAGGTATAATATTTATTTCAAAGTATATTTTTAAGAATTTTTAAGAGCTACTGGGTTTTATGAGCAACTTTTTTGGAAGGTTTTTCATACCCCGCTGTAAACACGACACTTTGTAAAGCGGTTCTGCAATCTGACGTCTGCTGCTGCTCTCTTATCAAAACATACAATTTTAACATCTCGTCACAATTTCAATCTGCAAGTTGTACTTTATAACCTATAACAGCAGCAGGGTTCCACTTCAAAATTACGGAAAATCTAATGATTTCATCAAAATAAATTAACATTTAAATGCAAAATGTCAATTTTCTTCAGGTTTTACAATTAAATCGTATTAATAGTGACTCTTGCAAAAATAAACGAAAAGTAAGCAGTCTATAATCCCTTGACAGCAGTTCTTAAAACGGAGATCAAGAGAAAACGAAAGAGATTATGGCGACGCCATGTAATCATGGCGTATCAGTAGTGTATAATATTTATTTCAAAGTATATTTCTAAGAATTTTTAAGAGCTACTGGGTTTTATGAGTAACTTTTTTGGAAGGTTTTTCATACCCCGCTGTAAACACGACAATTTGTAAAGCAGTTCTGCAATCTGACGTCTGCTGTTGCTCTCTTATCAAAACATACAATTTTAACATCTCGTCACAATTTCAATCTGCAAGTTGTACTTATACTATACGCGCAGGTTCACTTAAATTACGGAAATCTAATGATTCTCAAAATAACATTAAATGCAATGTCATTCTGTTTACATTAAATCGTATATATAACTCAAATAACGAAAAGTAAGCAGTCTATAATCCCTTGACAGCAGTTCTTAAAACGGAGATCAAGAGAAAACGAAAGAGATTATGGCGACGCCATGTAATCATGGCGTATCAGTAGTGTTTCGGTGCAAACGATCGTTGAAATAAGGTAACATATACACATATAATCAGAATAACATTTGAAAATTTAATGTGGTTATCCTGTTTTGAACTACCATTGTGCGACTGTATAAAAGGCTCAAGGTTAAGAAATAAAAAAAGTAAGACACAACAACTTTCACAATTTTCCTTTAAAATATTTGACATATGTCTTTTTGCATTAACTGTTCTTTATACTGGTGGTGCAAAATACTCAAAATTTTCTATTAAGTCTTCTGACGATATTTTCCGGCTTGTCAAAAACATACGTATACCTTAGTGTATAAAAATGTACCCGGTGTCCTAAGGATAAATCTAGGCGATTTTCTCACAAGGTAAAATTGAAACTGAGACACTTTCTCGTTCCTCGTGACTATGAGATAACTCGGATGACAAATTTCATGGCCATAAGTCGTAAGAACTAGATACTATTTGATGGCCACAAGTTAATTGGCACGTAGTCATGAGATACTAACTGTAGTTATGAAATGTTAAAAATCCCATTAGTAAGTTCTTAAATATAAGTATATGTTCAAATATTTCTACCTTCATGAGTTTGCCAGTACATTTTTCTTGAAGAAATCAAGGTCAATTCTAAAACTGTATTATCTGTTGTCGAAATGCAGGTCACTATGTTGAACCCTTTAGAACCTTCCTTGACACTCAACTGTCAAGATCCCTTATTTTCTACCTGATCTGGATCAGACTGTTAAAAAGTTTGACGTAATAAATGAACCATAACTTTTAACCAGGGATAGGCTGTAAGAAAAATTTGAGAATGAAAAAGGTTGGGATTCTGACACTGTTGCCGTATGAGGCAGACGTGTTTTCTTTGCACTTGAATTTTACCATAATAACTCTGTTATTTGTGTTGAGATTGTGCTGAAATTGGATATAAAAGGTATGAATGTACTTTGCATTTGTATGAGCTCCTATGTTGCGGTAGCTTCAGTGATTCAGTGGATTGCATCCAGTGAAATTTTTGATAATTTTCTTCATGAATTTACATCAGACATTACCTGCCGTTCACCTGTAAAGTATACCTACACTAGAGATCAATTATTGGATATTGGATCTACGGTACCGAACAATAGCGGATTAGGAAAACTAGACCCTGCGACATATAGGATTATAAATTTACCATTTATCATGTAAAAAGAAAACGCATAATGTAAACGAGGTGGTAAAAGTAAAGTAATTCGGGAGCAAAATGGTGTCTACTTTAAAAATTTGATATACCATAAGAAATGCAACCAGTACAAAAATATATGCGAACATGTATCTTGCATTACTCTGAACTGTAGATCTGTTGTGAACAAAGATGATTGTGTGGGCTAATACCTCAGGGATGAGAGAATAGATTTCGCTCTTTTGACTGAAACTTGGTACTCGGACAAGAAACAGAATCAGTTTGAAACTTATGACTGGAACAAGAATGGATGTAAATTAAGCGTAATTAATACAAGAAATAAAAAATGCGGCGGTGTTGCGATCACTTGTAGAGACACGATCAATATGCGAAGGGTTACTCACGCCACTGTTCGAAGCACTGGCACCAGAACAGAAAGAAAATGCCTCTGTACATGTTATACCCTACTCCTAGGTATTCTATAAGAACCATGGTCATGAAGGGGAAAATATACTAAACCGTTTCAATCGCGCATTTCATACCTAAAGCACGCAGTTCGGTAAATGTGTACTATGGATATCAGACAAGTGGTAATTTATCTTCCATTGTGTACCGGTCACATTTCTTCAATACTCCTTATCTTATAAAAACAACGCGTAGTTTATTGCTTTTTCAACGTTACACAAATAACTTGCTTGACCTTCCCTCGTAAAGTTCCGTTCTAGATTACAAAACAATTCTGATTGGCTGATGTGAAAATGTATGTCAATCGTCATTTTACTACACGTGTTCGCTAATATGTGGAAATGCAGCATAAATGTGCAAAATTAATAAAATAAACAGAACAGATGTAGACCAATGTATGATTTCAAATTAAAAATCATATACAACATGAATTTCATTCAACGACAACATTTCGAGTTTTAGTGTAAACTTGTGATTTTTTAAGGTTTAGGAGTATATCACCAAAACACAGAAATATTTTATAAACGAATAACATCGTTACCAATATTTTACTTAACCTTTACATGTTCTGCCGTACTGTCCCGTACTGAAAATATTCTGAAAAAGTTGTCCCCCTTTGAAAATGAAAGCCATTTGTAAAGAAATAAAAATAAACAATTGCTGAAAACTGTTTTCCACTAAATTATGTGAAATTTCAACACTCGCATGCGATTGCAAATGAATCAAAACCAACATGTGTAACAGTTCTTTGAAAATGGTAAGTTTTTGAAGGCGTTTGACTGCCCGGAAGTGGGTCCCATTTAGGCAGTCCTGTTTTCGGAATTCAATGTTTATATTAGTATACTGACAATTGTTTTGTTGTTTCTGTAATGATAGCGTGTATATTACTTATATTACTCAACAAAACAAGTGTCAATATACTGATATAAGCATTGAATTCCGAAAAAAAGAACTGTTTAACAGGCCCCACTTCCAGGCAGTCAAGCGCTTTTAAAAACTCACCATTTTCAAGGAACTGTTACACATGTTTGTTTTGATGCATTTGTAATAGCGTGCGAGTGTTGAAATTTCACATAACTAGGTGAAACACAGTTTTCAACGATTGTTTATTTTTATTTCTTTACAAATGGCATTCATTTTCAAAGGGGGACAACTTTTTCAGAATATTTTCAGTACGGGACAGTACGGCAGAACATGTAATGGTCAGGTAAAATATTGGTAACGATGTTGTTCGTTTATAAAATATTTCTGTGTTTTGGTGATATACTCCTTAACCTTAATTCTGTTTTTTGTTTGTTTACGTTTCGCCTAACATGTGCACACTGCCGTGACCTCTAGACTGGATGTTCAGTAGGGAAGGTCACGCAAGTTTTTTCTGTAACGTTGACGAAAGCATAAAATAAGTGGATAATCTCAGCAATATATAATATTGAGACAATGTGACTGGTGCACGTTGGAAGATAAATTATCGCTTGTGCAATATACTAGGTACCCATTCACCGAACTGCGTGTTTAAGTTGAGAAATGTACGATTGAAACAGGTTAGTATATTTTCCCGTTCATGACCATGGTTCTTATGGAATACCTAGGGGTAGGGTATAACATATACAGAGGCATTTTCTTTCTGTTCTAGTGCAAGTGGTTCGAAGCTTTGAATATGATACTTGGAAACTCGTTTTCAAAAACTTAAGCATACACGTAGTGGGTGAGTGTAGACCCCCGGCTCTATCGGCTGGTAATCAGTTCGTTGCTGAATGTTTTGATTTCATCAAAAATATTTTACCACATTATGACAATTTACTTATAATGGGAGATTTCAACTTGCATATAAACGATGACTGTCACAACAGTTCTATTACAAACTTCAAGAACCCCCTAGCAGCTATGGGCCTGGAAAACACGTTGATTTCATTGCTCATACAGGAGGACATAGCTTGGTAATAGTCATAACTGAGTCATTTAATGGTGTTCATGTAGAGAAATGTGAATCTGGACCATTTTTATCTGGTCACTGTGTTGTTAAGGTTCTCTTAGATGTTTAAAAAAGAGACTATTACTAGTAAGAGCGTGTCATTTATTAACTTTAAACATTTGAACGAATCAGAATTTTCCAACGACCTAAGTGCAATAAACCTGATTCACAGAATATAGACAAGTTTGTAAAAGAGTTTGCATCAGAAATAAAGGATGTCCTGAATAAGCACGCTCCCCTAAAAGAAAAAAAATCTATAATTCATAGAGCACCCAAACCGTGGTTCAATAAAAAATTGCAACATCTAAAGCAACAAGTTAGAAAGTCCGAGCGTACATGGAGGCGTTATAGTAATACAGACCAGTTTGAGTCATAAAAACAAGTAAGAAATGAATACAATTTTGAAATCAAACGTCAAAAGAGAAACACACTCAGTGAAAAGATAAAGAACGCTAAAGGTGATTCCAAGATACTGCATGGATTGGTACAGAACTAATTGGTACCACATCTGAAAACCCGCTGCCTCAAGGAGATTATAATAATTTATTGGCCGAAAAAATTGCACTGGTATTCGCAATAGGGGTAAAATGACCTCAAGGTGAGAGCTGCGGTCATGACTATTATTACTATTGTCATTATTATTATTACGTACGACGCCATTCAATATATCATTGTATAAAAATAGGCGTTTAATCAAATTATTCAGTATTCATTTTTCAGGTTTCTGGTTAATAGCTGGAAAATATTTGACACTACTGAATAGAAAATTTATAACATAACAACGTGTATATCATAATTTCTGTGGTCAGTATATGTCGTCTACTGGAAACCAGTGTAAAGACAATGTTTAAAATCAAGATTATTTTGATGAGTCAGTAAATGAGGAGATTTCGAACAGCACAATATAAAACAATTATCATATCGATAGCTTTGGTAAATATAATCCCGGAATAAAGAAAATTATTTCAGAAGTTGTTGCCGTTTAGTTACAAAAGCGGATAGAACATTTTTGTTGCCGAGGAAACCCGGCATCGATTCCTGCCAAAGAAACACTTCTGTCTTGACTTAGTTTTCTCTAAAAATAATTTAAGCACAAAATCATGTTCTGATATTTATTATATGACCAACATTAAATTTTTAAAGAAAAGTCATTTAAACGGTATATAAGCACGTAGGAAAAACTAGGACATTTTTTAAAAAAAAATTGAGCATAATTCCACATATCTGACATAATCCATATAATTATGTCTCCATATATAGGGAGATATAATACTGTGTTCGATGTGGACCGTTAACATTTAGCCTGCTGGCTGCAAGTGATTCTGCCTTTGCGACCAGTGCAGACCAAGCCTGCATGGAATAAACAATTACTACGATTAACTAACACACTGTACCATAACGTACGTTATCATGTATCCCCAGATGTAGCAATTGCTTAATTAGGCAACAGACCTGTACAACTGGAGAAAAAAAGATGAAGACACAGATAGTTATCAACTTAGTTGCCGTTATTAGATTGGTGATATTTCACTGCTTTAAATCAGTTAGCTAATCGCAATATGTATTATATTAAGGAAGGTTGGTTAACAAAATAGCACCACAAACTTCAAAATTACTACATATTCCAGATAAAATGGATTCATCTAAAACATTAATTAAAATGCATTCCATTGTAATTGAGTCTCATCTGTAAAAATAAAGATGTTACGAATATTTATTTTCATCTTTTGTAATTAGTATACATTCTAAGATATTAGGATTTTTTTTAAATGTTAGAAAGATATTCTTTTATGTTGCGTTATTTAAAATCAAGATTATTTTGATGAGTCAGTAAATGAGGAAGATTTCGAACAGCGGATTATAAAACAATTAAGGTATTTTCATATCGATAGCTTTGGTAAATACAATCACGGAATAAAGCAAATTATTTCAGAAGTTGGTGCCGTTAAGTTACAAAAGCGGATAGAACATTTTTGTTGCCGAGGAAACCCGGAATCGATTCCCGCCAAAGAAACACTTCTGTCTTGACTTATAATAAAAATTATTCAGAAACAAAAATCATGTTCTGATATTTATTATATGACCAACATTAAATTTTTAAAGAAAAGTCATTTAAACGGTATATAAGCACGTAGGAAAAACTAAGTTTGAAATTGATATTCCTTAGGCATTTCAATCAAATCAGGGCAAGTAGTCTGGACAATCTTAAAAAAAAACAACAAGTGAGCATAATTCCACATATCTGACATAATCCATATAATTAGGTCTCCATATTTAGGGAGATATAATACTTTGTTCGATGTGGACCGTTAACCTGCAGCCTGCTGGCTGCAAGCGATTCTGCCTTTGCGACCAGTGCAGACCAAGATCAGCCTGCTTGGAATAAACAATCAACTAACGTACCATAACGTACGTTTTCATGTCTCCCGAGATGTAGCAATTGCCCGCATTAGGCAAAAGACCTGTACAACTGGAGAAAAAATGATAGGGACACAGATATTTATCAACTTGTTGCCGTTATTAGATTGGTGATTTTTCACTGCTTTAAATAGTTTGGTTAGCGAAATAGCACCACAAACTTCAGAATTACCACATATTCCAAATAAAATGGATTAATCTAAAACATTAATTAAGATGCATTCCTTAAACATACACAGATCTTTGTACCAAAAGAACAAAAACACAATATGCTTCATATATTGTATAATATGTAATGAGCACTTGGGCACGATTAGCTTACATTGTTTCTTCTTCCAATAATATCATATCCATTACATTTACATATAAGAAAATACTGACATGAATCATATAACAACTTCAAATACCATTCAGTTCATAAATATCAATTCAATGATTGAACATGCATAACATTCACTTCTCACATCTTTATATATATAAACATTTTTAAATAAAGTAACAAATAATTTCCCGTGATGTAGATTTAAAAAATAATCTGTTTGTAAGCATAGGTGCCCAAAGCTGAATGTTTGTTTTGGGTTTAACGCCGTTTTTCAACAGTATTTCAGTCATGTAACGGCGGGCAGTTAACCTAACCAGTGTTCCTGGATTCTGTACCAGTACAAACCTGTTCTCCGCAAGTAACTGCCAACTTCCCCACATGAATCAGAGGTGGAGGACTAATGATTTCAGACACAATGTCGTTTATCAAATAGTCACGGAGAACATACGCCCCGCCCGAGGATCGAACTCACGACCCCGCGATCCGTAGACCAACGCTCTTACCTACTGAGCTAAGCGGGCGGGCTCAAAGCTGAATGACCATACAAATCACAACAATCGGCACGATAACTTGCCTTACCAGCGTTACTAAGGCTACCAACAAAACAACCATCAAAACAAGATTTTGATTGGCCTGATACAACAAAGGATCTATACCTATTCAAGGAAAATATTTCCCGCCTAATTCGCTTCGCTTAACCGACGGAAAATATATTTCCTTAAACATACACAGATCTTTGTACCAAAAGAACAAAAACACAATATGCTTCATATATTGTATAATATGTAATGAGCACTTGGGCACGATGAATCAAAGAACGGGAAACTATAAGTTACAAAATAATACCATGTGCTTGAAATCTAATTCAAAGTTTATAAACCCAAATTCTGAGAAACAGAAAGTCTTTCAGATAAACAGTCTTTAATATAACCATCTTTGGCGTTTTCACTACGCCACCTTCCATGTCTCTTAAAAAGTCTGTCCTTAATGCCGTTATTCGCGGCTGCAGTTGCGCCCCCGGAGCGCAGGCTATGAAGTCCGAATTTAGAAATATCCGAAACATGATATTTAAACGCTTCAATAAACAGTTCTCTCAAAGTTGTATACGAAATGGGTTTATTCATATCCCTTAACTTATATCCATTTTTGCATTTTGACATTCCACAAAATATATAAATGTCAGAATCAGAGATATCGCTGTAAATTTACTACAGGACACAACATAGCACCTGTGCAAGAAATTGTTACCCAATTTCCATCTCTATAAACGTCAGTTTTGCTTGATTCAATAAATATATTGATATATGTGGAGTGGAATACTATATCGGAACGTCTAATCTTAAGTAATTCTTCACTTCTCAAAAACCCTGCGTATGCTAACAAACATGCGCAAATAATTCTCTGATTCTTGATATTGTTTTCCTGATAAAGACTATTGAACATTCTAAGCAACATAACAGGAGTCATTGGTTCTTTCTTCGCACTTTTCTTAGAAAGCTTTCGTTTAGCAGCTTCTAATATGTTTTTTACTAACGATGAATCACTGTAGGCGATGTCAAGCCATATAATTCATGCATCCATTTAACACTATAATATGATTTTGATACAGCACTGAATGAATTTGAAGATTGAACGATAGAACACAAATATATACCAAAAATGGATGGCTTGGCCGGAAAGATGTCCTTTTCTCCCAAAGAATTACTCAAGGCCCATTTCCTCCACCGAATAAAACCTCGATTGTAACATTTGGTGGTAGTGTCGGCACGAGCTTCCTTCAGTAGTTCTGGGATCCAGGTCACCTTATCGACCAAAACATCTGGTAAATCTTCTATTTCGTCAAAATCTTCTATTTCGTCAGAGAAACACTGAAAAAAAAACATATTTAAATAAAAAATACGTTCGTTAACATACAATTATGATAAAATAATTTGCAATATTCTTTTTCTTCACATATTATCATGGCTTGTCAGCCTCCACAAACGGAATATGCAGCCGACAAAAGGCTGTGAAGGTATCAATGCCAATGAATAACAGACACTACGCTTTTGTGTCTAAATAATATTAAACTATATTAAAACTTTATCATAACATGCAAATAGAAAATCTATACTTGCGCAATAATCCAAATTAATACACATTTCTGTGAAAAAATATTTTAACATCAATACACATATTATCAAGGCTTGTCAGCCTAAACAGAAAAATAGCAATTATAAAGGCAGCCACGCCATATATTGATGCATATTTAGCATCTTAACAGTACAGAGATATGCAACTACTAAAATATTACTCGTAGTGCTAACATGTTAAACTTCAAATTTTCATTTCCGAAAAAGCCTGCACCATTAATGCATGCAGTGTAATTTTCTTTATTTGTAGGCAACTCAATCCAGTCTACAACATTGGATATAAATCTGCCACTCACGCATAATAACGGCCAAAAATTTGCCGAAGACCATGACGGTACAATCAATACACCGCTAGTTTTGTCTGACTGCATTTATCTTAATACCCTAGCAACTGTAATGATGGGTGGCACAAACAACCCAAATTTACCACCCCAAAATTCCGAAAATGCATCCACACCTGAACACCTGGGAATAAAATACAGGTAATTTACTATTATGAGCTGAAGCGAACCAGTCTACCTAAATTACCCCACTTGCTTTCGATCAAGCGTACAATATGAAAAGATATGCCCCAGTCATCTTTGTCAACAATATTTGACAGATAATCGGTTCTTTCATTTTCTTCCCTCGGAATCCTTTCAACATCTAAAACAATACTATTCTTTAAACAATATGTAAATATACTGAATACAATTGTTTGTAACTCAACATTCATCAAACCCTTTTAAACAATGCTGCTAACAGCCTGGTTATCAGAAAACCACTTAACCTTGTGTCCTCGTAAAACATGTACAATGGACTGTGTAACTCTGAAAACTGCTGTAAGTTCTCTCCAAGTAGAGGATCGAACCTGTTCATCATTTGTCCACTGACCTTGAGCGACACCATTTACAATTTTTACCTCATAACCGGGAAATCCCGTTCCGGAGGCATCACTAAATACTATTTTAGAGAAAAAGTCTTCAACATTAATTTTACTAATGTTCAATACTTGTAAATTTTCTTTCCAAAATTTGAGTTGAGTCATACTACCACAACTTAATTGTATATAAGATGCCCACGATTGTACCGCGGCTATATCTATACTCAATTACCTAGTCATTATTTCAGAAATGTGACCTATAACAACCGACATGGAGATAATTTGTCCAACAAAACTAGCCAATTTTCTCACATGAACCCGTCTGTGTTTCTTTAGCGAATATTCTATCTCTGAAAGAGTATTTAATGCTTTCTGTATTCTTCTATCTGGTATATAAATACTATTTATGGTGCTATCAAGAGTATTACCTAGAAACTCTATAATTTGCTCAGGAACCCATAAAGATTTTTCTGCTTTTGGAACAAACCCGGATTCAAGAAGATCATTTTTTTTTTTTTTTTTTATCGAGACAGCAACATCTGAACAACTCAAAAAATCTCTCTCACGACCAAAACGTCATCTGAAAACATAACTATCATCTTTCCTCCACCCCTCCATTTAACAATTAATGGTCTTGTTAATTTGGTGAATATGTACGAAGCTGTGCTAATTCCAAAAGGGTGCACAAGAATTTGTAAAAAATAGTGTTTCCCATGTCATCAGTCCATGAAAACCCCAAATAATCAGTATGAGGGGAAGAAATAGATATGAAATGATACGCAGAATGAATGTCAAACTTGAACATATAGTAATTGGGTCGAACATAATTGAGTACGATTCTAATGTCCACATATTTTACAGACTGTTTCCATAAATGCTTATTGACATGTCTTAAATCTTGATATCAAACGCTTCTTCCCAGAAGACTGTACTGAAACGGTTAACGGGTTAACAACAGCAGAAATTTTCTCACACTTTTCAATTGAACCCCTCAATAATAAATCAATTATTGCTTCTTACAAAACTACGTTCTTGTAAAGCCGTTCCTGTAAATGCAAGCAGGTGGCAAAGAATAAAATGGAATTTTATACCCACTTTTGATTGTATCCAGTATAAAATCATTAGCACCAATCTTATGTCAAAACTCACAACATTGTTTTAACCTATCTTTAACAATTATTCTTTTTGACCCTGTTCATACTCAAAATATTCATGCGTAAAACTGTCACCGGGTAAATCATAACAATTACATCTAAAAATAGAATACTCATCTGTCAAAACTGATGACTCATTTTCTGTTCTGGGTGACATCGATGGCTGATTGACTCTGCTTGTTGAAGGAACCTGACATGTAGGGACAATCTTTTCTGTAGTGCGTGAAGTCTCCGCAGGCGAAGCAACTTCCAAACGTCTTCCTTGTGTAGGGACGAAAATTAGACGTCCCGAGAGAACCGTTGACACCCGGAAAGGTACCTGACGTTGATGGCTGCATACCCCATTGAGGAAATGGAACGCTCCCAATACTCCCAACAGTAGAAGTAGGCCTGAGAAATAATATGCGTTTCCCAGGTGCGTCGTTCGGCGATTTTTGTGATTGAAATCGCTTGCGTTTGCGGAGAGCACGGGTTTCCGCCTTGGAAATCTTAGATTCATCGTCACTGTCGCTGGCTACAGGATTCGCCTGGTATTGTCGAACCGTTTCCCAGTCCCCTTCTGACGTATCGGCAATTCGGATAAGTTTTTTACGTTTGTGCAATTTACCAGCAGTTTCCTCTAACACCTCCAGAGCGTAGTGTTGTTCCAAAACTAAATTTAATGTCCGATTAATGTCCGTTTTATTTGCACTAGGACGACTTGGCGAATTACGTGGTGAAATTTCATCCATGACTAGCGAAAAATAATCTGTTTGTAAGCATAGGTGCCCAAAGCTGAATGACCATACAAATCACAACAATCGGCACGATAACTTGCCTTACCAGCGTTACTAAGGCTACCAACAAAACAACCATCAAAACAAGATTTTGATTGGCCTGATACAACAAAGGATCTATACCTATTCAAGGCAAAATATTTCCCGCCTAATTCGCTTCGCTTAACCGACGGAAAATATATTTCCATTGTAATTGAGTCTCATCTATAAAAAAATAAAGATGTTACGAATATTTAGATTCATCTTTTGTTATAAGTATACATTCTAAGATGACAGGTTATTTTAATACATAAAATGTTGGACCTGATGTATTGTGTTAACATACATTTGTATATCATTTTGGCTTATGCAGCAATGCCTCTTTGCCTACGTTATCACGTTTGTGACGTTTACGTAAGTATAGTGTGATCACATCGAATAACGCAACATGAAAAAATATCTTTCTTACATTAAAGTATAAAGGCAGTCTGTGTTTTCTTTGGGTGGGTATAATAAATAACTCTCGTTCATGAATATGTAATTCCAATGCTTAAGCAATGCAATACATGAACTATTTTTTGTAGAAATACTTGTGCATTGCCACAATCTGAAGGATTGTGTAGTGAGCACGTCTACAATCGAGTGTTTTAAGAATGTTTGGTAGCACTTTTAGACTAATACCAGTAGAATCCATACCAGAAGTAGCATGAAAAATTTAAAAACCTTTACACCGACAGTATGTTAACATTAATTATTAATTTTTTTTAATTTATATTTATTGGATCTCAACACATGCAAGCAAAATGTTAGCAGATCCGGTTTGATGAGTTTGTTCGTAAGAGGTATCTTGGATATGGTGCCTGCTTTTTAATTTTGTCTTTTGACAGTTCGTGTGATACGCAGGCTCCATAACCTCAGATCCCCTTCCGAAATTCCAGTTTGATTAGTTCTGCCCATTGTTTTCTCGTTTGGGGCAAACCCTTTACTTTATCTGGGGACCAAACACCGCTCTTTATGGAATTACACGCCTCAACACGTGTATCATTGAAGGTCCATGTTCACCGCCGTTTGAATACGTCTGCGGATGTCTCTAAATTGCTTTTTGTACTTTTAGCATTTGAAAATGTTGAGTTCTGCTCAACCCGGGGCTAGAGGGCGTGGACGGTAGCATGCATTTCCACTACCGTCCATGAACAGGCTCAATCAAACCGAGCCTGCAGCATTTTCGTTTTTGTCGTGTTGAGCGACCTGTGATGTTTCCACTTATCTCTATTGTAATGTGAAACACCCCTCACGGCCTAGTATAAGTGGAATATTACCAATGATGTCTATGGTGTAAACGGACCAAATGAATATAACACAACGCTTCGTTTCAGTACGAGGACACTTTTTACGACCGCAACTCGGCAATAAAACACTGTTGTTTGACAGCTGAAAAAATCTAAATGAAGATCATTTGGAAACATAGAACGCAAACAAGCAAGGAAAAGTACACCGTCTGAAGTCTGTATCAGTGGGAAGTCTGTTCTTTTTCCAAGTCTACAATTGTGTGTTTGGTATCGTATATAAGGTGAACAAGGGCGTATTAACCGACTTATAAACAAACAGAATAATTCTGATAGGGATAGGGATTATACAAATGAAGTGCATAGTGTAACTCAGCGGGATTATGTCCCTATCTCAATGGTTAGAATTAGTAATAATCTCTTTGATTCAGGTTCGATGAAGTCCTTAGGTATAATATTTATTTTAAAGTATGTTTTATGAGCAGCTCTTTTGGAGGTTTTGTTTAATATCCCGCTGTAAACACGACACTTTGTAAAGCTATTATGCAATCTGACGTCTGCTGCTGCTCTCTTATCAAAACATACAGTTTTAACATCTCGGCACAATTTCAATCTGCAAGATGTACTTTATAACCTATAAAAGCAGTAGGGATCAACTTCAAAATTACAGAAAATCTAATACTTTCATCAAAATGAATTAACATTTAAATGCAAAATGTAGTTTGCTGAAGATTTTACATTCAAATCATATTAATAGTAACTGCAGCAAAACTAAACGAAAAGTAAGCAGTCTATAAGCCTTTGACAGCAGTTCTAAAACGGAGATCAAGAACAAAACAATAGGGATTATAGCGTCGCCAAGTAATCATGGCGTATCAGTAGTGTTTCGGTGCAAACGATCGTTGAAATAAGATAACATATACACATATAATCAGAATAGTATATTAATCCTGCATTTGAACGTGTGATTTGCTCAAAATGTAAAATTGAAACCGAGATACTATCTCGTTCCTCGTGACTGTGAGGTAACTCCGAGGACAAATTTAATGTGCGATTCTTTCATTTCATGGGCACAAGATACTTTGTGAAATTTAGATACTATCTGATGACTACAAGTTAACTGTTTCGTAGTCAGGTGATACTAACTGTAGGAACGAAATGTTAAAATCCCACTTTTGTAGCCTCGAATCTTCAGTAAGTTCCTAAACATGAGTAAACATTCAGATATAACTTTGTTTTACATCATTAAAACCATGTGCAATATCATGTTCTTGGCGAGAAACATGAAGTATGAAATTCAGGTTATGTCGTGATATATTGGAATATGTAATGAAATCTGCGCATACTGTTTTAACTCTTTTGTCTTCTGATAATACCTTACATCCTTTCCGTACCTATAACGTAAAACAACATAATAGCGATTGATGGCCGTTTCAAGCTACCGGAGAATCAAAAGGATAGAAGGGTCTTGATCAGCAGCTCTCAAATACAGAAACATTTGGAACTTATCGATTACGACATTTAGATGACGTTATCCCTATGCATGAACCGTGCATATATACCAATAAAATGAGACTTTTACTTTCATGTTTAGCCTATATACTTTCAGATGCATTGCTTAGGTTATCGGAGATCATTTTCTGTTTTGTTAAAAGGTAAAATTGAAACTTTGGACTTTGAAACCACAGATATGAATTTTCACAGAACAGCTAGTTGTATTGCTTTAAATTCAAATGATGCAGGATGGCTACTGTAAGATTTCAATAGGATGTCTAATATGAAATTTCATCCCATATTCCTATTTACTTACATTCTTAGCATGACTTGCATTCAGAGAAAAGGGGAAATAAATTAAGAATTTCATAAATGCATGGGTATACAGATCATACATAAAAGCAAAAAGGGCGAGCCACAAGATTAACGGGCTAGCCCTTTCTAAAGATTTCAATAGGATGACTATATATACAGTAGGATTTAACAAGAAAAGCATTGAACAATAACGAAAAAAAAAATGGATCTTAGTGAGATTTGAACCGACACCCTTCCATTCCACAGCACAAAAATCTATTTCCCCATTTCCCTATTTTAGCTACATTGACGTTGACCCTGATCCAAGCGACCTCATATACATTCCCAGCCTTTTTAAGGTTGATGAAAGCTATCTACACACCAAGTATACTGACATTATAATTATAAGTGTAACTGCTGTTATAAGGAATGATAACGTGTTTGCACTAGATGTGCCAGGTCCTAGGCTCAAGTTACTGTCAAAGTTTGCATTCTGTTATAGCATATATTTGAAGCTTATCGGACCGTTCCAGATATTCTGTATTTTTAACAAGCAGCGTAATGGACCATTGTTTAGCCATCCAGATCACTGCTGAATAAAATCAAAGCCTTGAAATGTCTGATGGTTGCGGGTTTTTGGTAGATTTATTTTCTGTTTAAATGTCAGTCTATAAATATACATGAATGAGAAACAAATACAAATTTAATGTACCTCATATCTAAGATGAACTCTGCCTGACCCAGCTTGTGATGTAACCATGGGCTGGAATACCTTATCATTGATAGATCTTATATAACCTAAATGGTCAGTGTGAGTGGATACAGGTTGAATAAGAACTGCTTGTTCATTGATAATTCATCCGCATTGTTCATGAATGGGACTATTTTGTGTAGCACATGAACATCATTTGGATGTGATTCGGAATAAAATAAAGATGCTATGATTGTCAGAAATTCACATTAACTTTGGTAGCGGGATAAACCCGCAACCAAAAATGAAATACACCAAAGTAGAAAGTATTCAAATTATAACGTCATGTTATATGTCTAAGAAGCGTTACGTTTGATTGATCACAAAATAATCTTTTATATGAAAATATAAAGTATTTATAGGTTACTAACTTTGTATGCGGATATATACACGCCGAGTTCTGCAGCGGTAATATTGCGCGACTTTCGGAGCGCAATATTATCCGCGAATAAACTAGTGCATATATACATATACAAAGTTGATAACCTTTTTATTACATACCCCATATCAAATAATTACTTTATGTCTAAATTGTCGTTCTGTAACGAAAGGCAGGAAAAATACAAAAAGAATTTCTCCGAAAATGTAATAAACAAACCAAACTGACGCGCATTAATATTTTCCGCGAAAATGATGTCAACTTGTCGCAACGTGCGCGTGGACACCATGGACATCACACGATTCTTTCCATTACAAAATGAAGAAAACATTCCACGTCCGATATGAAAGCGTTCCACGTCAATATGGAAAAATATTGCACGATCGCTGTCCATTGAAACTCAATGGAAAATAATCATAAATACACAGTCATATTTAAAAGATATAAATGGACATTTGCACGCATTTCAAAGCGTTTAAACGTCAAAACTATGTTTTAAAGGGTACTATTTGTTATTGCATAATCTAATAGACGTTTGTCCTTGATATTTTTTTTTCCTGTTTACATACAGATAAAATGTCAATATCATGTATTCATTTCGCCGCTAGGACGTTTTCATCAGTCTCTTTATTTGAATTAAGTCAAACCGCTGTTCCAAGGAATCATTATAAAAATACTCCTTGAATGCGAGGACTTATCACAGGTGTTTGAATCTCTATCAGTAAGATATATGTGCAGAAATCGTAGATCTCTGTACTGTTTCATAGTATATTAGGTGTGGGGGCGGGGGGGGGGGGAGGGATATGGTAATGCATATATTTATTGATAGAGCTTCAAGCGCCTTGGACTTATATTTGATTTATACCTTGAAATTATTTCAATATCCGTCCTATCTAGAGAATAGAATGTTGGCACATTATTTCGTATCATTTCTAATGTAAGCGTAATTTTAGGCCGCTTAACTGGAACAAAACATTTCCAATGTAAATGTATTTTAGACCGCTGAACTCGAACTAAGGTAAATGATCGGCAGCTTTCATACATTTCTGTTTAGACACGCAACTCTAGTCCGTGTACATTACAGTAAGCTGATATCCTCTGATAGTCTCATACAAGTACAACATAGCATTGGGAGCACAAAAATAAGTAGTAGTTTGATCTAAATAAAACACATATACTGTTATGTTGCCAGTAGAAGCACATTTAAAAGACAGAAATTTAGAAACATATCTCAGTTTTAGAAAGCGAAACCATGTGTATATCAATGAAAGAAACAAGTAAAAAAAAAGGTGATTTTGCTTCACGAACGGGAAACAATTTCTAAATTTAATTTCAAGTTTCCATTTTGGGAAGTAAGGAAAATCCATAGACTGTTTTGCATACGGGCAGTTTTCCCTACTGGAAAATGTGTAATTAACTGGATATCTTCTGTTCATACGTCTTAAATGTCCACGATCAGAATTAATAACGAAAATGCATTTAGTTTTTCACCATTGACTTATTTTCTTACTAAATACCCATTTCATCATTTCTGAGCCATTTAATAAACAAAATCCGAGTTGATATTATATTTGATCGGAATTGTCTATTGTACAGTACATACACAGTAGGGCATCCATGGCTTTGCACGGCAGCAGTTGCAAAGGTATTTGCCCTTCTTTTGCATATCTACATTGAAATTTAAATGAAAAGTTTCTACCGTGTAAGATTGTGTGGTTTGAAAACAAATATACTATACAGTACAACACAAGACGTCAAAGCATCACATTACTTTTCTGTTATGATATATATTATATATTTATTACAACACAACATAAAACAACAGAATATGACACAACACATTAACGATACAACACAATATAAGACAACAGAATATGACACAACACAAAACGATACAAAACAATATAAGACAACAGAATATGACACAACACAAAACGATACAACACAATATAAGACAACGGAAAATGACACAACGCGAAACGATACAACACAACATAAAACAACAGAATATGACATAACGCGAAACGATACAACAAAATATAAGACAACAGAATATGAAACAACACAAAACGATACAACAGAATATAAGACAACAGAATATGAAACAACTCAAAACGATACAACACAACATAAGACAACAGAATATGACACAACACAAAACGATACAACACAACATAAAACAACAGAATATGACACAATACAAAACGATACAACACAAAATAAAACAACAGAATATGACACAATACAAAACGATACACAACAATATAAAACAACATAAAATGACACAATACAAAACGATACAACACAATATAAGACAACAGAATATGACACGACACAAACGATACAACACAATATAAGACAACAGAATATGACACAACACAAAACGATACAAAACAATATAAGACAACAGAATATGACACAACACAAAACGATATAACAACACAATATAAGACAAACGAACAAAGACAACAAACCAACAACGATACAACACAACATAAAACAACAGAATATGACATAACGCGAAATGATACAACAAAATATAAGACAACAGAATATGAAACAACACAAAACGATACAACAGAATATAAGACAACAGAATATGAAACAACTCAAAACGATACAACACAACATAAGACAACAGAATATGACACAACACAAAACGATACAACACAACATAAAACAACAGAATATGACACAATACAAAACGATACAACACAAAATAAAACAACAGAATATGACACAATGCAAAACGATACACAACAATATAAAACAACATAAAATGACACAATACAAAACGATACAACACAATATAAGACAACAGAATATGACACGACACAAACGATACAACAAAATATTAGACAACAGATATGACACAACACAAAACGATAAAACACAATATAAAACAACAGAATATGACACAACACAAAACGATACAGCACAGTATAAAACAACAGAATATGACATACAACAGAATATAAGATAACAAAATATGACACAACTCATAACAATACAACACAATATAAGACAACTCATCACAACACATAAACAGATTATTAAATTGCAGCATTACTTTTCTTTCAGAAATGGAGTGTTAATTAAGATTTATAAAGTGACTGACAAAAAAAAAACACATAATACAACGTATAACAACAGAACAACACACTACAAAATACAACGGTACATACGCAAAGTATTTTTTCCAGGGTAGGTCCCCTCTCCAATAATGTTGTAATAACTTCTGGCCCAAAATTGTATGCTAGTTGTATGTGTGTGAATAGAATATGGATATGTCTGTCTGTCTGTCTGTCTGTCTGTCTGTCACTTACATCTTAACAATACATTAAAATCATGTAATGAGATTAATGTTTGTTATTTACGATACTCTATTGTCAAGCACTAACTCGGACTAACGCGGACGAATTGCTGAAGGTGCAGTTTCTACAATATCATAACAGTGCTTTCATATTAATATGGACGATGTGGAAAAATGATTCGCCCCAAAACTGTGTATTGAAAATATGATTGCCATCCCGGATACAGATTTATAGGCTGTTAAAAAAACATTACAACTCGCCGTAAAACCGCAATGTCTATTAAGATGTATTAAAATGTTATTGCTCTTGGAATAATCTATGTTTCTGTTCTCACTGAATAATTAAAATGTCAGGATGGTGAGATAAAGGTACATTTTTAAAGTTAATTATATTGAATAAAGAAAGATGCGGGCAATAAAATCATGGCCATAGATTAAGCCATGATACAAAGCAATAAAGCAAAATCAAAGTTATATTTAGCGATGAATAAACACAAAACTGAGTATCAAACAATATGCCATTGATATTTACGATAATCGGGAATCGTTTTCATTATTTGTTTATTCTATTTCATTCAGTTGATAAAACAGAAAGAAGACGTTTTATTCTCGAAATAAATCTTGCTGTACTGCATGACTATATCTGAAGTTGAAAAAAAACAACATATAACAAATAGCCCAGTTATTACACTTAAAAAATTATACATTTTCCGGTGTAGCTTAGCCAACTTTTGACTCACTTAAAGAAACAACAAATGTCGTGAATTTATTATTCTTCAACCAATAAAAACAGCGGGACTGGACAGAAATGAATACATGTATATTTTTAATTAGGCTGAAATTAATACGCTGTTCCACAAAAAACGTTTCTGAGCAGTTTATTTGAGAAACACAAAATATAACAGTAGACAGCAGGTAATGTTGGAGTTTTACCTGAATGGTGGTTGGTTTTTAGTACAAGAATCTTGGAACTCCAAATTTGTGTGGCAATTTCCGGACAGTGCAGTTGACGATCGTGGTGAGCTAATGTACTTATAGATGGGGGTGGGAGGCAATAAGGTCTACCATGCACCCCAACCCTCTAGACTTTTTTCATAGGTACCAAATTGTTCGGCAGACCAACCCCTTCGAAATAAAAAGTGTTCCCATGAAAAACCTCTTTTGAACTATATAAGATTTCACTGTTTCCATGGCAACCGTTAATTTTTGGAAAATACGGCCATATAGAGGATAATCAGTCATATCTTGTTCAGTTTGGGTGATAAAACAAGAAAAGTTGTGTCAAAATGGAGCTAAGTCATTGACCTTAAAATAGCAAAATTTTTAATTAACTAATTTGCATATTCATCAATGTTAATGAGAGTGTTAAATAATATTTTTTAAGTTTTAAATCAATTTAAATGTACATGTACCAAACAGTTTTGATCTGTTCTGATAGTCTCTTAGTGTTTTCTTAAATAGTATTTTGTAACACGAATGGTAAATCTTTTACTCCAAAGTAGGTATGTTTAGCATAAATTTGCATTTGCATGAAATTAATCATAACCACAACCACTATCTCAGGAAACAAGATACCACTAAAATTTAATAAAAAGATATAATTAAATGTTATCAATGATATAACAATTATGTGAGCTATATTGTTTGGAAATGAAGTCTGAACACCTTTATGAAGGAGGAATCAGTATGTATTATATTTCATTTTTTATGAATGACATTTGATTACACATTTATTCTGAAACAATTTGTATCATACTCTCGAGTTTATTGCTAAAGTTTGAACTTTTGACAAAGAGAGGTCATGCCTTTGTCATAACCTTTGGTATGTAACTTAACTGATAATCAAACTTTATTTGTTACGACTGATGCATAGTTACTCTTAGTAGTGTTTCTCTTAATGTTCCGGTATATCCAGGAATATTCCACCACATAATACAATTTAGTCCTTGTCTGTAAAATTTAAAATACCAAACAAAAATATTTTGTACATTCTGTCATTCTTGTAAATGTTTCAAAATGACTGCAATAGTTTCCTTTATTTCATATCTATAGTTTTATATATTTCTTATATTATCTTGATTTGGTATCACTAATAAAACAATTCTGTCCAGCTGGTTTTAGTTTTAAATCTAAAGTTTTTACTTTAAATACCAGCATATTTTCTTTTGTTTATTAGTTTTGGTTTAGCACCGCTTTGCAATAGAAATTCAGTTATGTTATATTGAGCAGTTAACCTAAAAAGTGTACATGGAGTCTGCAGTTCTCTGCAGGCAAGTACTAAGTTCTCCGCATTGTACAGGCGAAAGTCTACTTCTACTAAGCTGACTTTAGACACGATGTCTTTATTGAATCGTCACGGAGATCAAAGGTCTCATCCAGATATCTGACTCAGGACACTTTGATTCATAAAGCTAGGGCTGGTTTTGAATAAGTTCCTATAATTCTACTTTTTCTAAAATTTAAAATGTACTTTTTATAAACTTGACTTTTACTCACAGGAAGACTGAAAATATCAGCTGTATGATTATAAAATTATGAATGCACAGATAGATATTATTGAATGTTTAATTGAAATTCCATCTAAAATTATAGTTACATGGATGGTGCAATATATATTTTAGGCTATTTCTTAAATAGCAGAAGAAAACCTTCTTAAAAAAACAGCTAACAGTTTAAATAAATCAGTATGTGACAATTTGGGCTTCAACTTCTTCTTAAATATTTTTTTTAAAAAGCAATGGTAGTGGTAACGTATTTTAAAGTGTGTTACGGAAAACTTTCACACTATCTTACAAGTAAAGAAGTATATTTTATTATTATAGTACAAAATAAGTAATATTAATCATGTTTCTGGAATATTTTCTGAATAATTGATGCAATACAACAGGGTTGTTGAAATGGTAACGTAACATGTGTAATGTATGTTACATTTTTCTTTTTCTTTTAATAAAGTGTCAAGTCTATGTCTACAAACATTATAGACCACATAAAATTGGTTTTTCGTTGATAACAATTAATTATATCATTTTGTTCAGTTTTAGGGTGTTCAGAATTTTATTTGTTGTTTGTGACACTGGTTCATTTTATGCAAATTAGCTGAGCACATCCAGTTTTGAGTGGACAAAAGTGCCAGAAGAGTAAAAAAATAATATATTACCAAACACTGAGAGACTTTAAGACCAAAACAAAGCTGATTGGTACATTTAAATTGATTTGAAACTTAGACAATGTTATTTTTTAACAAAATTTTGTTGTTTTTTAACATTCTCATTATTATTCCTGAATATTCAAATAAGTTAATTAACATAAAAATGTTGCTATTTAAAGGCCAATGTCTTAGCTCCATTTTGACATTATTTTATTGTTTTATCACCAAAACGGACCAAGATATGACTGATAATCATCTATATGGTCGTCCTTTTCAAAAATAAACGGTTGCCATGGAAAAAGAGTTATTTTCATTTTTCATTTCGAAGGGGTTGGTCCTGCCGAACAATTTGGTGCCTATGAAAAAAAGTCTAGGGGGAGGGGGAGGGGGTGCATGGTAGACCTCATTGACCCCCGTACTATTATGGATCGATTTTCAACGATTGATTTAACTGACAGTAATAAATGCAAGTGTTTAATATGACTTGAATCACAAAATGCCGTCTATCTGTTGGTATATCTACCAAAACGTGTCAGAAAGGTAATATTAATATAACATTGCACAGGATTTTTCGCACTCTACATTACTTTGTTACGAGATACCTAGGAGACTGACATTGGATTTTCACAGTGGTTTTATTGAAACTTCACACGGCTAAATTGGATAGTGCGAGAAGGATGCACAAAATGAAAGAATAACTGTATTGTCTTTCTTTATCTATATCGCAGTCCAACATTTTCAGGACATTGAATCCCCATCAGCGCCGAATACCCTTTTTAAAGATGTATCTTGTGCAACAGTACTATAGCTTGTGACTTGAGTAAAGCCTAATGGCAAAATGGCAGAGGCACTTATTTCTGCAAAATATATCACTATGACATATTCTGCTGTCTTTTTGCCACAATTAAAAGTTCTTTTACTTTTGTGAAATGGTGCCATATGTTCAAGTTCTAAATAATTATATAAAGGGGCATAGTCTAGGTGATATAATAATACGCATCTGAACGACAAATATTGAATACTGAGTATGCCCTACTAATTGTGATTAATACCTGAACTTCATTCTGGTGCAGTTCTTAGGTGCAACATTGTCTTTAACGGGACACCCCGTTTGTCCCAAGTGTATTTCTTAGAAAGCTGTCGATTTATAGCTGTCTTATAAGCAGTTTCACAAGTATATGTTTTGTTTCTTATTTCCTGTGGTAAATACACTGCACTAGCAAGCACTCTAACTGTTGTTACTGCTGTGATGTTATCAAATATACTGAAACAACATCTGGACACTATAACATCAAGCAGTATGCATACACTTCTTAACCTAAAAAGACTGACAGTGTAAGGTTCTCAATGGCAGAAAGCTTTATAGATTAAACGAAAGTAAAATGAACTACAAAATACAAAACATCAAATGGCTCAAGTTTTTACATTAAATTTTAACATAAAGTTTGGTCAGGTTGTATATTAAACAAGATAATGGGTTTTATTTTGCCATTTTTGCTTAATAAACTTGTTTATTTTTCATGGACCCCTGTTTCAGTAAGGAGGTCGCGACGAGAACAGTATTTTAGTATTCAGCCGTGCGCTAGTTGTTTCCCTTTGTATTTTAGAAACAATTTGTAATGAAAAAAGCGTGAATTTTGTTTTTAGATTTGCTAAGTTTGCATGGCTATTTCAATCCACGCCAGCAATGGAACAACATAGACTTTCACTAAATTTATCATGCATAATAAGCTATGACCGCTTATTTTAATGTAAGTAGAAGTTGTTTATTATAAGACTCAGAAAATGCAAGTTAATTTGTCGTGAGAACTGGAGAAGTTATCCACAACCGGAAGGAATAAGATCGGTAGGCGTATAAAGATCTTCAGAATAAGGGTGTGGACCAAGCAGCAATCGTGGCTTTTGGAATGGTTAAAGTCAAAGTGCATCTTCATTGATGGCAGCTCTTAGACACAAATGAATGGTGAACCAGGTGAGTCGTATTCTTTAATTAAGTTCATTAAATTCTAATCTGGGAACTGTAAGCCAAGTGCTATTTTCAATTGGCCAAATAGCGTCATATGTATATGGGCAGAGATATGTGCCATGAGTACTTTAGGCTTGAGCGTACACACATAACGTCTAATTTGAACCACAAGCAAGTGTTTATATTGTGAAAGCAAGCGTAAACATTCAAATAGCTATTATTTTCCATTTTTAGCCCGTTTTATTTTATTTTTGTTTTTACAAGTAGATTTACGAGCACCCGGCGAGCTCAGTTGATAGCTTATCAAACTGAAAAAAAGTAATAATAATAAAAGAACTAACAAAGTGTGAGAGGTCACGGGTTCAAGGCCCACATTGAGCACTGATTATGTAAGATACGTTTTTCAATTCTAATAGTTTTCTAATTATTGAGTTTATTTTATTAGTGCTCGTTTTGAATCAGTAGAAAAAAGTGAAAAAATATCAGCAAATTATTAATGGGGCACTATGAGTTGTTTTTCTTTCTTTATAAGTTTCACAGCGGCGCTGTGAGTTGAAGTATTGGGCTATTGTACCTTTCATTGTGCCTTTTGGTGTAATGACTGAAATGTCAGCATGAATATATGCTTCGTTGCGGAATTATTTGTCCATATGTGCTATTAGTTAAAAAGAACTATATATACTGCCGCCCGGTGGTTACGGCAGCTTAAAAAAATGTAATGATAAATATATAGGCGGATTATATGCGTGTAAGCGTGCGTTAGCAGGGGTATAAATAAGCAGGGGCCCAGTAGCTTTTGGCCCAAAGATTTTTGGTTGGGCCCCTAAATTGTTGGATAAAATGCTCAATATATCCAATGTTTAACATATATTTTTGGACAGTCTGGGCCTTAAATGAAAATAGCTAGTTTATATCCCTAGTTTGGCAGATAATATGCCTGCAGCCACGTCTTCATAATCTGTGCAGCTATGTACTTTTGTTGTAGGGGCACAAGTACATGGTTTATATTGGTTTAACGGGTAAAATAGAGTAAATAAAATAACTAAAAATAAAACCCCTTAACTGTTAGAGGCAGCCTTGACTATAAAAAATGTCGACTGAAGTGTCGTCTCTGTCGGCTTCCCTTAACAGACCTGTGCTTATATACTTCAAGGTAAAGTAAGCTTCTCATCGGCCGTCCCCAAGCGTCGAGAGTTGCAAAAAAAAAAAAAAAAAAAAAAACACAAAAAAAAAAAACAACGTAAAATAATAAAAACAAATGTCTTTGCTGAACCTCTAAGCGTATCCGTCTGTTTGGTCAGTGCAGGTCTGTGTTTGGGGTAAAACTGTATGCGCAGTACAAGCGTACTGTATCCTTTTGTCCTTTGAACAAGTAAGTTTTAGTTAAAATAGCAAAATTCGTACAAGTAAATTTTGTTCACAGCTAATTTGAATTCCGCACATAGGGGCATGGCAATTTGGATTCCTGTTTATTTGGTATTATTTTTTGCATGATTCGGGCATAACATGTTGTCCTCGACCTGTCCATTTAGCGCTCAAGTGAATTGTCTTAGATAGTCTTTAATATTCAACTCTTTCATTATTTTTCGTACTAATTTAGGGATAATACATCCAGGTCAACATTAAAAGTTAAATTTGTAAAACAAATAGTCGTTGTTATAAGGTATCAGAAATGGTATGGGTGACTACACGCATGTCTGACAGCCAGATTGTATTTTCTAGCCACCTTACAGGTGCTTTTCTCTTCACGAGTTTTTTTTTCCAAAGAGTATCTCATTTTAGACCAATACCATAATCTTACATTCATTGTGCTGCTGTTTTATTCATATTTTTAGCGGCATTGGCAAAATAATTGTCATCACAGATTCCAACGATTTGCACAACGTTTCACAAATTTCTTGCTGTCGCCATGGTTCCGGTGATTGTTTATATGTGTTGTATACCTGTTGTGTTGATGGACGTCCGATCAAAATCTAGATGAGCATTCATTTAACAGGATGATTTGTATCTGCAGCTACTTATTGCAGTGAAACATCTCTATTTTAGAAAAGGCAAGTATCTTATATAAATGTTTATGTACATATAAACAAATCGTAATAATTGTCTAGGACGGATCGCCCCCGATACATACATTTTATCTATTGAGCTGATTAATGAAACATTATCATGACCATTTTTGATTAGCCACATTAAAGGGGCTTGCCTCCATGAGGACACCAAAATGCTTTGCAAAATTGGAAAGTATATTTATGAGAAACATAAACGTATGTTTAATATCTACTTTTAAAATTTTAAACATCATCAAATCATAGAAAGTAATGATTGTTTTACACCAAAATTAAATGTAGCATATAAAACAATCTTCATTCTACAAATCCATCGTCAGTTTACTCATATATATATGTGTTGGGTTTAGAAAGGAGCCTGCATGAAAGGGCCACACTTTGGTCAGTTCAGCGCCTTTAAAACCTCATCATTGTTTCTATAAAAGTACTGTTACTTATCTTCCTTTGGTGCAATTTGCAGCAATATACGAGTGCTTCATATTTAAATGACTAGGTTAAACAAACATCGTTTTTTTACTGTTGTTTAATTTTATTTATGTTCAAATGGCATCAATTTTTGTAGAGGGACAAATCTTTTAGAATATTTAAGTATACGATTCTACGAGACAGACCGGTAAAAATGCATTTGATAGATGGATTGTTTATAAAGATGTTGTTCGTTCACCAAACATTTCTATGGTTTTCTGATATACTGCTAAACCTTAAATAGATTTCTACTTTGATATGATAAAAGTAACGTTTGTATCAACCTTGGGCAATTATTATTTTATTAAGCAGTTTAATTCTTTCATAACGTATATATACGTATATAAAATTGTAGCGTGCACGGTCTAGCTCAGTATATTAAATATAATATAATTTTCCTATGGGCTTCCTTGCCGAATGATTGGAAAACAAATGATTCTTAAAATGATTGGTGAAATATAAAATAATTAATGCTAATCAATCTATCTCAATTTAACTGATGACGAGCACTCAAAATTCGTGGATGGGATCTCTTGTAGTATGGCTATTCACAACAAACTATGCCTGAGGTGAATACCATACATTAAGATCTTACCTAAATACCACCAGATGTCGCGTTCCTATCGTCGTGGAACTTAAACGGAACGCAATGTTCTGAGTAAGAACCCAGACTATGATAGGAGGTCAAGAACCCGATAGTATTTGGCAATTTATTATATTATTTATTTTTCAGCGATGTTATTCAGTTGGTAGCTTGGCAGATTTATATAATATATTTACTTTGACGTTGTTGACTCCTCGGTAGCCAGGCAGGTTCTGATCTCTTCGTAGCGCTGGCCTCTTATTTATAACCTTTTACCCAACTGTAATTAATGAGCGCTCACAGATAATGACAAAATCAAGCTCCTTAGTACAATTATCATCTAAGTGCGTAATTGTCTTTAATTTGTGAATTGTCCGTAATTAGAGCCTAAAACTACTGTAATTAACGTGTCAGTAGATAGAACTTTCTTTTCTAGGAATTCATGAAAGATTAGTGCTTATTTCATTTAGACTATCATCTAAAATATTGAATTACAACGGGTCAACGGTTGGCACGAATATGATTGGGTCTAACTATTCTAGGTACGAATCATAAGGTATGCGGTAACTAAATTATATCAAACATCCTGATAGAGGCATCTCGCCACAAAATAATAATTTTAGTGGCCCTTCAACACACAAGTGCATTTCAGGTATGGCACTAGGCAAGATGATTCATATTGAAAGATGGAAAATAATGATTAAAATCGAATTGGTTCCTTGATAATGTTTAATACTAACAGTTTTCCCCCTTTTGCAGCCATTGCTGGGGATAATTGTTCTTTCGATTCATTCAAATTTTATTCTTATTCATTTAATGTAATTTGTTTGTACCTTTGCAGTATTGCTGGGGCAAATGAAATTAGGTTATTTTCAATGTACATCTTTAGCTGTTTGTATAGTATATGCATTTTAAACATTATCTCACCTTGCCAGTTGCCATGAGAAATCTTTAAATAAAGTCGCGGCCTTTTCCCACTAAACTGTGTTGTAGTTTTCATTTATACTGATAATTTAGTTGTAGTGAGTATGACAGACGTATATGGTCGGACGCTAACTCATCTGCTAACGAAATGATGATATTAACATCAATCATTAATAAATTTATTCTTGGTTTCTTTTAAAATGGCCGACGATTTTGCGTCTTGCTAATGGCTGCTGTCATTCCCTGTTATATACGGTCCATTGATAAAATAATGGGTTTTATGTTGCCATCTGTGCATAATAAACCTGTTTATTTTTCCTGGACCCCTGTTTCAGTAAGGAGGTCGCGACGAGAAAGTATTTTAGTATTCGGTCGCGGCTAGTTGTTTCCCTTTGTATTTTAGACGCAATTTGTAATGAAAAAAGCGTGAATTTCGTTTTTAGATTTGCTAAGTTTGCATGGCTATTTCAATCCACGTCAACAATAGAACAACATAGACTTTCACTAAATTTATCCCACCCGCCAATGCCCATACTTGTTGATATTGCTTATAACTTAATTGTGAATGGCCGATGATTTTGAGTCTTGCTAATGGCTGCTGTCATTCCCTGTTATATACGGTCCATTGATAAAATGAATATAATAATAATAACTGCTTATGTCCCCTAAAGAGAATCTTAGTACAAGTAATAAAAGTGTGATGGTATCAGCACACTAAATGACAGTTTTAATCAGAAGGTATTTTTAAAGCTAGAAAGTGAAAAGTATTTCAGCAGAGAAAAGAATATATCAAGTATACACAGACTTAATTGCATTTGAAAAGGTCAGAGTGATTTCATTTCGTTTTTGCGTTCCTCGTTTTCAGTTACAATAATACAATGGTTTCCACTCCGCCGAAAGTCCTCAATTCTAAGATGGCTTTATATGATTGCCATTTGCACATCGAAAGTCAAACTATGAATGTTCTGTGATAAACAACACATGACGCGCTGACCGGTTAGTAAGCACAGTGAGTCAATTATGATATAAATAAGCAAGGAAGAATATCCAACAGGGAAAGCTAGGTTCTAAAAACACAGCCTCCAAAAACGCGCACTCTATCACCGCAAACACACACACACACACACACACACACACACACACACACACACACACACACAAAGCAAACACACACGGACAAAACAAACAAATAAAGGAACACAGTGGCAAAACCACCACTGGGGAGCTTAAACCGGTTTATGGTGCACCTAACCTCACTCTTAACTACACCATGCTCCAAAGTCACAGGACACTGTAAATAAAAGTTATCGCCGCAGGGTAAAATCCTAACATATGCAAAGGCAACAGAAGGAAATGCGATGACAACAAGCAGTTAGCCATGGCAGTTTTATAACTGTAGGCAAGACCGTTACCAAGCGGAAACCGTTTTTAGTGTAAAGGTCATCATGACCATGACCTTTGACCTACTGACCCGCAAACAAAAGGAATAATGTACTGACCTATAAAATGTGACCATTATACCATTGTGAGACCAACCATTCTCTAGTTATTTCGGAAACCAAATGGTCTACGTACGGACCAACTTACGATAAACAAAACAGTATACATCCTATTTTCCCTAGAGAGGTATACCTCTCTTCACCTTAGAGAGGTATTTCAGATCTAAATACTACATTTGCCCATTAAAATAAAACGTCAACATTTAATATTTCATTGGTAGCTTATTAGCTCTAGAGCTTGAACATATAGGAAATGAAATGGTTTTGGTAATTGTTAATAAGCTTACCAAAATGTACTAGCGACACGATAGGTTAAATCTTAAGTTAAATAAATTCTTCCTGAAAAATTGTTACAAAAACAGCTACCCTACGTAGCATGCAGAGAACGGGGTGTTAGCAAAAGTTTGACTCTGTTCAAAGTACATATCCTTTCCGCACCCGTAATGTAATAAAACATATTTATAGCGTCGGATGGCTCTTTCACGCTCCCATAGAACCGATACGAAATTCATTTGGAAATATTTCTGAGATGTCTAGGTCTGCAGCTCTCAACTGACACTTTAAGACAACATAAAAAAAAAATTTTTGAACGATGTTGCGAAGTTCGTTCCAAAAATCTCCATAATTATATCCCTGCTCCGTTACGGATTCCTGTGGGATTTACGTAAATCCGAGCGCAAATATTGTTACGCTGCTATGACATTCCGTGCTAAAGCCCAGGTATTTTCAAATCGTATGAAAGTCCTGAAAATTTACTCCCCCCAAAAAACTTGTACAGTTAAAGAATAGTGCATGCGCATACATTTACACGGAGTGACCCCTGCGCGTAACACCTGACTGTAGACCAATGCAACGTTTTCAAGTTTAGCGTGTGTATTTTCATTTTCTTTACTTCCGGGAAAGGCTTAAAGTCGTCTGACATCATTTTCTGTGTTGTCTCTAGGCTCATCTCGTCAGAGTCAGAGATAATGGATATTGTAATATATGTTAAGTAAGTGCTTTTCAAGAGGATTTTATGGTAGACATATTTGTTTTGACTCATACGACTGATACCAGTCTATTTCGATACCAGTAAGGCCATCTTTTTCCAAGTTCTACCAGAAAGCAGAGTACCATAAAGTCATTAGAAAAATATTCGTGGAATGCAAAGACCTGTATTTATATCTATGGATATTAACCTCGGAATCATTTTGATATTAAGTTATTACCAGAACATAAAATGTTGGCATGTTACATTATATTATTATTTATGTAATCGTTAGTTTGGACCGCTTTATTGGAATGAGAGCAGTTACTCGGTAGTGTTTAGCATTCGGTTTTAGGAATACTTCACAACCCATTAGAGAGCTCACTTAAATCATTTTATACATTCATTGATAAAAGAAAAAAAACTACAGCTTTCGGTGCATGCATCTTGCAATTTCTGGACAGATCTTAAGAACGGGACAGAAGTACAGTCCAGCGGGAAAAAATCCGATCAAAATCCGGAGGATGTGGATATGGAGACGAAGTCCAGACAAAAATATATCAAGGTGGACTTTATGCTATTAAAACAGACATAACTTGATCATCCACACATAAATTCTGTAAAATAGGCGCAGTAAGGCTTGTATATATTTACATTTTATTTACTATCACCAGTGTAGTCTGTAAGTGCAGTGTGGTGTATTCTGAGTATTCTGTACATTGACTTGGTTTGAATTATTTTCTGGTCATTTTGGATCATTTTTACCATAATATAATCCCACTAAACAAGGTGCTAGGGAGCGTGAAAGTGTTTTATATCCTCTACGCACCTGTAACATATTAAATAAAACGTATTAGCGTCTGATCGCCCTTTCATGGTCCCGTAGAATCAAAATTTACGTAAAACACAAATATTTCTATAATATCAAGGTCTGCAGCTCTCAAATACTGAAATATCTTACATCCTTGGCGTATACTAACACGCTCAGACAACATCAAAAATGACCTATTGAGCGATATGACGAAGTTCCAAAAATCTCTATGTACCCTTACTCCGTTACGGACTCCTTTGGAATTTGTGTTTATTCCGAATTCAAATAGGATTTCGTACATTATTTAGGCATAGGAAATAGAGATCAATATAATTGCACCTTTACTAATCCTACCAGGTGTTCTGTATTACAAAAAGTGGATCTATTGTGACATTTTGATACAAGCAAAACTGTATTATCTGCACTATTATTTACCTACTGGTACTTCGTTTTATTATTGGCTTGTTAAAAGTTAATTTTTTACCATATGTAAGTTGACAGAATCATAGGAACCATGTCTTGAGGGGTAAATCAAACACAAATGAATAAATCCTTAATGATTTTGTTGTGCAAAAAAGTATGATATTGTGTTTAAAACAGTTTTCATTTTCCACTCAATTGTGTAATTGCAAGGGAAGTAAACTAATAGATCTCTACTTATAAGTACTAGCCTAAGGCAAGAGTTGTCATTCTTTGTGGATCACAACTTTAAATTAAAAATTAAAACTTCTGTCATTGATAATAACAAAACTATCATAAACTCCACATTTGTGAAATCATTTTTGGTTATTTCAAGGACTTGGAAATTACTTTCTAGACTTTATTTAATGTAATATTATCATTGAAAATTTTAGGGCCTATCTCTACATTATTAAAAGATCTCCAATAACATAAGATGAAGTATTCTGTACAATTTTTATATAAGAAAAGACACAGTTAATTACCACAACCCCGACATAAATATTGCGAGTGGAACATGCTTTACCAATCTTTGCATATTATCATCATACATTTTCCCCCTAAAATCACAGGTCAAATAGAATCTCTAAATGTTGATGACTGTAAAATGTCTCAACGTACTTGGATTCAGTGTTGTTATATTTTCTGACCCTTTGGTATAAAGCTGTACATTCATTTATAATAGTACTATGTTTTTTGAGTTAGCAAATGTGAGTGGCGCATTTCGTTACCTCTCAAACTGAGTCTGCTATTATGTTGCATGGTTAAGTTCGATTCGTCGAAAGGATCCTTTAACATATTAAAAATAATTATTATATTACTCTTATTTCGCTTTAAAATTAGTTGGGGTTTCTTCGAAACTTTTGTAATGGTGTAATTTTCGGAACATATATTCTAATCAATGTAAGAATAGGTATTACGTTAAGATTACATTATTTTCACTTTATACAACTGTGCCTGAGAATGTTAAAGAAATTGTATCGTACAGGAGCATCTGTGGCCGAGTGTTCAATGTCGCTGACAGGGAATCACTTGCCCTTCGCCATTGTTGGCTTAACCTTCACTCGAGGCGTTGAATTCTTCATGTGAAGAAGCCAACCAGCTGACTTCCAAAAGTTCGTTTGTACTACCAAGGTGCCAGCATGGGATGAAATAATGCACGGAGGGGCACTTGGGGTCTTCCTCCATCATCAAAGCTGGAAAGCCGCCGCCTCATGACCTATAGTTGGAACAGTGCAAGGTTAAACCCAACAGAAACAAAACAAACAAACTTATCCTGGCAACGTTAATATACTTTGTAGGATTTAACATGCTTTGTTCAGGTAACACACTATTCGTCAAATTATCGCCCAATACCTGTAGACAGCGGGTAATTGAAAAATTAATTTGCACATCTGGATTATCACTTATCGAAGGTTGGATTACAGGTAAATCTGTTTGCACTCCACAAGTACCAGTTTTGCAGTAACAATAACCGAAGTTCATGATACAAATTAACGAGAATGTTTACCTTTTTCAAGGCGTTTATCGCATCTATTAATGATATCTAAACGAGTTGCCAATGTTGATGAGTTTAACAGTTTACTACAGAAAGCTGTTGTAATGGAACAAATACGAAATAAATCGGATCTCTTCTTATCGTATAAGAAAACCACATACAAAAAATACACAGTTTCGCAAAGAAAGATATTACCAAGAGGATACAGGTATTTTACTACCACCCTCTAAAATTACTTGTACGGTAAATAAAAGAGTTGCCAATGCTTGTGAGTCAAACTCTATACAGAAAAACAAACAGAAAATTAAGATCATATTCCTTTATTCTAAAACCTTTCTACTAGCATTTTTGTGATATAAAATCAGCTAAGAAATACGCTGTATTAAGAATGTAATATTCTAAAAATAATGTTGGTAAAAGAAAAGAAAATATTTGAAACCATAGAATTTCTTCGACTAAATGTGTGTGCAAAAGGAGAAATAAATGTTACAAATGGAAAAAATAACAAATCAAATTTAAACCATAGCAATACATGTATGATATGTAATGTTTTCTTTATTTACGATTTTCGGAGTTGAAAAAATAGTGACAATAGATAACTTTTAGATGTAGTTTTACACATTTGAAACAAATATTGTTATAGAATGTAGTTATTTATGCATCTATATATACATATTTTAAAGCAGTATTGTATCCGAAGGAAGTTCAGCCAGTATCAAAGATATGGCTGTGTGCTTGATGTTTTATTAGACGGGTTAGAAAATATCTGTCCGGCCAATTTAAACAAGCTTCTATGGGAAATCGCAGTTTTTGGCTTGTAGAAAAAGTTCTACGATTTGTATTTTAATGGAACTTTCCAAGACTGCAGAGTTACCTGTTTTCAATAATATAGCAGAACAATTTATGTCAAAATTTACCTAATATAGTAAAATTAACCTTACAAAATATAGTAGCGTTATTTAAGGCGTAAAAAGCGAGAAGTGATAAACTTCCCAAACACTGGCAGCGATATTCAGTGACATAATGGGGAAAGATAACTTAAAATGAAGTCGAAACAAGGATTTGTGTTTAGATGTCTCTTAAGGCGTATTTAGCCATTTTTGACAATCCGATGTTAACAACGTCACCCAAGTAACATTTTTCTGTATACACAAGGGAAAAGTTACCATGTGTTGACGTAGAGTCAGCAAGGCACATTGCTGAAAAATAATTTAAAAGTCAAACCAGGGGTTTAGACGGCTATTTCTTGAGTTTCTCATTATTAGCTCTTGCGACCCACATGTAATACCAAACGAACCGCTTAAACAATACTGGAAGAACCATCGAACAAATATCCATGCCACGTTCTATCAACTTTCACCAAACGATTTCAGAGGAGATGTTGTTTTAAGAAAATTGCGACCGGAAGGACAACGGACGTCAGACTTACGAGCTACGACGGACGATGAGTTACCACTACAAGTAATCCTAGGACAAGGGTTGGCTAAAATCGGACATGGAAAGATTGAAAAGGTTTTATATCTAGGTTATCTGGAAACTGCAAATCGGATTACACGTAAATATGTTAACATACCACAGGTACCAACTCTGCGGTAACAATAACCGAGAATCATCATACGAAAACAAGAAGGTTTACTTTTTTGAAGACAATTTTTGCTTCCATTGCTGATGTCTTTTAACGCTGTTTCTAGTTCTTTTGCTGACTTCTAAAATAATAAATGTAAGTAACAACTGTAAATATCATTAGACATTTGCTTGAGCAAGCTTTGTAAAACATGACTTTTCCTTAATGGAAACATATACCACATACCCTTGCGGCGGCCGTAAAAAGAATATGACCCGTAATAGAACCTATTGCTGATATTATTTATGGTTCCTTTGGATCATTAAGCTTATTCAATCTTCGTTTATAATATCGTTCGCTTAAGTCAAGGATCGTGAGTGGTGTTGCATGTTATTGTGTTCAGTGGTATTCATTACCCGAAATGAACTTAGTTTGCTATCATTTTAGGCTTGGTTGCTGATAGCGTTCTATATATCAAAACAGATTTACCCATTTTTATACTACCCAGCCATGCCATGATATATACGGCAGAATAGCACAGCAAAACATTACTTAACTTAGCAACTTTGATTTTCTCTCATAATGTAGCATGAACAGTTATGTCGTATTTTACAAAACAGATAAAAAGTCATCAAAACACTTCATAAAATAACAAAACAGACTCATTTTTCCTCCAATTTAAATATCTTTTCTTATTTTTATTGTTCGTTCTTGCGAAATCAAGATTACTTTGTGGTGGATTTTGTTTTCTTCAATCTGCGGTTTTAAAAATATTAAAATTCTTTGACATAGTTGAATGCGCTGTGGAAGATTTATTAAAACATTAAATTAGGTTTTGAAATATGATTGTAATTCCAGACCCACATTTATATGCCGATAATTACAAGAGTAACTACTTGGCATAATGCCAAAATATCTGTTAAGATAGATTAAAATGTAATTATTCTAGACAAAGGTCGTCCCGTTTTAATTGTACGTGCGATATATTAATTATTTATGCTTCAGTCCACATTGCTATAGAGATGCGAAAAAATAAATGTTATAAAAGAAAAAAGCGGAGGTGTGGGAAGGTGAGTAATGCAGTGTGGCTTTGTGATTTGACTGTTATGATGAACATGATTAAAGCAAAAGCGACTTGAAATTTAGTGACAAGTCCAAACTAATGAAATGCGACTAGGAACCTCATTTTAACGACAGTACAACACTTTAATGAAGAAAATAACCGAGATTCACCAAGAGACATAAATTATTATGTAAAATGTAGTAAATCAGAAGTAAATCAAAACTGTTGAATGTACCGGTCAAGCCATTCACGATTGGCGTCGAAAAGAAAGAGACACTCAATGTTCACTTCCCTTTTCATATTTAGAATATTTAATGCAGAAATTACAAGCAATATGTTTTCTGGGTATATTATTGCTTATTTCTTCTCAAAATCGATGCCATTTTAGTTACACTCAGTTGAAGTGGTAAAGGATATGCATGGTTTAACTTAGAAATACGCACTACAAATAAACCAAATACGGATCCATCTTACCATACGTAAGGGTAGGGTCTGGCCAGATTTTCACTGCGCATATGTCAAACTTCAAAACATATTTAAGCAAATGCTCAGTTTATCTGAAGCTATTTCACTTTTATTATTATTCGGCAAGCGATTTTACTTGGACAGAAAGATAGATTAAGGGGCTGGATAAGGAAAACATTTTCATGTTTTTAGAACAAAATTTATCAGATGATCGTCTGGAAGCATGGTCCGCAACCATAAAAGATTTGATAGCAAACAAGGTTTGTCCAAGTCTGTTGATGAGATATAAAGTATGTATACCCCTCGTTAGAGCTAATAAAATATGCATATCCCTCATGGGAGCTAATGAAATATGCATATCCCTCACAAGTGCCGGCATGTTTAAGCACACATTATCATTTGTGACAAAACTATTTTTATTTAGATTGTACAAAATCACATCAATTTTAGAATTAAGGAACTATATTCATTTGCATGTTGAAATCCAGCATGATTGCTATACTCCTTGTTTCTGATTTATCACTTTTCTTTAGTTCGGTGCAGTTCCCCAGTACATTATTTTTAAGGTTTTACATCCGCTTTTCTCACGTGTAGTTTTCAGAAATCCTCATACCCTCCTGTAAGTGCGTGAGTAACAAAACAATGTTCTGCGCACTAACATTTGCAACTGCTGTGATGTTAAACATACTTTAAAAACAAAGAGGCAGAGTGACACACAGAAGAACGCACTACATAACCTAGGAGGACAGTAGAGTTCAACTTACAGTATTACAGAAACTCATCTGGTTGAAATCAAAGTTAATTTAATGTCAATTTGCTTAAGATTTTAAATTCAACAGGTCAATGAGATTGTATATAAAACAAACATTAATATTTATACAATTGGTAAGTTAAACGTACTTACCATGAAAGAACAGTAAACTGTCTATAACCCCTGAGGAGCTCCTAAACGGTGAATGAATAAAAACTTGCAGTGCAGATTACATCCAAATAACGGTTTTACGCAATTTAATCGAGAATAATCATGTTGTCAATAAGCTAACAAGTCTGAGGAATGTTTCAGAGCAGAAATTATCGATATATGGACAAACATATGTTACATGTTTTAGTACATTTTGTATAACATGATAACCAGGCAAATATAAATGCATTTTAAGATAGTGGGTAAATTCAATGTGCTTCTCCTGTTTTCATGTATCATTATACGATTGCAAAAGAAGTTCATATTAAAAAAAGTAAAGAATAAGCTCAAGGAAAAAAAGGCAAAGTGCCATGAGCACCTCTCGATGGCAAACATTTCAAATACGAATCAAAGTTTTAATTTTGTCATGAGACTGTAAATCATACACGTTCAAGTTAGCATCAGATTAACCAGTATCATATTGGCCTAGCTTTTGTTATAGGTTAATAACAAATTGTTTGTCTCTTGTATGTTCGTTTACACCTTTTTGTGATAAACAAGAGTTCAAATTAATTATATATATTATAATTAAAAATGACTTCACACGCTCGCTTAGATTTTCATAAATTTTAATAAAAAGTCACAGACTAGTTTCTCTATG
This sequence comes from Mercenaria mercenaria, assembly GCF_021730395.1. NCBI lineage: Eukaryota > Metazoa > Mollusca > Bivalvia > Venerida > Veneridae > Mercenaria > Mercenaria mercenaria. Next base: position 9,883,616 of record NC_069366.1, on the reverse strand, counting down.
AATGGCTCATCAATGTGTCTAAATATAACAATAAACGAAAAGTGAAGTAATTCAATAGTTCTGATGTTGACGTCAAGGTAACAAGGGACGTAATTTTGATATATATATATATATATATATATATATATATATACAGAGAGAGAGAGAGAGAGAGAGAGAGAGAGATAGAGAGAGTAAAATTATAAAATAACTTCACATGCTCGCTTAGTTTTTCTTAAATTTTAATATAGATAATAAAGAAACTATTAACTAGAGCAAAATTTTCTGAATTCAATATACAAAGAAACAACAGAGTTTATAAGTGCAATGGACCTAACTGTAACCTATGTAAACAAATATAAGAATCTAAATTATTTAACTTTAATGGAAAAATATTTTACCTGAATGAAAACATGTCATGTGATGAGAAAAATGTAATTTATGTTATGACGTGTAATGGCTGCCATGAATATTACATAGGTCAAACCGGAGACAAATTAAGAACTAGAAGAACAATTCATTCTCAACAAATTAGAGACCCGTCGGTAAGACAATTACCTGTCAGTAGCCATATAGACTTTTGCTGTACAACAGAGCCAAAATTTACTATATTCCCATTTTATAAAATGAAAACTAACAGTTTATCAGCTAGATTAACAAAAGAAAAATACCTTATTGACTGTTTCAAACTGAAATTAAACATGCGGAACATTTCACATGATACGGATAGATAAATAACATTATAACGTCATTAACTCCCCTGTTTGACGTCGAAATTACGTCCCTTGTTTCCTTGACGTCAACGTCAAAACCATTGAATTAATTCCCTTTCTCTTATTGTTATATCTTTAGATAAACTGATTAGCCATTCACGTCGAAACTAGTTTGTGACTTTTATATTAAAATTTAAGAAAAACTAAGCGAGTGTGTGAAGTCATTTTATAATTTTACGATATTTTGTTCCCGTTCCGGGTTCTTTTTTGTTCGTGTTATATATATATATATATATATATATATATATATATATACAATATATCATTATTAATTTTTTATATATTATTGAATAATATTTTAATCGTATATTAATAATTATTTAATTTGAAGTTATTGTAAAGTTCTTTCCTGGCAAGTTATAAATAAAAAATAAAAAAAGAAAAACATCCAATGGTGTTCCTTTATTGATTATTATTGGTCCACCTACGGTTTCATATCAAATCATCAGGCACATATAACAAAATTGTGTAAGTTTGCAACAGCAACGTCACATGTATACACATGTGTACCAACGTTAATTTTATGACGTGCTAAAATTTTATTTGTATATAACACTTCAGTTAAAAAATGTAATATGCCAACGTTGTGTTTATTGTAAACACATGTAAGAATTGTCTCTTAAAATTAAAGTAATACATTTTTGAATGTAAAGTCATACAGGATAGTACTATTTCTAAATGTTACTGTTATTTTTGATGAATGCAATGGATGCAAAGATGTTTTAATTAGTCAAAAGTGACAAATAAGAAACAGAAGGACAGTTCATGATCAGCAAATAAGACAGCAAAAAAAGACAATTGCCTGTAGTGAACATTAGATCTATGCTCTAAAACTGAACCACAGTATTTAATTTTTCTCCTTTTTATAAATTTCATAATAAGAAATGTTCCAGCTAGGTTGTCTTAGGAACCTTTTACGTTTTTAATATTTAAATGTCAAGACTAAACAATATTGATGACGTCATAAAATAACGTTGCGTACACATTGTTACACATGTAGACTTGCGTAGCAACTAACACATTTTTATATGTTGCCCTGATGATATGATATGAAACGGTAGGTGTGACAGAAATACAGATAGAGGAGAATCATTGGAAGTTTTATCATTATATATAGTTATATATATAAGACTAATATATAATATATATATATATATATTATTATAAGATATTTATACACACCACACACTGTATCATGTGGTGTAGATTGTATGCATATTTTGGCTGAATAAAGTGATTAAAATGTCGTACAGATGCTTAAATCAATGTTTTGTTGTATGTGGTTGCGTATTGTACTGTTTCTTTTTCTTGTGCAACTGTTTGATTAAACATAAAAACAATGAACGCTAATAGCAACACTAGCTAAACAAAAAACGTCAACGACATGTTTATTATATTGAAATTGATTAATATGGTACCATGTACCATAACAAGACACATGTTACGCATTACAAAACCCAAAGCATCTATTACACCATTTTTAATTTTAATTTTCAAAATGATATAAATGCAAGTGTTTATTTTACAATGTCTGGTTCTTCATTCCGTTTACAATCTTGTACTTTTTCTTACCAAAATATCATATAAATGCTTATGACAAACTGAGATGCGTTTGCGGGGATGTTCATTTCCAGAAAATGTTTCAAAAATATGCTTGCAATCCGGTGTGCAACATTAAATGCTGATTATATCGCGTGTAAGCACACAGCGTAAAGGCACATTGTCTCATATGAAACATTAAAATGTAATAACTTTTTGAGAAGTGTCGTCTCATTTTACGGTACGTACAATATATTCTAATTCCCGTTACTGTTTTTATCAGGGTAATGAAAATGCCAGAGGGATGCGATAAGACTTAAATGTTGTAAATTAATCATTTAGAAAATAAAATAAACCAGGAAGGTGGGTGTATGACTAGTATACTGTTGCTTAATGATTCAACTGAAGCAAAAACAACGTAACCATTAAAATATAAACGTCTGGTAAATGAAGAAGATCGAGCTGACTTGTAAATGCGACACTTACACGCTTAGTACGATTATGTCGAATATTTCTAAGTCTAGCGACTACTTTTTACGGGTCAAATTGCTTTAACTCATAGGGAGACGACTTGCGTGCAATAACCAGCTAGCAATATCATATTGATGGTCTTCGGCCTAAACCTTTTAACCAAGATTTGTTAATATTGATAACAATAGGTTTTAGACTGAGTCAAGTGTTTTCTTAAATTATATCAGCATGAAAAAATTAAATACCTTTACACCAATAGTATGTTAACATTTGTTAAATTTAGATCCATTGGATCATGCAACACATGCAAGCAAAATGTTAGCACGGTTTGATGAGTATGTTCGTAAGAGGTACTGGAATGTGAAACACACCTCACGCCCTGGTGTGAGTAGAATTCAATCACACATTTACATTATATGAAGTCTATGATGCTAACGGACCAAATAAATATAACACAACACTGAGTTTTAGTACGAGGATATTTTTTACGACCGCCACATGGCACTTAAAGGCTGTTGTTTGATAGCTGATAAAATCTGAATAAAGATCATTTGGAAACATAGAACGCAACCAAGCAAGCAAAAGAACGGGGAATCATTTATGGTTCCCCGTCTATAGTCTGTATCAGCGGGAGGTCTTGTTCTTTTTACTAGTCTACAATAGCGTGTTTGATACCGTTTATAAGGTGAACAAGGACGTATTAGCAGACTTATAAACAAACAGAATAATACTGACAGGGATAGGGATTACTCAAATCAAGTGCATGGTGTAACTCAGCGGGATTATGTCCCTATCGAAATGGTTAGAATTAGTAATAATCTCTTTGATTCGGGTTTGGTGCAGTCCTTAGGTATAATCTTTATTTTAAAGTATATATTTAAGAATGTTTAAGAGTTATTGAATTTTAGGAGGAGTTTTCTTGGGAGGTTTTTCATATCCTAGTTTGTAAAACTATTCTGCACTCTTGACGTCTGCTGCTGCTCTCTTACCAAAACGTACAATTTCAACATCTCGGCACAATTTCAATCTGCAAGATCTGCAAGATGTACTTTATAACCTATAACAGCAGTAGGGTTCCACTTCAAAATTACAGAAAATATAATGATTGCATCAAAATAAATTAACATTTAAATGCAAAATGTCAATTTGCTTCTGCTTTTACATTCAAATCATATTAATAGTAATTCTAGCAAAAACAAACGAAAAGAAAGCAGTCTATAACCTCGTTGCAGCAGTTCTGAAACGGAGATCAAGAGAATACAAAAGAGATTGTGGCGACGCCATGTTATCATGGCGTATCAGTAGTGTTTCGGAGCCAACGATCGTTAAAATAAGGTAACATATACACATATAATCAGAATAGCATATTAATCCTGCATTTGAAAATTTAAAATTCTTATCCTGTTTTGAACTACCATTGTGCGACTGTATAATAGGCTCAAGGTTAAGAAATAAAAAAGTAAACAACTTTCACAATATTCCTTTAAAATATTTGTGTTTTTGCAATAAATGTTCTTTATAATGGTGATGCAAAATACTCAAAATTTTCTATTAGGTCGTCTGACGTCATTTTCTGTCTTGTCAAAAACGTATGTAGACCTTAGTTTATAAAACGTACACGGTGTCCTTAAGATAAATCTAGGGTGATTTTCTCAAAAAGTAACATTGAAAATGAGATACTATCTCGTTCCTCGTGGTGAAACAACTCAGGTGACAAATGTGCGTTTTTTTTTCATTTCATGGGCACACGATGATACGTTGTGAGATTTATGTACTATTTGATGGCCACAAGTTAATTGTCTCGAAGTCACGAGATACTAACTGTAGGAACGAAATGTTTAAAATCCCACATTTGTAGCCTCGAATCTTCAGTAAGTTCCTAAACATAAGTAAATATTCAGATATAACTTTGTTTTAAATGATTAAAAGCATGTGCAATATCATATTCTTGGTGGGAAACATGAAGTATGAAATTCAGGTTATGTCATTATATTGGAATATGAAATTAAATCTACACATACCTTACATCCTTTCCGCACCTACTACATAAAACAACATAATTGTGACGGTTAGCTTTTTCGCGCTTCCGGAGAATCATTGTCATTTTGAAAATAGGGCAGAAACGTCTTGATGAGCAGCTCTCAAATACAGAAACATCTGAGACCTACTCTTATCCTCTGTATACTTTTAGATAGCGTAATCTCTAAGCGTGAACCCTGCACGTAGACCAATAAAATGAGACTTTTACTTTCAAGTTTAGCCTGTATATTTTTCTGTCAAAAGGTAAAATTGAAACTTTGTACTTTGAAACCACAGATATGAATTTTCATAGAACAGCTAGTGGTATCGCTTTAAATTCAAATGGTGCAGCTTATTTCTTGACAGTTGGATTTTAATAAGATGATTAAAGTAGGATTTTATTAGGATAGCTAAATAAGGCTTTCAGGACGGCTAAAGAAAGATTTCAACAGGATGTCTACTATGAAATTTCATCCTTTACTCCTATTTTGTTACATTCTTCGCATGACTTGCATTCAGGGTAAAGGCGAACTAAAATAAGAATTTCATAAATGCATGGGTATTTACAGATTATACATAAAAGCAAAAAGGTCGGGACACAAATTTCAACAACATTAACGGGTTGGCCCTTTGTAAGGATTTCATTAGGATGACTATATATACAGTAGGATTTCAACAGGAAAAGCATTAAACAATGTTGGAAAAAATAGATTATAGTTTTTCTTTACAGGTAAATTGCCGTTAGCTAACAAAATCCCGAGTACTCTGAACATGTCATGTCACAAAATTGTTCCGGTTCACGTAATGTAGTCGGGTAGAGAATTAGGGTGCTATCATACTGCCTATATAGCTATATACTATGCTGTTAAAAGGAAGTGATAACGTGTTTGCGCACTAGATGTAACAGATCCTAGCTAGGCTTAAGTTACTGTCAGAGTTTGCGTTCTGTTACAGTATATACTTGAAGCTTATCGGGCCGTTCCAGATGTTTTGTATCTTTAACAAGCAGTATAATGGACCATTGCTCAGCAATCCAGATCACAGTTGAATACAAAAAATGAAATACACCAAAAAAAAAAAAAAGTATTCAAATTATTACGTCCCTTTGCTGTTCTGCTCTACATGTCTAAGAAGTGTTACGTTGGCTTGATCATAGTCTGTGTTCAGTCCCTATGTTTTGTTCAAAGGAGATAACTCCTGAGGCTATTCAAATTTTGTATGATTATGTCCCTTGTCTTCTCAAAACATAGATAATCAGAGCCAAGACTGATGAAGTCAGATTTTTTTAAAGAATTATTTTTTCTAAATAAAAAAGATTATCTAGTCGGTAGCCAGACTAGCTTGATCACAAAGAATTCTTTTATATGAAAATATTAAATGTTCACAATTATACATTGTTGGATTAAAATATTATGAATACACATTTTAAAAATATATAAATGGACATTTGCACGCATTTCAAAGCATTTAAACGTCATAACTATGTTGAAAATGGTACTATCTGCAATTACATAATCTAATGGACATTTGTCCTTGATTTTTTGTCTACATGTATTTTACATACAGATACAATGTCAATATCATATATTCATTTTGCGGCTGGGAATTTTTCATCAGTCTCTTTATTTGAATTAAATCAAACCGCTGTTCCATGGAATCATTATAAAAATACTCCTTGAACGCGAGGACTTATTTGATTTTAACCTTGAAATTATTTCAATATCCGTCCTAGAGAATAGAATGTTGGCACATTATTTCGTATCATTTCTAATATAAGCGTAATTTTAGGCCGCTTAACTGGAACAAAACATTTCCCAATGTAAATGTATTTTAGATCGCTGAACTCGAACAAAGGTGAATGATCGGCAGCTTTCATACATTTCTGTTTAGACACGCAACTCTTGGAATCCGTGTAAAATACAGTAAGCTGATATCCTCAAATACTCTCATACAAGTAAAACATTGCATTGGGAGTTCAAAAATAAGAAGTATTTGATCTAAATAAAACACATTACACTGTGATGTAGCCAGTTCAAGATTAAACCTCGCTTATATCATAAACAATAGAAGCACATTTGAACGATAGAAATTCAGAAACATATCTCAGGTTTAGAAAGCGAAATCATGTGTATACTGGTGATGTTGCTTCCCGAACGGGAAACAATTTCTAAATTTAATTTCAAGTTTCCATTTTGGGAAGTAAGGAAAATCCATAGACTATTTTGCATACGGGCAGTTTCCCCTACTGGCAAATGTGCAATTAACTGGATATCTTCTGCTCGTAAAATGTTCACGATCAGAATAAATAATGAAAATGCATTTAGTTTTTCACCATTGAGTTATATTATTTTCTTACCAAATACGCATTTCATTATTTCAGAGCCTTTTCATATGCTGCATTTAATAAACAAAATCCGAGTTGATATAATTGATCAGAATTGTCTACAGTGCAGTACATACATAGTAGGACATTCATGGCTTTGCAAGGCAGCAGTTGCAAAGGTATTTGTCCTTCTTTTACATATCTACATTGAAATTTGAATGAAAAGTTTCTACCTTGTAAGATTGTGTGGTTTGATATAATATTATATGAAAAGTGACACATTTGTAAAACAAATATACTATATAGCACAACATAAAACGTCAAAGCATCACATTACTTTTCTTCTTAAGATGTACAGGATAATGATATGATATTATATTTATTACAACACAACATAAAACAACAGAATATTACACAACACAAAACGGTACAACACAATATAAGACAACAGAATATGACACAACACAAAACGGTACAACACAATATAAGACAACAGAATATGACACAACACAAAACGGTAGAACACAATATAAGACAACAGAATATGACACAACACAAAACGGTATACAACAGAATATGACACAACACAAAACGATACAACACAATACAAGACAACTCATCACAACACATAAACAGATCATTAAATTGCAGCATTGCTTTTCTTTCAGAAATGGAGTGTGAACTAAGATAATATAAAGTGACTGACAGAAAAAAGCATAATACAACATATCACAACAGAACAACACACTACATAATACAACGGTGCATATGACTGATATTTTTTCCAGGGAAGGTCCCCCACCCCCGATAATATTATAATAATTTCTGGCCCAACTCTTTTGTATTTTTACATTGACGTATTCATGTATGCTTGTTGTATGTGTGTGAATAGAATATAAATATGTCTGTCTGTCTGTCTGCCTGTCTGTCTGTCTCTGACATTTTAACAATACGCTAAAAGCATGTAATAAGATTAATGTTTGTTATTTACGATACTCTATTGTCTAGCACTAACCTGGACGAAGTTGCTGATGGTGCAGTTTCTACAATATCATAACAGTGCTTTTATATTAATATGGGCGACGTGGAAAATGATTTTCCCCCAAAACTGTGTATTGAAAATATGATTGCCATCCCGGATACAGATTTATAGGCTGTTAAAAACGACATTACAACTCGCCGTAAAGCCGCAATGTCTATTAAGATGTATTAAAATGTTATTGCTCTTGGAATAATTTATGTTTCTATTCTCACTGAGTAATTAAAATGTCATGATGGTAAGATAAAGATACTTTTTTAAAAGTTAATTATATTGTAAGAAGAAAGATGTGGGTAATAAAATCCTGGCCAAAGTTTAAACTATGATACAAAGCAATAAAGCAAAATCAAAGTATATTCAGTGATGAATAAACACAGAACTGAATATCTAACAATATGCCATTGATATTTACGGTAATCGGGATCCGTTTTCATGAAAATTATTTGTTTATTCTATTTCAATTAATTGATGAAACAGAAAGAGGTTGTTTTATCGAACTAAATCTTGCTATAGTGGCCGCTGAATGACTATATCTGAAGTTGCAAAACCATACGACAAATAGCCCAGTTATCACACTTAGATAATTATACATTTTTCGGCGTAGCTGTCTAAGCCAACTTTTGACCCACTTAAAGAACTAATAAATGTCGTGAATTTATAATTCTTCAACCAATAAAAACATACGTTTAACTGGCTGAAATAAATATACTGTTTCACAAAACGTTTCGGAGTGTAACATAGATTCAGTAGGTACTGTTTCCAATTAACGTTTACTGGAGAAACACAAAAGGAGATATTTATACATGTGATGTTAGAGTTTCACCTGAATGATGATTGGTTATTGGAACTCCATATCTGTGCAATTATTTCTGTACAGTATAGTCTCCGTAACTCTATAATGTACTTGCTGTTTGATTTTCATCGCTTGATTTAACTGACAGTAATAAATGCAAGTGTTTAATATGACTTGAATCACAAAATGCCGCCTATTTGTTGGTATATCTACCAAAAAGTGCCAGAGAGGCAGTATTAATTTAACATTGCACAGCAATTTTCGCACTCTATTGTAAAATGTCATTACTTTGTCACGAGGTATTGCCCAGGAGACTGACATTGGATTTTGACAGTGGTTTTATTGAAACTTCACATGGCTAAAGTGGGCATTGCGAGAAAGGATGCACAATATGAAAGAATATTATCCTTCTTTATCTATACTGCAATCCAACGTTTTCAATACGTTGAATCCCAATCAACGCCGAATATCTTTTTTAAATGATATTTTTTGTTAAATATGCAACAGTACAATAGCTTGTGACTTAAGTAAAACCACTTCTTTCTGAAAAATATATCGCTATCTCATATTCTGCCGTCTTTTTGCCACAGTTAAACGGGTTTTTACACTTTTGTGAAATGGTGTCTTATGTTCAAGTTCTAAACAGAAGAAATTAGTTGACTTTATTATATTATATTTATTTATAATATAGCAGAAACCGTGATTTGTTGTTGAATAAAATCTTTTATTTATTTATTTATTCAGATGACATAGATACGCACAATATATTAAAAAAAACAATAAAATACATGTATATGCATTGCCGTCACTTTAGCAGAATTATAAGAGATCAATTATGTTATATACATAATACTACATAAAATCACTTATCTAAAATCATAATGTACAAATCTCTAGAACGAAAATTCATCATATTGTCCGTTCTCAAATGTATTTAAATATGAAGAGATGCTGTCCAAATAATGGTTAAACTTGTCTAAAAAAAACTAAGTTATGAGTTTGTTACCTTACTGCTAATACATCAAGTTATCATAATCCAGTGCATCTTGAATCAATTTAGAAAAAAAGGCAAACTTTCGTTCTATTATCTGATCACATAGTCCAGCATAATAAAATTTACTGTACATGGGCTGAGTGTAGTTCAGATGCGAAAAAGTTATATAACGTGGCATAGTCCAGGTGGTATAATAAGACGCATCTGAACGACAAACAATGATTTTCGTTGCCTGAGGCAGTGGTTTCGTTGCATAAAAGTAAACAAATATGCCCTTCTATGTTTACAGAAAAACAAATCTGGTCGTGTTTAAATACGCATTATTTTCTTTCCACTATTCCATTTATTAAACAAGTACATATTCTATGAACTGATTGTACAACCCGTTAGCTAGAAGTTAAAGATAGGTCAGGGGTCCGATATAAAAATGTTTTTGGAAAGTTAACTTTAAGTACTTCAGTGCGTGTTTGATGGTCAAGAACGTATTAGTTTGATCAAAATATATTAATTAACTTAATAAAGGATAATTAGATAATACTGAAGTGCATGTTATAATCCAGTGTGAGTATGCCCTACAATTCTTTGTGATTAATACCTGAACTTCATTCCGGTGCAATTCTTAGGTACAACATTGTCTTTAACGAGTCACCCCGTATGTCTCAAGTGTATTTCTTAAAACGCTGTCGTTTTTATTGCAATCTTATAAGCAGTTTCACAAGTCTATGTTTTGTTTCCTATATCCTGTTGTAAATGCACTGCACTAGCAGGCACTCTAACTGTTGTTACTGCTGTGATATTATCAAAACATACTGAAACAACATCTGGGCACAATAACACCCAGTAGCATGCATGCACTTCTTAACCTAAAAAGACTGCAATGTTCTCAATAACATAAAGCTTTATAGATTAAATGAAAGTAAAACGAACTTCAAAATACAAAACGTCAAATGGCTTAAGTTTTTACATTTAACATAAAGTTTGGTAAGGTTGTATATTCAACAACATAAATATAATAATAATAACTGCATATGACCCCTAAAGAGAACCTGAGTACAAGTAATAAACAAAAGTGGTTATAGTATCAGCACACTAGATGACGGTTTTAATCAGAAGGTATTAAAGCTAGAAAGTGCTAAGTATTTCAGCAGAGATAAGAATATATCAAAGACTTAATTGCATTTGAAGAGTGAAAGTGATTTCATTTTGATTTTGCGTGCCTCGTTTTCAATTACAATAATACAATTGTTTCCACTCCGCCGAAAGTCCTCAAATATGACTTCGTCTTGTCCTTATGTGTTGGCTTTGAGTGTGTGTGTGTGTGTGTGTGTGTTGTTCGTTTTGTCCTGATGTGTAAGCTCTGAGTGTGTGTGGTGCACGCGTTTGCGTGCTGGGGGTTCGTTTTGAGGAGGCTGCGCTTTTGATGCGTGGCACTCCCTGTTTGATATTTTTCTTTGTTTTCATATGATTGCCATTTGCACATAGAAGTTCAAACTATGAATACTCTGCGATAAACAACAAATGACGCGCTGATCGGTTAGAGAGCACAGTGACGTCAGTTATAATGTAAATAAGCAAGGAAGAATATCCAACAGGGAAAGCTACGTTCTAAAAACACAGCCTCCCCGAACGCGCACACTATCACCACACACACACAAAGCAAACACACAAGGACAAAACAAACAAATAAAGGAACACAGTGGGGCACCGCCAGCAAAACCACCAATGTGGAGATTAAACCGGTTTATGGTGCACCTAACCTCACTCTTACCCGCACCATGCTCCAAAATCACAGGACACTGTAAATAAAAGTTTTGTTTGTTTGTTTTGGGTTTAACGCCGTTTTTTTCAACAGTATTTCAGTCATGTAACGGCGGGCAGTTAACCTAATGAGTGTTCCTGGATTCTGTACCAGTACAAACCTGTTCTCCGCAAGTAACTGCCAACTTCACACATGAATTATTAGAGGTGGAGGACGAATGATTTCAGACACAATGTCTTTTATCAAATCGTCACGGAGAACACACGCTCCCCCCCCCCCCACCCCCACCCAGAGGATCGAACTCGCGACCCCGGTAAATAAAAAGTTATCGCCGCAGGGTAAAACCCTAACATACGCAAAGGCAACAGAAGGAAATGTGATGACAACAAGCAATTAGCCATTGCAGTTTTATAACTGTAGGCAAGAACATTACTTTAGTTACCGAGCGGAAACCGTTTTTAGTGTAAAGGTCACCATGACCATGACCTTTGACCTACTGACCCCCAAACAATAGGAATTATGTACTGACCTATAAAATGTGACCATTATACCATAGTGAGACCAAAGATTCTCTAGTTATTTTGGAAACCAAATGGTCTACCTACCGACCAACTTACGATAAGCCAAACAGTATACATCCTATTTTCCCTAGAGAGGTATTCCTCTCTTCTCCTTAGAGAGGTATTTCAGATCTAAATACTACATTTGCCCATTAAAATAAAGCGTCAACATTTAATAGTTCACTGGTAGCTAATTAGACCGCTCTAGAGCTTGAACATATAGGAAATGAAATGGTTTTGGTAATTGTTAATAAGCTTACCAAAATGTACTAGCGACATGATATGTTAAATCTTCAGTTAAGTAAATTCTTCCTGAAAAAGTGTTTCAAAAAAGCTACCGTACGTAGCATGCAGAGAACGGGTTGTTGGCAAAAGTTTGACTCTGTTCAAAATACATATCCTTTCCGCACCCGTGATGTAATAAAACGTAATAATAGCGTCTGGTGGCCCTTTCGCGCTTCTATAGAATCAACACGAAATTCATTTGGAAATATTTCTGAGATGTCTAGGTCTGCAGCTCTCAACTGACACTTTAAGACAACATCAAAAAGGACTTTTTGAACGATTTTGCGAAGTTCGTTCAAAAAATCTCCATATATCCTTGCTCCATTACGGACCCCTGTGGGATTTGCGTTTTTCCGAGTGCAAATCGCTGACATGACATTTCGTGCTAAAGCCCATGTATTTTCAAATCGTATGAAAGTCCTGAAAATTGACTCCCCCCAAAAAACTTGTACAGTAAAAGAATAGTACATGCGCATACATTTACACGGAGTGGCCCCTGCGCGTAAACCCTGACTAGACCAATGCAACGTTTTCAAGTTTAGCCTGTGTACTTTCATTTTCTTTACTTCCGGGAAAAGCTTAAAGTCGCCTGACATCATTTTCTGTGTTGTCTCTAGGCTCATCTCGTTAGAGTCAGAGATAAGAGATATTGTAATATATGTTAACTTAGTGCTTTTCAAGAGGATTTTATGGTAGACATCAAAAAATTATTTGTTTTGAAGGACTGAATACGACTAATACCAGTCTATTTCGATACCAGTAAGGTCATTTTTTCCAAGTTCTACCAGAAAGCAGAGTACTATAAAGTCATTAGCGAAATATTCGTGGAATGCAAAGACCTGTATTTATATCTATGGATATTAACCTCGGGATCATTTTGATATTAAGTTATTACCAGAACATAAAATGTTGGCATGTTCCATCATATCATTTTTTATGTAATCGTAAGTCTGGACCGCTTTATTGGAATGAGAGCAGTTACTCGGTTGTTTTCAGCATTCGGTTTTAGGAATACTTCACAACCCATATATGAGAGTTCACTTAGACCATTGTTTATACATTCATTGATAACAAAAGTTTTCGGCGCCTGTATGTTGCAATCTATGAACAAATCATAAGAACGGGACAGAAACACTATCCAGCAAAACAATTCCGATCAAAATCCGGAAGGGGTGGATATGGAGATGAAGTCCAGACAAAAATATTTATATCAAGGTGGACTTTATATATTAAAAAAGAGATATAACTTGATCATCCAAACATAAAACCTGTAAAGTATGCGCAATAAGGCTTGTATGTATTTTTATTTTATTCACTATCACAAGTGAGATCTTTAAGTACAGTGCGACGGCTTTAAAGGTCTCTCTGTGTCTGGACTCGGTGTTGTAATATTTTCTGGTCCTTTTGGATTGTAGCGTACATTTTACTATAATATAACTCCACTAAACCAGGTGCTAGAGAACGTGAAGGTGTTACATAATTCATTCCTCTCATGGATAGGCTCAGTCAAACCGAGCTTGCTAATATTTTTGCTTAGTTGCATTTTATGTGTCAAAATGATCTTCTTTAGATTTTATTAGTTTTGGTTTTTCTATGAAATTTATTTCAAATCCCAACAAAACAATTATCTGCTCAGGAGAACTAGGACGACTGAATTTTAATTAGAAAATCTATTCAAGGGACAATGACCCAAATAGATGATACAAGCAGAACGTAAAGACGATATGCACAACATTTCATACCTGAAATTTAATCTAAATCCAATAGTGTTTTAGTAGATGGGCTGACATCATGTTTTGTTATGTTTTCTGGTCCTTTGGGATTATGGAGAACTTCAATTTTATATAAATTGAATTCCGCTTAAGCCAGTGCTAGAGGTGCTGCACAGTTCATTACCTCTCACGAACACACTCAATCAAACCGAGCATACTCTATTGTTTGCTTGTTACGATCTAAACTTCCAAATGAAATTTTCGCGATTTTATTTACTCCAAGACGAATATCTATGTAAACTCTAAATAAAAATATATGGATCGCCACTGGCTAAAATTACTCAAACTAAAAATCCATAAAATACACGCAACTATGCTCTCTACGTATCAACCCTATAAAGTTTCATAGAAAACAATTGTGTAAAAATCAAAAGGCCAGAGTTTTGGCAATACCATCAATAGCAAAACTCCTGCTATAAATGCGGCTCAACAAAGCTACTTCCTGTGACATTTCATTACAATCTCTGCAATAACATACTGGGGAAGTATTCTGGACAACCTTTATAAAAGAAGACACAATGAATGACTATAACTCCGACATAAATATGCTTTACCAATCTTTGCTGTTTAGAAAGGGTAGTGCTGACAAGATTTTTGCACTCCCAGAAACACTGACTAATGAATAGACAGACATACAGACAGGCTGATGGAAAAGTCGTCGTAGTCATAATTAATCGCAAATTAGCCCCTGGACAGCAACGGCTACTAGAATATGGTAATGATTTCTCACATGGTATGACGTAGAAGGTTATTAGGCGGTTCTGTCCTTGCTTTAAATACTTTAAATATGTGATTTATACATGTATCTATGGAAAGAAACTGTTACAGAATATTTTTCTTAAAAAGTTGATTAAGATAAGGAAAATGTAACATTATTTAAATAAATTGGTGCTAATGTATCATACCTTTTCCCGCGAATATCAGAGGTCAAATAGAATCTCTAAATGTTGATGTAAAAAGTCTCAGCGTACTTGGACTCAGTGTTGTTATATTTTCTGATCATTTGGAATCAAGTTGTATATTCATTTCTACTAGAATAGAATTCCACTTAAGCTTGAGTTAGCGGCCGTGAGTGGCGCATTTCATTACCTCTCATGAACAGACTCAATCAAGCTGAATCTGCTATTATGTTGCTTGGTTGCGTTCTTTTCTTCGAAAGGATCCTTTTACATATTGAAACATAATTATTATATTACTCTTATTACTCCTTAATATTAGTTGAGGTTTCTTCGAATCATGTTGTAATTTTCGGAACATATATTCTAATGAATGTAAGAATGGATATTAGGTTAAGATGACATTATTTCCACTGTATACGACTGTGCCTGAGAATATCGAAGAAATGGTATCGTACAGGAGCATCTGTGGCCGAGTGTTCTATGTCGCTGACAGTGAATCACTTGCCCCTCACCAATGTGGGCTTGAGCCTCACTCGTGGCGTTGAATTCTTTATGTGAAGAAGCCATCCGGCTGACTTCCGGAAGGTCGGTTGTACTACCAAGGTGCCCGCATGTGATGAAATAATGCACGGAGGGACACATGGGGTCGTCATCCACCATCAAAGCTGGAAAGCCGCCGTATGACCTATAATTGTGACGGTGTGACGTTAAACCCGACAGAAACAAAACAAACAAACTTTTCCTAGCAACGTTAATATACTTTGTAGGATTTAACATGCTTTGTTTAGGTAACAAATTTTTCCTGGCAACGTTAATATACTTTGTAGGATTTAACATGCTTTGTTTAGGTAACACACTATCTGTCAAATTATCGCCCAATACCTGTAGACAGTGTGTAATTGACAAATTAATTTGCACATCTGAATTATCACTTATCGAAGGTTGGATTACAGGTAAATCTGTTTGCACTCCGCAAGTACCAGTTTTGCAGTAACAATAACCGAAGTTCATGATACAAATTAACGAGAATGTTTACCTTTTTCAAGGCGTTTATCGCATCTATTAATGATATCTAAACGAGTTGCCAATGTTGATGAGTTTAACAGTTTACTACAGAAAGCTGTTGTAATGAAACAAATACGAAATAAATCGGATCTCTTCTAATCGGTATAAGAAAACCACATACAAAAAATAAACAATTTCCCAAAGAAAGATATTACCAAGAGGATACAGGTATTTTACTACCACCCTCTCAAATTACTTGTACGGTAAATAAAAGAGTTGCCAATGCTTGTGAGTCAAAATCTATACAGAAAAACAAACAGGAAATTAAGATAATCCCTTCTTATTTTAAAAACCTTTCTACTTGTATATTCTTAAAGTAAAATAAAATCAGCTAGCAAATACTGTATCAAGAATGTAATATTCTAACAATAATGTTGCTAAAAGAAAACCTTAGATTTTTTTCGACTAAATAAAAAATCACCTAGCAAATACTGTATCAAGAATGTAATATTCTATAATAATAATGTTGGTAAAAGAAAACCTTAGATTTTCTTCGACTAAATAAAAAAATCAGCTAGCAAATACTGTATCAAGAATATAATATTCTAATAATAATGTTGGTAAAAGAAAACCTTAGATTTTTTCTTAGACTAAAAGTGTGCAAAATAAGAAATAAATCTTACACGTGGAAAATAACAAATCAAATTTAGCCACAACAATACATTTGTATGATATGAAAGTTTTTTGTTTGTTGTTGTTTTTTTACAATTTTTTGAGTTGAAAACATGGCAACTATAGATAACTTTTAGAGGTAGAACAATTATTGTTCTACAGTGTAGTAGTTCATGAATCTATATATACATTTTAAAGCAGTATTGTATCCGAAGGAAGTTCAGCCGGCATCAAAGATACGGCTGTGTGCTTGATGTTTTATTAGACCGATTTGAAAATATCTGTCCGGTCAATTTACACGAGCTTCTATGAAAAATCGCACTTTTTGGCTTATAGAAAAAGTTCTAAGATTTGTATTTTAATGAAACTTTTCCAAGATTGCAGAGTTATCTGTTTTGAATACATAGCAAAACAATTTATGTCAAAGTTTTCCTATTATAGTCAAATTAACCTTAAGAAAAATAGTAGCGCTGTTTAACACGTAATACATGGGATATAGAAATAGGTAGATATGATGAAGCTCCACAAACCCTGGCAGCCATATTTATTGATATAATGGAAAATATGCCACTTAAAGACGTTTTCTAATTGTTAGCTTCAATGCAGCAATCTTTTGACAATCCGATGTAAACAACGTTCACAGCAAGGAGTCACCCAAGTAACATTCTTCTTTATACATAAGGGAAAAGTTACCATGTGTTGGTGTATGGTCAACAAGGCACATTGCTGCGAAATAATTTCAAAATAAAATCAGGGGTTTAGACGGCTATTTCTTTTGAGTTTCTCATTTATATATTAGCTCATATACTACCAAACGAATCGCTTAAACAATACTGGAGAATCCAACAAATATCCCTGCCAAGTTCTATCAACTTTCACCAAACGATTTCAGAGGAGCTGTTGTTGTAAGAAAATTGCGACCGGACGTACAACGGACGTCAGACGGACGGACTACGACGGACGATGGGTGGCCGCTACAACTAATCCTAGCACTTTGAGTTCGGCTTGGCTATAATGGGACATGAGAAGATTAACCCTTATCATGCTGGACACGATTGATTCTGCCTTTGCGACCAGTGTAGATCTTGATCAGCCTGCACAACCATGCAGTCTGATCAAAATCTGCACTGTTCGCCATTCAGCCAGTATTTGTTTGGTAAGCACCCCTTTTAACAGTCGATGGTACTGTCTAAATTGAAAGATGGACAAGTTCATTATAGACATTTAACAGGGTAAAGGTTAAAAAGGTTTTATATCTAGATTATCTGTAACTGCAAATAGGATTACACGTAAATATGTTTACATTCGGTAAGTACCAATTCTGCGGTAACAATAACCGAGAATCATCATACAAAAACAAGAAGATTTACTTTTTTGAAGGCAGTTTTTGCTTCTATTGCTGATGTCTTGTAACGCTGTTTTTAGCTTTTTGGCTGACTTCTGAAATGAAAGTTAATGTAAGTAACAACTGTGAATATCATTAGACATTTGCTCGAGCCAGCTTGGTAAGGCATGACTGCTTCCTTAACGGAAACATATACCACTTACCTTTACGGCGGCCGTAAAAGAATATGACTCGTAATAGAACGTATTGCTGATATCATTTCTGGTTCCTTTGGCCCTTTAAGCCCATTCAATCTTCGTTTATAATATCGTTCGTTGAAACCAGTGTCAAGGAGCGTGAGTGGTACTGCATGTCATTGTGTTCAGTGGTATTTATTAACCGAAATGAACTAAGTTTGCTATTATTTTGTACTTGGTTCCTGATAGCGTTCTATGCTTCAAAAAGATTTACCTATTTCTTAACTAACTAGTCATGCCATGATATATAAGGCAGCATAACACAGCATTACTTAACGTAGCAACTCTGCTTTTCTTTCATGATGTAGCGTGATAACTTATGTAGGCATAGGAAATAGAGATTGAATAGAATTGCACCTTTACTAATCCTACCAGGTGTTCTGTATTACAAAAGTGGTTTTATTGTGACATTTTGATACAAGTAAAACTGTATTATCTGCACTATTAATTACTTACTAGTACCTCATTTTATCATTGGCTTGTAAAAAGTTAATTTTTTACGAAATGTAAGTTGACAGAATCATAGGAATCATGTTTTGAGGGGTAAACCAAACACAAATGAACAAATCCTAAATATTTTTGTTGTGCAAAAAGGTATGATATTGTGTCTAAAACAGTTTTCATTTTCCACTCAACTGTGTAATTGCAAGGGAAGTAAACTAATAGATATCCCTGCTTATAAGTACTAGCCCAAGGCAAGAGTTGTCATTCTTTGTGGATCACAACTTTGAATTAAAAGTAAAACTTCTGTTATTGATATTAACAAAACTATCATAAACTCCACATTTGTGAAATTATTTTTGGTTATTTCAAGGACTTGGAAATCAATTTCTAGACTTTATTTAATGTATTACTATCATTGAAAATTTTAGGGTCTATCTCTAACTTATGTCGTATTTTACAACACAAAACAGACTCACTTTTCCTTCAAATGTATTCTTATGTATATATATTTGCTGTGCGTTCTTGCAAAACCATTTACACTTTTGACTGTAAAAACGAAAAGTGCACAAAGCGTAAATTAGCCACAACATCTGTGCAGTTATTCCGATTATACTGCTTCGTGGTGGATTTTATTTTCTTCAATCTGCGTTTTTTAAAATATTAAAATTCTTTGACATAGTTGTAGGGCGCTGTGGAAGATTTATTACAACATTAATTGTTTTAAAATATGATTGTAATTCCAGACCCACATTTATATGCTGATATTTACAAGAGTAACTACTCGGCATAATGCCAAAATATCTGTTAATAGATTAAAATGTAATTATTCCAGACAAAGGGTTGACCCGTTTTAACTGTACGTGCAATATATTAATTATTTGTGCTTCTGCTTTTAGGAGATAGTCAACATTGCTATAGAGATGCGAAAAAAATAAATATTATAAAAATAACCGGAGATGTGGGTAGGTGACTAATACAGTGTGGCCTGGTGATTTGACTGTTATGATGAACATGATTAAAGCAAAAAGCGACTAGATATTTAGTGACAAGTCCAAACTAATGAAATGCGACTAGGAACCACATTTTAACGACAGTACAAGTGAAGAAAAGTACCGAGAGACAATTTTTCCTTGATTTGACCTAGTGACCTAGTTTTTGAATCAGACAACACATATTCCAGCTCGACCTAGATTTTATAAAGGCAATTATTTTGACCAAATTTCATGAAGATCAATAAAACAATACAGCCTCTATCGCATACACAATATTTTTCTTTGATTTGACCTAGTGACCTAGTTTTTGATCCCAAATGACCCATATTAAAACTTAACCTAGATTTTATCAAGGCAATTGTTCTGATTAAACTTTATAAAGATCAATTGAAAAATACAGCCTCTATCGCATGCACAATGTTTTTCTTCGATTTGGCCTAGTCACCTACGTTTTGACTCCAGATGACCCAAATTCAAATTCGACCTAGATTTCATCAAGGCAATCATTTAAACCAAATTTCATGAAGATCAATTTTAAAAATACAGCCTCTGTCGCATACACAATGTTTTTCTCTGATTTGACTTAGTGACCTAGTTTTTGATATCAGATAACCCATATTCAAACTCAACCTAGATTTTATCAAGGCAATCATTCTGACCAAATTTCATGAAGATCAATTGAAAAATACAGCCTCTATCGCATACACAATGTTTTCCTTTGATTTGACCTAGTGACCTAGTTTTGACCCCAAATAACCCATATTCGAACTTGACTAAATTTTATCAAAGCAATCATTCTGACCAAATTTCATGACGATCAATTGAAAAATACAGCCTCTATCGCATACACAAGCTAAATGTTGACAGACAGACAGACATACAGACGACGGACGCCGGACATCGAGCGATCACAATAACTCACCTGAGCATTGCTCAGTTCAGCTAAAAACGGAAATACGAAGCTATACTCACTACCTCATATTCATCTTATTTTGATGAAAGGTATTATGATTAAATCAAAGCAGATCAAATATGTGTATTTGCAAGCAGATTCGTCATATTTTAAGGGTAATCATTTGGTTATATTGTAACTAACATACCGTAATAAATTCCAGTTTAATTTACCTTTTTTTTACAGATTTTATTAACTATCACAACATCAATCTTTAACTTGGATTCAGTGTTGTTATATTTTCTGGTCCTTTGGGAACATAGAGTCCATTCAACATATGTGTAATAGAGTTCCGCTTAAGCCAGTGCTAGGGGCGTGAGAGGTGTTGCACATTTCATTACCTGTCATTAACAGACTCAATCAAACCGAGTCTGCTATTATTCTCCTTGGTTGCATTCTTTGCTTCCAAAGGATCTTTTTACAGTTTTTTTCAATGGATGTAATAGATTTTACAAGAAATAATTGTAACTTAACATGCCACTGCCTGTGCTTTCCAATAGTATTTGTTTCATAACTGCATACTTCTATTGCATTTTAATTTAATCTACAATAACCATTGTCAAAGCCTTAACATTTTGGCTTTAGATGCCTCGCAAGCAAAGTAATTTAGATTTCTCAGGAGTAAATCTAAACTGTTACGGGTCAAGCCATTCATGATTGGCGTCGAAAGTAGGACACGCCCATTGTTAACTTCCCTTTTCATGTTTAGAATATTTAATGCACTAATTACAAACAAATGTGTTTTTGAGGATACTATTGGCTATTTCTTCTCAAAATCGATGCCATTTTAGTTGCACTCAAATGTAGTGGTAAAGGATGTGCATGGTTTTATTAAAAATACGTACTTCAAAACCAAATACGGATCCATCTTTACAATACGTGTCGATAGGCACTGGTCAGAATTTCACTGCGCATATGGCAAACTTATTTCTTATTCTTCATTAAGCGATTTGACTTTGACAGAAATATAGGTCAGGGAGTTGGATAATGGAAATATCGTTATGTTTTGGAAACAAAACCTATCAGATGATCGACTGGTAGCATGGGCCGAAACCAAAAATGATATAATAGCAGACTAGGTTTGTCCAAGTCTATTCGCGAGAGCTAATGAAATATGTATATCCCTCATGTACTTCAGTGCTGGCTTGTTTAAGCACACATTATCATTTGTGACAAACAATATTTTTATTCAGATTGTACAAAATCACACAAACTTTAAAATCAAGGAAATATTTTCCAATTGCATGCTGTAACTCAGCGGGATTGCTATACTCCTTGTTTATGATTGATCACTTTTCTCTAGTTCGGTGCAGTTCCCCAGTACATTATTTTTAAGGCTTTACATCCGCTTTTCTCACGTGTAGTTTTCAGAAAGTTTAAAAATGATTGTAATCTTAATAGCCATTTCTCCTGTAGATCTTTTGTTTCTCATACCCTCCTGTAAGTGCGTGAGTAACATAACAATGTTCTGCGTACCACCTTTTGCAACTGCTGTGATGTTAAACATACTTTAAAAACAACGGGAAACAGTGACACACAGAAGAACGTACTACATAACCTAAGAGGACAGTAGGGTTCAACTTCAGAATTACAGAAACACTTATGGTTTGAATCAAAGTTAATTAAATGTCAATTTGCTTAAGATTTTAAATTCAACATGTCAATGAGATTGTATATAAAACAAACATTAATATTTATACAAATGGTAAAGTACTTACCATGCAAGAACAGCAAGCTGTCTGTAATCCCCTGAGGAGCTCATAAACGGTGAACAAAGAACTGAAGTGCAGATTACATCCAAATGAACGGCTTTAAGCAATGTAATCGTAAATAATCATGTCGTCAATAAGCAAACAAGTGTGAAGAATGTTTCAGTGCAGAAATCATCGAAATTTGGACAAATATGTGTTACACGTGTTAGTAAAACATGATAACCAGGCAAATGTAAGTGCATTTTAAGATAGAGAGTAAATTCAATATACTTGTCCTGTTTTCATGTATAATTGTACGATTGCAAAACAAAAATTCATATTAAAAACAACAACAAAGAATAAAGCGCCATAAACACCTCTAGATGGCAAACATTTCAAATATGAATCAAAGCTTTTATTTTGCCATGAGATTACCAGTATCACATTTGCCAAGCTTTTGTAATAGGTTAATAACAAGTCGTTTGTCTCTTGTATGTTCGTTTACACCTTTTCGTGATAAACAGGAGTTCAGATTCATTATATATATAAACCACTTTGGAACTTAGTTTTGTTATATTTTTCTTGTCCTTTGTCATAAAAAGAGACGACCTTTGAACTCAGATTTTTATGGGTTTTTTTGTCTATCGGAGTCAATTTCTAGACTCATTGTTGTTATATTATCTGGTCCTTTGTGATCATAGAGTCCAATCATTGTCTCTCTCTAAAAAGAGGAGGTGCTCAGGGCTGTAAGGGGAGTTGCACTTTTCATAATCTCTACCGACTGAACGTATTAAATCATTTTTACTGCGTTTTGTAGCGTTCTATCCTTCTAAAGGTTCGTCTGATAGATACTTTTCACACATACGCATACTTTCATAAAGCTCCTTCTTTATACACAGTTTGAATGACTTTTTTTTATTTATACTGTCGTGTAAACAAAACAATCTCATGGACTTCAGAAATGTTTATGTTGTTAAACCTTAAAACACCCATGCAGAAAATGCACTTTACTTCAGGACATGAGAAAAACACAACGGTTTTTGCAGCTGTATGATGTAAAGATTCCACCGTTAGACTCGGTGTTATATTTTTTGGCGTCTTTTTATATCATGGATTTCATTTCTAGTTTCTGAACAAAAGAGTTCCACTAAGCCTGTGCTAAGGATTAATGAGGGGGTTGCACTTTTTCTTATTCTTAACATATAATCAATGATATAATTAGTTTTCTTAAACGATGACTACAGTTGGATTTTTCATGTACCAATAGCGCTATCCGAGACAACCTTGCCTATATTTATTTATTATCATTATTATACCAGATTTATATATCGCCCTTTTCAGTATAAAAACGTTCAAAAGCGCTTTACATAGCGCAAAGGCAGCATCACAGGGCTCCAAATTCATACTCTACTAGAACAGACACAGAGCGATCTGACCAGAGGTACAGTGTGAGAAAGACCCCAGACGAACCAGTACAGCCTCTAAGTAAGGTAGGAGACATTCAAGAGCATCTTCCCAGTGTCCCGACAGATTCGAACCCCAGACCTCTGGATTGACGGTCAAGCTTATTACCACTTTTCCACCGGACCACCCGATATCTTGAGGCCCAAAAGACGCGTTCAAGTGTGGAAAATATGAAGAACAAAGGGTACACATGAGAAACATCATATATATCAATAAGTTAGCACAATAACTGAATAAGATTTTCCGCAAGCTTGAAAATGTCGAAATAAATAAGTGTCTTTGACCTGAGTTCTGAAAATACTTTTCTAAAATATTAATCTCCTATACTGTAAAAACGCACTGTTTGTAATAATACAGAAAACATCATACGAATGTATTTAGTCGTATTCAAAACAACTGGAACTTGGACTTGTTGTAGACAGAACTTGTTCTATCCATGCCTCAGATAATTATGATTACGACGGCATTCACAGAAGCTTAGGTATATTTGTGATTCAACACTTCTAGATATTACTTTGGATATTTTCAATTTTTGTATATTCCATCACATCATTTCTTATGAAGTTGTAATGACTGGGAACAAGCTGCAAACAGAATTCGGTTTTAGATATACAGCTTATGAAATCCATTTGGGAGTTCAGTAAATATTCATATACCCATAAAACCATCATACCTTTGTTCGGAGTACATGAACAAGAGTCAAGAATAAAACAGATTTCTGCATAAAAGAACATAACCAACTGGTATTTCCTCAAATTGTTTATATGCATTTGATTTTTACATACTCAATGACATTTTATTGCAAAGGCCAAGTCTAACATTGCAACTGCAGTTTGTTTTACATTTCTGATGTCATAAATTGAAACAATTGATAGTATCTTTGACGTACGTTCTTTGATGAGTTAAGACATTAATTACAAAAATGGAACTAGAAAAGGAACGTACAAAATATTAATTTCATTTCTATTTCTTGTAAGAAAACCTAGTACTATAGTTTATTATGGGTCACATAGGGGAATACAGGTGGTTTGTGTCGTTTCTTAATTTACTTGCTAATTATCCGGCTGATTCCAGGAGATTTCTTTACCTTCATTAAAAACTACGTATCATCATCAAGCATCCGTGCATCACCATGAGAAAGAACATCAGTTCTAATTATCTTTCATAATCAATAACTTTACTAAAAAGAAAAATTCCATATCTGAAATCTTGGACATTGAAAATTGTTTGACGTGATTGCAAGATCAATCACAAATTAAATTAAGTATTGTAGCCCGAGTATGTTTTCAGAATAAAATAGAAAGATGTCTTTTAAATAAAATTAAGTTCCTTAATTTCGTTTACACAATCGAACAGCGGTGCCCATTGCAGCGCCTTCTTGACCGTTACGTGACTTTTCAAGTGTTCCGCATGCAATTTGACTTTTAAATGTTTTTATATTTAAATGGTTATTTATGATGTTTATAGAACTACGGATTCCTACGGTGTAAAATATATAGATGTTTGTATCCATTTCATTAAATCCGTGTAGACGACCGGATCTAGATTCTTTCCTGAGGTAACAGAAGTCGGACGAAACGGAAACGGTCATCCATCCATCTAGATTCAGCTCAAATTTGCGGAAAAAAACCAACGGTTTTGAGACACTTTTCTTACCACCATTACTTTTATCTCCTCACATGCTTTAAAATATTCATATGTTTAAGGTCAGTCATTTACAGATAATACGGGACAGGTTGCACAAGGTGTGCAATTTTGGCCATTTTTGCCTCACAAGTTAGTGTCTTGAAACCGAAATTTTACTTGTTTCTATCATGAAATCATCATAATCGGCCGGTTAAAAATGTCACATGATAAAGTACGTGCTAAGTAAATGCAATTATACATTCGCTCTACTCTTCTCTGACGTTTCTCCAATTTTTTTATGTTGTTTTTTCTCACTGGCATCAAATCAAGTTTGTGGAATTTTCAAATTCCAATGCCTCCAAATATACACATGAAAGAATTACAAATCAGTAAAAGACAGCAGCGATATATATACTAGTATATGGAGGTGTAGTTTGTTTTCATATTTTATGGCTAAATAAAGTGGTTATCATGTCGTACATAATATGTTCTTCAAGTTCGGATAAATAAACTTTCTACCATTATAGAGTTTGATTTGCCCCTCATTTTTCAAAGCTCCATGGCAAGAAGAGTTAGTGCTTGATTTTTGCTGGTTTTATCTTAGGTGAACAAGATGAAAGTGTCATGGTGGATGTCTTTTGGAGATTCCATATGTAGGACCCAAAATTAAAATTGTTGTATAGAATGCGAGATATTCTCACAGAGCATACTAAAAGTTACCTTATTGGAGCTCTTATTCAGTGTTATTGCGACTAAACTTGTTCAGTTGGGTATCACAGTTTAAGTTAAATTTGGAAAGACAAGCTTCAGGTTACTCAACAAACTGATTAGGTTTGTAGATAACATTGAACATAGGCCTCATTACAATAATGAGCATTTTAAAACTCTGAACTGTTTTTTTTTTCGAAAGAGTGAAACAGATGTTTTTAGAATTAGAAACTGACATGAGTTAACACTTTTGTATCTTAAAGTAAGAGGAAGAATCTTTTATTCTTTCAAAGTTGAAAGGTTTTGGTGTAAAATCTTTCTTTTTATTTATTGGATATATTCTGTAGATCGTCTTCTTAAGGGAAAAATCTAAAACCCCAGGATTTTAAAATATTAAATGCTAAAATCATTTTATGTTTGAGTGTTTCTAGTCTATGATTACGCCTTTGCTAAGCACCAGCAAAGTATTGTAAGTGATTCAGTATTTTAATACTCAATATCTGTGTGTATTGCATCAGTTCTTGTATTAAAGTGTCTCAGTATATTGATATTTCAGGATTATTGTGATATATCAGTTTTTCATAAAACTAATTTTGACTGTCTTTGATCAAGACCAGCAGTAAGAAGTAAGGGATACAACCGTTTTTGTGTTATTCTCGGTGTTGATATCTGTTATTCATGTATATACACTTATCGAAACCTCTATCCCCTCCGCAGCCTTCATAATTTTGACAATATATTACTAGGTAAATTTTTGAAATTTAGAAATTTATATTGTTAATAATATATTAAGTTTTCAACAGAATCTAGTGTTGCTATGGAATCTAGTGTTGCTATGGAATTATTTTATTTAATCTACAACTTAAGCAAAATTTTAAGAGAAAGCGACACAAATAAATATATAACCATGTCAATAATTTAGAATCCAGCGAATGTCGTTATTATGGATGAAAATCGATCACTCTTTTAAGTCTTTATCCTTTTGTAACTTTTGAACATACTTAAATTTGGAATTACTTTGACTATATATCATTAAAAGGTAATATCTTGACCTTTATATCATTATAAATGATGCACCAAATTTGTTTTGCATTCATTTATTTAAAGAGGGAGTATGCATTACGGCCCATTAACAGCCATATCAGTTATATAAAAACAATCTTCAGATTGTACCTTCTATTCAGTTGTAAGATGGCTTTTAACAGAATATATATACAAAAACGGGTTTCTTATACATTTAACGTTATCTGTCAAACTATTTCCAGTCTTTAGTGCCATTAAAAAGAACGTTCCTGTACATGTACTATTGCAGTGAGGAATGGAGAAGCTTTTTGAACTAGTGTCATATTTATGAAAAAAGCAGGTCCATTCATAGACAGAATCTGCGTTACTGTTATTTTCTAAATATCTGAGTTTGACAGTACATTTTGTGTTTTTGTTGGCATCTAAAATGAATAGATATCTTTAAGCTGTTACTGTCTTGATCCTATCAAAGAAGAAAAAACACACGAAAACTGCTATAGATGTACCTGGTAACCTCTAACGTCAGTAGCTAGGGTTCTACTTCAAAATACGGAAAATGTAATCGTTTAAATCGAAATAAATTAATATTTAAAGCGAAATGTCAATTTACTTAAGTTCTTATGTTCAACAAATCCCATAATCAGATTGTATATCAAACAAATATTTATAGTTATATTGATAGTAACTTTTAGCCAAAATAAACGCATAACAAGAGATATCAATACCCCCCTGGGGAGCTCCTAAACGGAGAACAAATATAAGTGAAGTGCTAATTTAATTGAGATGTAAGGCTTCAAGCAAGATGACGATGATGGTAAAGTTTTTAAGTACATAAAACATGAAAATCAAATCTCGTCTTGGATATACACGGCATCATAAACAATTTCGGATATACTACTGAACATGTGCAAAAATAAATTTTCGAATTTGTGCAATATAAGCAACGACCCTTTATTCACAGAATGAAACTTGAAATTAAACTAAATTCACTTAGCTTAATGATGCTTGTTTTCGCTGTTATGGGATTTTAAAAAGAAATGACAGATATTATGTTGTATGCCCAATTAGTGTGTTTTTCATGAAATTGAACTCTTTGTATCATTGAAGGTTACATGTACAACGCCGTAGAAATCTAATGGATTACTGAAGATCTATATATTCTTATGGTCGATAAAGATTTAAAAAATATCTTTACTTTCATCAGGTTGACGAGCATAACGCTATGACATAATTATAGGCCGTCTGGTAAATTTCGATTCCATGAAAAATGAATGTAATTCTTTTCAGTTTTTTTTAGTTCTGCCCATTGCTTTCCCGTTAAGGTCATAGCCATTAATTTATCTTGGGACCATACGCCGCTTTTCATGGAATTGCACACTGTGCATCATTGAAGGTTCCATGTGCACCGCCGTATGAATACATATGCGGATGTCTCTAAATTATATTCTAGTACTTATAGCCCGGGGCTAAAGGGCGTGGACGGTAGCTTGCATTTCCACTACCGTCCATGAACAGGCTCAATCAAACCGAGCCTGCAACATTTTCGTTTATGTCGTGTTGGGCGACCTTTGGTTTTTCATTTTTTTTTATTTTCTGTAATTGCGAGAGTTACTTCTCAGCATAAAGCCTTCAGCTTCATTTTGGATACATTAAAATGTAATTACGCTCGAGAAAAGAAATCGTTTTCTTAATGCACGTGCAAAATAATAATCTTTGTTTTACGATATAATCTAAAAACCCAATGTGGATGCAGTTCGTATTTTAATTGCTCCCACCGACTATTATATTATGTCTCATTGATGGAGCTATGTTTTTCGAATATTTTGGGATCTATATTTCTCAATTAATTAGTCTTGTTTAAGATTTTTAAGCACACCTCTTGTTTGGTTTCCAGCCCGTTTACAGTGTGGCCGCTACACTTACATACTCTGCTTTCTGCAAAGGCATTTAATACACACGTATTTTGTTCTGTAGGGTTTCTGCTATATATTTTACACGAGCAATTTTGTGTTTTACATATTGTGTCTGCCTTTCAGTACTGATACATTTGAAAGGAATTAAGCTGGTGCGGTTAACTTTTATTAGACTGTCCAGTATTTCTGGAACATGGTGGAGATAAAAGAGTTAGGATTTGCATGCAATTGGCCAGTTTAAGCTCCCCAATGGTGGTTGTGCCAGTGGTTCCCCACTGTGTTCGTTAGTTATAGTTTGGTTTTTCTTTGCTAATTGTTCAATTTTGTCTGAGTGTTTGAGTGTGTATGTCTGCCGTTTAAGCATGCATGCATATACTGCTCTGTGTGTTTGGTTTGGGAGGCTATGTTCTGCGGACGTATCTTTTCGGATTGGATTCTTGCCCTTATTTTAAGTGCCGTGCTGCGGCTGTAAAACGTCACCCCGCACTTGGACAGAATGCTGTAATATTTGGACCTTTGGAATCATAAAATCTATTCAATTTACATCTTTAATAAAATTTCGCTAAAGCAAGTTCTTGTGGTGTGGGTTTGGGCATGAGGAGTGCTGCACATTTCAATAACTTTCATAAAAAACTAAATTGAACAAATACTGCTATCGTTTTGCTTGGTTGAAGCCTATGCTCCTAAAGGACCTTCTTACAGATTTTATTAATTTGAAACCAGTAGTTTTATCATTTCTGGTTCTTCTTGACATTGAATCCTTCCAATGTACTTGTATAATAGCATAGAGTTCCGCTTAAGTCGATGTTAAGGGCATTAACAGTGTTGTGCATTTCAATACCTCTCATGAACAGACGCATTTAAACTTATTCTGCTATACGTTTCCTTGGTTTCGATCTAAGCTTCCAATTCTTAGTTAAGACAGCTTGAAACCGGTAAATAGTTACTCTTTCATCCGTCTGCGTAGCAAAATTAAACTGTTAGATTCTATTTTTTTACTTCAGTGCTAATCAATCTGTTCTTTAGTTTTAATTACAAAACGTGTACCACAAAAACATCAGGAAAAATATTCATGGAATGCAAGGCAACTATATTTGTATTATTAGTTATTAATCTTGAAATCATTACAATAATATCCTTAACTATATTGCACTTAACAAGAGAATTGGCATACTTCATCATAAATATACTTAATATGTTTCCCGTTTCATCAGGAAAAGATGAATGATCTGTAGTTAACATCACAACACCTGAGTGCAGGCCTACTACATACAAAATTCAAATCAAAATCCTGTGGATGATTATCAATATTCACATTCAAAACAAAACAAAACATCAGTACTTTTGAGCGCACGTGTAATAGGAATCCGCACTTTCTACATTCTTTACCTTGGCTTAAAACAGGAACAGCAAGTGCAAGTGGTTTTCTCTTGAATTTCTTATTATATTTATTTGGCAGCTAAAACGAACAGATAACTGTTGGATTTCTTAAGTACTAAATAAAATAAATGTATATTGTTTTGCGATATATTACAATAGATCTTTTGAAGTGAACACGGTGAGGTAATGAAACAAACCATCATAAAAAAGTTATTGTATAACTGAAATCACTATAGCATATAATGTAAAAAATAAAAACCGTGCGGATACAGAGAAGTTTTCTTCCGATGGACAACCTATGTCAGAAATAGTTATGGCACTTGGGGTCTTCCTCCACCAGTAAAACGTCTGTAAAAGACATTTGTCTTAAAGTTACCTTTGTAAAATAATTCTTAATGAAAAGTGACCGGAAAACATTTGAAACTTACAGGTGAAGGCATTCAGGTCTCAGAAATACAACTGTAAAACTTTACAGCCGAAAACTACATCCATCTGTAAAAAGTTCATGTTTCTAAAAAAAAAAAAGAAAAGATAAAAAACCCAGCTGTAAATGCTTTTAGATCGAAATACGAATATTGTCAACCATCGTTAAGACATCTTGGATACAACTTTTATTCGGAAAGATAACATATATTCTGTTTGAATTTCAACTGTGATGGAGTTGTTGTATATGTTTCAACATCTAATATACAGCTCGTTTAAATGGGTCAACCGTGTTGTTGTACTTATATAATAGACAGACCCGGTTTATAGGTTGGTCAGGACTACGATATGTATTGTATTTTGCCATCGAAATATTTCTATAAAATGCTTCTTCCCCTTCCGTTGGATCCGTCCATGTTTACAAACACATTTATTTATTTTATGGACTGTAGCTGTAAAAGGAGCTGTATAAACAAAGAACTTAAGCATGTATTATATATTTTATACAGGTAAGTGTGAGAGAAATGATTAAAAGAGTGTATTATGTCTTCAACAAAGAGTTTTTATAAATAAGATCTGGTGCAAATGTTCTACTTTGCATGATGCCATTGACATACTGGAAACATATTCCTTATTGTTTTTGTTATATTTACTATGTTATCAATTTAATTACCTTTTCTGGGGAATTAATTATTCATCCTAAAACCTTTTGTCCCCAATAATAAAGTCCATTCTTCAGTATGTGTAATATTTCTACAGTTGTAACATTTAGGCATATTTAGTAATTGTAATACTTTTAATTTTATGGCTATAACTAATTTGCATAAATTGAACTGTTTTTCAAACGTTTTACAGTTAAAGTGAAATGTACACATGTAAAAAACAACATTGCGATATAGAAGTTTCAGATGTAAATAAAAGTAACAATGTCTTTAATTTCAACCTCACTGAAAGTATTTTACAGAGGTAAAATGTCTTACAGGTACTGAGAAATGGAAATTAAAACAAATTAAAATTCAAGTAGCACAGAGTCGTCCGCGTAATGTATGCAATTTGTGCAAAACAAGTCCACTTTGAAGCCGTTCTTCCGTCTGTGTGTAAGAATTAATGCACTTCGGATATCAACATTCTATAACTCTAGGCAACGGGTCATAACAATCAAACAATACTCTTCACATCTGGGTTATCACTTGCTTGAGATAGGATTACAGGAAAATTTGTTTGTACTTAACAAGTACCAGTTTTGCAGTAACAATAACCGAGGTTCATGGTACGAACAAACGAGAATGTTAACTTTTTTCAAGAAGCTTATCGCGTCTATAAACGAGATCTAAACGAGTTATCAGTGTTGATGCGTTTAGCAGTTTATTACAGAATACAAATGTACAGGAACAAATGGAATAATAATTGGTTCTCTTGCGTTTGTTTCAGATAAATATATATCTAGTATAACAATTGCTAGAAATATGATTTTACAACTGGAGTAAAGTTTTGCTTTCAGTGTTCTCTAAAGTATAATTTCTTTTAAGGGCTGATGTTTTTCTGTTTCACACCCTACAATTATAGGTCATATGGCATATGGCGGGAAAAAACACCCTTGGTGACATTGTTTTGCATTATTTCAGGCACGGGTACAAACCTAGGTAGAAACACCGACCTTCTATATAGTAGCCGGATTGCTTCCTCATGTGAAACAATTTTACAACATAAGTGAGACTTCGACTCAGCAGCTGCAAGGGACGAGTGATTGGAAGTCAGCGACCTTAGCCATTCGACCACGGAGGCCACATGGGTGATATCTAAATATTGTCAATGATATCGAATATAAATTTGAAAGAATGTCAACAATACAAGGAAAAACTCCATATGTTTGCTAAATATCAGAAACCTGGGTAATTCAGTAACGTTTCCATTACAGAGTATTAACACGTACAGGCTAATGGTTTGTTAACTTCTGGCATGCTTTCCTAGTGATGCACGTATGTTAAGTAATGCTTTGATGTATCGTACAAAGATTTGAGGAGTTTTATGCGTTATTTTTCTACCGATGGATACGGAAATCTTTGTTAGAAAATTTTGTGTTTCATGGGAAAACTGACGTTAATTATAATTATGACTGCAACATAAATGAATATGTGGAAGGCAAGCGAAGAACATTCCGCTTTCCTTAACAATGTCTTTTGTAATGTTCTTTTCAAAAACGTCGTCATCTGTGACATCATCAAACAGAATTCAAAGGGCAGTAAAAGGAACTTTTTCTCAGAATAAAAGTTATGTTGATTCAATTAGTGTAAACCATTTTTCCATTAATTGTAAATTTCATTGTGCCTGGAAGTATGGAAGTATTGGAAGTATGCGGGGTTTACACTTTTTATTTCATAATCAACCAAATCGAGTATATTTTTGTTGGGTAGCGTCATATGCTTCTTTTTTGGTTATTCTTCTTTTATAAAATGTCACTGCAACATGCAGTCCAACTTAGGTAAATGCACGAGATATTTCTATTTCAGCCGTTGCCAATAGGCTTGACGGGCGCTGCGTGTTCTCCTGAACAGTTACATGAAACCAAGTCTGCTATTCATTTTGTCAGTTTCCTTCTATGCTTTTAACGGATATATTTGTAGATTTTATTATTAAATTTGATGATAGATTCTTAAAACAGTTTCGTGTAAATAATTCAATAAAGTTTAAAAAATAAGAATTTCACAGTTTTACCTGAGTTTTTAATTTATATAAAAATACAGTTCGGCTTTGAATAAAAGCAAGATAAATTCTTACTACTGGCTTATCAATATAAAGCTCTTATTGAACTTTTACCATGTCGTTTGCTTGTCTGGTTAGGGCCTATTTATGCCGAATATAAGTTTTATCACCTACTCCAAAAATCACTGAAATTAAAGAAGTGTACATTTTGCTTGCTCCGTTTTTCAGAAAAGTCTGAAGAGTGACTGCTGTCTTTGGCTTAGCATTATTCTCAGCTTTTGTGAGGGCAATGTATGTCGTAAATGACGATTTCGTCCTTTCGATTTGCAAAATTTCAAATTTATACCTTAATGTCTGGCCTGGCCCATAATAATGGCATTAGATTTAAAAACACAAACGAGAAAAATAAGTTTCATAAGAACAGGAAAGAAAGCAATTTTTGTCGGACATCATTCCGTCTCAGTTTGATGAATGCGCCAGACAGATGTTACGGTAGATAACCAATCAGAGCGTTTGCAAATCGTGCAGCGCAAATAACCAATTTACGATCCTGACATGTATTAAACGCGCATGGTCCTTTGTTATCATAATCATAGAGAGCATTCAATTTTACAATAACAAATATCCACTTAAGCCGGTGCTAGGAGGCGTGATTGGTGTTGCACATTTCATTTCCTCTCAAGAACAGACTCAAGCAAACCGAGTCTAATATGATGTTGATTGGTTGTGTTCAATGCTTCCAAAGGATCTTTGCATATACTTACTTGATTTTGTTGAGCATGTTTGATAGCATTATGTCACACGTGAAGTTAGCCATATTACTGAAAAAGTCAAAGGGTGGTTAATTATCTTTATAAAAAGTTAATTATTCATTAAAAGATCAACCTAAATTGAATATCATTTCAAAGGAAACACAGGGCCACACATCACACCCAGTTATATATAATAGGTAATTTTGATTCAATATCACTGTGATACATATTACTGAGATGCTATTATAATAATCATTATTATTATCATTATAACCAGATTTATATGTTTTTTAACAGTTTAATTATTTTGGATATTATGGGTCATGATCATTGAATACGTAGGTCACTAAATATAACCATAAAATCCTGCTCAAACTACAAAGGCAATGTTTTATTTCTCCAAAATTCTTGAAACCTCATCAGACTGTCTGTTTGCCTAGAGTCTACAACAAATAGCGTCTGTACCACCTCCTGTTCTATCAGTACTACATACACTGCTTTGTTTGGAGTTTCCTTTGCAACTTGTTTATAACTTATACACCTATACATACCAAGAAGAGTGTTCTGATGAGTCGAGCCTAGGATAGTTATATTATATTAAGATTTCACAATCTACTTCTCCAATACATGTTGTACAGACTGGATACTAAACTATTCTCCAAAAGTTGCCCCGCCTCCTTTAAAAAGAATGTAAATCATAATATTGAGTCTATTATTATTATTTTAAGCTATTGCATAAAAATGAAGTTATGTTACAGTTCTTTGAAAACGGGTTTAAAGGCGTTGAAATGTACTAAAGTGTTGTCCCTATTTGCAGTCCTTTTCCGGAATTTCGGAATTTTAATTTACAATTACAGTCGAACTTCGATGGCTCGAACTCGAGAGTCCCGTTGAAATAAGTTCGAGTTTTCCGTTGTTCGAGCCATCCAAATGACGGCCATTTTGAATTTGGGAATTCGAGGGCATGATGTGTTACAAACGTAATACAATGTATATTGTAATATTGTACCTACATGTGTGTATGATACGATGATTTGTAAAAACGAACGCTGAAATAGTCTTTATTATTTATTTTCAAACATGACATATATACGAAAAAAAACACAGATAAAACACTAATATAATCATAAGAATTTGGTGAATGGCATCAAATAGAAAGACATGAATAGCAAACCTTTATGAATCATTGTCCAGTGCAAATATTTTCAAATATAAACACGTTAAAACGCAAACAATTAATTCACGGACATGTACACAGAAATATTTGAAAACGGTACTAAATGACGTCAATTGAAGACATAGGCTATAAATAGACACATAAAATCAATACACAACATTAATGAGCATACGTCAGATTATTCACAATCTCAGTGAGTCATGTACAGTATACAGTTTTACAGTTTATTGTTTGAAGAAATCCTTGATGGAGAACTGAACCGCCGAACGCTTGTTGAACTCTAATTTGGAGAGAGATTTGTACATAGAGCACATGAGATTGAGTTTTTCACATTTGCTTATGGTGTTATATTCTTTGTTTCTAAAGTTTCTGGATCTTATTTTCGTTTTGTTCCTTGCTTTCCAGTAGCCGACTTTGCTATCTCCCCGTTTTGGGGTCCTTTTCTAAGTTATTCAGCCATGCTAAAACAGTATGAAAGTTAAAATCGAATCTCCCGTTTTTATGCAGAAAAAATAAAGACAGACATTGCTCAAATATTAATCAAAGCCCATTAAAGCATTGCAGTGAACGAAAGTCACTTTGTTTAATTTGTTTGTCGTATATCGACGCTAATTACATAAGCGTGTGAAAATTACGCACGCGCCGGTTAAAGGGGAAGCTTGGCGAATGTCAGGCAGAGGTGTGAAAAACTTTGTAAACACAAGCCATTCCGGCGACAAATTGGCTGTTCGACTGAATAGGTGTAATTATCACTGTAATTGAGCCGAAGGGACTTCCAAATGAGTTCGAGAGTTCGAATTTTCGAAGTTCGAGCGATCCGAGGTAGAACTATATAGAATAAAGAAGGAATAAATTCGGGACCGGGCGAAGAGTTCGAGCGATCCCGGGTGTTCGAAAGATCCGAGTTCGAGCCATTGAAGTTTAACTGTATTACACGTTTAAAATGCTGTCCTATGTTCATGGAAACATTATTTATTTCTATGATATGATGTCGTTTGAATTTTCTTTCAAAACATGGACATTAACGTTAACATTCCGAAACAATTAGGTTTGGGTATTGTTTAATCACCCCTTGGAGGTATGGTGCCTGCTTTTTAATTTTGTCTTTTGACAGTTCCTGTGATACGCAGGCTCTTTTGATATGATGATAAATGGAGGTGATTTTGGTAACTTAATTCCAACAAATACTTCCTACCTATTTTACTCGACTAGTCTGCCTGTATATGCCTTCTTTAGAATTAGTATTATAGAAACCGTATTAGTGTTAATCATATCTCAACAGGAAATTTCGTCTGATTACCTTCCCTGATTACTTCTGTATTGAACAAAGCTTAAGATTTGTCAATCTCTGACAGCGAAAACACAAGAAAAACCAAAAACAAACCGTATTAAGTGCATAAAATAATAAAAACAGTGCAATCTCCGTAAAATGAACACTACTTTGGCAACAAAATGTAAAATGTATTCAGAATATTTAGAATATCTACGAACTGGTTAACTATGAAACGATATAGTATTAAAGACAATATATGTCTTTGTAAGAAGGTATTTGCTCATCCGAAATATCTTTAACAGAGGGTCTTTTGAATATGCTGATCCCATGTCCGGTGAGCTTTCTTTCTAATGATAATGCTTGCGGTAATAAACGCTTAGTAAATACGCAAAGGACATAATTACAGAGGTTAGATATTAAATTATTTCCTATATATTGTCAAATAGCTAACCAAATTGAAATTTGCTGCTTGATTTTCCTGCCTCAGAAATGGCGACTCTGTCCTACAATGAGCACTAGGACCAGAACAAAGAAATTTTGCATAAGTTATACTCTATAAACATGTATACAATGATAACCGCGGGCATTAACCACGCAGTCAATTCGGCAAATGAGCACTATGAAGATTGATTAATTGATATAACGTGTTTGGTACAAGATGGAAGATAAATAATCAGTTGTTCAATATGCTTGATACCCATTTGTCGAACTGTCCGTTTTAGGTGAGAATACGCTATTGGAGTAGTATATTTCCCATTGTTGACAATGGTTATCAAAGTCTATAGGGGTAGGGTAAAGTTGTACCATGGCATTTTCTTTCTGGTTTGGTGCAAAAGGTAACGTGTCTATGCTAAATCCTTGAGTGAGTAAGTGCAACGTGTAAGCTTAATGTTAAAGAAAAGTTGCGATAGTCGCTGTTATTTCATGTAATCTCTCGGATTGAGCTGTATGTTTGTTTATTATCCTTTGCCAGCATAGATTGTTTTATGTAAAAATTAATATCTCGAATGTCTTCGAACGTATGGTAGTAGAAGTCACGGTCAACTGTAAGTCCGATTAAAGCAACACAACAAAATAAAAAAAATAAAAACAAAGACAGAAGTCTTATAGGGCAAGCCGTATTCAAAGAATTCAGCCCACCATTCAGCATTTCACATTGGAATATGGGTATGTGTTAGGTGTACACGTATACAGTGGCTGAGCACAGGTACATACTAACATAAAACAAATATAAAAAAAAGATTTATAACAGACACAAAACATACATGAAAATGGAACACAGTATTCATGTATCGGCGAAAAAGCTAGACAGGGCAAGAAAAGAGATCTTTGTTATTTGACCTCCAATGTAACCGTGATCTTTCAGCTAGGGGCCTATGTGTTATTCATGACAAATTAACTCATAATGAGGAATATTCGTATCAAGTAATATGAGAAACCCTTCAAAATTGATGGACGATCAAGACACAGACAACACAGGAAAACATGTTGACATTTGACCTCAAAGTTCGACCTTCATCTTTGAGAGAGATGCCAGGGTTTGTGCATAACGCAGTATCTCGTTATTGCGAACATCTGTGTAAGGTATATGTAAATTATGGAAAGGTAGGACATGACACATCGTTAGAGAGTTAGGAGAGTTAGAGACCGGATAGAAAAAAGCCCTGTTGACCGCTGATAGTGTGACCTTGTCTGTGAGTGCGTGGTCTAGGTTTAGCATATTGTCTCATTATTTGGTATATTTTTGCCAAGACAGAGCTATGGGCAGGGCACGATAGTGTGGACGGGTGGACGCAATGCAAGCAGTAGTGGACTAAAAATTACACATAAAAATGAATCTCTTACACTTGTAACAATAACTACACAATTACATTCTGAATCAGAATTATTGTTCCTGTAAAGATAAGTAACTCACATTCAATGGAACCGTGAATATATTGATGACTTTGTAGAAGCCGGAGCACTAAAAGCATTAATACGGGCAAGGATAAATATCAAATTACTCCTCCGTAGTTTTGGATTTCAGAGCTTGTCCACAACTTGCACTGTCTTCGTCATACAAAGTCTGCCTGGTTGCATTCTATGCATCCAAATAATTATTTTGTTGATTTCATTTTCTAATATGTATTTTGTTTCTGGTACAGATTGACGGCAAAGAAATATAAACTTAACTGAAATTATTAATGAATCATGAAAAAATTCTTTCTTGAACACATATTTAAGCGCAGCAACCCACTCTCTCGTTAGAATCATAATAATTATTATGAAAACAAAGAACCTGCAATTAATTAGAAGCGAACGTTGGTACTTTGGAATACAAGTTTGGTGCAAGTGTACTGTGATGAACAGACGGATTTTATTTGCGCAGCTGTAAATTTGGCGGGCAATAAGATTTCTTCTTACAAGAGCATCTTGGTAGTCTTAAATCGCATACCAGGATATTGTCGCATTGATCAGTTTATAGGGTAAATAAGAAGGTGTAAGTCCATTTATAAATAAACAGATTATGGAATGATTATTATTAATCAAGATAAGCAAATGGTGTAATACAATTAGATTGTGTTTTATCGATATGATAAGCATTCGTGATCTTCTCTGTGATTAGTTCTTCCACTTCGATTTCGGCGGAGGCTTTTGGTGTACAACGACGTTTTTTTTAAACAGAAAATCTTTTCTTCTCATGTGAACATTTAATACTGCTTTGATTTACTTCATTTTTTTACATGTATGTGTTTTGTTTCATAGTTCCCATTGTAATTAGAAGTAAGTTCTGCACTCCGACTGTTGCCTACTGCTGTGAAACGATAACATCACAATTTTACAACATCTGGGCGAAGTGATACACACGATCATGTCTCTCTTAAACTAAAACGGCAGTAGAGTTCTATTTAAACAGTTCAGAAAACTACTGTTTTATATCAAAGTAAAAAATGCAAAACGTAAATAAGTTTAAGTTCTTACATTCAAAAATTAAATAATAAGGTTGTATATAAAACAATTAGGGTAAAATGGGGTAACTGGGACAATGGGGAAACTGGGACACTTTACACTTTTCAGTAAATTGGGGTAAATATTGGTTACGTTCCCTAAATAAGATCATATGTTGAAAAAGAACATTCAGTGTTAAAGCCTATTATGACAAAACTTTTCTGCCGATGGATTGGAAAATA
This sequence comes from Mercenaria mercenaria, assembly GCF_021730395.1. Classification (NCBI taxonomy): domain Eukaryota; kingdom Metazoa; phylum Mollusca; class Bivalvia; order Venerida; family Veneridae; genus Mercenaria; species Mercenaria mercenaria. The sequence goes on along the minus strand of NC_069366.1, from coordinate 9,843,462 downwards.
TTTTAAGAATCGATTTCCTTAGACATATGTTGAGAATATTACTAGTTCAATAAAAATAAGAAAACATAAAATTACATGCTGTAAATAATTATGCCTACTTTTTTCAGATGGTGCATTAAAATATTCTCGTTATGTTCCTGTCTAGTGAAACGCACAGTGGAAATAGTCGTCTGACTTTCTAGATATACTTGCTTATATATGGTCGGTATATCAATAAGATCTTAAAGATATTTAATTTCGGTACCGTAACGGCTTGATCATAAATGTGACGTCAATTTTGACGCAAGAAGCTGGTTCTCGTATACATGTAATATCGCATTTAACTTGTTTGAAATATTGAAGCGTATTGTGTATCATTGCAAATCAAGGACATGACATTATTTTTTTTTAAATTCTATAAAAATGTATAATGATTTTGTTTTATTGACTTTCATTTTGAATAATAAAGTGGCCTGTCATGAACCGTTGCGTTGACGTCAGACAACAACGTTATAAAACAGGTGCTTGTTTGTGAAATATGGCATGTCCAAAATATTTATATTGGTATGTGTTGATACCTTCAGTTATGGGAAGAGTGGCTAAAATGTAGGTATCACATTACTATTTCATACAATGGGATTTGTTTTTGAGAAATTACAACAAACTTTATTTACTATCAATATTTGTACCAATAGTAATTGCTCTTGAAAAATTAACATGAACTGTTTTATAACCCCCTTAAGAGCTTCTAAAAGTAGAACAGTCAAGTATTGTGCTTAGAGCTGAAGGGCTTCAAACAAAGTAATAATTTATAACAAGGGCATATTGAAGCCAACAAGTGCAAAGTATTTCAGTGCAGAAAACTTGGAAATCGGGTCAAAGATATAATTGAAGTGAGAAAATCATAAAAACATTATGTGCTTTGAAAAGAGTATATACTCTGTTTGCTTGTCCTTGAGTAGGTATTGTATAATTGTATAACTACCTCAAGATTAAATGATAACAAGTAAGATCAAGTAAAACTTCAAGCGAAGTTGGAGCAAAGAGCCATATCTCGGCTAACAAATTTTATTAACCCTTAGTCTGCTGGCGGCAAGTGATTCTGCCTTTGCGACCAGTGCAGACCAAGATCAGCCTGCACATCCGTGTAGTCTGATCATGGTCTGCACTGTTCGCCATTCAGTCAGTATCTTTTTGGTAAGCACCCCTTTTAACAGTTAATGGTACTGTCCAAATTATCAGATGGACACGTTCTTTATAGAAATATAGCAGGGTAAGGGTTTTATATGAATGTTACGTTACGTTACGAGAAGATTTATTCTGATATTCTGATTCAGATTCATTATTCTACAAAGTAATATCCTGTCGACCTAATGTTTTTCACATTACTTGAACGGCTTCTCTCATATTCCAATAATAAGATTCTTGTCAAATGTTCATTTCTGATAAATAATAAAATTTGTAAAGAGATCCTTTGGAAGCATAGAATGCAACCAAGCAAAATATAGCAGACTCGGTTAAAACAGGGCTTATAATTATATATAATTATTTAAACGGTTTAGTCAGCTAAGTCAGGCAATGTGAACATCTTTTGGCTCATTGTTGATATATTTTCTGATCCTTTCTAATCGTGTAAAGAGACAACCTTTAAACTCAATGATGATACATTTGCTAGTCATGTCTGATCATGCAGTCTATTCATTTTCTTGCTTAGGGGAATAGGGAACGATGTACCTTTCATTACTTTAAAGATTAGATGCTTGACTGCGGTCTATCTACCGAAGAATGTTCTCATAGATTTTATTTCTACAGAGGCAGACTTTCATTTCACTCCATGCATAGCTGAAGCTTAATAAACTACATATAGCATAAATAGCATTTATAACTGTATGCCTTAAACGTCTTATGGATCAAACAAGTGTTTTGTTGCTGTTATAACATTTTATATGATATCACAAAATACCATGTAAAAGGCATCCTACCTCTAGGGATGGGGATTACACAATACACAAAACCATATATATCAACAGGTCATGGAACTAGAAACGTAATTGATTTTTTTTCAATCACTTGAAAATGTGGGATCTACTTTAAAATGCATCTGGTATTGCCCTAAAACGTGTTTGTGATCTGAAGGCTGACAAAATATCTGTCGGGTATCAGTCCCAACACTGTAATAACGCAATGACTGAATTCCGAAAATGAAATGGAAGCCTTAAAGTCATAAAATACTAGTATATTACGATGCATTAAATTGTAGTTTAAGGAACTGGAACTGGAGTTTGTTGTTAATTTCTAAAGAAATTTTGTTTATGTGGATGCAAAAAATAAAAATGATTATTTAAGAACTTAGATTTTTTTAATCTTCACTACGAACATGTGCGTCTTTATTTCAACAAACTCTGATCATATTTACTCTATTTTTCTAATTCACATCTTGGTACCAAAGAAATACTAGATTCACGTTCGTGAAATGCGAAGACTTGATGTACATTGACCTTTATTTCAATAGTCGCCTAAGTAGTAAGATACTAGAATTGGCATATTTCACCATGTCATTTGTTATGTAGCCATAAGTTTAGAACATCTAATGGTAAAAAAGCTAATTGATCAGTTCCTTACATCACTAGGGTTGGGAATTCATATGTCATTGAGAGTTCAATAATTCCATATTCTAAAATTGAGTACATGCGTTTTTGGCTCTAAAGGATTGTTTTTAATATAAATTTACAAGACCATTTTTGTGTTTTACGTAACATGGGGAGGCTGGATGTTTGGAACCTGGCTTTCCCTGTTGGATATTTATCCTTGTTTTTATTTACTTTAACAAGGGAAAGAAAATATCTTACAAGAACGTAGAAAAACAACCCTTTTTCCATAAATCTATATTTTCCTAAAGAAATTGTGTATTATACAATTTTCTGTATTTCTTTAATTTCCACAAGATAAATGGGAATTTAAATTGCTAAGCCATGCACTAAAATATCGAGAATGTTCACGTTCATGAAAGCGCAAACTGAATCAGTGAATAGTATCTGAACGAATGTCATTTGTTGAAGTATTTGGCGACACCTTAAATGAATATGAGGCATCAATTGGATATCTCGTTACAACAACAACATTTTGCCTCTGACTTTTTCTAAACGCTATAAACATACCTGTTATAGACGACGCAAAGATTCTTAAAATCTTATCAGATTAAACAAAATCCTTCCTTTAATACCACATACATGTATAAAATATCTGAAAGTTAAATGCCAACAAATAATGCTTCGTCCAACAAACTTCATGACAATAAACTCACTTTAGGTGAATGGCTCCAAAGGAGCATATCTGTTTGCAGGCAAGAAGATGTTTCGTAAAACGCCTATAAAAATTGTGCAATTTTACTTTCAGTTAAAAACATTATTAACATTGAAAATTCGAAATGTATGAAAATAAAAGCTCTCTATAAACAAACATCTTCAATCAAGACATCGCAAATCAACACAAGTTATTTTAAAATATATGTTTTCTTTGAATAAATGATTTTGATAAAACTATAACGATTGCAAATGTTTTCCCCCAAATTTTTCCAAAGATTGCAATTCATACGTTACAATAGAATATAATGCAATTCAATTTGGCACTATGTTATGACATGATTCGATATATTTTCCGTATTATGTCACAGAATATATTATACCACCACCACCAGATAACATAACTTAATAAGTTTCGGTATTTTATAATAATTTATTAAGCATGTTTGTAAAACGTATTTGCCATATTTGTGACTTATCATAGATGCTGACTCACTGAGTCCATCTAATGAACCGTATTTCAGTTTTAATTAGTAAAATTCCACTTTAGCCGATGCTGAAGCGCAAAGCATGAAAAAAAAAAAAACACACACACACAACTGAACTGAGTCTATTATTAATTTGCTTGTATGTGCGGTATGCTTCCAAAGTATTTGGTAAGATGCTGATCAAGATATAAAACAAAATAATGAACTAAAATGAGATATTTTATACTTCGCCAGTTAGAAATTAGTTTTACTCTTCCAGCCATTTGCTGAGCAAAATTAATACTCTATATTCTGTTCAGTTTTGATTAAAAATATCAAGACAAAAATTCGTGGAATGCGAATGACCTGTATCGGAAATCATTGAATCTTAAAATCAGTGCAGTAATACTCTTTACAGAGGAGCTTGCATATCTCAATGTAATTACTGCTATCGGGAACAGAAAATGGTTTGTAGCTCACAATCATCAGGATGCAGACCTATTGCACATGGAATAAGTATCGGAATCCAATAAACCTATATTGTGTATTCACATTCAATCCAAAAGAACATTTCTGTTAGGTGCACGTGTATTAAGAATATTTAGCTTTGTGTTGTGCAGAAAATGTTTTCAGATGTTGTATATTATTCGATTTGTTATTGCATTTATTGAAAGTTGTTCCAGTTGAAGTTATTATGGACCAGCAAAATAAGATTTATAACTGCAGCACCCACATCTTAGAATTACAGGTAGACTTGCACTTCTTAAAACAGGTGTACACCACATCTTTGCAGAAATGTTGTAGTTTCAATCTTACATTTGTTAAAGACCAACTTAAAGACGAGAAACATTCGCATATTATTTCGAGAAATATTTATATTTAGCAAGAAAAGTAATAAATGTCTTAGTTGAACGTAAATTTAATAGAGAAAGGATGACAGATGGCACTTTTCTTGCATATCAGGCGGGAATTTCCGGTATTTTTACCGGTGTTGGAAAAAATCCCGGGGTGTTTTACCAGTGTTGGAAAAAATCCCGGGGTGTAAGCTGACTCTCGTGCTGTAAATGGCGTAATACGAACTACATATATGTAGAAGATTTATGTAGTAACTTATATTTTATTTCATAAAACAGAATAAAAATCCAATACCTTGACAGTTCCTCTTTGTTCCTGATAGTATATTTCTCAATTCAAAATCGTTATTTTATCCAGAAATCATAATATTACGCTGCAACTAATAAAACAAAACCGGAACTAAGCTTTGTCATTTGACTTTGAAACGTCATGACGTCTTTCCTGTTTACAGACGTTGGTTTCCCGCGCTTTGTTTAAATACGCTACTAAAAGAAATAGTTCTACAAAGAAAGTCATTCGATTGATTTTATTTTTACAATAACTTCTTGAATGTGGTATGCAAGAAAAAAGATTCGATCACTGGCTGTAGGTGCAGACGGGAATATCTGGCTCTCGGGAAACTGTCTGCACCGTAACTCTGCGGAGCCTCGTTACCGCCTAAACAGTTACCCTCGAGCCAGACATTCCCATCTGCACCTACAACTAGTGAAATAATCTTATAGTTCTAACATGTACTAGTTAGTACTTACTAGTGTTTCTCGAAGCAAAAGTCTATCATGAAAGGCCCCATTCAAAGACAGCAGTCACATAGGCAGTGATATTAAGTTACTCTACGATAGTAGAACACCTAACTTACCAAATAGTAACCATAGGGACACGTGGTAGAGCACAAACATGCCCATTTAGGGCATGAAGAAGTGGAACAGAAGTTTTGTCAGCTTATAACAGGGAACGCTAGCTAATAACGCATTTACACTTTTATCTTCCTTTCCCAAAGTTACAAAGAAAAGAAAATTGAAACAACAATATGCTTCAATGTAAAATTATCCTACACTGACTATATGCAACTCACACTTTCGACATTCAGGAGAACGTGTACTGTAAAGTTGTTCTAAATTCACTCTATAAGATTTGATAAACTTCGGAAAAATAATACTCTAGCAGTCAAATTTATATCCGATTACTGTATGTAACGAGTCATAAAAATAAAAAAAGATATGTTTCACATCTGGATTATCGCTAGCTTGAGGTTGGATTACTGGATAATCTGTTTGTACTCCACTAGTCAAAGTTTCGCGGTAACAATAACCGAGATACATGTTACAAAGTATCGAATAAAATCTGTAAAAAGATCCCTTGGAAGCATAGAATGCAACCAAGCAGAATAATAGCAGACTCGGTTTGATTGAGTCTGTTCATGAGATGTAATCAAATGTGATGTGCACATGTGCACAGACCGCCAACCCCCACCCCCAGTGCCGGCTTAAGCGGAACTCTATTTACACATTTATTGAATGGATTCCATAATCCCAAAGGACTAGAAAATGTAACAGCACTGAATCCAAGTAATCTATTGCAATGGAACAAACTGAATATAAGGGGCTGACTTTTCGAAGTTCTTGGCGGGGGTGGATAGCGGTTTTCTTGGGCCTTCTTTTCGAACTATTTTAGTCTCCTTCTGCTTGCACACGTCTGATCGTCCCCGTCTGTTCAATTGTTAGTCACACAAAGTGAAATCTGTGATAACTTGATAACTTTAAAAAGAAGATATTTTATGGAACGTGGTACATGGTTGGATGACATATTGGAAGTGTATATACGTCTGTTACTTTAGATTTAAGTTTTATAATAAAGGATTAGAACTAGAAAGAGATATTTTTTATTCTGCTATTATGTTTGCTTGGTTGCGTTCTATGCATCCATTGATCTTCCTATATATTTCATCATTATGGTGTGGGGCCCTTCTTTGAAGTGATACCATAGATGATTTCAATAAATTGTATTTTGGTATTTGAAACATGTGCCGATGTTGAGCTCTGCTCTGCTCGAGGCTTTTCACTATTGTCCATGAACAGGCTCAGACAAATTGAGCATGCAGGTTTTCATTTTGTCGTATGGGGGTTCTGCAGAGTTTTCACTTTTTCTACTGTTTTTTGTAATATTTCTACAGCCAGATCAAGAAATGTCCTCGATAGAAGGTGTCCCCACCTACCTCTCTCTGCTCCTAGGCCAATGTATACCCTATAGGTTATTGTTCGTATATTGCAAGTATTAATATAAAGCTTTGCAGTCAAAAGTGCATCATATACCATAAATGCATTTAAATCAATCTTGAATTCTTCATCAGCAGTTATTTATATTTAGATTTCGTTGTGAATGTGTTTGTCCTTAATAATGAACAAAGAATAATATGTAAAGATGTGCATATACTAAGAATATGGCTTTCAGTGTAATGTTGACACAGAGGCAGAAATTTGTCTTCAGCGATCTGGAGGAAAAAACTTATTTCCATATATTGACGCCAGAATATTTTCAGGCAAAGCCAAACTCAGATTTGTTTTCATTAAAATCCAATCCCCACGCAAAAGATCAAACAGTCGGGCCCTATTTAATTCTCTTCTGTTTGTATTAGAATAGTTGCATCTAAAACGGACTACTGATAACAATTTACATATTACCGTCTCGATAGCCTAGTGGTAGAACGTCCGCTTCGAGTGCAAGAGGTCGTGGGTTCGATCCCCGGCCGTGTCATACCAAAGACGTAAAAAATGGTACTAGTAGCTTCCTCGCTTGGCGCTCAGCATTAAGAGGGTAGTGCTAGGACTGGTCAGCCCGGTGTCAGTATAATGTGACTGGGTGGGTATCATGCCACGTGTCTACGGCGTGATATTCCAGTGAGGCAGCACTATAAAGTTGGGCATTGTGCTCACTGCTACAAATAGACACCGTCGTTTATATGACTGAAAATTGTTGAAAAAGACGTTAAACCCGAACACATACACACACAAAACTGATTTTGCGACAGAAATATAGGTACATTTAAATCGCCTGCGTTTAGCGGACATTGATGCCTTCGCATGTAATGTAAAATACCGCCAATTAGATAAAAACACATATAATAAAAATTGCTTCTGTGTGGTATAAAACTATATCAGAAATCTGGGAAATACTCAGGCTTATGCATTAAAAGCATAAACATATACCAATTTATCTAACGGATTAAAATGATACTACACTTGGTTAGTACTGACACAGAGTCTAGGAACACTGATCAGATTAATTTCTCGCTGTTACATAACAAACAAATTTACTTCCCTGGAAAGTTATTATGATTCAGGTTGATCTATTTGTTGACTATAACGAGGGTAGCAAATCTACATAAAACTGTAATTTTCCCTTTAGATACATTTGAATGTAGTTATTCTTGGAGAAAATTAGTCTACTTTTAATACTGTATTTGCAGTTAATTTCTGTTCTAAACAGGCATTGACATGTGAATAGGATGTAGTAGTGTTTGTATATCAGCAGGTTAGACATTGAACAAATTAAGATAAACAAATTGCATTGAACTGCATTTTCCGGTCAGCACCATTTGGTCATGATCAATTTGATTGAATTGAGGACAATTCGCAATCTAGTCATTTTAGTATCCGCTACTTTTCTGTTTTAAATAAAACACCTATCTGGCTTTACTTCGTTTTACAAATCCTGCTTAACTGTTTCAGCAAAACACTTCATTCCTGTAAAAAATTATTATCTGATATCCACGGTATCTTAAATAGTACATGATGCATGTTTTCGTATTTTGACATTGCAACTAACAATTATTTTTGTAATGTGGTGTGTAAATCAATCTGTACTCCATTGCCGACTAAGATTTTGTGGCTCCGGTAAAATAAATATATTTCGTATTTACTATGTCATAAAAATAAGGACAACCCATATACTGACCTGACGTATTGTCATACATACACTGTAAATCTAAATGTTCTTGAACTGGCAAAATCCTCATATTTAACGTTCAAAGCCGTTTTCATATTTGCATTCATGGCAATGGTATAATCAGAATATAAACATTGGCATTGGCCCAGTTTACATAAGGGAGGAAAAGATTTACTAGGCAATAAATCTCATTTGTACATTTGAATCATTTGAAATTATTTACATATCCTTTAAAGATATTTGTAATATTTCACCGATATGATTATATAAGCTTCAATTTAGGTGTGAGTGTTGCTCACTTCGGTGAAAGAGATGATGGTTCGTTCGAAAGTTTCCACCTCCACACCCCCATCGCCCCCACAAACCAAGTTGAACTATAATGTATAACGACGAATTAATTTTGGAGTCTTTTTCACTTCCTGAGAGAAAGGACCGAGCAGATGGATATGGAGGCGTTATTCTTTATGTAAAACAGTATCTATACTTTAGAAGAAGGCGTGATATTGAAATCAACGGTGTGGAATGTCTTTGGATTGAAATAGTAGTTTCTAACAAACATATTCTTTTCGGTACATTTTATAGGCCACCAAATACTGATGCCTTTCAACACTCTTTGATATTAGACTCTATTCATCTTGCTTTTGATACAGGTATTGAAAACATCATTATTGCCGGTGACTTTAATCTTAACATAGCCAACCAGGTTTCTAACAAAAAAGTCAGTAGTATATGTGACCAGTTCTCCTTGACGCAGTTAATTGATACACCTACACATTTCACTGAGACATCATCCTCAATCATTGATCTAATTTTTACCTCAAATAAAAACTTAATACACATAAGTGGCGTTGGTGACCCTTTTCTTCTTCAAAACGTTAGATACCTATGCCCAGTTTATGGACTTTTAAACCTTAAAAAGGCAAAATTTCCACCATTTTACCGCCACGTTTGGCTATTCGATAAGGGTAACTACGACAGACTTAGGCAAATAACATCAACATTTGACTGGGAATCTCTCAAACATGAGGATATTGATAAGTACACGGAAAACATTGCAAATAAAATTATTGAGAATGCCAAAATATGTATCCCGAACAGAAAAGTACTGATCAGAGAGGGTGAACCGTCTTGATTCACGAATGAAATCAGATTACTAATAAGGATACGTAAACGTTACTATAGAAAGGCAAGACAAAGAAATACTCCGTATCACTGGGAAAAATTTCGAAACCTCCGCAGTCTTATAGTTAACAAAATCCGTGTTGCAAAGAGTCAACAGTTGGATCTTCTTTCTAAAAAGTTAAAATCAGAATCTCAAACCAACAAAACTTGGTGGTCTTGTTTGAAATCTTTCATAAAACCATATTCCTCCTCCTCTATTCCTCCCTTGTCATATGATGATAAAATTATTGAAGATATGCCTGGTAAAGCCAACTTGTTCAATGACTTTTTTGTTGGTCAAACACGTATAGATGAGAACTCAGCACCGCCGCTGCCACACCCACAATCTGTTGATCACGACCTCCTTGTTAGTATCACTATTTCCCCAAATGAAGTAATATCTGTTTTACAATCTCTTCAACTAGGTAAAGCTGCTGGCCCTGATAGTATGAATAATCGTATCCTTCGTGAGCTTTCTCTAGAACTATCCGGCCCCTTGTGTGACCTCTTTAATTACTCATTGCGTATTTCTACAGTTCCAAACAGTTGGAAAAACGCTAATGTTACACCTATTTTTAAGTCTGGAGACCCCTCTCTTGTAAATAACTACCGTCCTATTTCTCTCATAAGTACTGTCAATAAAGTGTTTGAAAAAATCGTGTTCAAACATACTTTCAATTTTCTTCATGAACATAACATCCTCTCTCCCCTGCAGTCTGGTTTTGTTCCGGGTGACTGTACAGTAAACCAACTTACATATATCCACAATTTATTTTCACAAGCTATTGATTCTGGTAAAGAGATAAGGGCTATATTTTGTGACATAAGTAAGGCATTCGACCGTGTTTGGCACAAGGGTCTCATTTATAAACTTAAGTCTATTGGAATCTCTGGGTCCTTATTATCCTGGTATTCCTCATATCTGCATAATAGGAAACAAAGTGTTATACTTCCTGGCTGTAAATCATCTCAAAAAGTAATCACTGCAGGGGTTCCCCAAGGATCAATCCTTGGCCCCCTTTTATTTTTAATCTACTTCAATGACATAGTCCTAGATATTCAAGCTCATATAAAGTTATTTGCAGATGATACGAGCCTTTCAATTGTAGTTGAAAACCCAAATACTGCTTCTGCTATCTTAAATTCAGATCTTAATAAAATTTCAAACTGGGCATCAAGGTGGCTAGTGAACTTTAACCCTTCTAAAACTGAGTCGTTATTGATATCCCGCAAACAAAATAGAGTCTATCATCCTCCACTATTAATGCAGGGTCAGCAAATAAACGAAGTCCATAATCATAAACATTTAGGTATTTTTCTATCAAATGATCTTAGGTGGACTACACAAAGGACTTCGGACACTATCATATGCTTCTAGCCTACATTTTAAATGCAAATTTCTCCTAAAGTATTTAAACAATACCCAAATCGTTTCGAGTCAATGATAAACCAATGTATTAGTTAATTTATTACAGCAGAAACTGATTTGTATCTGTTCCTATCAAGATGTTTTTCTTATTTTATCTGGGCCAGGGTATATTTTCTTGAAAAAATAAAATGTTTAATTTCCGTAAAAATATAATGTCATCACTTTACCGAAGTTTTAAATATTTGAATTCCAGTCGAAAAAAGTGACACAATCTGTTTATTGAAGGAAAAAATAACATTTTAAGATTAAAATCGTATAAATAAATAAAAAAGAGAACTATATTTTTGCAAATAACCTGTACTTCATTTATCTATACACTGTTCGTAATGTAAGTAATGTAAAGTTATTGACGCATTACATGTGTGAATAGGTATACATGTATAAGTGACCGGTCAGTTTTATTACAGTGGTTCAGGTAGTTATTTAAGTACAGGTATATGTCTGTATAGCTCTGTTATAAGTGATGGCAAATATTTGTGTGATGTATAACTTATATTAATACTAAGAAAAGGCAGTAATCTTATCAAGGCCGTAGGGTGGGTTCTTGCTTGGGATAAGTACCAGTGGCACACATAATATTTGAGCCGCGCCATGAGAAAACCAACATAGTGCAATTGCGACCAGCTTGGATCCTGACCAGCCTGCGCATCTGCGTAGTCTAGTCAGGATCCATGCTGTTCGCTAACGGTTTGTCTTATTCCAAAAGGCTTTGAAAACGAACAGCATGGATCCTGGCCAGACGGCGCAGATGCTCAGGCTGGTCTGGATCCACGCTGGTCGCAAAGCCACTATGTTGGTTTTCTCATAGCACGGCTCATTTTAAACATGTAATAAAAATGTATCCGAAATGACAGTTCTTTCTGAGGCTTGCCTAAGGAAGCTGAATCGGAAAAAAGTTAAATCAGGATAAGTCTGACAACAACCCATCTATAGATAATGTTGTCTATTCAGGGCTGAAGTTGTGGGCAAAACATATTCGAAATGTGTCATTTGTAGGGCTAAAGTAGAAGCAGGTCGCTGCATAAAAATTCCACCTGAAACTCGGCTGGACCGTTTAGTTCGTTTCCGCGTCTAGCCGTATTTGTAAATGCCATCTGCATGGAAAGCGACTTGACACATCACTTTCGTGGCATCAGACTGAATGTGAAACCGTCACTGATATGACCTGCCAAGAAGCTATTGTTCTTGACCTATGCATCACAGGCATATCAATGCCAAGCTTTATTTCTGTTGGATAGACTATAGTCAGGATCAGATTAACTGTTGTACACATATTGCCCCTTTTTTGTTGTGTTTAGGCCTAGTCCGCCGCAAAGAACAATCTTCAATTCAGTTTTCACTGAAGGAAGAACATGAAGTAATGAATGCGTGTCACATGTAGTATGTGTCTAAAAGAAATAAATATAAATGCACAGAAAAAGATGAAGAAATAAAGAAATGAAATATATATATATATATAAAAATAATAATAAAAACAAAATGGAAAACAAATTACATCCTCATCGCTAGTGGCGTGCGCGTCGCGAGGAGGGCATGTAGAAGATTACCTGGTGTGTTGCTAGTATTTTACAGCACACATTTGCCAATCTACTACAACAAAGAACCAGGATAAACCAATGAAAAGTTAACCCAACAAATAATAATGAATTAACAGTATTTGCTTCTCTCACTACTCTAGATGTATAAAATGCCTATATGTGCCCATTCAAACATTTGTATAGTATTTTAGTTACAAACAAATGTAAAAATATGTGATCATCAAATTATTAAAAATGAATATAAAAAGTATTGGTTATTTTACATTTGGGAACACCCTGTAGTTATATTTTTTGTTTAAAAGTACTGCTCCACCCCTTGCATCAACACAACAGTCACAGACAATGTGTATAATTAATATCTACATATGCTGGCCAAATATGGTTTTGATGCACGGGGGGGGGGGGAACAGTGTTCTTTAAAGCAAAATAGCTTTTATATGTATATAACAGGGTACGTAATTCTATTTAGAGCAAAAATTACCATTTTATGAAACAAATAATGAAAAATTTGACTTTAAGAAATAATCTAAAATATGTATTTTGATGGTATATGTAATTAAATACTTATTTCTTAGTGGTTTATTTTTGACTCTTGGAGTAGGCAAATTCATATAGAAAGTGTCCGAAGTCCTTGAGTACATAACAAAGAAAGCCTGGCTGTGAATAAATGTCATGAAAAAGTTAAAATTTCAGCTAGACAGAAATTCTCTTGAGGTAATCTACAAATCATTCATTAGACCTATTCTTGAATATGGTGACGTACTTTTTGACAATTGCACTCAAAATGAAAAACAGGAACTTGAAAAAATTCAGCATGAAGCAGCAAGAATAGTAACTGGAACAACGAAACTCGTTTCTATTGACAAACTTTTATCTGAAGTTGGCTGGGAAACTCTTGCAAACAGAAGGAAAAAACATAAGTTAGTGCTGTTTTATAAAATGAAAAATAACCTCACACCGTCCTATCTTTCAGACCTTGTTCCATCTAATGTAGGAAGAGACCACAGATACCCTCTTAGAAATGCTGAAAATATTCAGACTATGTTCAAACATACTGCATTTTATTACAATCCTTCCTTCCATCAGTCATACGGGACTTCGACGCTCTTCCAGACGAAATACGTAATGCTTGTTCTCTAGCATCCTTTAAGCGTATGTTAAATAATGACATTCCTACTGTTCCAAAGTACTTTCTGACAGGAGTAAGAAAATCTCAGATACTTCATACAAGGCTACGTACGCAATGCAGCTCTCTATCTTCTGAGCTCTATGCTAAAAACATTATTGAGTCTCCAAATTGTGACTGCGGGGATGTAGAAACGCCTTATCACTATTTTTCATATGCCCGAGGTATTCTCACTTAAGAATACAATTGTTCAATATCATATCCCAGTTTTGTACTCCAACATTAAATGTTATCTTACAAGGTAGTCCTGCCCTATCAGATGATTCCAACGTAGAAATATTTACTGCTGTTCAGTGTTACATTGTTAAATCCAAACGATTTTGATCTACAAGAAGTAAACATATCAGAAATAGCTTACATGAAAAATAGCATATCAAACCCTTTTAACTGTGTTAAGTGATGGTAACTCCATCATGTAATTGCCTCTAGTTTTGTTGTCAATTTCTTACTATTTCTGTTCCTTTTTCTTTCTTTTTTATACCAATATCTCCTACTACGGATAACTTTATAAATAGTTACTTTACACCTGTGTAATATTCTTTAGTAAACGTTTGTAATTTTTTCCATGCATTTGAAGGTTTCTATTGCCATGAACTATATATGCACATTGTTGTAATAGGGAGAGGACAACCTTAAGCTTATAAAGCTTCCTGTCCAATCCTTTATTGTATATTTGTAATCATGTTGTAAATATTGCAAAATAAAATATGTTTAAACCAACTATAATGTGGATACTATTTCTCACTTCAATTTTAATGTTGATAAAGTACCAGCATGATTAAACATCGTTTGCTATAAACATACCAATAAATCTCTTTTGATAGTATATCAAATGATCGGCTTGTTGCCACTTATTTAGGGAGTTACCTTGCTTCGAATGCCACGTCCGCAGAACATTGAACTGACGACAGTTGCCTAGCAGTGCCTACTCATCTTTTCAAGGCTTTTAGGACATGTCTTTGATTACCGGGGGTCGTTGTGGCGATTTTCCAGTGATTGTGGCATCACATGGCGTCTGTTGAACTACTTCAACACGATTTAAAATGGCTTCATCCATGTTGGATTATTAAGTAAAGTACTTAGTATTCGGTTACGAGAACCCGACTCTGGCTCTTGACTAGTAGTCTTGGATGTCTAAACTTCCTTTCAGGGTTTTATCAAAACGAGTTGAATCATGCCTATCCTACACAGCTATAACCGTTTCTTTCTGTAGAGCATTTAGCATTTGAATACCCAGCTCAAACTGTCAAAAATTACTTTTCAGTTTGACGGCACTTCTCTCATCAATCAGGGCATTGCTCTTTGTCGTCTTACCAGTCTAGTTTTTCTGGCATACGATCTTTCAAATATTACATACCATACTGAAATTTGTCGGTATGGTATCTTTCTTGCAGTGGTGAAAAAAGCTGAAGCGGTATCTGTGCTCAGAACGATGTCATGTTTTCCGTATTGTGCCATTTAATAATGAGGTCGTCTTCTGTACTTGTCTTGCATATGAACAGCACAATGCTTTCGCAATCATATAAACAGAAGAGAAGTCAGTTTGTATTTGTCTGGTCTTGT
The DNA here is from genome assembly GCF_021730395.1 of Mercenaria mercenaria. Classification (NCBI taxonomy): domain Eukaryota; kingdom Metazoa; phylum Mollusca; class Bivalvia; order Venerida; family Veneridae; genus Mercenaria; species Mercenaria mercenaria. Next base: position 9,828,040 of record NC_069366.1, on the reverse strand, counting down.
CTTACAACAATGTTTCAAACTGACATATATGTGTATAATTTCGCTGATCAAAATATTTTAACAGTGATTGAAAATAAGATAGGAGTGATTGAAGTCTTTCCATAGCAAGTTATCAAAGAAGCTCAATGTAATGCTTTTATGTAAAACAACACTTGCAGAAACTAGATCAAATGTGTACAGAGAAAAGGAAGAAACGGTCATGTTCCTATAAACTGTTTTGTAATTTCCACTTTCGCATTTGTTTCTGACATCAATTACTGTTCATAGTGCTAAAAGTATCACTTTACTTTTGATTAACGACACTGTACCACGAAAGCTTCAAAGAAAAATATTTGTGGAATGTAAAAAACCTGCATTTATATTAATAGTTATTAACCTCGGAATCAGTCAAGTGATAAACTGAATTACATTACACTTAACTAGGTAGTAAAATGTTGGCATATTACATCATATAATACTTTACGTAGCTTTTGGGGAAAGTGTGAATGATAGGCAGTTACAAGCACCTGGTTGTAGCTTTATTGTTGGCATATAAGTAGGATCACCTGCTAACAAAGAACCTACTTTTCTTCAGAGGTTATCATGTGTCTTGAAATAAGCTACTAGTGCAAGTGTACTTGTGACGAATAATCGTATTTTTCCCCTGATAAATGTATAGCTTGGCGACAAATTATAGGTTTCTTTCAATAGTGCAAAGAGAACCATTATCTGAATACAATGGGGGAAATCTGTCTCATCAGTTCCGTTTGGGAAATGAAATATTTTTTCGTCTTTAATACAGATCGGCGGATATATTATATTCGTCTCCACGTTATTGCTTTGTAAGTATATTCTGATGCCCAAGTACGTAATTAAGATTGTAACAATAGAACTGCTATCACGTGATCGTTGTCGTCCAGGTGGGTGTGGGGGGGGGGGGGGAGTGTGGGGAGGGGGAGAAGGAGGATATGCTACCAGGGACGTATTACGTCCATTATCTGGATGAAGCTGTACCCCTTTTAAAACACCATCAACTGCATCACAGGTTAACTTGCAGGTTAACTTTCTAATTCAGTACATATTCATGTGGTAAAGCATATTATCACTGTATTACAATCAACTTAAAAACAAGGAAATAAACATAAGCCATTTCTATACCATAAATACGTGGCACGAAAATGGCGCGAAATACATGTTCTGTATCACATTAATAATTTGATTTAAGGCAAAGAATGCTTAACGCTTTACAGGGATGGATTATGAGTAAATAAACTTACGGCAATGATGATTTATTTTTTTATGGTTAAAGTAGAAATAAATTCTAGGAAATAGTTTAAAACCTGCCATGATATTTTCATTATCTTACAACTCTGATTATTTTATCAAGTAAAACAAAAACCCAAATTTAGCTCCTAACATTAGGTAGGGAGGCAAGAAATGTAACAAGTTAACGAAAGATAAAATACATCTATAGCGACCACTGTCAGTGCGGAGTAGTCACGTATGTGATTGTAACTGCTTCTAGCTGGGAAGAAAACAAACTCAACGCCCCCAATTGAATTGTTTTGGAGGGTTGGGTTGGGCACTTAGAGTTGCTCTGTCCGTCTGTCGTTCATATCTCAAAAAGAATTTGACCTAGAGTCATCAAACCTCATTGGATCGTTATTCAGCACAAAACGTTGTGCACCAGGGCTTTTAATTTGGATCTCTGACAATCAGACCAGATTTATGGCCCGTGACTCAATCAAAAATATGCATAAAAAGGGCCTAAGTTTGTGTTCAATTTTTTGACCCAGTATTATGAAACATTATAGGAATATTACACAGCAGACAAAATTGTACACCTTGGGTTTTGTTAGAGATATCACTCAGCCAGCCAGAGTAATGGCCCTTGACTTAGTCAACATTGACTTAGTCAAAATATGCATAAAAAAGGCATAAAAGTTGTGTCGTGCATATCTCAAAAAGTATTTGACCTAGGGTCATGAAACATCATAGGAATAATATTCTGCATGTGCAGTTGTGCAACTGAGATTTTGTTTTAGATTTATTTCAGTCAGTTCAGAGCTGTGGCCCTTGATAGTTAAAAATATGCATAAATGTGATACAAATTGTTCGCATGTATCTAAAAAGTATCCGGCGTAGAGTCATTCAGCATTACAGGATTGTTGTATAGCATGTGAAGTTGTGCACCTGGTGTTTTGTTTGGCATTTCACTCAACCAGACTGGAGATATGGTCTTTGACCTAGTGAAAAATACTAAAAGTTTGTGTTGCATATATCTCAAAAGATATTTCACTTAGAGTCATGCAGTTATACAGGAATACAATCCAGCATGTGAAATTGTGCACCTGCATTTTTTGTGTTTTTTGTTTTGTTTTGTTTTCGATTTCACTTTGCAAGACCAGATTTTGTTTCGTTTTAATTTTCAGCAATGTTGTTAGGAATTTATCGAATTACCCATACGTTGATGTCATTTTTGTGTATTTCCTGGTACATATAAATAAAGAGACAACAACCAGATCTCTTAAAAACAGATAACACGTACATAAAATGCAAATAAAATCGTACGATAATGAAACTAGTCTTGTCACTGGATAGGAAAATTAAACCTTAGAAATGTTTTTACCAAACTAGACCAATTTACTTCTTTTGTTTAATAGGATTTCAGCTTCTTTTATCTCTTTTTAGATATTGCCCATTTTCTTGGTTCTGTAAAGTCCAAGCAGAACACCAAGAGTCACCGTGCAGATTTTATTAATTATTACGACATCAGTGTTACAAATTTCAATCTTTTGTTTAATTTGATCATCGAAATACTGAAATTATACCTTTGTGAAATTGCATATCGCAATCTGATTTAATTTATAAAATTCGTAAAATTCTCAGGTATGGCTATATTTGACAAACGTTTTGCTGGAAGATACTATGACCGTATTGTTCGGAGAGACATTGCATGTTACAGTGAGTCATGTTTTTCTCTTTGGTTGTGCGATTATGGGATAGGTGCGAGACTCCATTACAATAAAAAATTAAATCTTTCTCAGTGGACGGACCGACTGTTTTATCCTGCTTCTTCGTGTCCTGTTCGCCTCTGCAAAATAAGAAGTGGAAACTCAAAAGGTCGCTTAACACAACAAAAATTAAAATGTTGCAGGCTCGGTTTGTCTGAGCCTGTTCATTGACGGTAATTGATATGCAAGCTGCCCTCCACGTCCTCCAGCCCCGGGTTCAGCAGAACTCAACATTTGCATATGTTACAAGTACAAAAATACAATTTAGAGACATCTGCAGATGTGTTCACACGGCGGTGTACATGGAACTTTCAATGATACAGAGTACAATTCCATGAAATGCGGCGTATGCACCCCAGTTTAAATAATGTGCTTTTGCCCTAAACGAGAAAACAATGGGCTGAGCTAAACAAACTGGGATCTGAGGTTACAGAAACAGCCAAAATACAAAATTAAAAAGTAGGCACCATATCCATATACCAAAAGCTAATGTTAACGGTTCCGTAATTTCTGATACACGCTGTATATATATCTATCTTTACCGCGGCATACTTCTCTTTTACAATATGATCCTGTGATTGCTGTTACGTGTATATAAATCACTTAGTTATCATACATTCATTGTCGTGTGACATACTTCCCATTAGAAATATACTCGGTTTGATAGAATCTGTTCATAAGTAGAGGAAAAATGTAACGCCCCTCACATCCAAGGCACGAACACATTTATGGAAAATAAAATAAACTTAAAACTAATTGATTCAATATTTTTCAAAAACATTCCGTTCACTACCTTTTGAGCTGCTTTTGGTAATGAATATTACGAAGTTTTTAAAGACATTATCACGAAAATCAAGCAGTAATTAACTGAAATATTTTATTTCGCGAACAGATTTTTTTTCGTGTGAACAGTAAGAAAAATATTCAGACGAACAGGAGACCGTCTCGAAATGACCTTAATTTACATTTATCTATACGTGTACTAAGTCGTTGTGCATGTATACACCAAAAAGGAAAGAGCAAGTTTCATTAAGAGCTCCACTGAGTTTGAAGACGAATGCAGTCTGCTCGGTCCATCGCTATTACCTTTTCCATCGTCTGCCAACTATTCTTTGCTTGCAGTCCATTCTTTGTTTTCCCTGGTAGTTATTTGATTAGATTTGTTATATTTCCTTCGATTTTTTTCACCCCTGCATTTCTCAAAAGTTTGCTATGGAACTTAAAAATATGTGTCATAATAACTTGAATTTAACTTGTATTTCTCATTCGGATGCTTTGGTACTTTAACATGCGTTTGTTAATAGCTTAATATAACTTATATTTCTTATTTGGATGATATGGAACTTTACAATACGTTTCTTTACAGCTTAGATATGACTTGTATTTTTTCATGCGGACGCTATGGAACTTCAGTATATGTTTCCAATTTTTTTTTCTACGTTTGTGGTTAGCAAGCTTTAGTTTGAGCTGTATTCTGTTTCCGGGTGGGGGAATTAACAAAAAAACTAAGAGTAAAGCGTTTTTGTCTTGAAGGATTTTCTTACAGATTTTAGTAACTGTCACAACAGCTCTAAGAGGTGTGTAGCGGCTGTAAAAAGGATTCAGTGTTATCATATTTTCTGGTCAGTTAACTGGGATCATTGGATATATTAATTTTATTTTAACAGATATCCGCGCTTTATCCGGCACTTTTGTGTGTGTGTGTGTGTGTGTGTGTGTGTGCGTGTGTGTGTGTGTGTGTGTCGGAGGGGGTTGGGGTTGCGTGGGGTGGGGGGAGCGGGGATGCGCAAGTGCATAAGGGGTGGCTACACATTTCATTATCTTAATTTTGATATTTTTTGTAAGCAAGTAAATGCTGAACAATCGACTAACTTAAAGCGACATGTCAGGTAAAGCAAGGACTGTCCTTTGCAAACTTGTCCAAATTGAGCCCAACATGGCTAAAGGTTGTCAATGAACATGAACTGAAGTTAATTTTGTGTTCCAAGTGCTTTTTAAATGTAGATATTTGGTCAAAAGAATTATATAGACTAAATGGTTATGTAACTTTACTAGCCTTTTTACTGATCATTTGTTTTGAGTATTGAAATCCATAGACACATCATTGTCTCCCACATTTGTTCTGTCTTCGATCTGACTTATTCATGAAAGTAAGTCTCCTGACCTATTGGCTCAGATTTCATGATAACTTATATATTTCTTCAAGCCCGTTCATAAGTAATTACCTAAATATTCCTTCTTGCGTTTTACTCAGATAACACGATCATACAAATTCAAGTCGTACATCTTTTCACAATAAACGATCCCTTAGAAATAGTGTAAACCAGCGGGATTGTGCGTAATCGGCAAAATAAGATATCTTTGTTGCGGTAAATCTCTTTAGGTCTTTTTCAGTACTGCCTTCAGGCACAACATTGACTCAGAACGCTGTGAAGTAACTTAGTCATTTAGACAGCATTACAAGTGAGCATGTTTTCCTTACAAACTAACTTCCAGTACATATTTTATTTATGCTATTGCGAGAGAAAAGATGTACCTTGTAACCTGTTACGACAGAAGGGGTCCACTTAAAAACTAGTACTTTAAATCAAAGAAAGTTAACTTTTAAAACCGAATGTCAATTTATTCAAGTACTTATATTAAAGCAATAGGATAATGATGTTGTATATAAAACAAATATTTATAGTTATATTAATAGTGTTTTTATCTATAATAAGCGATACATACCCCCTGGAGGGCTCCTAAACGGAGAATAAATACAAGTGAAGTGTTAAATATACCGCATTGCATGGCTTCAAGCAAGATGACAGCTATAATTTGTTAAGGGTGTATACTATATTCCCGGGGCAGTAAGTACAAAGCCATTCAGTACAAATGAGCGTGGAAATCAGGTCAGGAATATACACACAATGAACGTACAGAGTTAGTTGCGTTTAAAACGGGAAGTTGCATTACTTTGCTGTGTTTATCTTATAATTGTACAGCAAGAACGGAAAGGAAGAACAAGCAAAGGTGAAAGTACAATTTATCACGTTCATCTTTTATGGGATAGTTTGTTATAACTTTACTTCTTGACGCCGCCTCAATAGCTCAGTGGCAGAGTGTCCGCTTTGTATGTGGGAAGTTTGCCTTTCAATCCCTGACGCGTCATACCAAAGACGTGAAAAATGGTACTGCTAACTTCTCTGCTTGGAACTCAGCATTCAAAGGATTGAACAAGAAGATAACATAAGCACAGGTAAATACCTGTTACTCGATACCTAATTTGCCGCACAAGAGCTTTGTAGCTCGTGTTGAAGACGTCACAAAAGCTTACCTTTACCATTGATTAAGTTTGGCACTGTTTTATATCCAGGATATATACTCTGTATGTAATTCGACGAATCAGTTTTCATTTTTTGCGTACACTTAAACTAACTTGTGAAATTCGTCATAAGAAATGAAAGTCAGATTTGACCTTAATCGAAATAGCTCTTTCTTATATTCAAAATGTATGTAATAAGTTGCGGTTTATATGGAATACAGTTATTTTTACTTGCTATTTTCTTCTTTTTTTACAGAAGGTAAACCATTGATCAGATCATTTTACCCAAGATATGGAGCTTTGATTTATACAGTATCGAAATTTGTTTCTTGTTATATCCTTCATCAAGTTCAAATAGAAATGCAATATTTTAAACCATTGCATTTGAATGTTGGATGCTGCCGTATTTTGATTTTCCAAAATTTGAACAAAAATTCGCAATTGTATTTCATGTGGTGTGTGAATCAATATGTAATCTCTTGAATTTGAACAGTATGTTTGTTTTGTGATTGCTGCTAACTTAGTTTGTTTTAGGTTTAATTAAATATCTCGGTTGTCTTTGAAGAGATGTAAGTCAATATATATCACATTTGCTAGGTCGGGGGTATGAAAACAACCCATAAACTGACCTGACCTATTTCTCTAAGACACATTTAGGTTGCTTCTTTTCCTCCCATCGATTAAATAGAACAGAACATACATGGCCATTACATATTTCTATCATTCAGGCAAAATGGAGCGTACATTATTGAAATCTAAAAGCTAAGAAAGCTTTCCTGTTGTTCAGCTAAGGAAGTTCTGCACTTCTGATCAACCGAAAGTGACGGCGTAACGTCATTAATTCGGGAAATCTGGAATAATGCCTGGTAGCCGCTTTACATGTAACATAAAAGTTGCCAAAAGTCTATTTTACTTCCTGTATTAAGTAATAAGAAAGTCAGTGCTACTGTTCCTCTTACAGCTGATTGTGACAATAAATAGGTATTGATGTAAAATAATAAGAATAATAATTAACTTCTACGTTGTAGAACATTATTTTCAACTAACTGCCTTGAAGAAACTGCTTTGTAACAGCAATGGTAAGAAAACTCGCTTATGTTTGGATTCTTAATCCCCATTTGTTCCTCGATTTCGAAAATATTTTTTTTTTCAATCAGTTCACAGTTTAACATTGACTTTTAGTTTCGTTGAAAATAAATAGATCACATGTCACTTTTCTTTCGAAGAAAAATCTTTTAAGAAATGTGTGCTACACTCATTTTAACTTTTAAATGAGCAGAAACGTATAAGAGGTTCATCTCGTATCGACGTAGCATACGACACTTCAATTATCGTGTAAAAAAATGTCCTTCTTCATTGTTTGAATAAATGCAAAATTATGTAAATGTTACTTGTAGTATTCGACAACACAAGTGTTCTGAAGACGTATTTGACATCGAGACTAATACGTTTAGTTTTGTTAGTAGAAGCGGAATTCATTTAGATCTGATCGTTTCTCATCTCTGTGGACACACTCGTCTCGTTTATCATACTTTTCAAAAACTTTATTCCTCTTTACTATATATCAGATATTTACAAGTTATAGCCTGTCAAACTGACATTTCTTATCCACACTCAAATTTCATCAAGTGGAATGCTTTGTTTGATATGTATTCTTAATAATGTATACTTATAATAGAATATACTTTGTCTCATGCAAACTGCACATTATGATGACTTTATAAATGGTGGTGAGACGCCTTTAGTTTGTTACATTTTTGTTTATGGCATCTATTTTTTTAAGATTATTCTAATGTGCTTGTTTCTGTTAAAATGCGCTTACGCTGATATGACATCACGTTAACGGGCGATGACGTCAATGTTTTTGTTGCGACCAGGAAACAGCGCTTCTATTTCTTATCTTCTGTTTTAGATAAAAGACATATTAGAATCGAAATAATGTATAGCAAAATCGTGTTTACTTAAATTAATACACTCAAAATCAGTGATACGTCGCAAAAATAATTAACTCGTGCTACGCCCTCGTGGAATTATTTCGCGGACGTATAACCTCTTTTTCGTGTATTAATCACGTTTAAACACGATTTTTTTATACTTTATTTCTTTAATATGTAATTAAGCAACACTAACCTTGGTTTAATTGTTTGCTATGTTAAAATGCTGTAATAATGGCGGCTAATTTCTGCCATGTCGAATTGACGTATCAGTGGGTGAAGACACGACACTACGACATTTCGACAAACAGATCGACATGTTATACTCAACAATACAAAATCGAAACAAATAAGACGATCATGCTGGTGATCTCTATTTATCGTTATTTCGTGCGATTTTTTACAGTTATCGTGTTGTCGCCCTACCGATACACAGCCAGAAAAAAAGTTGTTTTGTCATGTTTCCATGTTATACCAGGTAAAGTATGTTTACTAAAGTTGAAAAAGAATCGACGGAATCTAAGAGATTATCTAAAATTGTATAATGTGTTTAACACAGGGAATTGTTAATGCAGAGGTTATAAGTGAGCTGTATAATGCATTAAGTACTATGTAATGATTCAGTTAATATATGATAGTTTTTAAAATAAATTGTATAACCACATAAGTCTATCAAACGAGTGTCAGTTATTTCAAATAGTATTTTAGTGAATTTAAGTTTATATGATTCACATAAGAATGTTTACTACAAAAAATAGGACTATAAGTCTGGTTTATTTTTGCATTATGTTTAAAAATAAAACTTCAATATTATTTTGATTACTTTTCAAATATCCAAATTCAGATTTTAAATGACGTCATGCTTAAGATACAAGTGCAACATCCTTTGGAAGCAAAGAACGCAATCATGCTGACAAATAGCAGGTATTGAAAGATGCAACATTCTTCACAGCAACCCCCTCACCCTTCCCCCCACCTCCCCACAATCCCTTGCACAAACTTAAGTGGAATTCTGTTATAGTAAAATTGAACGTACTCTAAAAGAGAAAATATAACAACACTGACGCCAAGCAAGGACAACTGCTGTGGTAGTTAAGAATCTGTGAGAAGATCTTTTGGAAGCATAGAACAAAAATCCCAAACTCTCACAATTTTTATGAGTACTAAACGGATCAAAATTCTTACAAAGATAGATTCTTGACCTATTTTTCTCATCTAATAATGATAAACAAATGAACAAATATGATTCAGCTTCTGACCCGCAACACACAACACCGCTACAAAATCAATAGTTTCATCTCATTATATGAAAGTTTCATATTGATGTTCTCTTTCAAGGCTAACGTACTAACCTGACGATGGCTTATCAGTTACAACGTGTGGAGGCTCTATCTGCGGTGGTTATTAATTATGAACCTAAGCAAACCATTAATAAAAAATGCAAAATTTAATGCAAAAAAAAAACAAGTTTTCCAGCTCAAGGCACACAGCTCAAGGCACAATTTAGTTACGGTTAGTTTGACAAAATAGTTTTCTTTTCTTATAACAATATTAATAAAAAGGCACACACACCGTCTTCAGTTCAATCCCCTGGCGTGGCGTATATTCTCTGTGACGATTTGTTAAAAGCCATTGCGTCAGAAGTCATTTCCTCCTCAATCTCTAAAGTTGGCAGTTCGTACAAAGAACAGATAAGTTCGCATAAAGAATGTGGGAACACTGCTTATGTTGACTGAACTACTATTTGAAAATGGCGCTCCAAACAAATGAAAAAAAATAATTTTAAGGAACATTTATTTTTTTACGTCTCTTGCGTAACGCTTACATTTCACGCGACGTCAATAAACGTAGGAGAAGCATATGTTTATTATATGGTCCGAGACAAAATGATTCTGACATATCATTCTGTCATTTCATTGTTTAATAGTTTTATTGATTTTTAGCCAGTGCTTTAGCAACTGGCTATAGCTCTAAATCAACTACCAAGTTTCAACCTCGCGTCGTTTGAGTTTTCCTTCTATTTCTATGTGACCGCATCACACAAAATATTCTGCACGTGTAAAAAATAGTCCATATATTTTTTTTATAATCTTGGTATTGTGTGAATGTGTGAGCAACTGAGGACTACTATTTCAAACAACTAAAACAGGCAGCAACGGATTCTAGAAGAATTTTGAACTTTATATTCACATTCGAATTATTCGGAATCTCTCCGCTCTAGGGTTAGGGTTAGGGTTGAAATTGGCCCCGCCTTGGGGAAAAGTTAATTTTACATAGTGTTGTATAGGGAAAACCTTTAAAATGTTCTTGTCTTGAACCACAAGGCACTGAGCTTAGATATTTGGCATGTAGCATTGTCTAGATGACCTCTATCAACACTGTTCAATTCATGACCGGTCTATGCACAATGAAATATTGATTCTTCAGGTGTATCGGTTGAAATATCGCTCAATAAGCACTTGCTATCAGTCCTTTCAGGGCTTTGATTAATGATATGTGAAGAAGTTGCAGCATTTACCATGTACTAGTATTTACTGAACACCCTAGTATCGGGAAAATAAATTCCAAATAATTTTCTTGTATAAATTCTCAATGCACTTCGCATAGGTATTTGATACGTAGTATTGTGTAGCAATGCTTGACTAAGTTTGTTCAAATCATGCCCCTGAGGTCGAAATTGGTCCTGGTCTTTGGTTCACTTGATTTACATTAATAAATATCGGAAAAGCATAAAAAATATTCTTGTCTAAAACCTGGTACCCTGAGCTTATAAAAAAATTAGACATACAGCATTGTGTTAAAATCATGCCCACTTGTTGACTTGTTTTACAATAGTCTCTACAGCAAAACTAAATCTTCTCATCTGAGAGTAGCTAATTTACAAGTGGCATTGTCCAGAATTCTCTTCAAAATGTGTCTATTTCTTGTAGCGCTTTGGGTCAAATTTGGCCACATCTTTGGGGTCATTTGTTTATTTTGAAATAAGACATATATATAGAAAATAAATCTGTAAAAAAAGTAAACAGGTAAAATTAAAAAACAATTAATATTCAGAGATATATCAAGGAAAACTCATGTTACGTAAAGGTGAATCAAAAAGTAGCTAGTTAGAAATTTAATTGGCAACAACTGTCTTCCATTTATTTTGATGGGCAATTTCATTTTCCTCAATAAACATTCAAAATCTAACCTCTGTCCATTTTGAAGTAAATAGTCAAACCACACATAACATTACCGATATTATATATGCTTATGATGTTAGGTAGATAAATAAATAAATATTAAATGCAATTAAAAAGTTTATTTGATGATAGCTAAGATAGACCTCCTGACTTTCTTATATGTTTATGCGAAAAATCAAGATAAGTTTAGATTTTGACATAATATACGAGTGGGAAAGTATTTGTTGATTCAGTAGCAATAGCGTTATAGTCTACTCCAGATATGTTAGTTTTTGCAATGCACAGATATAATGTAGATATCAATCTGAAAATACCTTGCCGAATTTCTGTTTGTATTAAGAAAAATAAACAGTTTCATTCAAATATCAAAAATAAGATCGCTAATGTATTATCGCTCATTTAAGATGTTCTGTTTATAAGTTATTTCAATATAGATATCTGGCGATATTGATGTAGTATTTATATAAAATATTAGGTATGTAGGTATCTTGTCAATGCAAAAATACCTGTGATATCTATCCACAGCCTATTCAGACTATTCACCTACAATAATGAATGATTTTCTCATGATTCTAGTTGATTTTGCTGATTTACAATAATGAATGATTTTCTCAGGATTCTAGCTGATTTTGCTGATTTATATATTTCAGTGCATAATAACATCATATCTGATTATGTTTCAAATGTTGAATGAAAACAATGAATGTACGCATCAATGTACAAGGTATTGTTAGAAATCATATATTTACATAATATGTAAGATTCAATCCTGAAGTCTTGGGTTTCGAGCCCCATTGGAGTCACGACCACGCTTTCTCATAAGATGACAGTGCTGGCTTTTTTTCCAGGAAGCGCACATGAAGTTGATTCAAATAAATGTAAAGCGTTTAGCATCTTGGAGCTAAACTGAACAAGTGGCTTCTTTAAGAAAGAAGCCAAGGAGAGGTCAGCTGCTTTGCACAATGTGTGAGGCTGAGCTTCTCACAGGCAGGTCACTACCAAATCAAATGTAAGCCTCAGCTGGTCACAAGTAGTCCAAATATAAATACTGCTAATCTTTCTCCGTTTCCTCGTGCCCTTTCTCAATAGCATTGTGTTTTCTTTTACTCTGCCGCGTTTCATTACGTATCACTTAGCATTCTATCGAAATCGGCATCTTCCTATCGTACGCTAGGTAAAATGGCGGCGTAAGAATGTAATGTCCCGAAAAGAGAAATTGAAAGAAGCGAAAAGGAGTAAATTCAGCGTGTTGCATTTAACAAACTGTAGTTTTCTTATATAAAAGTAAACACCCCATTTTCTTTTTATTTTTCTAAAGTAGCGATATAGTTCTTTATGGGAATATAAGTCTCTGAAAATCTGACATGCTAGAAAATGTCGAAAAACCGATATAAATAAGTGAATTTTATATGAAATAAAAAACAGCCGAATTTACTGGTGTTCAGCCTCACACAGTTGAATTTGTACAAAAGGAGAATTGCCACTGTTGTTGTGGACGAAATAATTTTATTTTTATTTTTTTCAAAGCTGTTAAATACCTTTGCAGTAGCATCAAAAAGTTTTCTTTTGCATTTGTACATATGGAGAATATGTGTTAATATCATTTCAGATCATTATGTGCGTAATTATTGCAGTTCTTTAAAATACGCAAAAGTTTAACAATGGTTCATCATTGAATTCTAATTTTGTACGCATCCAGGCAATTTTGATTGTGTTACTGTTATGCTTAAAGGCTACTGTCGTAATATTGGTTTGAAACAAAGTCGTGCCTTCATCGTGGAGAGACCTCTCCAATAAATGTGAGCTAAACTTGCGGATGTCTCTAGATTACAATATTCTGGTACTTATAACATGTGTAAATGTTAAGTTCTGCTCAACCCGGGGCTAGAGGGCGTGGACAGTAGCTTGCACTTCCACTACCGTACTTGAACAAGCACAATCAAACCGAGCCTGCAACATTTTCGTTTATGTCGTGTTGGGCGGCCTTTGGTTTTCCACTTTTTTATTGCTAAAATGGTTGCAATTGATTTGACGTGAAATGCTCCATTTATGGAACATAAATTTGACAAAATTAATATCAACCGTAGAATTTATATTTGGACATCAGCATGCTATTTTCTTTCACTACGTCATTGTTAAATTAGCACATATTGTAATCAAACTTAGCACGTCTATAAACTGTTCAGCAAACTTTGCAATTTAACTATTTACCAATTTCCATGTTAGTCCAGACTTCAATGAATGTAACTCCAGTATTGTATCTGTATGTTTGATAAGTTTGTATAAAGATCTACACTGATACTTGTCTACAAGTTTGTTAAATCAGTAATATATCCATACATCATCTTAACAGTTTTTACTTTACTTTTAGGAAGAATTTCCAAATATTACTTTATTATTTTTGAGAAATCAAACTGATTGACGGATATGCAATAGGGATCAAATTTCTGTTAAAGAAACCAATTAATTAAATAGGTGCCGTTTATAGTTCATAAAATGATATATTTTATGTTGGTGGCAAAGCAAGTTCCTTTATCTGAGTTTTTTTTACTGAGACACACATCTTCCTCTAGCATCTTGTTTGTGACAAAGGCACTTACAGTGGAAGAAGACTGTTTCTGACTGTATATTAGGTGACTTTTCATGAATTTTCAGTGACAGAATTATTAAAGCGTGATCGATAGATATCATTAAAGACCAACCACAGAATAACTTTAACTTTTTATATTTCCGTGACAGTAATTGCGAATAATTTGCATAGAAAAAAAAGAAGAAATACACTTATCCTATTTGATTTTACAGTTACAAATTCAAAATGACATTTTTGAGGTAAGGATTTGGGTGTTTACTAGTTAAATGTATTCAATTAATTCATTATAATGCATATATGCTCGAAGCACTTAGTTAAGCTCAAATATAGGTCACTAGGTTGTGACAGTTTTGTTAGCCATATCTAGAGCAGAACGTATTCAACAGGTTATAGTACAAGTACAAAAGTGTAAAAGACAGTATGTATTTGACACATCAGGGAAAATAGTACTCACAACATTCATTGATGTAATACATACATGCGTAATACATCGCACAGTATGAAACCAAACTGTTAAAAGATTTGATAAAATATCATAATTTTATTTTTAGGTTTCATCAATCAAACTGCTGACAACAGACAATTTTCACTGTTAAAACATATCCTTTTCCCCTTTGAATATGGCTGTAAATTATATATAAATACGTTTTTAATACGTGTGTATAAAAACGTCGTATCATTTTTTTAACCGTTTATGCAAATTTCTATATGTAATGCAATACGTATTTTAAGAGATTGAATTATCGTATGCAAATTATAAATTAAATCATATTTTGTACGATCGATTTAAAATTCAAATCGCTTATCAATCATAATATATTAATTTTATTTTTTTTTCTCCGAAGTTAACAAGCTGGAAAAAGAGTAAAATTGGATCGATTTGTACTAAAGTTATGTATTTAGTTATGCATTTCCTGTACTTAAATTTAGTTTCTGAATAAAGATTTGTTTTAATAGTTATGTCAAACCAACTTTCTGCCAAAGGAAGTCTTGCAGACAAGGAAATGTTAGAAGTTAAAGTTATTAAAAGTGAATGAAAGCCTTGTTATGAAGAGCTGCTACTTGTAATGTAAATGCTATTCTATTTTGTTTATAAATTCATTTCAATTTAAGGCAGGGGGCACGTTATAACAATACTGATGTCATCTCAAGGCTCGGAAAAATTGATTAAAAACTACTCTGAAATTTTAATTCATACGCCTCACAAAATATAAGCTAAACGAGTTTACTTATAAGAAGAATGAAGTGTTCAGTAAATACGTAGACTGGATTTACGACTTTTGTCCCCGTTATGTGCAGTTTACGTAAATGTTGCAAACGTTACAGCGAGTAACATGTCCGCTACTAACTGTACTTATTGGAATAGTAATACGTCATAAAGAACGGTGATGATTTCAAACTAGGTTTCAAACGTCAACTACCGGATTGCATGGTTAGTCTTTAAAGTACTGGCTCCTCAAAAATACTATACATGTACTGACAGACTTTTTTGTAAGACTTTTTCCTCATACTACATGCATATCATAGAGTCCTTAAAATGGGCAACAATTGCATATATTTCATTTTTATACGCCCGTTTGAAAAACGGGACGTATTATGGGAACGCCCCTGGCGGGCGGGCGGGCGGGCGGCGTCCACAGACCTTGTCCGGAGCATATCTTCTACATGCATGAAGGGATTTTGATGAAACTTGGCACAGTTGTTCACCATCATGAGACGGAGTGTCATGCGCAAGAACCAGGTCCCTAGGTCTATGGTCAAGGTCACACTTAGAGGTCAAAGGTCAAATTCAAGAATGACTTTGTCCGGAGCATATCTTCTTCATGCATAGAGGGATTTTGATGAAAGTTGGCACAATTGTTCATCATCATGAGAAGGAGTGTCATGCGCAAGAACCAGGTCCCTAGGTCTAAGGTCAAGGTCACACTTAGAGGTCAAAGGATACAAGAATGAAAACTTTGTCCGGAACATTTCTTCTTCATGCATAGAGGGATTTTGATATAACTTGGCACAAATGTTCACCACCATGAGGCGGAGTGTCATGCGCAAGAACCAGGTCTAAGGTCAAGGTCACACTTAGAGGTCAAAGGATACAAGAATGAAAACCTTTTCCGGAGCATGTCTTCTTCATGCATAGAGGGATTTTGATATAACTTGGCATAAATGTTCACCACCACGAGACGTAGTGTCATGCGCAAGAACCAGGTCCCTAGGTCTAAGGTCAAGGTCACACTTAGAGGCCAAAGGTCAGATACAAGAATGACTTTGTCCGAAGCATTTCTTCTTCATGCATGGAGGGATTTTGATGTAACTTGACACAATTATACACCATCATGAGACGAAGTGTCATGCGCAGTTCCCTTCTTTCGAATTACTTCCCTTTGTTGTTACTATAAATAGATTATATTGTAACTTTTTCATTACTAGTCATAAGGAAAAATCGAGACCACTTTTCTGTAGTACAATATGCATGCTACATCCAATTTTGAGGTGTATTTTGACCAGTCTCTACCTGGTTAAGATTTTTGTGAGGACTTACAATTTTTTTTTTTTATTTTTTTTTTTTTTTTTTTTTTTTTTAAGATTAACTTCCCTTAGTTGTTACTATTAATAACTTATATTGTAACAACTTTTTTATAATTGACCGTAGGGAAAAACCAAGACCACTTTTCTGTGGTACAACATAGATGTTACTTTCCAATTTTAGGTGTATTTTAAGATATCTCTACCTGGTAAGGAGTTTTTTTGTGGACTTAGAAAAACAAAACACTTAGTTATTACTAAACAACCACAAAGTTAAAATTCCATTTGCAAATACAGGTGCTAGAGTAAAGAAATTTGCTGTGACGGGCGTATATTGTGACATTCTTGCACTCTTGTTATCGTATAAATAGCCCAACAAATGCAACAATTGTCCAGTTCAAAGTAAACTATTTGAAATACACATGAATGTAATAAAGCTATCAAAAATGCATTACGCCGAATACATAATGAAATAATTTATATTTTTGACTACATGAACTCATCTGAAAATTTCACGTCTGATAAATCCGTTTCAATCACTTTTAAATACATATGCGGCAAAGAGGTACAGGACATTAATATTGCATCCCGTGGATTATAAAACAAAATAAGTTTTTCTGATAAACTATTTTTTAAGGACAAAGATCCATTATGAAAAGGTATGTTCAAGAATTAAACGGCCTTGTGTATGTATTGACGTGAAAATCCTATAACAACCGCAAAAAACATACACAAGATAATGTATACCGACAACAAAAACTAAACAATTACAGGAACACAGTCGGGCTATGCCTTAGGGAATGGCCACTGGAGTTTAAGCAGTTGCCTGTACACCAAAAACTCACTCTAAATCCCATTCATGTTCCATTGTTAATGAACGTTATCCATGCGAGGTGTATCATTCACATACGTTATGTTTGTAGAATGTACTGTTTGTAAAACAAAACAATACCCGTGTGTAATTAAATACCGTATAACAATCTACAATATCCTTTGGAAGCACAGAAGGAAATTAAGTAAAATAATAGCAAACTAACATTTTTCGAGTCTGTTCATGAGAGGTTATGAAACATGCAAGTCTCATCACGCCCCTAAACACTAGCTTAAGGTGGAATGCGCCTAAGTTGAAGTGATAGGGTTCCGTTTCGACATTTTGTTTAATAAAAAAAATCAGCATGTTCCTTATATAATGCGTATTTTACACGTTTGATATTACTGATACCTTGATCTCTGCAAACCTTCAAAAACGTCCATCGACGTCCATTTTTGATGAACCGTGATTTTACGTCCGTCAGACTGTTTACGTAAATCTTTCTTTTCAGTCAACACGTATCGATTTGCTTATTACTCATCATAAGCAGTGTAACATTTGTGGAGATCATTTTAACGTTAAAGTCGATATTAACGTTAAGTGACGTCAGAGCGACAAATATGACATCGAGTTTTAGTTAAAAGAGCTAATCGTAGGTGTTGTTACGTAATGCACATGAATCCTTGATTTGATAAACGATTTCAGAAATTCCGATTTTAGTGTAATAACGTTTTGTATGAACGTTTTGCCGGGTAAATTACACGACGAAAATATATAAGGTAGACAAATAAATTGTTTTTCATCAAATCAGAATCGGCACATGGTTGTTCAAAATAGGTTAACACAACTACTGTCTTAGGAATACTTGAATCGGACAAAAGATTCACGAAGTACAGTATTTGGTAACAATTTGGTCCATATTTTGAAAAACAAACATCACAATATAACGAAAGAGTTGTTTTACATTTAAAATGAACAGCATATGAACAATTATATTATTCTACAAAGGGATCGTCAATTTACTAAAATGAGCCGCGCCGTGAGAAAATCAACATAATGGATTTGCGACCAGCATGGATCCAGACCAGCCTGCGCATTCGCGCAGTCTGGTCAGCATCCATGCCGTTCACAAATGGTTTATCTAATTGCAATATGCTTTGAAAGCGAACAGCATGGATCATGACCAGACTGCGCGGATGCGCAGGCTGGTCTGGATCTATGCTGGTCGCAAAGCCACTATGTTGGTTTTCTCATGGCGCGGCCCAAATGTGTCTCAAAAAGAAACTGCACGAATGGAGCAAAACCTCTTGACATTCAGCGCCCTTCAAACATTTTGAAAGAAATGTTACCTATCTTCGTTTTGATGCATTTGCAATAATAGCCCTGAGCTGAAATTTCACATAATTAAGATTTAACAGCGTTTTCTGCAACCACGAAAATTTTTGATTTTTATTTCTTTACAAATGACTTTCTGTGTTAAAGGGAGGAGACTTTTTTGTAGAATATTTTAAGTGGTATGAAACAGAACGGGACAGTAAACAGTTTGACAGGTAAATAGCTGGTAAAAATGTTGTTCGTTTAAAACAATTGCGAGAAATTCATTCTCCTTTTAATGGGTCATATTCCTTTGACAACTGCCCAGCACATTCTACACAAAGTCTAAGCCAATGGAGTGAAAATGAGTAGTGTTCTGGAATGTTTAGAACGTGTGCAGACTGTTCTAAATAAAACCTGGTGCAGACAGATCGATCACGCGATAAACGATCACGACAATGGAAAGCAGTTGGTTCCTATCTACCGTAGTAGAGACAAGTTAAAAGATTTCCTGAGGCCAGAAGTTATACAGACCAGATATTGTAATGGATGTATGTGTGACCTAAAATATTCGCGATTGTTTTCCGGATTGTTTTCCGGAAAATTACGGACACTGACGAAAATGAAATTAATTTTCAAAATAAAAACAATACTAGTTTATTGCTGTTCATAAACAATATCTAAAACAGTATCCAAACCTGATTTTTTTTTACTATTATTAATAAATTGTTGTCTGAAAATTATGCCAGCTATATTGCAAAAACGGAGTTACTTAAATGCGATAAGCCAATCGCATATCGGTAAAAAATCACGTAAAAACACCCATGTGCTACACTACATGTTGCTTTCCAATATCCAGGCCGCACGTAATAATATCAACCGTGGTAGATATCTGAGCAGGAAAGTGTATAATTTTATTTCTTTGTTTAGAAGAATGTTCTTGAAAATCAACGGAATATAGCCATGAATGTATCATCTCCATTTCACAAAAGTCATTATGATATTATTCATTTCTTTACAATAAACTTACTTTTTTCAATTTTAGGGTTCGGATATTATTGCGAACACATTGATTACAGTATCGTATGAATATCTTTGAACAATCCGAAAGGGACAATCTCCTGAGTCCTTTTCCGTTTTCTATTGTTTACGGCAGTAAAATGACAATTCTATAGTAGCATAATAAACATGTTTTATTTGCTATCTGAACAGTTTTCCTATGAAACAAAACTTTTTGTTTCTATCATTGGTAACAATTCTGTAACTTTTTAATCTTTAAGATGCATTTATATAATCGTTTATTATTAGTAAAACCATTACATTCAAACGCAATAAATTACAAATATGTTTTAACCCTTTACGGTAAAGTCACGGTTAAACATACACCATGAAACACCTGCAGGAAAATAAAAGGTGATAATACTTAGGAAATTGTAAAAATTCTAACAATAAGCCATTAATGACAACATTGCTTCTTTGAAAGACTACTAACAACTGAAACAGATGGATTAAGGTTTTAAAGATCAATTACTACAGGTGGAGAAAATGACTTTTAAGTTTATTCTTTATTACGTGATAAATAATTCATACAATATTTTTTTTTTGTACTGAAAATGAAAACATCAAATAATTTTATGCAGCTGCGCATTTCTTAGAGGTCTTAAATTGATTGACTGATTTAATTTCTTATAGCAGTCTGATAAATCTATTTTGTTAAAGTCATTGTTATCCCGATGTGCTGTTCCTTTGCATGTCTTTAGCTACCTCTTAAGGTAGTGGACCCGTAAAGACAGTCGGCAATTTCCGTGTGATTACGTATCCTCCGTGTGCTATTTCGGCACACTTCGGCCATCATAGATACAGCCGGAGAATGCCAAAATCACACACGGATATTAAGTAAACAAACGGATTTTGACGATCGATATTATGGGTTGATTACCTTAACTTGAAACTTGTTCAGGTATCAAATTAAATTTACTACATTTACCGTTATGTGCATTGGCTACCATAAGTAACTTAAAATATTTAATATTATTAGTTTCAGATCTGGAAAAGAAACTCTTCACACAGAACATATAATTATCTCTTTCCGCAGTGAAATAGATTTTTAAGCGGACTCATTTTCATGGCATTAAAAGGTGATAAAACATCAGATAAAACATGTAATTTTCAGAATGCTTGTTGGGAGCATAAAGCATTTTACCACATAAATTCCAGTAATCAGTCCGTCGTCAACAACATTATTGTAACACGACATAGTTTATGCAAGAATGCTTACATTTTTTTTTTAAAACAATCAAATAATTAAAAAAAATATTCAAACAGCATTAATCGACTTCTGTGTCCACTCCCTAAAGGCATTTGTATAAGCTGAGGAAGAAGATGAAAAGAATGATTTTTCATTTTATAAAAGCTTTAAAATGTGAAGTATTTTTTAATTTGCTCTTCTTCATTCAAAAATTGGTACATATATTTTTGTTAAATGATTATAATAATAAGATCATATCAAGAATATTCTATCCAAGACATTATTATATCAGAATTTACAGTATTTGACAGGTCTGTATTGCCTGGACCTTAATACGCAAACTCCATGCATTTTACTCGTATTATACGGTCTTACAAAGCTTTTTCTTTCGAAATGAAATCTAATGGCGGTGACAAAAATATGTCAGTATTTCTAGGCATTGTGTAATTGTGTTATGGATATATATTTAATTTGTGACCATGTAATAAAATGATCAATAAACATCAGTTTGAAGAATGGTCTTGTAACAGTTTCCTCGTTCAGTCTTATTATCCCTTGCCATTTGTTAACATTATATAGGGCACTTTTTGTAAGGTCAGCTTGCAGACAGTCTTTAAACTTCATATCAGACATATTTGCCTTAATGTTATCTAGAGATTAGGTCAGTGTCTGGAAAAAGCTAGGTCGTACGACAGAATAATTGCATAGATAACCAGTCACGGACAAGATCTAGAACACCAACATACTAGAATTCTAACAACCTGGTAAGACATTGCGGAAGATGAACGAGAATCAGAACACTGGTAAACTTTTCACCTTCTTCGCAAATGATTTATGTTTTGAATTAGTAGGACTGCAATGGAAAAGCATTCTATGTCAGGTTTTAGTAGAAAATGATTGCTTCTTTATTACCAAAACATTATTTTCCCGCGGTATTGCAATTACCGCAATTGTTGTTAAATTTCAGAATTTTGCTATATCCTTGGTATACCGCAGTTATTGTGTAGCAAAAACACCGTTTCTACCTTGAAAAGATACAGAGGCCGCGGTTACTGCAGAACACATTAACATACATTTTCGATATCACATTAGAATTAAGTGCATTTTGGCATGTGAAATATTGGAAATATGTTAGGTTCTTTTCTGAAATAAACCAGTTTCATGCTTATAATTACACAGGTCTAACCTGATTTTGTTTCTTTAAAAGCCGACCAAAGGTTTCTGTTAAAAGGTTCATATTATATTTGAGAATATAGGATTTCAACAGAGATGTAACACGAATTTATATCTTTGTTTTAGTCACACTTCTGACTGAGAATTTTGAAATTTCTGTTATTCTCCAGTTTCCAAATTTCGAAAATATTGTTTTTATATGCGCACTTCTTTCACTTGCGTTTCCCGTTAATGCCACTTTTTTCTGAAATTTCACAGGCAAATATTGTTTTATAATACTTGAAACGAACTTTGGAAAAAGGCAATATATGGCTTAAACCCGTGAAAATCCGCCCTTATTGCATTTAAACAATAAGTAAGTTATTACATAAAGGCTAGTCTCTATAAATGGAAATATACACTAAGATTTTTGCAAACGTTTACCTTGAAAATGCTGTAAATTTTAGTTTTTGATCCACTCAACACTATCATTGAGATTCTACATCATTCTATGGAAGTCCGAAGTCAGGTAATAGATTTTTTTTAATTTTCAAAATATCTTAATTAATTTTGAATTCATGATCAAAAACGATATCGGTGGGGTATTTTCCATTGTAAATTAAGGTCATTTTGAAAATTAGAGTTTCAAAGTATAGATTTTGACTTTATTTATTGAATGATCGTTATTTAGTTTTCAAGACGTCTTAGATAGAACAAAAGCAACATTTTCATGCGACAATTTTATAAAACTTCTGAAACAGTACTTTTCGAAATTTTGATATTGTTTGGGTTTTTTGCAATGGAAAAAAAACAACACATTTCGGCACAAAATTGACATTCTTAAATATATTTTGATATTTGTAAAAGATCCCACTACCTCCCTTTGAGACCTTTAGAATGATATCTAGAACTTGCACAATAAGGCCGTAATCCGCGAGAGACCCTGTTACGGATTAGGTGGACTACATATTTCCAGCGAAAAACGGTTCATCGTTTTGGTTTCCGAGTTTTTCATAAATTTTGCTAACGAACGACATGAGCTTGTGCCCGCCATTTATGCCGTGATTAAAAGATACCTGTATTACAGTTGATTTTAATATTTTTTTCACCGCAGGCGCTATAGAATTTTCCCAGAATTTTACCACACAAACTGCAAAGGATAAGTGTCCCCTTTTATCTTGAAACAAATTGAAAAACTCAAGTATATTCTTTGAAGACTTCTCAAAAATGCATAATAAATTATTTTTTCTTAGGCTGTCAAAAAGCATATTTATCCGAATTTCTCAAGTGCCATTATAGTCCCGTTTTTGAAATGGAAAGAAACTGAACAACGTGTCGCACAAACCTGTGGACATTTTGAATATTTCGACTAGCACAGCCACTGAAAGGCGCTGATCGCAAAGGTTCGCTTCTGACAAACGTAGCATGTGATCTGAGAATGATTGTAACGTATTTTAGGGTTAAGAAAAGGCACATTATATAGTCGATATTAACAAATGTTTAGTAGCTGAAAAATTATTAAGCAGTACAACTTGGGAGAAATGCTTTGGTAAAATCAATATGAAGATCCGTTCGATGCAAGTAACACAACCAAGCAACTTAATAGGGGCCTCTGCTTGACTGGGTATGTTCTTGAGAGCTAATGAAATATGAAGCATCTATCAAGCCCCTAGCACCGGCTTTATCAGAATATTGAATGGGCCCGAATATCATAAAAGATAAGAAAATATAACAACATGGTATCCAGGTAAGAGCCGCGATACGGCACTTACAAACTACAAAGAACGCAGTGATAATTACGGAAGCTTAGAAGGACCTTCAGTTGTGAAAAAATGTTTTCACAAGTACAGAAAACTAAGACGAAATGTCTAAAACTTTATGGTTTTCTCGCATTAAAATGCTCGCACTGTAGTATATTTTTCCATCAACACGATTTAAATTTAGTTGCAAAGAAAAAATCTTTTGTCATTTCGTATATTGTTATATCGACAATTAGCTCTGAATAAACATGTTGGAATATTTTTTTATGAGATGGCTAGATATGTTTTTGTGATGACGTCTTAAATATTTCACGATGCCGAAAAAAAAACTTTTTACATTTCGCGTATTTTTGTCGACATTATTTTTGAAAGTGGCATCTCAAATACTTCTTTGAAAGTACCTGCGAAGACATTATACGGTACATGACCACGTGCATAAGACTGTTTTCTCAGAATGTATGTTTTAGCTGCCTCTGAACAAAGTGTACTACATCAATTAGTTTCAGAGAATAGATAGGGTTCTTACAATCATCCATTTGTCTGCATCTACGTCGGCTTCCTTATTTGTATAAGTTTTATCTATCTTACTCGATCCGGCCCTTCCGCAAACACACCTTGGTTAAAGTTTTAATGTACTTTCTTTTTTATCTCTGTAATTACTTGATGGAATACTTCAACCATAAAATAGTTATTTCTCATCATCACCCACATCATATGGCACAAAGGTCATATGTCTCGCACCAATAGTTCATGAATTACCCCCCTTTTTACTCAGAATTTCAGTTTGAAGTTTTTTGTGCACTTTCTATCTAAATTGTAATAAAAACGATCTGATTCAAACTTAAAACAATTGTTCCACATCATCACCCATTTCATACTCACCCACATCATATGACATAAGGTCAATAACTCTGGCACAAATTTTTCGTGAAACATGCCCGCTTTTTACTAAGGATCTTAGGTTGATTTTGATACATTTCCATCGTATCTTTGTTATTATAGAAAGAGTTTGATTAAAAACACTAACAACAATTGTTCCACATCATTATCCACATCATTTAACACAACGGCCATAACACTTGCGCCAATGATTTATGAATGATCTACCTTTATATTTAAAATTTCAGGTTAAAGTTTTGATGCACTGTCATTCTATCTCTGTTAGTACCAAACGTATTTGATTCAAACTTAAAATAGTTGATTCACATCATCACCAACATCATATGACATAAGGGCCATAACCATTACACCAATATTTCATAAATTATGCCCCCTTTTTGTTTAGAACTTTAGTTTAATTTTAAAGCTTTTTCATCATATCTCTATTGTTACTAAATGGATTTGATTCAAACTTAAAATGGTTGTTCCACATCATCACCTACATCATATGTCATAAAGTCAATAGCATTTACACCAGTATATTATGAGTTATGCCCCCTTTTTACTTAAAATTTCAGGTTAAAGTTGTGATTCAAACTTAAAGTAGTTATTCCACATTATTAGTCACATGATATGAAACATGGGGCATTACTCTTGCAGAAATATTCCAAGAATTATGTCCCTTTTATACTTATCTAATGTTTTGATACACTATCTCTATATCTATTATTACTAAATACATTTGACACAAGCTTAAGCTTCATCCGGATTAGAGTCATTAAACACTCCAGTGACAGCTCCAGCTTCCTCAAATGTGCTCAATGTCACTATCCAGCATCGAAATTAGCAAGAGTGCTGTCTCCTGTGACGGATCTTGTTTTATAATATGTTAATTATAATAATCAGGTCAAAGATTTTTCAGGATTGGTTTAATGAAAATCGATAATTCGGGCTTTACAGTGTAGATTTCCATGCTTCCGATTTTTGTCTGAATCCTTTGCCTATAATTTAGTAACAGTGACCTTGACCCAAGGTACCAAATTCCACTCAAATATACGTTGCTCTTTTTTAAGGCTACACAGCTAGCAGATTTGGTCTGCTTATCTCATTTTTGTGAGAAAACAAGTTTTCTATATTTAGTAACGGTGACATTGTCATTGACCCCAGTGATCAGAACGCATACCTCAGTCAAGAAAGTTTGTTATGTACAAAACTTGATTGCAACATCCCATTTGCAAAGAAATGTCATATATAGTAAACATTATACAAGTACTAAGGGCACTATGCTGGTGCAGTGCCGCATTTACCAATGGCAGTCAAAATTATTACCACGTTTTATTGAAATACCCCTTACAATGTCTTAGATATGGTTCCAGGTGGATAGAAAGACAATAAAACTCTACATAAGTAATATATGTATATAAGTACAAGGGCCATTAACTCGTTTCATCTGACTAAAACTTGCATGATCGCATTTCCTTACCTCAGTTTACATTGCTACCATGTTTCATAAAAATAGTCTAAACCATATTTTAGGTATGGCTTTGGACGGACGGAAATTGGAATAAAAACACTAAATTTGTACTATATATAGACGTACTAAGGGCGATAAACATTGTCTTTCACAGACAATCTGACTGAAACTTGCAAGGTGGCATTTCCTTCTAGCAATTAACATTTCTACCATATTTTATTTTAAATACTCCAAACAGTGACATGTTTGTGATAAGGCTCCAACCGGACTGAAACACGGGCGACGGACGGACGGACAACGCAATTTATCCATACCCCTGTGGAAGGATAAAAAGCAAATGAAATGTTAAGGTATAGAGACACTCAATATGGAACGTGTGACTTATTTTGAAAGATGAATAGGAAACCATGTCGATAAGAAATGTACGAAATGTTAAAAGTGTTTTTCATTGCAATAAGCTGAAGTCGAGATGTTAGAAATAAATCACTTCAATGCGAGTATTTTTGGCGAGAAAGGCAAATATCTTATCAATATCGCGCACAGATTTTTCCGCGATGTAATTAAGTACAACTTCTCGACAATAATAATACGAAAAATAAAATCTTTCTGTCTTTGAACGAAGATTCAAATCAAGTTGTTTGAAAAGTTCGAACCAATGCGGAAATTTCAACGCGAAAAAACCTTAAAGTTTTAGGGATCTCGCCTTAATTTTCGGCACTTGTGAAAACATTTTCTCACAACTGAAGGCCCTTCTAAGCTTCCGTAGATAATATATAATTGTTCGAAGTAGAAAGACGTCTTTAAAGGAAAATATATACCTGTTACAAATACAGTTCCCTTGAAATGCAATTTTACAACATTTATGACGTTGAAATAATGTTTTAGATCTTATCCCTGTTGCTACTAAGCTTTTTTATAGTCGCCATCGGAAACCTATATGGGCGATTCCTTTATGTATAGTCGCCACCGGAAACCTATATGCGCGATTCCTCTATGTATAGTTGCCACCGGAAACCTATATGGGCGATTCCTCTATGTATAGACGCCACCGGAAACCTATAAGGGCGATTCCTCTATGTATAATTGCCACCGGAAACCTATATGGGCGATTCCTCTAGGCTACTGTAAGTCATTTTAGAACGACTGTGCAAGATATAAAGACGCTCCGTTTCTAGAAGCTTCCAGGTGTAAAGCACCAACACACAGGACTCTTATCTCGGTGTTTTAGGCTCGAACTTACGAACCTGGTTTCTTAGTCATACAATGTTACCACTGGACTACTGCATCCACTTTTGTTTTGGCTCTTAAATCGGTCAAACTGGCAATGCTTTGGAAGTTTATGATGCCATACTAGCATACATACCTTGAAGTATGTATTGAGTGAAATTACCTTTGACCTGGTCTCTTAAAAAATTACACAATAATGCTGTAAATGTTCGTGATTTATTTTATCAGTCAGTTTATGGGGAAGAATGGTTAAACGCTTTGCAATTTCCTTAAAGTTTTTAAATGTCCATAACGTTTTCATTGCTTTTAATCTTAAAAACATCTTCCATAGCAATAAATGGTACACAGGTATGCACAATGTTTCATTTCCCTTTTAAGAAAACAATAAATAATATATTATTGATGTTAATGTGTTAATTAAGTGTAAATTAGAGGATAATTAAATCCAAATATTGGTTAAAAAATTTAAATGCTTACCTGTATTATCCTGTTTCATGCATGTTATAGATTTGGGTTTTTTTAGATTAGATACTGAATACATTTCATATCAAATAAAGCTGTAAAACCAAGCAAGGGCTGTCTCATTAACCATGTGCTTTATATGGAAGAATAGTTAAAGCAAAATTAAACCGGATTAAGCTCCCAAGAGGTGGTTTTGCGGCGGTGCCCAACTGTGCTTCTTATTTGTTCGTTTTGTTTTGCTTTGTTTGTGTCTGTGCGTATGTGTGCGTGTGTTTCTGTAAGTATGCTAGTTGTGTGCACATCCGCGTACTGTGGTTTTGGCTTAAGAGAGGCTGCGTGTTTGGAACGAATATCGCTTTACTGTTGGATATTCATTCTTGTTTTTTTTTTTAATTATATTATCTATGCATCCAAACATCCTGTTGTTGGAAAAATCTGCTTCATCCGTATTGGACCCTTGATTCTGTAGCGAAGATACGGGTCTATAGAAATTCTGAGGTGTAAAAAAGAATATATAGTGACATGTGTATAACTAATCTTGTGTGCAGTTTTACTGGTATTTATTTTCTGTTTTAGTGTTGTAGAAAACAATGTTATCTTGACAAAGGTTTGTCGACTTTCGGTATCTAACCAATTCTGACTAACAAATCTCGAAATCTATTACTAGTATTCCTACATACTTTGATGCTCATACTGCTGTATAGGTCTAAAACTAACACCACCACTAATAAACACAGACATACAGTGTGATTCTCACGCTGCAGCTCAAGGTAGAAAATGCCGCTTTTGGACATTTCGCAAGCCGATCGGAGACCTTGTTCCTTATTTTCAGCAGAAGTCATTTACTCTCAAGAGATTTGAAAGAAAGTTATGTATATGCATGCTTTCGTAAAATCCATAAACAATGTCTGTCATTTATAAGACTCTCTAGGTCATATAAAGCTGATAATGAAACCTACGTCCACGAAAATATGGGCCAGTTTTCCAAAATATTACCATACTTGGCCTGGCGGCATAAGTCTGACAATGCAAATTACCTTGCACACAAACCATTCCCCTACTTATTGTGCATAACAGAACTACCTGTCAACCTTTTTATTCTGTACATTTTGGTGAATTTAGGCCTTTGTTGTTTTGGCATTGCACGTAGAGCTAGCAGTTGACATTTGTAGTTTCCCATCTTACCGTCCTGAAGCCACTAATTTCGTTGAGGTCAGCTGAATTCTTGTCAGGAGTTTTTTTAAAGTGTCCATTCCAGAGCACCAAAAAGCACAACATCCGCATTGGATATAATTTTGAAAGAAAACAAGGCCTTCGGTTTGGAAACTTACCTTCATTTTAAGATTTTGTCCCTAGCCAATTTGCATCCAAGGCTGGAAACTACCAACTAGTACGACAGTATGATAGCCCTGACGTAACACCGTAATTTACAGATTCATATTTTAGATATTCTTAACATATCTGTTTTTTTCAAGTTACTGATAAACTGACATTTTCTTTCGCGGAAACAAATGTTGTGCACATTTTTGATAAAATGATATGTCTGATGTATTGCTGATTAGGTAAATTAATAGAAAATTAATTTAAAAACTGTTTAATGATAGTGAAGAAATTTCTGCAAATACTCTTATGATGTCATGCAAAGTATCAGGGTATTTAAAAAGGAGTATAAAAGATGTTTTAAATTTTGACATGGGAAAAGCAACAGTTCAGTTGCGTTACCGTTTAGTTGCAACGAGCAGAGTGGTTGAAATGATTCTGTTTTATTGGAATTCTTCATATCCAAACGCAACTGCGGGTATTTTAATTAAATTAGGTTTGCTATTATCAGTACATTAATAGTTCAATTCCTATGAAATGTTAATAATTGCCGGCATTTATACAGATGGCAATTAGTTATTAATGAATAGAATGTATTCATTACTTTGAATTTGATTACATTATTTTTTTGCATCTCTAAGCCCTGCCAAACAGCGCGCACTATTAATGTGTTACAAGTGCATATGCACCAGGAAAACTCATTCAATACTTATTATTCAAAACAAACCTATTTCCGTCAAAGTTTCTTACCTTTTAAGGATCTGACCGTTCAGAAAAATAGAGGTACTGCTGTTGTTCGGATGTCTGATTCTGGCATAATGAAACGCTGGAACACGCACATGAATACAGGAATTTCTTTTTGTGACACAATAACGATAAAATTTGCTTAGATTTATCAAACTAAATGTAAAGTAAGGTGTTTATTGTAGGGACACCCTTAATGAAAAGGCCAGCTGCCAGCTAGGTTTGGCTTACGACACATCAACATATGTTTAACAGCATTACTTCCTGATCCCGATCATTTAGGTCAGGTCATCGGAACCATTATTTTTACTAGCTCACCAACAAGTTTGTTTCTTAAAGAACAAAACCCGCCTCTGACGGGACGTGAACATTGTAGGACAGGCGCTTTCTCCATTAGGCCTACGCAGCTCGTACTATCGGTATTACTTACAATTATACATTTTTACACTGTAGTTATATCAAATGTAGAACTCAATTAAAAATACGCTGACTGAATTGTGCTTGTATTTGAAACAGAAATATTTAGATTAACATATGAAGAATGATACAAATACTATTATCGCGCTGCTGTCATTTTTTGCTTTTAAATCTAATTTAGATACCTACCAACATTTAACTTGATGTAGGTGGGTGTGCAAGAGCCCTCCTAACCTCGAATGCTAAAAATACAGTCTGGTAAGGTTTTAGAGAAATAAATCTGAAAAATATCCAATCCTGTTGTGTGTGTGTGTTTTTTTGTTTGTTTTTTTTTTGCCGTATTTTGAACTTTCAAAATAATTCAAACTAGAATCAGCAATAGATATGTTTATTGTATCTTTACAGGTGAAAGGAGATTTAGAAATTAGCGGAGTTTGTGTCCGTCACACTTCGCTTCTGATCAAAAACTCTGCCATCCATCAAATGATTTGAAGAGACGAAATATGATTTTATTCAGACGTTTCATTAATCCAACTGCGGACAACAGGCAAGTTTTATTCATTACTGAAACCCATCCTTCTAATAATATTTTATCAATGGGCCGTGAATAGAGGGCATGAAAGCAGAAATATGCAAGACACAAAAGTCAGCCATTATTAGAAATATCTATGTACAGAAACAAAATTAATATTAGGAAGGCATTGCATTGTCAAACAAGTTAACAATTAATCTTATACGTGTTCCATAAACGTTACTACTAATTCATCAGTATATTACAAGTACAAGTGAAAACAAAAACACAATAAAGTAGGAAAATGCCAAGACTTTATTCAAATATTTCTCATGGCAAATGGAAAGATGTGATAATGTTGAAAATGCATACACTCTACATACCATTACAGGCATATTTAAAATAACCCAATTACATTTGCTCCCTAGAATCTGCTTAAAATCAATTAAATTCAATTTGTATCCCACCATAAGAGCAATTATCCCCAGCGATGACAGGACAGAGAACTGTCAAAGCTACAGAATATTAAACAAACAAAATAAGAGTTAACTTTAACAGAATTCTTTAACTCCCATAATTTTGTACCTTCATTTATTTAACATGGTTATTATGCCAACTAAAGTAACTTTTGACTGATAAATATTTGGATCTCTGTGCGCGATGAAGAACCCTACAACATGGCAGTGTCATCACCTTATGACGCCGGTTAATGACATCAAATAATAATATTTATAATCATCCTGCCTTTCTACAATGGCCATTGTTTTTATAAAAAGCTTAATAATAAATAACTGTACTTCAATCGGATTTAAAACAAAATGAGTTCTTATAGTAAGTACCATGCGGCTATTTACAGACGACAAACCATTGTTTAGACTCAATTATTAAACAAATAAAAAAGGACATTGATAAACTAAACACTGGATGATAAGTGGCTGCTAAAATTTAACACACAGAGAAAAATTGTACATAATATTATGGATATGCAAACCCGAACAATACATAGCATCGTCATGAACGCAAGGAATTCAGGATAATACATCAGAGAAGGTTTCGGAACTACACCTGAAATTGATTCAGACAGCATATTAATGATAAGTATTAATAAAGTAAATAGGATCATAGACTTCATCCCAAGAACATTTCTTCATCTGACAAATAATTCTTCAAGATACTTTACAAACTTTAAAGGTCCATTACTAAGGGAAAGTGAGTTGGCAATTTTTTTCATAGCCAGTGCATAGACTTCTGCAAGACACTAATTAATGAAGATTGGCAGGTCAAAATTTACAGAATTTCTACATACCAACTTTCATTTTCCAATAAAATGAAATAGTTTCTGTGCTTTTTAAAAGAAATTAAATTTTTCACTTTCCTTAGTATTGGACCTTTAAAGAATTGTAGTTTGGTACGCCCACTTCTTCAGTACGGTAAAACTGTTTGTAATATTCATTTATAAATGCTGTTGAAGGAATGCAAACTCGTGTAACTAGTGTAATGTACTGAATGAGAAGTCTTCCATATAATTTGAAGAAAGACGGAAAACATTGTTCTTACAAACATTGGCCAAGAAGGTTTCGTGGAGATATAACTGAAGTAAGTTTAACATTATAAAACTATTTCAAAGTAAGTTGACATTCAGATACTACTGAGAGGCTTGGAATTCCTATGACCAACTAGTCCAACTCGGGACTTTTTGCTGGCGCACAAGTGTATTTTTCATTCCGTTTGTGCGCGGACAAGCATACATGTTAGTTATAAATTAAGAAAATAATATAGTAACACTGTTGCTTCAAGTTTATGGAGGTGATAAAATAATTCAACATAAAAAAATCTATGTTTTACCCGCCGAAGGCCTCTCGATTTCTGCAGTTTTGGAAAAACCATGCACTTGCGTCTAAATTGAGCATCTCTTGGTCTCGGTTTCGCATGATTTTGCACATGGTAACTCGACCACTAGAAACCGTAAATGTAAACAAGTCTCGCACAATTTTAGATACATTCGTTGTTAGAACTTCGGCCAACAACAGAAACGCGAGTCAATATTCAGGCAAAAACGAAGATCAAAATCACAAAGAGGTTGCTAGTACGATTCAAAGTGAGTCAGAACGTTTCAAGAGTAGTCCTGATTTTCTGAATTCAGCTAGCTTCGCACGCACGGGCAATGTTTCGGGCATGGCATTTTCTTTTGTTTTCTGTTGCATGTTCCCCAGCCTCGCGGACGCGACTTCAGCCTTATATAGAAGCAACAATGTTGATAGCTTATTTTTGTCACAATTTTAGTATTACACTATATTATGTTTCCTTTGTTTACTACATGCAGACAGATCATTGTCCAAAATAGATAATAATTGACAGTTTCATGCAGGTTTTAATGTTGAAAATCCGTGCCAGTGAAGTTTGACTGTGGACACGTGAAAACATTGGATTTTCCACACCCCTGCTACAGAACATCGGTTTAAATTAGTGGACAAAATTCAGCAAGAAAATAAATCGAAACACTTTAATCATAGTATACTACAGCAATGCAATTTGGTGGGTGCAACAAAAAAATGTATATCAACTGGATAACATCTGGGTATTTAATCAAGCGGTGTGTGTGCGTGGGGGGAGGGGGTGGGGGCGAGTATTATAAGTTTATGGGCTTTGCGTCCCTAACATCAGATGTAAGTTGTAATTGGGGCCTGTGTAGGTGGTATAAATTTAATAAATGCCATTGTCTTTCCATTGCTAACCAAGCAGCTAACGTGTAAAATACAGAAAATAAATCTACGTCTTTTACGTCAAGCCGCAGAGAAATCAGTCGAAGGAATAAGATTTGTTGTCTTTGCGGTTGTTATAAATGGTGTAGGGTTGAAAGAGGAGTACGTGAAAAATAAACCTCTTTAAAATTACTGTGCATAACTGAGACATAAATCTCATTAAATACGAAGTCAAAAATAGATAAATAGATTTTTAAAGGTTAAAACTGGCATCTGTTTTTCAACCTTTAATGCAAATTTGAACACAAAATTTAATACGTATTTTATGTAATTGAAAAGAATTATGCAAATTTCAGAATCAAAGCATATTTCATACGCTCGATTTAAAATTAAAATCACCCATCTATCATATACTAATTATATGTTTTTCTCCAAAGTTAATACGCTGGAAAAAGAATCGATTTGTACTGAAGTTATGCAGTTAATTATGCATTTCCTGATATTAAATTAAATTCCTGAATAAAAATAAATAGTTTTGATATTCATTTTAAGATGTTTTTGTTTACATCTGAATTCTTGTGGACAAGGAAATGTATGATTAAAATTGATTGCAAGCCTTACAAATAAAACAACAACAAAAAAAACAACTCGTACCTGACCAAGACTATTTGTAATGCAAATATATTGCAGCGTTGTGTATGTTCTGCAATTATATTTTCTGTTCTATTTTCAGTTAAATGGATTATTCTATGATATTGATTGTTTGACTTTCTATGAAACACTTTGCATATGCATTACATCATAGGACCAATGTAGCTTGATACTATCTGTGGAATACTAATGAACTTCATAAAATATCAATTAAAAGACTTAAGTTTAATTCATACTTTTTGTTGGGTTTAACGCAAGTCATATGGCGACTTTCCAGCTATGATGGTGGAAGAAGAACCCAGGTGCCCATCCGTGCACTATTTCATCGAGGACGGGCACCTAGGTAAAACCACTGACCTTCCGTAAGCCAACTTGATGGCTTCCTCACATTAACAATTTAACGCCTCGAGTGAGGCTTGAACCCGATTCGAAGTCAGCTACCTTACCCACTCGGCCATGGAAGCCCCCTGTATTCATACAAGTAATTGCTTTTACACCAAGTTTTCAAAAAAAGATAATGATTTTGTGTAATTGACAATAAACCCATGAAATTATTGACTTCCCCCAGATGTTGAAGGACTCTGTATATTTTTAAACTATGTGGAACGTTTAAGTCAGATGAGATATATTCAAAAATGATTTTTGTTGAAAAAAAAGAAAAAGAAAACAAGCAAACAAACAAAAAAGACATTTTTACCTCGTAATAGAAAAGGCATTGTAAAAAAGATTAATGAGGCACATGATAACACAGGCTGAGTACGAACGGGCTAATACCGGGTTGAATGATTTGCACCTTATTGCCTTCTTATTTCTCGTTAAAAAGAAAGGACTTTTTCTGCAAGTTCAATGTTCGTGTGTGTATATATAAGAAAGATAATTGGGTTACCACTGTTTAACAATATACAAAATGTAATACTTTGAAAATTTAAATAACAACAAACACAATACCTTTGAAACACTATGGAGGTACTGATTGATTGTAACTAAAGCTCTACATAAACAGTTAGTTCTATAAGTTTAGCCAAGTTAAATATAACTGATGAGGATTCCTACATGTATATTTAAATCAATACCTGATAACAAGATATTTTAGTGAAAAATAAGCATAGGACATTTTTCACTTGATTTTAGTTGTATAATTCTACTTCTAAAATTAGTCCTACATCGCTACTCTTGTCCCCATCCCCAATTAGATGTCAATGGCATTCAACAGACACTCAAAATAATCAAACTATGAATATTCAAAGCGCATTATACTGTATACATAAAGCTATTGTAACAGTTTGTGTATTTTTGAATTGGGTCAGTCACATGAAATAATTTACGCGTATACAGAGAATGGGGCATTTAAATTTTATTAGGTTGTGATCAATCTTCTATTTAAACTGATTTAATGTTTCTTTTTGCATATTTAGGCATACATTATATAGCTAAACCTCTAAGCCATACAATCTTCAATACAATACAATCATTTTTTTGTATCTTTCCTGGCTTTGATCAAGGGAAAAACAAATGCAATATGTTATACATTTTCGTTTTTTTTTTTTTTTTAAACTGAGTAAAACCGTCCACCCTTTGGAAGATTAAGTCTAAATATTTTCCAGATATGTGTCTTTTTTTTTTTTTTTTTTTTTTTTTTTTTTTAAATCATTGACAACGTTACCTCTTGGAGAACTCAGATCAAGTATAACCCTTCTCTCCTCTGTATTGCGTTTAGAAATTGAATTCAGAGGCGACAATTTTACGGGATCCTTAAGATAAATCTATAACAATAGTATCTTTCCATCTATTAACAGTCAAAATTCAGAATATACCTTTGTATTGACATTCATACGACAACCTAGCTGCCTGCTACCATAATGCGTTAACCGAGAGTGACCTAGCTGCCATCAGTGACATTATGAATGAAATCACAATAACGTAGCTGCCAGCATTGTCATAATATGTAACGCAACAGTGGCCTAGCTGCAATCAAAGTCATTAAATATCAAACGAGAGTGACCAAGTTGCCACCATTGACATTGTGTATAAAGCGACAGTGACCTAGCTGCCACCATTGACATTGTGTGTAAAGCGACAGTGATCTAGCTGCCATCAAAGTGTCATTACATGTCGAGCGACAGTGACCTACCTGCCACCATTGACATTGTGTGTAAAGCGACAGTGATCTAGCTGCCACCATTGACATTGTGTAAAGCGTCAGTGACCTAGCTGCCACATTTGACATAATATGTAAAGCGACAGTGACTTAGCTGCGACCAAAGTCATTACATGTCATGCGACAGTGGCCTAGCTGCCACCATTGACATTGTATGGAAAGCGACAGTGATCTAGCGGCCAGCATTGACATTATATGTACAGCGACAGCGACCTAACTGCCAGCATTGACATTATATGTAAAGCAACAGTGGCCTAGCTGCCACCAGTGACATTGTATGTCAAGCGACAGTGACGTACCTGCCATCAAAGTAATTACATGTCAAGCGACAGTGACCTAGCTGCCACCATTTATATTGTGTGTAAAGCGACAGTGACCTAGCTGCCATCGAAGTCATTACATGTCAAGCGACAATGACCTAGCTGCCACCATTGACATTGTGTGTAAAGAGACAGTGATCTAGCTGCCACCATTGGTATTATATGTAAAGCGACAGTGACCTAGCTTCCATCCTTGACTTTGTGTGTAAAACGACAGTGATCTAGATTCCACCAGTGATATAAAATGTCAAACGACAGTGTCATCAAAGTCATTACATGTTAAGCGACAGTGACCTACCTGCCACCATTGATATTGTGTGTAAAGTGACAGTGATCTAGCTGCCACCATTGACATTGTGTGTAAAGCGAGAGTGACGTAGCTGCCATCGAAGTCATTACATGTCAAGCGATAATAACCTTGCTGCCACCATTGACATTGTGTGTAAAGTGACAGTGATCTAGGTGCCACCATTGACATTGTGTGTAAAGCGACAGTGACCTAGCTGCCACCATTGGCATTGTATGTAAAGCGACACAGACCTAGCTGCCACCCTTGACATTGTGTGTAAAGCAACAGTGACCTAGCTGCCATCAGTGGCATTATATGTCAAGCAACAATAACATCAAAGTCATTACATGTTAAGCGACAGTGACCTAGCTGATATCATTTATATTCTGTGTAAAGCGACAGTGACCCAGCTGCCATCGAAGTCATTACATGTCAAGCGACAATGACCTAGCTGCCACCATTGACATTGTGTGCAAAGTGACAGTGATCTAGCTGTCACCATTGGCATTGTGTGTAAATCGACAGTGACCTAGCTGCCACCATTGGTATTATATGTAAAGCGACAGTGACCTAGCTGCCACCCTTGACATTGTGTGTAAAGCGGCAGTGACCTAGTTGCCATCATTGGCATTTTGTGTAAAAAGAAATTGACAAAGCTGCCAACATTGACATACTATGTAAAACGACAGTGACCTAGTTGCCATCTTTGATAAAATCTGTAAAACGACAGTGACTTCGTTGCTATCAATGACAAAATAAGTAAAGCGACAGTGCCCTTGTTGCCATCATTGATATTTTGTGTAAAACAAAATGACTAAGCTGCCATCATTGACATAATATGTACTGCGACAGTGACCTAACTTCCATCAAGGATATAATTTGTAAAGCAAGACAATGAAATAATTACATTGACATAATCATTGACATGATATGTTAAGCGCAAGTGACCTAGATGCAACCATTGTCATAACATTTGAAGCGACAGCGATCTAGCTGCTACCATTGACATAATATGTAAAGCGACAGTAATCTATCCTATCTGCCACCATTAACACTATATATAAAGCGACAGTGATCTAGGTGCAACCGTTTTATATGTAAAGCGGCGGTGTCCTAATTACCGATAGTAGCATCGTTTGTCAAGCGACACTGGTCTTACTGCCATCAGTGGCATCATGTGTAAACTGACAGTGACCTGGCTACCATCAGTGGCATAACATGTAAATGACAGTGAACTTACAACCATCAGTGGCATCATGTGTAAAGCGACAGTGAACTAGCTGCCATCATAGTTATAATATGTGAAGTGACAATGAGACAGTGATCTAGCTGCCAGTTGACATTCTGTGTAAAGAGGTAATGAACTAATTACTATTAAAAGAATTATGTGTACAGAGAGTGACCTAGCTGCTATCAAAGACAGTATGTGTAATGCAACAGTGACCATTCTGCCACCCATGATTTGGCTGCCACCATTGATCTAGCTTTTATAAAGCTTTTATATTATGTGTAAAGCCATAGAGATCAAGATGCTGTCACTGACATTATGTGTAAAGCGACAGTGACCTAGCGCCTAGAGTGGCCTAGCTGCTTTCAGTGACCTAGCCGCTATCCGTGGCCTAGCTGCCATCAAAAACAGTATGTGTAATGCGACGATGACCTAGCTGCCTGCCATCAGTGACCTTGTTGCTATCCGTGATTCGTGATCTAATTGCTTCAAGTCACCTATCTGCCATTAATGACATTATCTTTATAACGACAGTGACAAAGCTGCCACAAGTGATCTAGCTGAAAGCAATAACTTAGCTCTACTAGTGCACTAACTGTTACCAGAGACCTAGCTACCACCCGTGAAAAGCTGGATGCCACCAATGACCTAGCTGCCACCAGTTACATAGCTGCTATCAGTGACCTAGCTGCCACCAGTAACCTGGATGCCACCAATGACCTAGCTGCCACCAGTTACATAGCTGCTATCAGTGACCTAGCTGCCACCAGTAACCTGGATGCCACCAATGACCTAGCTGCCACCAGTTACATAGCTGCTATCAGAGACCTAGCTGCCACCAGTAACCTGGATGCCACCAATGACTTAGCTGCCACCAGTTACATAGCTGCTATCAGTGACTTTGCTGCCACCAGTAACCTGGATGCCACCAATGACCTAGCTGCCACCATTTACATAACTGCTATCAGTGACCTAGCCGCCACCAGTAACTGGATGCCACAAATGACCTAGCTGCCACCATTTACATAGCTGCTATCAGTGACCTAGCTGCCACCAGTAACCTGGATGCCACCAATGCCCTAGCTGCCACCAGTTACATAGCTGCTATCAGTGACCTAGCTGCCAACGGTAACCTATTTGTTATCAGTGACCTGGCTGCTTTCAGTTACCTAGTTGCCACGAATGACCTGGCTGCTTTCAGTTACCGTGAAAAGTTTCTATCAGTAACATTATTTGTGCAACGACAGTGACCTGGATGCTACAAGTGACCTAGCTGTTACAAGTGACCTGGATGCAAGCTATGACCTAACAGCTATCAGTGACATTATATGTATAGTGAAAATGGCCTAGCTGCCATCCGTGACCTATCTGCAACCAATTGCCTAGCTGCCACCCGCGATTTAGCTGCCACCAGCGATCTAGCTGCCACCAGTGGTCTAGCTACCACCGTGAGGTAGCTGCTAATAAGAGACCTAACTGCTATGAATCAAAATATGTGTAAAGTGACAATTTTTTTTCAGGACCGCAGACAAGTTCTAAAAACGTGTAATAATTTGAAATATACTACGAGATCATTCAGTCTCATCTTTAACACATACGGTAGAATCAGATTTAAGAAATAGATACAAATTCTTTACAGCCTTGAATGATTTTAAAATGTTTCAAATTGTTTCGAATAATTTAATTAGCTTTTCATTTCAAAATAGTTAAATGTAGTTAAGTATAATTGAATATGGTTTCCTGTTAGGACAATTTACAGATTTTGACAGTAATTTAAGTTCATAGCTCACACCAGGTATTTTCCTTTGAAAGTCTTACAGTTTCTGTCAGTCATATCTGTTGATGTCAGAATCCTCTCAGAACGATCTGTAACAAAAACATTCTGGAATTCCAATAACCTGGTAAAAAATACCGAAATCTGAAATGTTATGAGCAATAAACTTGAATTACACCATCAGTAAACTTGCACCTTTCCGCAAATAATTTATGTTTTGCATTAGTAAGTCTGCTATAAAAATTAAATACAACGTATTGTATGTCAGGTTTTATTAGAAAATGATTGTTTTTTTACTGCCGAACATTATTTTCCCGCGGTAATTTTTGCTACAATAACTCCAATTGTTTATATTCTCAAATTGTCAAATTTCAGAAATCTGCTGTATACTTGGTAAGCCGCAGTTAATGTGTAGCAAAAATAATTGTCTACCTTGAAAGATACAGAGACTGCGGTTACTGCAGAACGTATTAAAATATATTTTTGCTATCACATTAAAATTAAGTGCATTTTGGCATGTGAAATAATGGAAATATGTTATGTTTCTGGTTTTCTGAAATGAACCAGTTACGCGCTGTTAATTACAAAGGTTAGATGTGGAAAAACAACAAAAGACCTAGATATTCTTCCTAACGAACGATGTTTCTTTCCTTTATAATGCTCAAATTGGTTTTGAAGTGTACACTTTATATTTCCGTTCTGACTTTATATCATTTTCTAGAACACCTCCGATCGATTGCCTTTATATGAGCCGCGCCATGAGAAAACCAACATAGTGGGTTTGCGACCAGCATTGGTCCAGACCAGCCTGCGCATCCGCGCAGTCTGGTCAGGATCCATGCTGTTCGCTTTCAAAGCCTATTGCAATTAGAGAAACTGTTAGCGAACAGCATGGATCCTGACCAGACTGCGCGGATGCGCAGGCTGGTCTGGATCCATGCTGGTCGCAAACCTACTATGTTGGTTTTCCCATGGCACGGCTCATATATTTGTTTCACCAGATTCTAATTTCTTAATCGGTTTGGTTAAAATATATTGCATCTGTATTTACTTTGATTTTTCATTGACAGTTTCCATTATTTCAGTTATGCGTCTCATTTTTGCTTAAAAGTTAAGCAAAATAATTAAAGCAGAAAGTGTTTGATAGTACCCGTACTGCCTTTACCTACTGAAATATTGAACACTAAAACTTATTTAAGGGTACATTCGTCTTGACTCCTTGGAAATAAAGATTCACACTTATATCAATTAAGTCTTAAATGATTATCACTTAAATATGTGTCTTTGATAAACGTTTATTAACAAACTGTTAATAAATGACATTAAAGGGAGCGGCAGTGTAGTGGATAAGGTGTCGGCCGCTCAATCCAGGGGTCGTGGGTTCGAGCCCCACTGGGGTCACGACCATGACTTCTCATATGACACCAGTACTAGTTTTTCCAGG
This sequence comes from Mercenaria mercenaria, assembly GCF_021730395.1. NCBI lineage: Eukaryota > Metazoa > Mollusca > Bivalvia > Venerida > Veneridae > Mercenaria > Mercenaria mercenaria. The sequence continues at coordinate 9,786,629 of NC_069366.1, read as the reverse complement.
AAGCGGACTCGAGAGTGGTTACAATAAGCTTAAAGCTTTCATCACAATCGAGCTAAAACAAATTAGTATAAACTAAACGGCATAGACCGAATGACGTCGGCTATCCTAAGTTTTGCTTACGATTGACATAGCCCGAATCAGGTAACCGGTATAAGCCGGCTATCCTAAGTTTTGCTTACATTCGACATAGGCCGAATGACGTCGGCTATCCTAAGTTTTGCTTACACTCGACATAGGCCGAATGACGTCGGCTATCCTAAGTTTTGCTTACGATTGACATAGACCGAATCATGTAACCGGTATAAGCCGGCTATCCTAAGTTTTGCTTACATTCGACATAGACCGAATGACGTCGGCTATCCTAAGTTTTGCTTACGAGTGACATAGACCGAATCATGTAACCGGTATAAGCCGGCTATCCTAAGTTTTGCTTACAATCGACATAGACCGAATCACGTAACCAGTATAAGCCGTCTTGCGCCAGTTATGTCATGAACAACAGATGCTATCCACCTTAAAACACATTCAAAATTAAAGTATACCATGTCAGTGGCACTTTTCGGAAATTGTGTTATCAAGTGAACGTCCTATACTAGAGAATATACAGTTGAAACTCGCTAACTCGAACTCGCTTGTCACACAATTCGGTTATCTCAAAGACACTTTCAAGTCTCGTCCCGAAAACACGTGCCCAAAATATCATGTTAAGTCGAATTTCGGTTATCTCGAAGTACAACGCTCAATCTCTTGGAATTTAAGATAGTCGAGTTTCAGTTGTATGTGCTGACCAATATATGCTTTTTTGTGAGAGTGATAATTCTGTATCCCTACCGGAAAGTGAAATAGAATATAGAGATGAAAGAAAATCCAAGCAAATTGTCAGATGAATCTTGTAAACTGTATCTATAACTTTTCTGTATGCTCGTAATTCGTTTGTATGCTAACTGCAAATCTGAAATTATCACGGTATGCCTAATAGCACAGTGGATTATGTTTCATTTCTCACAGTGCAATGCTATTTTAATGTCAGCAATGTTCTCTCTAAACAACTGCGATTCAATTTCTAATTAAGCTTGAAACATTAACCTGACCCATTTTAGGATTTGTACAAAATGTTACGTCGCTTACAAAAACAATTTTCCCTATATATCAACAATAATTTCAAAGTGCGGGGATTATAGAGGAATCACTGGTTCTAAGTGCAGATAGGAATATCAAGCCCGAGGTACACTGTTTAGGCGGTATCGTGTACAGTCACCGGATAGCCGTGATAGAATGGTTTTCATGCATGTAGTATTGCACAATGTTCAGTAACAAATTGCTCAGCGGATAATTTACGTTTCATAACATAACGTTTCTATCGAGAAGTATACTTAAAAGAACAAAGAAAAACAATCAAGGTATTTTTTACCGGTTATATGTGAAAAGCTAAAATAAAAATGTGGAAACACAACAGGTTGCCAAACACGACAAAAATGAAAATGTGGCAGACTCGGCTCGACTGAGCATGTACATGAAAGTATGTGGAAATGCATGCGATTGAGCAGAACTCAACATTTACACTTGTTACAAGTACAGAATCGAATTAGAGTCACTCGCAGACTTTTATCTATCACAACATAGTGTTTGAAGTCCTGTGAAAGTCAATACGTACTTGGACGCAGTGCTCTTTTCTTTTTGTCATTTGAGATTATGGGGTCCACGCAATGTCTATTTGCTGTGAGTTGTGATTAATCCAGGGCTATGGCGTAAATAATGTTGCACTTACATTTCATCTGTTGGCCTCCAATTAACTGAGTCTGCTCTTATCTTGATGGGTTGTTATCTGTGCTTTCAAAAGATTTACTGAGAACTATAGGTGTTCTTTGTGGGTATACATGACTGGCAGTTTTGTTTGTAACAGTAGAGTTGAAAATGAAGAAACAGGAAAACGCAACCACAAATGTCGCAGGCTTCTTTTACGCTATTTGGGACATTTCAGGGAATAAAATTACATTTTTTTTAAAGGTGATATATTTTGCTTGTCACTTAATTATAGCGCTGCTTAATTTCCATAGACTAGTTAATTAGTGTTCTTACAATAAGCACACCACTTGTAATTTTGAGCACGATTTTTCGAAGAATATGGAAAGCTATACTCCTCACCCCGGCGTCGGCGTTGGTTAAAGTTTTTATAAAATGGTAATATCTTGTATCCCATCAAAGATATTTACTTCAAACTTGGAACACTTATTTATTATAACAGTCTCTACCTGTAGGTAGGCGTACACAGCTCTGTCAAGTATTTTGGAAATTGGTTCAGATTTCGCACAAGTCCATGTTTATTAAAAGCTATTTGACATGTTGCTTTTAAACTTTGAACACTTGTTTACTATAACAGTCTCTACCTGTAGACAAGAGTACATAACTCTGTCAAGTATTTTGGCTGAACTATGGTCCTTTTTTTGGACATGGAAATTGGTTCAGATTTCGTACAAGTCCATGTTTTGTAAAAACTGTTTGACATTTGGCTTTAAAACTTTCTTATCATCATGATTTTCATCTGTATGCAAGAGTACATAACTCTCTCTACTATTATGGCTGAATTATGACCCTTTCTGGACTTGGAAATTGGTTCAGTTTTCGTACAGGTCAACGTTTAGTCAAAACTGTTTGACATGTGGCTTTGAACCTTTGAACACTTGCTTATCGTCATGATCTCCATCTGTAGGCAAGAATACATAACTCTGTCAACTATTTTGGCTGAATTATGACCCATTTTGGATTTGGAAATCAGTTAAATTGTTTTTACCAGTCCATATTTTGCTTAACTTCTTTGTTATATGGCGTTGAAACTTTGAACACTTGTTTACCATCATAGTCTACATAGGCAAGACTACATAACTAGGACAATGACTTGGGGTCAGTTATGGCCCTTTTTGACATAGAAATTAGTTAAATTTCGCATGTTATTCCATATTTTGTCTAAACTGTTTGATATATGGCTTTGAAACTTCGAACACTTGCTTAGCATGATGGTCACATATTGACACATAGTGCAAGACTTATCAAAATCCGCAAATGCAGTTACATTGTTTGTCTTACCTATTTTTCTTCTTTTGTCTGAAAATCTCTGGTAATATTTTGACCCCATACTTCCACCAATTCTTCGAATTTTTCTTCTTGACAAGTGGTTATCTTAAATGTTCTTTAAATATCACAATACCTGTTACGGACTACAAACCATTGTTTTTAAAGTCTAAAATGTAATTTTACTGCTCCTGGGCTCATACTATATCCATCTTTAAAATTGTTCAATTTCACGCATTTAACTAGTTAGAATATCTGTTTTTGCGATTATTTTTTCAGTCAATTTTTATGCTTATGTTTGGAATTTTCTGAATATGAACGTAAATATCAAAGGAAACTAACAAATGCTCCGAAAGTCAAACTATTTTATTTGGTAAAAGGAACAATTCATTTTACACGACTATAACGCTTTCAATGCCATTCATCACATTTGTGGTGACATATGCAGGCAGTAAAATACTGTATCCCCTCTCTCTCTGTTCTAAGCTGAAAAACATATTACCTGCTTTGGTATACACTGTAACACACACATTAACCACAGAATTAATCTGAACTCTGTGATGTAACAAGGTTAATTAGATGAACAAAACAATGCTGATATTGACAAATGTGCAGTAAGCTGAAAACTATTCAGTACTATTATTTGGTATTTTAAAAAAAAATATTACTTAAAGGAACGAACTCATGTAAAATAATTACTACAAATACAAAGCAGTCAGTCCAGGGAATAGTGAACCAATTGCATACAACTACGTTCCTTTCATTGGTAGCACTGAAAACAAATAACAGTCTTACCATTATTAAAAACTTATGACCTTTTTATTATTATGCAAAATGCACAAATCCCTTGTTACTCTTTTCCTGAAAAAAAGTTACAGGAATTCTTTTTTATCAGTTAGTACATGTGAATAAAAAATGTTAAATGGCGATGCAAATTTTCATTACGCTATTATTGCTTGGTGAAGCCTAAATATACCCTTTTCATCCAAATTTTGTTTAAGTATGCACGGATATGAACCATTTTCCCTTAAAGAAACAGATTACAATATAAATTTGACCTTATTTGCCAAAAAATCTTTTGAATTAAATTCGAATACTTGTTCTAACCGCCCAAAGTCGTTAATGACGAACAATTGAGTGTTCCTTACCGTGGTCGTTTAAACATAGGCATCTGGGGCAAACTAAATATACTAGAATTTCAATAAATACATGTTCATACTTGTTACCTAATATCAATTGGATTTATCTGATCCATAATCCAAAACAATCACTAACGACAGTTTAAAATGATACATACGTTACTGACGCCATGTGCAAGTTTTACACAAAAATTAACAACGCTCGATCTCTTTTAGAGATAATGACGGATTTTTTAGTAAATGCAAAAAGTACATATTCCCTTATTACTAATAACTGCTTCATAATGTGTATGTTTGTGTTATTACTATTCCTAAACAATAAAACAGATATGACGCCGATGATGGGATACTTACGTTATGCATCTATTCTACTATGAATATATAAGCTTGACGTATGAAAAATAGCGTTTTATGTGCTTTTTAAGGTTATTTCTAGTCTCATTACAACTACAGGCTATAATATTTGATACAAGATATACTTAATAGTGATATATTTTTCACTTAAATTTTCGTTATGTAAAGATTCCACTTTCCATGATACAAACGTTACCTTTATTCTAAGACATTAAAAATCACTGCAATTCATGTTGAACTAAGTGTAGTTTTTTCATGCCAAAACAGTGCATGCATTTTCAATAAATCTGTTATAAAGCAGAGGTCCTTCTTAATTCAAGTGGCATTAGAAATGGCAAAATGATACAAACGTGATCGATACAAACGTGACCAGCCTAATTTAAAATAACATAAGCAGGAAAGTGTCACTCAGTTTTAATTGATAATGTCATTACCTTGTATCGTCTACGTCATAAGATGCAGATTTCACACATGTAAAGTCGCACATTTGTCCTTGAAGACGTGTTGCTTTTTCTGAAAATGTCCAACGGGCTCCCGTGATAACATACGGTATAAATAGTAAGTAAATTTGATATATCTTGAAGTAAAACCTGTTCGTGATTACATGACAATCATATTGTTTGTTTGAATTTAATTTGTGTTGTTATACATACTGAGTACGCCATAAACACTGTACAAACTATTGATACATACGTGACGTATGGTAACGTAAGTATCTTAGATACTTGATATTTTATTGACTCTCCATTTTATACAACATAAGACTTCTTTTATTTTTTTTTTAAGTTAAGGTTCCAAGATAAAACACTCGGATATTTAAATTTGCTGAAAAGTTTTGTTTTTAACACTATTTTTGTTCAAAACATGTCATGCAAATTCTTTTTTTAAAATATGATAAAACATGCGTTGATATTTATTTCTTATTATAAGGTTTCGTTTACAAAATTGGTCGTATGTCATTGAATCTTTATTATAAAGATACATATTTGACATTTTATTAAAAACAAAATGAATGGAAACAGCATACCCGTGGCACAATATACGACAGTGATTGGTAACGTATGTATCAATACATTCGTTATTGGGGTATGTGTGCGTATATCAGTAATAATTACTCGTATATCAGTAATAATTACCCATTGTTGACTTGTGGGTTGCACATCAGGTAAATATGGGCGGAAGTTCAAAAGAAGTATCGTGAACGTGAGAAAGCTAAAGGCAGTGCGCTCCTTGAAAAGGAGAGTATCAGACAGTGAAAATATTACCTCCCTGCTAAATCCTTGGACAAACAATGAAGGGAGGAGAGAAAATAAGAAAAAACAAACAAATAAACAGACTGTCCAGATTCCGAAAGAAACCCATTCCTTTTTACAAGGAATGTATAATGTCATAATATGACATTATACATTCCTTGTGAAAATGTACCAGGTTTCTTTCGTAGTCTGGAGATTCTGTTTCTTAGTTTGATGAATAGGCTTTGGTTGTTCCAGCACGGGCCTTTAACCGGAATGATAATGTCTGTAGTGCTGACTTAGAATGTACGCCACTCTTAATTATTAACTTACTTCTGATTAGTTTTTTTTTTTCGTTTTCTGTTAAAATTGATACCTCAAAACGAATCTCTGCCGTAAAAATAAAACAGCTACCTTTAATTACTGTTAAGGTAAAAATCTTCCAGTAAAAGGGCATAAACGTTTGTTCCAAGCACGATACACCTTTAAATCATTTTTCAAGAATGTAAATAGATTTTGAAAAAGTCTTTACAGTAAATACAGACTTAATAAAACTGTTCATTCTGAAAGAAATTTTATATGTAGAACTGTCGGATTGTGGTGATGCTTGGTGCATGAATGCAGTGGTGCTCAACTTAAATAAAATCATCTGTTCTTCATTTTTTGGAAATATTTCGGACACGGTGATTTGTGGTTGCATTTATTTTTTGAATATTTGAATAAGCATTGTTTGGCGTGCATATCATTATATACAGCTTGATGTTGTGTGATTCATGGATACAGCGACAAAAGCACTTGCTATAAGGGCTGCCACCTTACAAATATACAAAAGGACGAGATTATCAAAGCCGGCTTTGAAAATACGAATCATTAATTTGACAGTTGTAAGAAATAATTAATAAATATTTGTTCTTTTAATTTACAATGGACGGCCTTAATTTGATGGCAATATTGAACACGATATTTGGTGCCCGCTAATGAACTGATTCGTTATAGTTAAGTTGGGATACATACGTTACCATCAGCATATTTCTGATCAGATGGTAAACCAAGACTTTATTGTCATATTGTGCATAAGATTATGCTGATTATATGTCAAAGGTTTCATTACAAAAGTATAACCACAACAGAAACATTTGTTGTCAAGAAGTATTCTGGTAAAGTTGTATGTTTTATGATTTGACAAGTTTAATACGCGTTATGGTAGATTTTAATAAATGTTTCCAAGGAAAGCTTTATTAAATTAACTTAAATTCGTGTTATCAGACACATAATGTTGGTAAATAACAATCATATTTGCCACATAATAAATCTAACTTGAATGTATTTTTCTCTCATACCCATGTCATTCAATCTAATGATACTTACGTTACTTTTGTAGTGTATCTTAACTTACAAGCAGGACGCATAAAATATTCAAATTGCTCTAACAAATGTATATGCTTATGGTATCGTAAGTGTATCTATGATTTTATGAGCCAATTATGTTTGCAATTTACCTTTTGTTAATGTATTTAAATATGTTTTGTAACAGTTAAATGTTCGTTCAATAAAATTTACTAGGGAACTTGCGAGATTATATTCTTTTATAACTCGAAGCCAACGTTAACTTATAATGTAAGAGGTAATCATGATTATCAAAAGTCGTATACATAGTTATAGCTTCAACCAAGAATAATTTCTTGTTTGTATGTATCCATAAAATCGTGAATAAGTGCACCTAAATGTTGCATAACGTATGTATCTTAAAGCAAAAATACGAACAAGAGCAGTATATTTCAACAAGGCATAACGCCAAAACAAGTGAAGTGGTGTTTCTGATTTTTCACTTTCTTTTGTAGAAAACATAGTATTTTTAGTAGGTTTAACTTTTAATGGTTTCTTAAGACAAAAATATTTCAATATTTTTGTAAGGCAATTGCTTGTTATTAACGACTTTGGGCGTAAAAATATTAACACGATCCACAGCAATTGCTATATAAACATATAGCGAAATCGCCTATACATGAATCTACGATAAAATATGGCTGGCTGTTACATTTCACCCTCTATGATTGTGACATTAGAGATTCTACTTCAGTTCCATTACGTACGAATTATTTCAGGGCCAAACGGTTGAAAACAGCATTTCAAAAAAATAAATATGATAAAAAGTCATACTGACTTTTGTGTAGGACCGCAAAACACGTTTTGATCTCTTCGAACGAATTCAGTTAGCTCAATTATGATTCAGTGGTGACGTCATAAATGTATGACATAAAGTATGACGTCATAATGATGTGACGTCATAATAAAGTTAAGTTCGTCACTCGTAACACAGGGTCAAATCGCCTAATTTGATGATTCTATTCATAATTAGTTTGCGAGCTGTTAGATTACTTATCTAAAATACTTCTCAAAATACTGATAAAAAAGGAAAAAATATCTATACGTTCCATTGGCTGTGCAACACTTTCTAAACATAGTGGGTAAATTGTAACAGCATATGACCCGAATGACGTATTACGCTGAAAATGTAGATCTAGTACTGTAAAATACGAATTATTTGCGTTGTAAGAATCGAAATAATAAATATGTTCCAATAATTTTATCAATTAATAAAACATGGGCAGTCGTTTGGATGCGAATATAATTAAATCACGAGTGCGCAGCACTCGTGATTTAATTATTACGCATCCAAACTCCTGCCCATATTTTATTAACTGATAAAATATAGGTACATATTTATTATTTCTTAATTAACATTTTTCATATTTGTTTGTTATCCTGTCTAATGTTTCTTAAATCACAAATAAACTCGTTCACCCATACCAAAGTCTAAAATATTAGATACAGAAATATTACATTTCATATCTATTTCAAACAATAATTTTGGCACAAGTTTTTTGCTTGCACTAAGAAAGGTACCCTCTGCCAAGAAGTACTGGATTAGTGAACTTGTACTTAAATAAATGCCAGAAAACAAAATTTCTAAAGGAGGAATTTTTGGCGAAACAGCCTCTAGTTCAGTAAGACTGTATAGAAATTATAGGTTTTACATTTTAAAGGTTTCCTTTAAAATTTACGATGGCACGGGTATACAACGTACTTTTTAGTGTATATAGCCTTTTGAAGACACTTGCCCGTAATGATGCGTGTCCTCTAGTCATTGAATAAATGTGTATATGGTTCATCAGCTTTTAATTAACTATATTTATATCAGCCTCCGTGTTTTGCTGTCACTGTGTAAGGACTCCTCAAAATAAGGACAAAAATCTTAGCGGAACAGCCACGTACAAAGAAGGCTGTCACCTCACTATAAAGTCAAAGTCGGATAACAGTCTTTATTTGTCCTTGTTGTATGAATGTTTACTTTGTTTATGCATTTTGTGCATTATTGTATACTTAATATGAAGATATTATACAAAATACAATATTTAATATTTGGTGAAGGGACACTTGAAAAATGTGTGGTTAGTATGATAAATGGGGGTTTGGAGGGGGTGATTGGGGGCGAGACTTTCGCTGAGTCCCCATATTTATTACTTACACCACACATTTCCATAGTGGGTCACTAACAAATTCAGTAATGGACTTGTGTTATTAATCACTTAGCTTTTGCTATACCCTACATGAAATCTACTGACTATCCACAGAAATATATGGGAGTCACCACGTGACCACCTAATAACCACTGAAAATGTTGTTAGTAATTTTTCAATACTTATATAACTGAATCAAATAAACCTAGTAGTTCAACATTTATAGATCAATTTCATCAGCATGCACCAAATTGCTTTTGTAACTCCTAACCCTTATCTATTCTATCCCAATCTACTTCCTTCACACTGACTACTTTGATAGTTTTACACACTGTTGAACACTCATATTACTAACTTTAATGTGTCCTCGATGCAAAACCGCGTTTTAATTTATGTAGCTCTTAAATCCTTTAAATACTGGCACTAGTATCATTAAACAAGAGGGCCATAATAGCCCTTTATCGCTCACCTGTTATCATTGCACTTGAGGACAAGAAGGTCCTCAGTAAAATATCAAAGTCCAAAGGACAGGAACAACAAAGAGAAGAAATTTAACCAAAAAGAAAAAAAATTCTAACAAGGTACAGATATGTCAAAATACACCTAAAATTTGGAGGTACCATCCATGTTGTACCACAGAAAAGTGGTCTTGGTTTTTCCCTACGGCCAATAATAAAAAAGTTACTAAAAATAAGCTATTTATAGTAACGTAAAAGGGAAGTAATTAAAAAGATAAATATTGTAAGTGAACAAAAGAAGGATCTGCCAAATAAATCTGTTGACATAAATGAAATTTCAGATCAGTATCTTCATTAGTTATGGAGATATACCCATTTTAATTTGAAATAAATGGAGGTAATTTGACATAAAACCAGTCCATAGTAATCTACCCTGATTGTCTCTGTCCAAATAATAACAATAATGAAATTTCAAATAAGTCCTATAAGTTCTTACTGATATAAATCCATTTTGATTACAATCAGGGGAGGTAATGAGATATAAAATAACTCTGGAACCTACGATTGGATCTGATTTGTCATGGAATCAAAGATTTATTGTTGTTGAAGATATTTTGGAAGTTTGTATCAAATAAAACCATAAATGAAGTCTCTATATGGCTGCAAATGCCAACATAGCCACTTTTGGACCTTTAAGGGGCCATAACTCTGGAACCAATGATGGAATCTGGCCAGTTCAAGAAAGGAAGCAAGATCTCGTGGTGATACAAGTTGTGTGCAAGTTTGGTTAAAATCAAATCATAAATGAAGCTGATATTGTGCAGACAAGGTCAAAATAGCTAATTTTGGCCCTTTCAGGGACCATCACTCTGGAACCCATAATGGAATCTCGCCAGTTCAAGAAAGGAACCAAGACTTTATGGTGATACAAGTTGTGTGCAAGTTTGGTTAAATTAAAATCATAAATGAAGCTGCTATTGTGCAGACAAGGTCAAAATAGCTAATTTTTGCCCTTTCAGGGGCCATCACTCTGGAACCAATGATGGAATCTGGCCAGTTCAAGAAAGGAACCAAGACTTTATGGTGATACAAGTTGTGTGCAAGTTTGGTTAAATTAAAATCATAAATGAAGCTGCTATTGTGCAGACAAGGTCAAAATAGCTAATTCTGGCCCTTTAAGGGGCCATAACTCTGGAACCAATGATGGAATCTGGCCAGTTCGAGAAAGGAACCAAGATCTTTTGGTGATACAAGTTGTCTGCCAGTTTGGTAAAAATCAAATCGTAAATAAAGCTGCTATTATGCAGACAAGGTCAAAATAGCTAATTTTGGCCCTTTCAGGGGCCATAACTCTGGAACCTATAATGGGATCTGGCCAGTTCAAGAAAGGAACCGTGACCTTATGGTGATACAAGTTGTGTGCAAGTTTGGTTAAAATAAAACCATAAATGAAACCACTATCGTGCAGACAAGGAATTGTTGACGGACGGACGCACGCACGCACGGACGACGGACGAAGGGTGATCACAAAAGCTCACCTTGTCACTATGTGACAAGGTGAGCTAAAAACAGTCTCCGAATCATCATTATCAGTATCATCATCAGTATTATTACTGTATTTTTGATAATGGATTATTATCTTCATAACCAGTGAATAATATTTCATTTTTTACATCTAATGCTCAAGGTATTGCATTGAAATTTAAAATGTATCTTTTATTAAATTAATGGTATTGCATTGAAATTTAAAATGTATCTTTAATGGTTTTGCATTGCAATTGAAAATGTATCTTTAATGGTACTGCATTGAAAGTTAAAATGTATCTTTATTAAATAAATGGTATTGCATTAAAATTTATTAAATTAATGGTATTGCATTGAAATTTAAAATGTATCTTTAATGGTATTGTATTGAAATTGAAAATGTATCTTTAATGGTATTGCATTGAAATTGAAAATGTATCTTTAATGGTATAACTATCAATACTCTGACTTAAAAAAAGAATTTAGCAGCTCCGGGCAACGAACTCTTAAAACAGTGAAAAGTTGTTAAAATGATATGCCTTTAATTGAAAATATTTCGTTTATGCAACATAATATATCAATAAGGAACTTGGCAAGCTCTTATGAACGAACTCAACGAAATGTAAACTAACAGCTTTTCAGATATTAAGATATCCTTGAATGTTTATAAATAAACGTGCTATATTACAATTTCTATTCAAAACCGTTCGTTTTTATTTGACTTGTCTGATATAGATATACTATCTGAAAAGGATATCATTTTATTTTTAACACCTGGATGAATTTTGCTTTGTCATCTATGAAATCGAGACACTCATTTTAGACTAATTGCTCTTTTTCTTTGGCTGCCTTGCAAACAAATTTCAATGTCTGTTCAGTTTAAATTTCCTAATGTCATGCTTCTAAAACCGAAGATCAAGAATGTTATTTATTAAAAAAGAATAGAACGTTGATAGATTAAGCCCAAAGGTTGAAAAGATTGCATTTAAATCAATTAAAAGACACAAATAGTCTCATAATATGTTCATTCAATAGGTTTAAGACAATAGTACAAATCATTCATTGAAAAGGAAAGGACGAACCAGATTTATTGAAAAGTACAGAAATCTGAAACCAACAGTTTATAATTATTATATCTAAATGTAACAAATAATATTGGTAGTTAGTAATATGTAGATAACTGATGCAATTTTGACAGAGTTCCAGATATTTTTTGAAAAAAGGACATGACTTTTATGCTTTATAAACACTTGTACTTAACTACCGACATAAATGCGCGGGGTTTGAGACTCGAAGAGTATATGAAATTATTAAAAAAAGAATGAAATAATTTGAAATGGTGCGATTTAAAATGCAAACGTATAACAAGAATTTTCGTGTGCACGTTACGAACGTCACGGATAACTGCATGGCGGAAACAACGTGTGCAAAACCGCGACGCGTATGATGGATTCTATTGAGGCGGCGCATTTCTGCAAAATAAAAACGTGGAAGTTAAGCATTATTTTCAAAGAAGTTACTGCAATACTTCTCGAATAATACTTAATTTCGATATCTTAATTGAAGCGGGCAATTTACTGACGCAAAATTGATACACATGAGGTGGAGTTCCGCTGAATATTTTACATGCATAACGTATCTACTTTATCGGTACCTTAACTTTTTTCATACTGAAATTTTGTTAATTTTACAATCGATCTATATCATCGCCGATAATACCGTTGTTCTAATATAAACTTTCTGGGTGGTAGTATATTATTACATTACTTGTTTGCTAAATGTTTACCTTTATCAGTTCGTAACAATATTAATGATATTAATGCTTTTAAGATCAATATCATCATCGTTATCAGTAGTGGTGGTATTTTTTTATTAATTATCATTTATATTACTATTTAGTTACTGTTGTCATAATTATCACAATTATTGACTTTGTTTTCATTACTACCATATGCATTATCATAACTATGATAATGATCATCATTAATATTTTATTCGCTGAATAAAGCCGGAGACAAATTTATTACATTAAGAGATCAAAACCTCATTCTTCGTTAAGAATAGGGGAAAGGTTTCATTTTTACAAATTATTAGATCTGTATCGAGAAATATGCATGATTTCTACAGTGGAAATATTGCGCAATATGTTTCCACCAAAGTACGAGTATTTTCATATATGTCTGTTCTAGTAAGAGCAACGCCACACCGAAACATACTAAATATTGCTCTGTGAGAAGCAGAGAGAATGAAAAAAAATCTGTTTTAAATGTAAATAGGTTATGAGCTTATTGCGACCCCTTCCACTAGCACTGTCATATCTGCAGACTGTCTTTTTCCGATAAGCAATATATTTCTACATAACACAGCTAGTACCGGTTTTATAATAAATTCTCTAGCTACTTCACTAGCAATAGAAACATCTGCCAAATTACATTGAGTGAAGGTTTGTTTAACCAAGAAAAGTCAGTTTTATATGAACTTCTTGCTTTTCAGCTTCACAAAGTGCCACCCTCTTTTTTACTGTAGATAGTGCAGTGTTACAAATACGTATCCAGAAGAAAGAAACTGTCTTCCATTGTCAGACAATAGAAGGATTCCCTATAACCATAACCCTTACCCTAACCAATTAAGTACATTGAAAATTCTGAAATTTTATTTAGTCTAAATTTCCTGTTTAATACCCCAGTAGTAACCCGTATCAATCCGTACCAACACTTGGTCAAAACGTATTCAAGACTTATCCCAAACTTGCAAGTTTCTCCAACTTTTAAACATGCACAAAAGTTTGAGCGATCCGTAGCTATTTGAGCGTGACTTTAGTCCAACTTGGTTGATATTTATTCATCCGTAGTTAAACGTACTAAAACATAGTTATCCGTTCTGAAACGTACCTTACCGTATTGATCCGACAGACCCGTCCACGCACTGGGCAAGTTGCCAGGCGCAGTAAAACGTAGTTCAACGTAGTACTTATTCGCGTCCTGTATTTTTTGTTCCCCCGTTTCTCACCATTTTCCCGTACTAAGACGTACTGCTCCGTACTTATCCGTGTCCGCCCCCCTCCACAAACCAATCCCATCCGCACCGTACCTCAACGCACGGACATATCCGTATGTGTGAATGTAGCTTTACAGTATAATGAAATATGGGATGCTGTGCTTCAATGTAACAACATCGGATCCAAGTGCAAAAACCCTTATCCTGTGTTAGAAATGTACTATCATAAATATATAGAACATTGTAGTGTTTTACACGGGAGAGTCTATCTCCAAACATATACATGTGTGTAATGTGCAATGTTTCATCTTTTCATAAACAACTTTTTAACAGTTTCACACACATTTTGTTAGATAAATATACTTTGTATTCGATATTAATGTTTAATCTAATTTATGCAAGAAATATACCCTGTGTTCGATATCATTTTCGAATATATTTTACGCAAGACACAATATAGACACATAAATAAAGTATTTAATGTTTGATTGTATTAACAGTTCGAACGATTTATATATACACATGAGAATATTAAACTTTACATTGGAATACGGCGAAAGAAAACACATAGTGCACAAACCAAAATCAATTTGACTCATTGGATTCAGTTATATTTTCCGATCCTTTGGGATCATGGAGTGCATTCAATATCTGGGTGATAAATCACTTGCCCCTCATCGATATAGGTTCGAGCCTCACTCGGGGCGTTGAATTCTTCATGTGAGGAAGCCATCCAGCTGACTTACGGAAGGTCGGTAATTCTACCAAGGTGCCCACTCGAGATGTGAAATAATGCACGGAGGGGCACCAGGGGTCTTCCTCCACCAAAAGCTGGAAAGTCGCCATATGACCTATAACTGTGTCGGTGCATCGTTAAACCCAACAAAATAAATAAATAAAATAAGCCGGTGCTAGGGGGGCGTGAGAAGTGGTGCATATTTCATTACCCCTCATGAACAGACTTAATCAAACCGAGTCTGCTATTTGTTACGTCTAAGTGTAACAACTGCTTGTTACATAACAGAAAAACAAACCAGCAACTATTAACAATAACAAAATTTTATTCATAAAAGTAACAACCCTTAAAATGTCAAATAGTCGCAAAATCCAATCTAATACGTAAAAATAGTCCAAATCCTGTCCTGGTCAAATTTAAATCCAAACAAATTGTTCACAAATCCAAACTGAATTTAGTATGTCCAAAGAATATACATCCTCTCTTCAAAGTTATGTTGTTGTTTTTTTAATCCACACTTAAAGTAAATCATCCAGAACTTACATGTATCACCAAGAGTAAGAAAAGATGATTCTGGAAAACAACATACATGATGTCTCAAAACTAGGTCAGTCAACAATAAGTTATCAATAAAATATAGCATTAGGGGAAATGACATATACATTGTACATAATTCAATATTTTGCTTGGTTGCATTGTTTGCTTCCTATGGGGATCTTCTTATTGAATTTATTACATTTCCTGTGACCAGCGTTACATCTAAGGACAAGCTAGTTTAGGCTTTCCTACATGAAGCTAGAGGTTACGTTCGCAGATGACACTGTTAATAGGCCATACAGCTTATTTATATCCAGCTGACCGGTTCTTAACCCGATGCTTGATTTAGAATTGCAAATGATGATACTAGTTTAGATAGAAGTGGGATGATTTGTATCCAGAAATAGGAGCAATTTAGTTCCATACCTATTTCGTTTAAATGAAAAAAAATTTAATACACAGGGTAATTTAAAGAGTCGGGGAAGATATCTTTCAAATAGGGGCCCTCCTACTACCGTAAAGACGGAAACCCTATTATGTTCTAATTATGAAATCTTAACGCTAGAGAATGTTCCATCTAAATTTAGTCAAAACTCCAACTACAATTTCTAGTGATGAAATTGTTTAAAATGAAACTATTTATCTCGTCTTAGTCGTCTTTTAAGAGCACAAGGATCTTGCCCATCATATCATTTTGAATTCTAGCTAATCCCTACACAACTGAATTACTGTTATGAAACGTCGTTAAACCCTAAAAAAAAACAAGCAGACAACAGCTTCTAAGCAAGAGAAGAAAACGACTGAACGTAGATAATTACTACAGAGTAGACAAGTTAAAAATAAGTACACAAAAATCATAGTTAATACAGCTCATGATGTAAATAAAGCTCTATTTTCACCTTTTTCTCTGTCCGTTTCTATTAAATGTTATGAATATTGTTACGTTTGTTCCCTATTCCCCCGTCACATATGTTTCCAACCATTCTCCTTTTACAATGTGTGAGGTTAGATCCTCACCGTTTTTCAACCACCAGTTGTCCCTGGGCGGTGCCCATTTGTGTTGTTGTTTTCTGTGAGTGTGTTTGCTTTGTGTGTGTGTGTGTGTTTGCTTTGTCTCGTGCAAGTGCGTGTTTGCTTTGTCTCGTGCAAGTGCGTGTTTGCTTTGTCTCGTGCAAGTGCGTGTTTGCGATCCTGTGGTTTGCGGTATACTCACACTGCCAGTATACGCACAAATAAATCAAAGATAACGCTTCAAAAGATATAGCCACCCTCCAAAAATTCGGCCTGTGTGACGGATATGTACACGAAAATACATGGAAAGAGTGAAGAAAATATAAAGATGAACAAAAGAGCACGGAGAGGAACACAGCGGCAAACTCTGCAATAGCGTTTCCAACGATTAAATACTCAAATACGCATTGACAGATTAAAAAATATACAAGTTGACAAAACAAACATTGGGAGGAACACAGCGACAAAACAACAACTGAAACAACTTTGATGACCCGGCGAAGCAGGACAGTAGAAAACTTTGTAAACTCAGTTCCAGTGGGTTTTTTATTACACCATATTTTGTCTTTCACCTATCTTCTCAGACTAGATCGAACAGGAACTCACTTACAGGGTCCTGTTTTCTATTCCAGAGCGTGGCACAAAATTTGTTGTCTGTCTCACACTAATCGAATCATACTTTCTTTTTATAATACTTTTTTTCATAAACTTTACCGAATATGATTGCAAAATTGACATGACCAAGCCATTTAGGAAGTTTGTAAATAACATCCCTATAAAAGTCAGTTTGTGATATAAATTGTCGCAATAGTCTTACTAGATTTCTTTTACATTTTAAAACAAAGTTAAGAATTGCGTTTTTAAAATAAAGTTAATTATTTACGATGCAAGACTGCACGTTCTCTCATTTAGTACTTACAAATACCACCTTCGCCAAAAGTAATTCATTCGAGGTTATTCACTTGACCTTATAGACCTGTATGTAAGAAGAGTAGTTCTGTTATGTCGTGGACATTCACCGCTAAGGTCAGATACCACCAATTCAAAAAAAGTACAGGGTACTTACTGGGAATGAGGTAAGTGTACTATACATGGGAATAAGGTAGCGTCTGTGCGTTCTGATTGGTCAGTCATGTAAACACACCCAAGAAGTGATTATTTTTTTCAAAATGGAATATTTTTTTACTGCATTTACAGTATTTCATTATTTCATATTTTGACAAAATTTGCTACAATTTATGTGTATTGAAAAAAAGTTTCATCAAACGAATTTCTCCCGCCATGACAACGATGTAAACAGGGGGTCATCTCATTCACACGAAAATTACTAAAATAAAGTATCACTATTCATATGTTTTTAGTCCAACTTGGTTGATATTTATTCATCCGTAGTTAAACGTACTAAAACATAGTTATCCGTTCTGAAACGTACCTTACCGTATTGATCCGACAGACCCGTCCACGCACTGGGCAAGTTGCCAGGCGCAGTAAAACGTAGTTCAACGTAGTACTTATTCGCGTCCTGTATTTTTTGTTCCCCCGTTTCTCACCATTTTCCCGTACTAAGACGTACTGCTCCGTACTTATCCGTGTCCGCCCCCCTCCACAAACCAATCCCATCCGCACCGTACCTCAACGCACGGACATATCCGTATGTGTGAATGTAGCTTTACAGTATAATGAAATATGGGATGCTGTGCTTCAATGTAACAACATCGGATCCAAGTGCAAAAACCCTTATCCTGTGTTAGAAATGTACTATCATAAATATATAGAACATTGTAGTGTTTCACACGGGAGAGTCTATCTCCAAACATATACATGTGTGTAATGTGCAATGTTTCATCTTTTCATAAACAACTTTTTAACAGTTTCACACACATTTTGTTAGATAAATATACTTTGTATTCGATATTAATGTTTAATCTAATTTATGCAAGAAATATACCCTGTGTTCGATATCATTTTCGAATATATTTTACGCAAGACACAATTTAGACACATAAATAAAGTATTTAATGTTTGATTGTATTAACAGTTCGAACGATTTATATATACACATGAGAATATTAAACTTTACATTGGAATACGGCGAAAGAAAACACATAGTGCACAAACCAAAATCAATTTGACTAACATTGGATTCAGTTATATTTTCCGATCCTTTGGGATCATGGAGTGCATTCAATATCTGGGTAATAAATCACTTGCCCCTCATCGATATAGGTTCGAGCCTCACTCGGGGCGTTGAATTCTTCATGTGAGGAAGCCATCCAGCTGACTTACGGAAGGTCGGTAATTCTACCAAGGTGCCCACTCGAGATGTGAAATAATGCACGGAGGGGCACCAGGGGTCTTCCTCCACCAAAAGCTGGAAAGTCGCCATATGACCTATAACTGTGTCGGTGCATCGTTAAACCCAACAAAATAAATAAATAAAATAAGCCGGTGCTAGGGGGCGTGAGAAGTGGTGCATATTTCATTACCCCTCATGAACAGACTTAATCAAACCGAGTCTGCTATTTTATGTTTACGTCTAAGTGTAACAACTGCTTGTTACATAACAGAAAAACAAACCAGCAACTATTAACAATAACAAAATTTTATTCATAAAAGTAACAACCTTTAAAATGTCAAATAGTCGCAAAATCCAATCTAATATGTAAAAATAGTCCAAATCCTGTCCTGGTCAAATTTAAATCCAAACAAATTGTTCACAAATCCAAACTGAATTTAGTATGTCCAAAGAATATACATCCTCTCTTCAAAGTTATGTTGTTTTTTTTTTAATCCACACTTAAAGTAAATCATCCAGAACTTACATGTATCACCAAGAGTAAGAAAAGATGATTCTGGAAAACAACATACATGATGTCTCAAAACTAGGTCAGTCAACAATAAGTTATCAATAAAATATAGCATTAGGGGAAATGACATATACATTGTACATAATACAATATTTTTCTTGGTTGCATTGTTTGCTTCCTATGGGGATCTTCTTATTGAATTTATTACATTTCCTGTGACCAGCGTTACATCTAAGGACAAGCTAGTTTAGGCTATCCTACATGAAGCTAGAGGTTACGTTCGCAGATGACACTGTTAATAGGCCATACAGCTTATTTATATCCAGCTGACCGGTTCTTGACCCGATGCTTGATTTAGAATTGCAAATGATGATACTAGTTTAGACAGAAGTGGGATGATTTGTATCCAGAAATAGGAGCAATTTAGTTCCATACCTATTTCGTTTAAATGAAAAAAAATTTAATACACAGGGTAATTTAAAGAGTCGGGGAAGATATCTTTCAAATAGGGGCCCTCCTACTACCGTAAAGACGGAAACCCTATTATGTTCTAATTGTGAAATCCTAACGCTAGAGAATGTTCCATCTAAATCTAGTCAAAACTCCAACTACAAGTTCTAGTTATGAAATTGTTTAAAATGAAACTATTTATCTCGTCTTAGTCGTCTTTTAAGAGCACAAGGATCTTGCCCATCATATCATTTTGAATTCTAGCTTATCCCGCCCGCTTAGCTCAATAGGAAGTTCGCAGATCTACGGATCGCGGGGTCGTTAATTTAATGCCTGGGCGGGGCGTATGTTCCTCGTGACTATCTCATAAAAGACATAGTGTCTGAAATCATTCGTCACCCACCCCTGATTCATGTGGGGAAGTTGGCAATTACCTGCGAAGAACAAAATCCAAGAACACTTGTAAGGTGCCCGCGTTTACACAACTGAATTACTGTTATGAAACGTCGTTAAACCCTAAACAAACAAGCAAACAAAAGCTTCTAAGCAAGAGAAGAAAACGACTGAACGTAGATAATTACTACAGAGTAGACAAGTTAAAAATAAGTACACAAAAATCATAGTCAATACAGCTCATGATGTAAATAAAGCTCTATTTTCACCTTTTTCTCTGTCCGTTTCTATTAAATGTTATGAATATTGTTATGTTTGTTCCCTATTCCCCCGTCACATATGTTTCCAACCATTCTCCTTTTACAATGTGTGAGGTTAGATCCTCACCGTTTTTCAACCACCAGTTGTCCCTGGGCGGTGCCCATTTTTGTTGTTGTTTTCTGTGAGTGTGTTTGCTTTGTGTGTGTGTGTGTGTGTGTGTGTGTGTTTGCTTTGTCTCGTGCAAGTGTGTGTTTGCTTTGTCTCGTGCAAGTGCGTGTTTGCTTTGTCTCGTGCAAGTGCGTGTTTGCTTTGTCTCGTGCAAGTGCGTGTTTGCGATCCTGTGGTTTGCGGTATACTCACACTGCCAGTATACGCACAAATAAATCAAAGATAACGCTTCAAAAAATATAGCCACCCTCCAAAAGTTCGGCCTGTGTGACGGATATGTACACGAAAATACATGGAAAGAGTGAAGAAAATATAAAGATGAACAAAAGAGCACGGAGAGGAACACAGCGGCAAACTCTGCAATAGCGTTTCCAACGATTAAATACTCAAATACGCATTGACAGATTAAAAAATATACAAGTTGACAAAACAAACATTGGGAGGAACACAGCGACAAAACAACAACTGAAACAACTTTGATGACCCGGCGAAGCAGGACAGTAGAAAACTTTGTAAACTCAGTTCCGGTGGGTTTTTATAACACCATATTTTGTCTTTCACCTATCTTCTCAGACTAGATCGAACAGGAACTCACTCACAGGATCCTGTTTTCTATTCCAGAGCGTGGCACAAAATTTGTTGTCTGTCTCACACTAATCGAATCATACTTTCTTTTTATAATACTTTTTTTCATAAACTTTACCGAATATGATTGCAAAATTGACATGACCAAGCCATTTAGGAAGTTTGAAAATGACATCCCTATAAAAGTCAGTTTGTGATATAAATTGTCGCAATAGTCTCACTAGATTTCTTTTACATTTTAAAACAAAGTTAAGAGTTGCGTTTTTAAAATAAAGTTAATTATTTACGATGCAAGACTGAGTGAACAAATTTAAATACTGTAATGGCATTTGCGAATCTCTGAAGTCAAATGCAATTTTTTCAAAGCATATACAGTTTAATATAGTATATTTGAATATACGGTTGTTTCGACCTCAGTATAAATATTTGAGAACATTTAAGATCTGCATTTTCGAAACTTTTCTATACGCGAAAATATCACCAAAAATGTGATTTTCCCATAAACTGCTATGATAAAAACTTTCTTTGGAGGTATCCAAATGTTTTAAATCTGTCCAGTAAAAACATGAGCGGAATTTCTAGTGTTTTCCAATGGCTGAATGTTGCTTGTATAGCATAATGATTTGAAAGATCAGCGTTAAATTAAATTCTTAATTATAGAAAAGAATTTGATCCGAACATGCAGAACTACCTTTAATAAAACTAAGATGAAAACGATTATACTAACAATATCATTATAGTATAGTGTCATCTCCTCTGTGACTCTTTCTTCTATACTCGTTTCCTGATAAATTTCTGGTAAACACGATGGTACATTTTATTCCAAATTGCCTTTTATTGTAAGTTAAATGGATAATTTCAGTTTGAAAGGCACCTAACAAAACAATCTAATAACAGCATCAAGCAACCAAAAGCCAGAAGTAATAAGCATGGCTGAAAGATGGACTGTTCTCTAAGTCGGTATTAACTTTTACCCTGTTAAATTTCTAAAATGGATAGGTCTATCATTCAGTATGGGCAGTACCATTTATCATATAAAGGGGTGTTCACTGAAAATTTACTGACTGAACAGTGAACAGTGCAGACCAAGATGAGCCTGCATGGATATGAACAGAACAGAACAGAACAGATGTTTTATTCAGACTTGTACGTAGTACATCGTCTAATTCATATAGTTCACATATATACTGTCAACGTGAAAATAAACATGAAATAAAGGACAAGTTACAAACAATAGATACAAAATAAATATAGTTATACAAATATAATGATAATCTGATGGAGAATGAACATGAAAATTTAGACTTCAACATTCAAAAGTGCATTTCCAATAGTAAGAGCTTCTTTAACATATCTGGATAGGTGAATAAGTTCTGTTTTATTAGTTGTATTTAAAAGTTGTATAAATTTATATACTGATGGATGTCTATAATAAAAAGCTTTTAAATATTTCTTTCTAATATCGGCGTAACATCTACAGATATGCATGCTCATCTTGGATCTGGTCTGTACTGGTCGCAAAGGCAGAATCACCTGCCGCAAGCAGGCTAAAGGTTAATGTATTACACAGGGATTTGTCTCATTGTTTTTCACATATTACACATGTCGTCTAAATGGGGATCATGCGCACATATATTTATTTCGCAAAACAAACAGGATTTTGCTCTTTACTTATATGTAATAAAGTATATATAAAGTATATACTTACAGAATTTACTCTTTGTCTAAGCTATATACCCATCTACTTTCTCCATGAAATAAAACTAGTAATTCATTTGTGGTTACTTTGATAATATGGTTGGGACCACATATAAACTCTCAAGGCAACCACAAAAAGCACACAAACCAACTGCGGTTTTGTATGAAAGTACAGTGCCATACCTAAAGTACGATCATTGTCTCAAGGCGTATCAATAATGTTCGTAAAGTATGATTTTACTGTTCATACAATAGTACACTCACTTTGGAAAGTGTATTAAGGGTAAGTGTTAAACAGAATGCAATATTTAGTTATGTGAATTACACGTTGATTTTCGTACAAAAAAAAATCAAAATGATTAATAAAATCAATGCAACAGAAAATTTAATGTTAATAATAACGTCTTCATTAAATGAACGTAAATACATTAAGCAATGTCAGAAACCCAATTTTATTTTCAGCTATGTCGTATATACGGGACAATCAGGCACGTGTCCAGGATGGGGGGCCTGCCCCCCCCCCCCCCCCCCCCCAAACTGGCTGGCTAGTTACCAATTTTATTACTATGGGCCCCTCAATTTACAAATTTATACACAGGCGCATTTGGCTTGATTTGACAGCAATACACAGGCTAAAGAGCCATAAAACCGTGTCCGGTAGTGGAAATTAGCCCCAGGCATGTTACAGGTAAAAGTTTATCTGTACATGCTTCGTTGATCACTTGCTTTTGAAACGCGGTACTCAACTGGGTAGTGGATAACAACTAACCAATGAGGTTGCCGGATACATGAGATTGTACGGCATTGTAATTTTACAACAATTATGAACCTGAAACTACTGTCTCAAGTTTACTCTTTTGGAACCAACAACTTTACATAAAAACTCATGGTTTTAAAAGTAGTTTCTTAGTAAATCTTACAAAACGCATCTAAAACTCGTTACTTATGAGGGGTTTTATACATAAAAATATGAGGGGTTTTATACATAGAAATATGTGCAGTGATGTTAAAGTTTATACAGTTAAGAGTTCATTGTCATTTGAAATATATGATGTAAATAGTAATTGCCATAATACTTTGTTTTGTTGGAAATCTAAAAATATTTGGCCATTTTGCAAATAAATCAATCATCTTAAAACTTCCAACATTTTTTTTTTCATTATATTTGCTTAGAACTCAAGAAATGCAGAAAAAGTTCAAAAATATTTTTGTGTTATTATTTATTATATTACTAATATTTATTTGTGAACTTAGTAAATCATTTTCTACAGATCATGTCATTTTATAATACATTCATGCATCCTTAAAGGTGTTTCAGGTAGCAGGAAAATGCATCTTTTCATGTGCAATATTAAAAAAATTTCAACATCGAGAGGGGGTACCCCTCCCGAACCCACCCCAGGTTGGGCCCCCCCACCCCCAGGGAAAAAATCCTGAACACGGGCCTGGGTCAATCATTATGAGTTTTCATGTGTCAAGTATTTATAAATAACAAAACAATGGCTACAAAAGAAGATAAGCCCTTAAACAGAGAAGATGTAACATTTTCTAAACAAACCAAATAAAACAAAGAAATATAGACAGGCATAATTCTTTATGATATGAATGGAATTATTTACTAAAATAACTAAGTATGAATTTTCGGGAATATCACCGGGCTTCGCCTTATGACCTTGGACGCTGAACGCTTAGGTTCGTTCCGGATTTAACATAATCAAGTTAAGCACCGGACACGAAACATATTTGATCTTTGAGCTAACTTTCACTTTAACTTTGACCTGCCGACCCGGTTTATGCGCTCTGCACATCGACTCACCGTCATCATCACCTACCTATAGGCCAAGTTTAAAGTCAATACATTGAATAGTTATTACGTCATGCTCCGGACACGAAGTTGACATTTTAAATCCATTTTTGACCTCAACCTTTAACATACAAACCTGGTTCATGTGTTCTACATATCGTCTCCTCGCCATCTACCGATGTGAGTGTTAAAAGTCAATACCTTAAATGGTTATTAGATTATGTTCCAGGAATGAAATATGACGGTTTGACAGACGCACAGACAGACGCACGTGCCATCACATAATACTTCCATTTTTCCAAAACGGGCATATATAAAGGGTAAGCATTCGTTCAGACTAATCCGTTGGCGGGAACACAATAGAGATTTCACACGATTAGACAAAGTATTAAATTTTATATAATTAATAAAAATGTCTCTTCTATTCAATATTCCACTTAAGTTAATGAAAAATAAGGACACGAAAAAGTACGCGAACGTCGCTCAGATAGACAAAAGTATATTGTTCATGTAATTAAGATCATGCCATTATCGTGTAATTTGCAGTATTTTCGACCTGATATCAGGGTGCCGTATATCTTTTTTGATATACCGTCAGTTGACACGTGACCAGTGATATACGGCCAGTTGATCATGTGGCCTTATGATCGATATTGTTGTCATAAGAAATTTTGCGTTGAAACCATCACCATTGTATTGGAAATGTCCGAACTAAGAAAATGAGTGGTCAAATAATGAGTTTTTATTCAAAAACGAAGAAGTTATTGCGATTTTGTCGGTGATTACGTCATTATATAAGTGACGTCATTACGAATATGACGTCATTAAAACGGTTGTCGCACACTTATTTTTGTAAAATAAATTGCCAAATATCGGAAAATGAAGTAATGACAAGATAAATAGAATAATAGGTTAGTGCCTAAGATGAAGAAAGTTTATCTGGCTCGGCTCCGGACGTTATCAGGTTCGCCTGCGGCTCACCCGATAACTTCCTCCACCTCGCCAGAAAAACTTTCTCATCTACGGCACTAACCTATTATTCTCTATTTATCCTGTCACTTACAGTATTTAAGACCCGATATCAGGGTGCCGTATATCTTTCTTGATATACCGTCAGTTGACACGTGACCAGTGATATACGGTCAGTTGATCATGTGACCTTATGATCGATATTGTTGTCATAAGAAATTTTGCGTTGAAACCATCACCATTGTGTTGGAAATGTCCGAACTAAGAAAATGAGTGGTCAAATAATGTGTTTTTATTCAAAAACGAAGAAGTTATTGCGATTTTGTCGGTGATTACGTCATTATATAAGTGACGTCATTACGAATATGACGTCATTAAAACGGTTGTCGCACACTTATTTTTGTAAAATAAATTGCCAAATAGCTGAAAATGAAGTAATGACAAGATAAATAGAATAACAGGCTAGTGCCTAAGATGGAGAATTTATCTGGCTCGGCTCCGGACGTTAACAGGTTCGCCTTCGGCTCACCCGATAACCTCCTCCACCTCGCCAGATAAACTTCTCATCTACGGCAGTAACCTATTTTCTTGCATACCAGACGGGGATTTCCGTTATTTTTACCGGTGCTGGAAAAATCCATCTTACACCCCGGGGTGTAAGATGACTCTCGTGCTTTAAATGACGTATTACGAACTACATAATATGTAGAAGGTTTATGTAGTTATTTATATTTTATTTCGAAAAACGGAATAAAAATCCAATACCTTGACAGTTCCTCCTTGTTCCTGATAGTATATTTCTCGATTCAAAAAACGTTGTTTTATAAAAAATTCATAACGTTACGCTTGAACTGATAAAACAAAACCGGAACTAAACATTGTTATTTGTCTTTGAAACGTCATGACGTCTTTCCTGTTTACGGACGTTGATTTCCCGCGCTTTGTTTAAATACGCTGCTATAAGAAATAGTTCTAAAAAGAAAGCCGTTCGACTGATTTTATTTTTATTATTATATCTTTATATCGGTATGCAAGAAAAAGATTCGGTCACTGGTTATAGGTTCAGATGGGAATATCCGACTCTCGGGTAACTGTTTAGGCGGTAACTCGGTAGGAACCTCGTTACCGCCTAAACAGTTACCCTCGAGGCCGGAAATTCCCATCTGAACCTACAACCAGTGAAAGAATCTTATAATTCTCTATTTATTTGTATTTTCTATTTAAAGAAGTTGTTTATTAAACAGTTATTGCCTTTTGATGTGATCGATATATGGATTTATCAGGTCAATAAATTTACATATTGACCGAACTTAAAAGGAAACAATTGTTTTATTATTAAATCCAGTCTACTCATAAGTACAAACATTAAATACAAATAGCTGCAGTCTTTGGTCATTTTTCGTGGTAAATTGTGTACAACGTCGCATTGTTTTGACGTCAAACCGTGATGACATCACGGCTGGAGGTCAATACGTGTTTTTGGCTCCGCCTTCTAGTCAATACGTCTTTTTATCATTGATCATGTGACTTCATCTAGACCAATGGAAAGGACTATAAATACAGATTTAATAATAGATATAATTATTAATGGATAAGCGGCTTTTCCTGATTTAACGGCTGTATTTTGAAAGCAAACTAGAAAAAATACTGCAATTTGTCCGATGGAACGGTCCGTGGGATCAGAAAAGCTTCTTTTCATATTCGTTTAAAGAATTGATTTAACTACATTTTAATGTATATGTCAATTTAATATGACTAACTGACTTTAGTGGAATGTTGGAGGTTACGTAGGCTAAAATTAAGGTTATACGTCAGTCAGCAACAAGGCTAAACAACTCAGACCGCTAATAGTAAATTGAAGTTAGAAAAAAGAATATCCTCTGAAGGCTAAAGCGCAACCAAACCATTTAATAGCAGACTCATTTTGACTGACTGTACATGAGAGGGTATGGAAAGTGCATCATTCGAAGATTGTTTTGAAATATGGTTAGTTAGTTCTAATGCGCATGTGTACACATGAAAATAACATAATGTTTACACCATAAGGAAAAAGTGGCAAGGGCCAGTTTTGTATTCTGGCCCGGATACGTTTTCAGATTAAAATAGGTAGATTCATTTTAAAGGTGTTTATATTCAACTACAATGTAGTTATTTATGATGTTTATAGATCTAAGATTTCCAAACACCAAGTAATTTATGTGTAAAAATAGTTGATAGTAATATTAGTGAAAGATTGGTGTCTAGAAATAGAAGTGGTTCAGTTCAATAACTATCTGATTTATGGTATTATATAAATATTATAAAATTTAAATTACTGGACAATCTGAAATTTCCGAGAAGAAATTGTCGAATAGAAAATGAATATTAACAAAATAGGAACCGTTCATCTGCCACATATAAAGACAGTCAAATCTGTCATTCCTAAAACTGTGAAATCTTAACGGTAGATGATGCTTCTAGCTAAATATGGACACAATTTCATTGATAAGTTCTAGTGGTTTGAAAGAAAAGTTGTAGGCGCTTCGCTTCCTGGCATTAGTGGTCATACCTAACATTTATACCGTTCTGAAGTCTTGGTTTCTAAGTGTTGTTTTATTTTCTGGTCCTTATTACCGTGATAAAATTCCGCTTAGAGGGCATGAGGGGTGCATCACATTTAATTACCTCTCATGAACTGACTCACGCAAATCGAGTCTGTTATCATATTCCATAGTTGCATTCTATGCTTCCAGGGTATCTTTTCACAGATTTTCGAGGATGTATCTAGCCTAATTTCATTTAGAAGTAGATAGAATGAAGGCCTTTACTACATTCTATCAATGTTGAACACAAACATATCAACTAATACAATTACATTTTGCTCGGTATGAAATCATATTCACATGATATAAAACTTTAAATCTATAAGAATTATTTCAGAGATTCTGACAAGAAATTTCAAGAGGAAGTCCAGATAAAAGTTTTCACGATCCAAATTGTAACGATTGATATTCCAAAGAACATTTAATTGAGTGACATTATTTCATTTTACTTAAATTTCAGTTTCATGTCAGTTGCCGGTTACATGCGGTAAGAACTGGTAATTTTACTGATAAAAAGTTATCAGAAACAACAAAAAGACATCCAGACGGTCATTATAAATGGGACAATGCCAATAAACTTTATTTTGTTAAAATTAATGCATATCACTAATATGAGTCGTTTACTTGGGCTCAGTGTTGCTATATAGGATCACGGAGTCCATTCAATACCTGTATAATAAAGTTACGCTAAAGTTGTGCTTTGCGACCTGATGGGTATCCTCTCACGTACAGTCAGTCAAAATGAGACTGTTATTTAATGGTTTGGTTGCGCTCAATGCCTTCAGAGGATATACTTAGATGTTATTGCAGGCGAAATACATCTTTGTGGTTTAAAATTTAATTGAATCTTCAACGAGGTTTGGATGCATTTGAACGATATTTACCTACCATGTACCTCCCCTGATTTTTTAATAGAGAATTTTGTAAACCATTATATTTGAAAGTGGCTCAAGAGAGGGTCTGCCCATGACTTAAAAACTATATTAAACATCCCCAAACCCCGATGCTATCTCTGTCTATAAAGCAGTTGTTTAAGTAGTAATTTAACAAAAGTAAAGCTCTACTAATATACGCATTAACAGTTACAATATATCCCAAGAAAAAGATTTAAACTTCTGCACTGATACAGCGCTGTATTTCAAACGTTGGCCATTTTCTTTTGTTTCCTGGTATACTTAATTTATATTAATGGCAATGATTTAACCCAAGAACAATCACAAGCCCAAGCCATGCCAAAAACATGACCGCAAAAGTTGCTAGGAACATAAATGCCGCTTCCACGGAAGCTTTAATGTGCCAAAACCGTCACTAGTATTACGAAGGGTGTTCAATAAATACCAGGAAAAGTGTTCTTATTTCTTCAAGTATCATCAACAATCAATGCAACTGTTATTTAACGTAGATAAGGAAATACCTTGTTAATATGTAAAAATCATGCTAGAGCACTTTTGTGTGTATTTGTGAACACCATACGTACACATCGATACGTTACGGTTGTCGAAAGGATATCAGTGCTAATGGGTTTGCAGTGCATTGTATATATGGAAATCGCGAGGAACGTCATTCCTGGGTTTGGCGGTAATTAGGTGCTTGTGTGTAGAGAAGTCACTATAAGTCGTTAACCCTAGTGATACCATGATGAAACAAACTACATTTATTCTAACCCTGCAATAAACCTACTGTGCTTGAAGGATCATAAGTTTACCAACAAATAATACAATAGCACATCGATTCAAAAGAAATAGCTAGATTTCAAACTCGCCTAGACACCTTTACACCCAGCTTATTCCACCACACCACCCCCTTTCCCTACGGTAGTGTACTTGGACAAATATAACATATGCAAGAGGGCAAAACAAACACAGCGATACACAGCGCCAAACCACACCAGTTAAAATTGGAACCGCTAATTTTTACTCGAATTAAACGGAAACTCGTGTCTCGAAGCTTTACTGTCTTTCTTCAGATTATTTACGATAACAAAAAAAGTTGATAAATGAACACATTGAAAATGATGTCATAAATATAAGCTCCAAAAAATGTTCGGACCTCTGTTATCATTTGCAAATATTACAGAAATAAGGACTTGGACTTATAAATTTTATTTGAACATATGTCAGCTGAAAATACGGCTTATAACTTTGAAAAGTTAAGTTATAATGTACATTACAACAGAAGCGATAATGTACGAGAAAATATTATCAAAATTGTAATTTTTTCTTAGACTCCTACTACTAAAACTGTGAAGAGATCCAATGTTTCAAATCAGTCTTGACGGAAATGAGCACGTGAACCAATCTGTTTTACTGACTGAATTTTGTTTGAATACCACAATGAATGGATAACTCATCGGAACGAGCAAAGCTACCTTAAGTAAATGTGCTTCGTCGTAATAGTAGAACGTGTAATATAATGAGAATGTCCAAAGCTTTGGTTCTGTAAATAAGATCTGTATTCCCTCTCGTCATATTTTCTTATGTTTGTTTGTTTGTTTGTTTATTTTGGATTTAAGGAAATAGGTTACCTTAATATTTGCATGTGCGCATGATCAAGAGGATTTTCGACAAACTAAATGTGCTTGTATATTACTTTTTCAAAAAAATATTAATCTGTGATTGATCTGATGAATAATGGTTTAATTATGCGAAAATAATATAAAAAAAGTAGTAATATTAAAATGTTATGAGGAATGTAAGAAAATGGTTGATGGTAACTGATGCTATTGGGAATAAAGCTGGGTGAAAGGTTACGTATTACGGCCATTCTCAAATAAAAGATAAAAAGTAAGGGTAAATTTCCCGGAAGTAAAAAACACCCCAAACACAGCCATAGAGCCATGAATCACAAAGTAGGCCCACAACAAAAAGATGCTGTAATGGAAAAATATTGTAGACGGGTTGCTCCAAAAATGCAACAAGTACATTTCAATTATATGCAAAAAAAACAGGGGAAAAACAGTCGGGCATCGCCTAAGGACTGCCGGAGGCCAACCCTATGGCGGGCACGATAACTTACTCATAGTAAAAGGAGAGGGGGTGCAAATACAAGGGAGCGCAAATGTAAGGGGAAATGATGGGAGTGGGCGATTGGGGTAGTGAGGAGAAAAAGGAAAGAAACGCCAACAACAAAGAAGACACCAACGCCAACAACAAAGAAGACACCATACGCATCACAAAATACGAGACAGACAGAAAACAAATTGAAAATAGGGGCACCGCCTTGGAACGGTCAGTAACCTATATAAAGGAATCTGAGGGTTTAAACGCGTTTAGGGCATGGGGAAACTTGGGGCGATTGATTTGTAATACCCTCTTTCCGTTTCCATTGATAATTTGGTACTTATATACTTAAACTATGCTCTAAAAGAGTACAAATTGCTGTAGAAATTAGTGATTTCTTGAATTAAATTAATGTTACCATGGAAACGAATCCCGTAACTATATATCTGAATGTAAAATTCAAAGGCGTTGAAACTGATCTATTTAAGGAACACAACTTCAGCTTTTTATCTGTATTTCAATACTAGCAATGAGAATAATAATTGCAAGCACAATGATTTTTTCATAAAAATGTCAAATGAGGACTACTGTTCTAAGTATTTTAAGCTTTGAAATTTGTTTAAATAAATGCAAATAACACAAACATATTACTTTAGAAATTAAATGTTTTGCAGCTACATTAAACGAGAAAGATAATTTTATTAAATCTTTTTCAAAGAAATTACGATAAAAAGCAAGATATAAGGTGGGCCGGTGGTCTAGTGGTAACACGCTTGACTGTGAAACCAGAAGTCCGTGGTTCGAATCCCGGTCCAGGCACTGGAAATTTCTGAGATGCTCTTGAGTGTCTCCCACCTTACTAGAGGCCTGTACTGGTTCTTCCCAGGAAAGACGGCTTCGCATGTATCGGTGCTATACACCGGGTACGTTAAAGAACTAGACTGTCTATTCGCAAAGAGCTAAGCTTAGTTAGCCGGACACGTCTGTATCTAAAACGTTCTCTCTGTCTGTTCAGGGGGCTTTATCTTACTCTGTCCCTCTGGTCAGATCGCTCTATGTCTGTACTAGCAGAGGATGAATTTCGCGCCCTTTGTGGCTGTGTTTGTAAATCTATGTAAAGCGCCTTGGAACGTGTTTATCATGAAAAGGGCGCTATATAAATCTGGTATAATAATAATAGTAATAATAATAATAAGATATTTAAAACATCTCTGTTGCCATGGTTACTTTAAACGTTAAGATTAATATGGTATCATGTAAAGTAATGAGTATTCTGCTCATAATATTACCTGATTATTAACAGAATGGCACTGAAGCCGTCAAAATACCCGTTATCATACATAGATTTTTAAAAATTGAGAGAAAATGTGTTACCATGGAAACACGAGCTCCGCGTCATATACATTTTAAGCTTATTTCAGAAAGCTAGCGCGCATACTAATAAAATTATCAACTACGCGGACTTCTACGGATAACAGTGAAACCGAAATACAATATAAAATACCTTTGGAGGGTCATGTATAAACCTGGATAACACTTGTTCTCAAAGGGACAGAGATAAATGAACTTGAGATTGTTGCAGCTAAAACATTAACATACACGAAATACAATAATTTGCTGCGGTTTAACTAATTTGAATTTTCCCTGGTAACAAGGTAACCTACCTCCTTAACGCCGTTTTCAACAGTATTTCGGTTATGTATCGGCAGGAAACCAGTGTTCCTGGATTCTGCACCAGTACAAATCTGTTCTCCGCAAGTAACTGCCAACTTCCTAACATGAACCAAGGCTGGAGGACGAATTATTTCAGACACAATGTCTTGTATCAAATCATCACAGAGAACATAAGCCTCGCCCGGAGATCGAACTCATGACCCCGCGGTCCGTAGATTTGCGCTCTCTCTTTTGAGATAAGCGGGTTTCTTAACCTCGCAGTATCATAAGAACAGACGTATAGACTTGCTATTATTGAAATGTACCATTTTAAACGCAAGGTTGCTATTACAAATTGGATGAATATCAGATAATTTGTATACCGATTAAAAAAATGAAAGTCGTATAACGATAACACGAAGCATTACGTGAAAGTACTGAAAGAAGTGATGTATGATTCACGTCTTCGCATCGTGATTTTGCGTTATCGCATTGTATAATTACGCCATCTCATCGTATCTTCGCGTCTTTACATCTTGAGCCAACGTTCAACCCAAGGCGAAATTACTATTACCTTAACGGAACACCATATGGAAGTTTGTTTATGGAAGTGATATTTTTTGTGTAGTTGGATGGCATAGGTGAATGACATCAATGCGTTTAAAATCTAAAAAAAATTCTAAACATACCCAAACGTTTTTCCAACAATATATACGTGTATTTTTGGACTGCAATAAATCACAAGGTGCCTACTTACACAATACAATTAACATGTATTTTTTTTATATTGTAGCTGGTTCATATTACAATTTACTTTCTTCATCAAGTAAAACTAGGAATTTATTTGTGGTTTTTCTCTGCGAATGTGGTTGGGACCACATCTAAACTCAAGGCAACCACAAAATGATAGGAAACCAATAGTAGTTTTGTATGGAAGTACAGAGCCATACCTAAAGTACGATCGTTGTCCCTAGACGTACCAATTGTTGTCGTAAAGTACGATTTAAAAGTTCATACGATAGTACACTCAGTTTAGGAAGTTTGTTGTTTGTGTGAAAACGAAATCAGTATTAAGTAATATGAATTTCCTTTAGCTTGTCTGAAATGATCACAGAGAAATAGACATTATCATGATAATAATAATAATTACAACAACAACGATAATATGTGATATAATAAGTATAACAGTATGTATTTTTTTGTATTTTTTGACAGTCGAGGAGAAAAAAATAACAGCAGTTTATAGTACAGAACATTCAATATCACGTAAAAAAGAAAATATTTGCCTTTCACATATGAAGATGTACAAAACCCGCCAATATTTCAGAGTTATTTTAGTTTTCTATGAAGCTACAAAAGTAGGAAAAACGTAAAGCTTTGCAAGATAACGCTGTACTAACACTTTATCAGAAACATGGAAATGCATAATTCTCTATAACAGAATTTCAATATGTCTCCCTACAAAAGATGTCTAGAAAGTATTATGATGAAATAAATGTACTTCCAAAAGGTACTTTGTACGCACAAACAGCATTTTCTAAATTATGATTAGCAAAAATGTGACAGCTTTTAAGAGCTATTCTTTGAAAGACAACGCTGTACTAACACTTTATCAGAAACATGGAAATGCATAATTCTCTATAACAGAATTTCAATATGTCTCCCTACAAAAGATGCCTAGAAAGTATTTTGATGAAATAAATGTACTTCCAAAAGGTACTTTGTACGCACAAACAGAATTTTCTAAATTATGATTAGCAAAAATGTGACAGCTTTTAAGATCTATTCTTTGCAAGACAACACTGTACTAACACTTTATCAGAAACATGGAAATGCATAATTCTCTATAACAGACTTTCAATATGTCTCCCTACAAAAGATGCCTAGAAAGTATTTTGATGAAATAAATGTACTTCCATAAGGTACTTTGTACGCACAAACAGAATTTTCTAAATTATGATTAGCAAAAATGTGACAGCTTTTAAGAGCTATTCTCTGTAAGCACCAACAAATTAGAAGTACTTTTTATTATTCAGAATTACTTCATATTTGCACAGTTTTTAGTATTCGAGTCGTATATGAAGAATTTATGAATCAATTCTGGTTACCACGTCAACGGGAATATTCAATTAATTGCGAAAATGGCCATTTCTGAGAGTCACATTTTACTACGTGGGAATGGATTGAAACTTCACACAAGTGTCCACTGTCATGGGCTGATATGCACTGCGCAGGTTCCATAATCCTGTTTTGCTTTCTTACAAAAGTATGCTCCTTTTTCGACTTGAATATTTATTCAATTGACAATGTTGTTGAATAGTTGAGCGTTGCTTACTTAAAGTAACAGTATTATAAATGTCCACCATTAGGATCTTGTAAAATCAATAAACATTGGTCTGCATGACTGTATATTTTTAACATCTTATAAGCATAGAAAGGGCATGCATCTGAATATAATATGGATTCAGCAGGCAATGATTTCAATTTCAGGAGGATATTCAGTGGATCATTCATATTTCAGATTTTTTTGAAAATTTTGAAAATTGACAGAACAACGTTTTCGGCAATACATTTACTCCTTGATTACAGTATAACCTGAATTAATATTACTCTGTCAGATATTAAAGTACTGCAATACATGAGTATTTCAAATATATTTTTTTTTCTAAAATTATACAGCCCAAAACGTGTTCTAAACTAAAGATTATGTTCCGTTACCATGGCAACATATAAGAAAATTATAATATAATTCATATATTTTAAAGCATTTTTGTATAGATATTGTATTCTATGAAACAAGAAAAATGCATCTGCCAGCTGTCAATGAATTCAAGGCATCAGAAACATACTCTGATCTGAATTAAAAGAGATACAACCACAATAATGATCTACGAAACTGACGCTTTTAAAGCATTGTCACACGATCAATTCCTTTTATTAGTTCAAAAACAGTTGAAAAAAACTCATAACCAGCTGTTATTGGCCCTTTAAGTATTTTATGGGTACTAATCATTTCCTTTAAAAACAAAAACGTTGTTCAAGTTACCATGGTTACAACAATCATTTTACATTAAAAATGACATTAAAATCATCACTGATTTCTTTTTTTTTTCTTCTTCTTCTTCTTTTTTTTTGCTGAAATTACTATAAAGCCATATTCTTAAATGAAACTTTTTGATAAAATAACAATAATTACTATGTGCGTTTACGCAAAGACAATGGCCTTTCGCCTTTGGAAATGACTTTGTTGAGATGGAAACAAATGGTATTAAAAGCATAATCGTGTAAATTTAGGCATTTGATTTCATTTTTACCTTTTATGTATAATTCAAAATTATTAACAAAAAACATTGTATATCCAAGAATG
The DNA here is from genome assembly GCF_021730395.1 of Mercenaria mercenaria. NCBI lineage: Eukaryota > Metazoa > Mollusca > Bivalvia > Venerida > Veneridae > Mercenaria > Mercenaria mercenaria. The sequence continues at coordinate 9,750,315 of NC_069366.1, read as the reverse complement.
GAAAATAGCATTAGATATTTAAATATACACAGTATATAGGTGCAGAATTAAGGCTGTTCTTGGAACTTTGACAAAAGCAATATATGCTCTACAGGTACAAGAAAGTTTAATATGCTTAAGTACTTCCAATGGTTTAATGACCATTTCTGTTATCAATTTACATTAACTTTATCATATAACAAAATTGCAATGCATAATTATTGGCATTTGAAATAAAAAGTATCGCAGGCATTTCCAGCCAGCGGAGTTTTGGCGAAAATTTTAAAATATGACGTTTATGGACCAAGAACAAATTCTTCCTTTAAGAATCAGATTAAATCAAATGATCTACAAAGTTTTGTTAGATACAACTATGAATGTATGTAAGTCTTTCAAACTATAAAGACAATAACAAGCCTTTTGAAGGATAGATACGTATTGGTTGTCCTATTTGATTAATCGCCCCATGTGAATTAGACTTATAAATAAAATCTGGAAAGTAGATAAAATCTGTTGAGATCAAGTAATCTGTAATAAAGTTTATTGTTCCTTCATACTGACACTGATATTTTCCCAGAAAACCCATTTCTCTCTAGTCTCATCTCAACAACTGTTAAAGTCAGAGATACGAGATATTGTTATTTGTTTTCAAGAAGTGCTATTTAAGAGGGTGTTATGGCAGAGGTTTTTATTTTAAAGGACTTTAATGACTGATGCCAGGCTACATGTGAACGTATTTCTGCAGTTATTTTATGGTTCCTTTTAAAAATTCATTTACTTGCAGTATATAAACATTTTGGATTTTTAAGGGCTGTACAATCTTTATTTTTAGAAACTTCACAACAATACGTATTTCATTTTCTTAGTGCATTCATACCTGATCTATATTTAAATTTTGAATGTCATTCAGAATGCGATATGGCTACCAAAGATGTTCTGAAATTATTTAATACAATATAGAAATGTATTTTAATAGACGTAGTTGCCGATGTTTAGACAGTACTTGAATACCAATAACGAATGTTTGAAAATAAAATACATTCAAATACTTTTGAGATTAAAACTTGAAATCAATATACAGCGACATTAATGATACAGGTGGTAAAATTCTACAAATTGAAACATATGCAGCAGAACAAAACATGTATAATGACAAAAAGATTACAGCTTATAATACTGTTTAATTAATTAATTAATTAAGTGTCCAGCTGTAAAATGCCGGCTAATGAAAAACAAACGCTATATAGAGAACATATTAGAAAGAAGTTTTGCTCTAATAAGAAAATGATTCGATCATTATGAATGAACGACTAGTAAAATAATACAAAGATGCAATGCATGAAAAATGCTGAGCGGATCGTGAAAGCAGAATGTACGGTTTGGCTGAATACCTTCTCTGTGTGTTATATGTAAATGACCCATTTTTCTGCATCGCACTACATAACCTTCCGAATTTATTCTTTAGTACATTTAGTGTTTTCGGTGTCGAACATTTACTTTAGGCATATCTACAAATATGGACAATTACTTGAAAGTGTTAGAGTTGCGTTTACTTATGTAATGTTAGATAGACTTAAAAAATGGAATACTTAATGGAGTAATCAGTGAGCCCGTTAAAATGATTATTTGTTGTTTAAAACCTTGATTCTGGATTTTAAAAAGGCAACAGTGGGAAACTATAATGCAAACATGGATATAAATTTCGAACTCCCTATTGTCTTACAATATTACGAGTGAAAATAACTTTTAGGTGAAAGGGGCAATAGCAATGGCACGATATCGCGATGTGAAACGCGAAAGTGCTAAGTGAAAGCGCGTCTTCACATCGTATTTTCGCGTTATTGCATTGTACTATCGCGACATCTTATCGTATCTTTGAGTCTTTACATTGTATAATCGCTCATCCCAATCTACAGGGCGAAACAACGATGGCCGTAATGGAACACCGTATGGAAGTGATCAATTTACTGCTTGTTCATTTTTCTGTGCAGTTTGATTGCTCAGTGAAATGACTGTAATCCGTTTCAAATTTAACATTTATCTGAAAAACCATTTTTCCTAACAATATCTACGAGTAATATGTCATTAGATGCCTATTAACAGTTTATTATTATGTTTTTTTGCATGTAAGCTCGTTTTCTATCTTCTGTCTTCATCAATAAAACTAGTAATTTATTTGCGGTTACTTCGAGAATGTGGTTGAGATAACATTTATACGATTTGGTGTGGAAGTACAGTGCCATACTGAAAGCACAATCGTCGCCTCAAGACGTACCAGTAATGTTTGGAAGTTCAAAAAATAAAACACTAAATTTGGAAAGTGTATTGTTTGTGTTAAAACAAATGCAATATTTATTGATATCAACTTCATATTGCCTACCGTTTATCATTTTTGAAGTGATCACGTTTAATGGAACAATAATAATAATGATAATAATAACGGTTTTACAAAAAAAAAGGTTAACACGTTAAGCAATGTCTAAATCACAGTTATCATATTCTGAAATTCGGAATTCGAGAAAGAACACTTAACAGCAACTTATAGTACAAAATATTTAGTTCACACAAAAAGGAAAATATTTGGCTGTCACAAATAAAGATGTCGTACAAACCCGACAACATTTCAGAGGAATTGGAATATAATGAACACATAAATTCTTAGTAAACTTCAAATCAATATGTCTTTCCTTTTTTATATTTGCACACTGGCCTTCCAATCCTGAGGTCGGGGGTTCGATCCCGGCAGCTACTCGGGAATTTTCAGAAACGCTTTTCAGTGTTTCCTACCCAACTAGAGGTGTAAAGGTCAGGAACCCAGGCAATCCTTGCGTGTATCAGTGCTATACACTGGGCACGTTAAAGAACCAGGCTGTCTATTCGCATCGAGCTAGGCTAAGTTAGCCGGACAAGCCTGTATCTGATTTCTGATCTCTCTGTCGTGGGGGCTTTGTCTCACTCTGTCCCTCTGGTCAGATCGCTCTGTGTCTGTACTAGTAGAGGATGAATTATGCGCCCTGTGTGGCTGCATTTGAACTATATAAAGCGCCTTTGAACGTTAAAATGATCATGAAAAGGGCGCTATATAAATCTGGTATGATAATAATAATAATAATAATTTATAGTGCATTTATACCGGATCTTTTTTTAGATTCTGAATGTCATTTAGAATGTGATATGGAAACCAAAGATTTTCTAAACTATTTCAAAAAAATATAGAATTGTAGGTTAATAGACTAAGTTACCGATGTTACAGTACAGATGTACTTGAATACTGATTACGAATGTTTGAAAATAAAATTCGGTCAAATACTTTTGAAACATTTAATCTAACTCTGTGCAAAACATGTAAACTACTGCAAAATCAAACAAATGCAGCATTAAAACAAAAATCCAACTGTTTAGAGAAAATGTTTGAAAGAATTTGGGCTCTAAAAAGGAAAATGCTTCATCAATATGAAGGAATGTTCTCTATGTGTTATATATAAATTACCCATTTTTTATCCGTACTACATTAGTGTATCCAAGGTTGAATGTTTATTTTTAGCCATATCTACGAATATGGACAATCACTTGAAATTGTTAGGTTATGTTTACTTATGTAATGTTAGATAAACTTTAATGATGTAATACTTGCTTGAATCGTTGAAAGATTTTTGTTGTTGTTTCAAACCATACGCACTGACTAAATCGTCGGAAACCAGAACTATTTTTTTGCTCTTAAAAAGGTTCGAATGTTAAGCAATTTACTAAAGGGCGGACATAAACATACAACTTTTTATTAATTTATTATTGCATTTATCTGATAACATATACAGCTCATTTTAATAGCAAAAATAGACTACATCTCTTGCTTTTTTCTTCTTGTATATAAACGTGTTCTTCAAAATATGTGTTATTACATTTGGGCTTTGTTAAGTTAAATCATTTTTGATACAATCATTTGAGGTTTTAAGTTAAGGGATGTGAAAAGGACTTCATACTTTGTAGCTCTTGAAACCAACAATTAAAAAGTGGAAAATCACAGGTCGTCCAACACGACATGAACGAAAATGTTGCAAGCTCGGTTTGATTGAGCCTGTTCATGGATGGTACTGGGGATGCAAACAACCGTCCGCGCCCTCTAGCCACGCGTTGAGCAGAACTCAACAATTACACATGTTATAAGTACTAGGACATGATTTAGAGACATCCGCAGATGTATTCATACGGCGCTTTAATGATGCATAGAGTGCAATGCCATGAAAAGCGGTGTATGGTCTCCAGATAAAATAATGGCTTTGCCCTAAATGAGAAAACAATGGGCAGGACTTAATAAACTTGAATTTAGAGAGGGGATCTGTGGTTATGGAGCCTGCATATCACAGAAACTGCCAAAAGACAAAATTAAAAAGCAGGCACCATATCCAAGGGGTGGTTAAACAATACCCAACGCTTTTAAAGCGGAAGTATTTGAACCACCCAAGCCGAAATGTTAAAGCTGAAAAATTAAACAGTACACTAACACAACATAAATGTCGTGCTGAACGATCTGAAGTGATCGAAATATAACAGCTCTGATAGTTCCACATACGAATGACAAAAAGTATAGTGCATATGACTTTAGGTACAAGAATAAAAATTCGTATTTAAGGATTTCTTTTTGAACAAAACGCTGTTATTTGTGTCCAAAGTGATTAATTTGGAAAATGAATAATATTCAATAATATAGAACTGATTAAAGCTGCAGAAATTATGGTAAAAGTCTAGGTTGGTAAAATGACCTTAATATGCACTTTCAATGAACTTAGAAAGGTCATAGATATCATTAAGACAAGTTATACATTCATTCTTTGCATTCTTGAGATACGAAGGTGAAATCAGATTGTGAATGAAATCTGTGAGTGTTGATCTGTGTCAATAGGTGCTTTGCTTTGGAACGGCTTCCAATCAGTGAATGAAAGCGACAAATATCGAGTATGACAATGTAACAGTTAGGGTCGCTGGCAACTTTGTTGGTATAAGGTTTCACGCGTTTTTGTCTCGAAAAGAAAAACTAAGAATATAATCGCATGAAGTAAACTTATTCAATAAGGCAAACCAAACAATATATCATCTGAAATAGCAGATATCGATGAGAAGTAAATCTATTAAATTGCAGTAATTTATTTTTTTCGTTTTCTTCAATCAGATAGAAGACTGTTATATTGTGGGTTAATTATATTTTGTTTATTTATAATTAATTTTAAGCCATTGTTTTTCAACATTATTTCATCTGTATCATGTCAGTCAGATAACCTTCTAGTTGTTTAGGATTCTATAAATTTGTAGCTTATTGTCTCCATATTATCAGAGATTAGGGACACTTATTGTAAACGAAAGAACTTCTTTAAAAAGTTCAAAGCTACAGCATTTTCTTGTATATATATATACACTCACAATATGGAATATATTAAATTTCTATTTTGTTTCTATAAACCGATTCCAAGTGAATACGTTTTATTTAACGGCGATTTATACGAAATGGTTACATATGACAGAAGCGAAGTCAAATACTACGAGGAAATTAAAACATCTTTCAAATGAAAAAAATATTTTTATATGATAATATGATATAGTATTGTTATAAACTAGCTAGGCAATATCACAAGCAATGTAAGCATTAAAGTCTAAAGATTGAGTGCGTATGTAAGTTGTATTTTAAAGCGATTCAAGAATGGAAGTCAAATATCACCGAAGAAAAAAGTCCAGTTGGAACACGTATATCATTTAAATGAAAACATATAATCTGCTTCTAAAATATAAATTGTATAACCGGTAATTTCACAAGTGGACTAAAGAAGATATATTTCATGATCAGATTTTATTACAATTACCTGTCCTAGCAATGTAGTGAGTGGTGCCTGCAGTTGTATACATTTAGGTTTACTAGTATCTTCCTTACTTGACAGTAAGTGATATCATTTTTAAAATACGGTAAAGATAGAATCAATCGTCTCGGGAGAATTGATCTAAATGAGGGTTTTCTCGTTTATTATGGAGAAGGTGAGACAAATGTCCCTCCTCCTCTACCGTATCTGTAAATGTTCAGACCGGTTGAAACGGTTAGTGGGATCATTAGTTCCCTTACCCGCACCATCGATATTTAGCTGAATGTTTTGTTTAGAAATTTTATTCACTTTAGTTGCTGATTGATTAATAGCTGAACTGTTAGTACATTGTGATTATTGTTCGCAATTAGGTATGTCTTGTATTGCAGGTGGAGATTTGGCTTGAAGATTTTTCGATATATTTGTTGGTTGTTTAATGGCTTGTGAAAAAAACTGGAGGATGTATTAGGGCAGTTTCTGGATCAGTTTGATTGAACGCGTAGATACACTTTGTTGTTTTGAATGAGATCTAAGATGTGCAATGTACTTACATGCCATTGGATGTTTGAAGAAGGATGTAATGTCAAGCAGACTGTGTAGGTATGCGGCTTTTTAATTTCCACTAGTAAAATGCCTATACGTAATTTCTTGACAAATTGGCTTAAGGAAGCTCGGTAGTTCTACCCAGGTGCTCGTCCATGCCTTAAGCAATGCTTGGATGGCCTACATTGTGCCCGTGGTCAGTGAAAGACCCTTTAAGGTAATGGATAGTAGGCCTAAAGTCTGACTCACCATAACCTTGGACCACTGAGTAATTGGAGAACGCGCGGGTACACCTGGCCGTCGAACTGCAGTAAAAGATTACCATTAAATCATGATTTTTGTCAGTAGGTCAATGGTAAAAGCAGTACAATGACATTACATTTGAACAAAAGATTCTCGATAATGCTTTGGTGTATGATCATCAAACTTCAAAAAATGTTTACTGCTTCTTATAAGTAGATGGAACAATTTGACAGTCACATACCCACTTACTTTCATTTGCAGTAATTTAGGGCGAGGTGCTATATAATATTATGTAGACCGTATGCAGCCTACATTGACGTCATAGTCTTTTTAAGTGATGCAGTCAGGATAGAGTGCAAGAATAACTTTTCATTTTCAACGGACTTCAACCAGAAGTTGCAAATGTAGGGCTGACTTACGCTGCATTTTGATTTTCATCAAAGCAAAAGTAACAACAAAGAATAAGAAAGCTTTGATAATTCCGCATTCCTTTATGTATCACCATAAATAAACACTTTTTCGTATGATGGTAAATCTTTTAAGTGTTTTTTTTTCAGTAAACATGGTCGTTTTCATTACACAAAATACAGTCAGTATGTCTGATAAAACCTGATAAAAACAACCAGCTTAAATAATTTTTACGGAGGAAAAATAACCGATGCAAAGTTCTCATTTATAAGAACAATATGTTTCATTTGCATAATGCCATTATTGTAAATGAATCATATCAATCATGTCATCATCATCGACATTATTACTATAAAATTATACTACAAAATTGTCATTATTTTTGTTCCTTTTATGTTTATAATTAGTACTACAAATATCCTTATCTATTTTGAAAGGACAAGTAATATTTGTGATTCCTTTAAACTGATAAACTGATTAAAAATGCAAAAATGAATGTTCTCATGATCCCAAAGGACAAAAAAATATAACACAGTGTCCAAGTACGGAAATACTTTCTACAGCCGCCCCATTGCAGTTGTGATAGTTAATAGAATCTGTAAAAATGTCATTTGAAAGTATAACAAGCAACCAATCAACATAACAGCAGACTCGGTTTGACCGAGTCTGCTCCCTAGAACCAATGAAATGTACATCACCCCACTTAGAACCAGCTTAAGCGGAATTCCATTGCAGTAAAAATGAATTATTTTAACGATCCCAAACGGCCAGAAAGTATAACAACACTGAGTCTCACTTTAACATGGACGGACTCAAAAGACGAACATGTCTTAAATCTCTCTTTTAAACCTAGCTGAAAAATGTTTCTTGATTGAAGTAACTTCAGGTTAGATTATGATTTCTTGTCAACACGGTTGTTTTCACTGACTTGTCTGATATTTTAAAACATCTGAAAACTTAATTTATTTTTGGATTGTCTTTCTAATACCTGAATGAACTTTGCTGTGTCATCTATGAAACCGAGACGCTCCTTTTACTGACATGATACTTCTTTTTCTGCGGCTATTTTGCACACATTAAGCTCGAATTTCCTAATGTTATAATTTCATTCAATACATGTGCAAGTTCAAAAGAGTTTTATATTCCAAATGAATAGAACATTAATAAATAAGGCCTAAACGTCGCTAAAGATCGCATTTAAATCAATTTAGACAGACATATTATATCCTCATTCTTGGTTCATGAGATAAATATTAAAATAGTAAAAAGAAATTGAGACAATGGAATTTCAGTATAACTGAATTTGACCTATTTAAAGATACAAAATGAAATGTGAAACTAACAGTTCAGGGGTTAATGTACTAAGTTAAATGAAATATTAGTAATGCGTCGATGATTCATATACGATAGTGTATAGTAATATTAATAGAATGATATCTGTTTTGTTTTTACCTTTAAAGATATTTTTTTCATTTTCTATTATGTAAATCGGAATGAATAGCCTGAAAAAATAATGTGAAATTTGTATATATATATAAGGGCTATAGATGACAAAACGTGTGACGGCCTAAATGGATAAACGACAGCAGGTTGGATCCTAGCACAGCCATCTATATATGCATGTACTGATGCAAACAGGACCAATATAAGTCTATCACCCAGCACTGACTCTTGGTTGAAATATCATTACTAAAAAGTATTTCAGAAAATATTCTGGACTTTGCAATAGGAACATGACTTCATGCGTTATAATAAACGATAATAGGATAGCCTAGTGGTAGAGCGTCCGCTCCGAGTGCGGGAGGTAGTGGGTTCGATCCACGGCCGCGTCATACCAAAGACGTGAAAAATGGTACCAGTAGCTCCCTTGCTTGGCGCTCAGCATTAAAAGGGAAACTGCTCTTTTCGGCGATGGATTCCACCAGGAATGAGGTGTCGAGAGTGATCAGTAAAAGTTGTAGAACTGGTTTCACAATCGACCTGAATAAATTTGTATAAACTAAACTAACTAAATTAAATTAAAGGATAATAAAAATATCTCCTTTTTTTCACAACAATGAAAACATTTAAACATATGAAGGATGACCTCAAGTACAACTCCGACAATTGTTTCAAGGTCACCTGATTAAAATCATTTTAGCAAGTAAACCACTTTATTTATGAAGTTTCGAAGATGAATCTACAGTATTTAATCAGTTCATTTGACCAGTCACGCGCCAGGAGTAGATATTCCTATCTTCAGTTCTGTCTATTTTTAACGCGATGTGCAAAACAAATGATCTTACACGTCTGCCTGTGAATAACAGCTGTTTTTCTCGGGAGAGCACGGATAAAACACCTCACTAACGCTCGTTTTTTTCTCGGAAAAGCACGGATAAAACATCTCTCTAACGCTCGTTTTTTTTCGTGAGAGCACGGATAAAACATCTCTCTAACGCTCGATTTTTCTCGGGAGAGCACGGATAAAACATCTCTCTAACGCTGGGTTTTTCTCGGGAGAGCACGGATAAAACATCTCTCTAACGCTCGGTTTTTCTCGGGAGTGCACGGAGAGCATGGATAAAACATCTCTCGAACGCTCGGTTGTTCTCGGAAGAGCACGGATAAAACATCTCTCTAACGCTCGGTTTTTCTCGGGAGAGCGCTCGGTTTTTCTCGGGAGTGCACGGAGAGCATGGATAAAACATCTCTCTAACGCTCGGTTGTTCTCGGAAGAGCACGGATAAAACATCTCTCTAACGTTCGGTTTTTCTCGGGAGAGCAGGGATAAAACATCTCTCTAACGCTCGGTTTTTCTCGGGAGTGCACGGAGAGCACGGATAAAACATCTCTCTAATCTCGGTTTTTCTCGTAGAGCACGGATAAAACATCTCTCTAACGCTCGGTTTGTCTCTGGGAGAGCACGGATAAAACATCTCTCTAACGCTCGGTTTTTCATTACAACCTCGGGTAAGAAAAAATCCTGTCTCACCAGGCAGGCAAGAATGTCCTGATACTATCGACACAACTAACTTCAACTGAAAACAATCTAAAGTAGAATATCAGGACTAGATGCTTCTGGCTGGGTGAAAGGTAGAATTTATACGTACGGAAAAAGAAGTCGTTCAACGCTTGATTTTTCAAATAATGAGATAAAGCAAACTGATGTCAATACTTCGATAAAAGCCGCGCTGAAACCATAAATACGAAACTTGCAAAGAAGCTGTGTTTTTTTTTAATAAATAGAATATTTATCCAAATTCAATCAATCACTTCCGACATTATAAAAGTGCACTACTGATACTGACTGAAAATATAAACTGTTTTTAGTCTAATGAACGCTTTTAACTTACTCGCGCTTTATCAAAATAAGTTAATGTTTGTATTCTTGAGGGAACTGTGAGACTTTATAGCCTAGTGGTAGAGCGTCCGGTCCGAGTGCGGGAGGTCGTGGGTTCGATCTACGGCCGCGTCATACCAAAGACGTGAAAAATGGTACCAGTAGCTCCCTTGCTTGGCGCTCAGCATTAAAAGGGAAACTGCCCTTTTCGGCGATGGATTCCACCAGGAATGAGGTGTCGAGAGTACCTGAAACCTTAAATACTAAACTTGCAAAGAAGCTTTGTTTTTTTCTTAATAAATAGAATATTTACCCAAATTCAATCAATCACTTTCGACATTATAAAATGAAAACATTTTAGCCTGCAACATTTTAGCCTGCATCTTTTAGCCTGCAACATTTTCGTTTTTGTCGTGTTGGGCGACCTGTGAAGTTTCAACTTTTCTCTATTTTAAAAACATTTTAGTTTGAAATGAGGCAATTTACAAGTTACGAAGTATATGATTATTTAACTAGTTTTGAAATTCCTGATTAAAATTAAACTGTTGACCGAAACTGTGTACAGATGAAGCTTTGTGTCGTTTTTTCCAAGTCTCTAAAATCTTTGTATATAATGCTAAAGTGACATGAAATGAACTTAGAAGTGTTTGCTTGCATTATTCATGGCATTTGCTCTGGGTCTTGAATGACTGGGTCCATTGACGTATGAACGATGCGTTAGTACTTCATATTTCCGTCTTTGGTAATAGCTTGAAATCCATAAAGGCCAATTACTGATAAATATTGTTCCGATTCATCCAATACTTATTGCAAATTCATTTTCTTTTGCAGACTGATTTCCAAATACTATACAAATAACAAAGCGTGGGGAAATACTGCAATTGTACTACAGACAATTATGTCCAAAGTAACTTCGTCTTCCCCCTCTGATTCATGTGGAGAAGTTGGTGTTACTTGCGAGGAACAAGTAAGTACTGGTATAGAATACAGAAATACTTTTTGAGTTAAAATTGCCCGCAGTTACATAGCTGACATACTGATGAAAACGGCGCTAAGCCCCAAAATAAAAGGCAATCTTATTAAGGTAAAGATTTGATATATCAAGAGAAAAGTCAAACCACTTTCAAGTTTTTGTGGTACGCGAATCTAGTCTGTGTAATATCAGACGGTAACAGATTTCTAAAAAAAAAAGAATCTGAACCTGCAAGATGTGTTTGTTTATCTAAGATATTTATATGCTGGCATATTTGTATGATAATTGATAAAAAAGTCGTCAGTTTGTGCTGAGTCTATGCACATTTGGAAAAAACAATTATAATATTCGGATTAACGCATTTATTGTCACTAGCTTATATGCTAAAAGGTAGTTACTAATACTTCAAAACAGCAAAAATCGATGAACACTCACATAGCATTTATCAATTATGAGAGACATAAAACATAAGTATATGTTCATTTACGTTTAACATGACATCGACAAAATTATACATCATATGACGACTTTTCACCTTTTGATGATGAGAGAAAGCTTCAGCTGTCCCTCTTGGCGTTATTTCAAACATAATTGGACACAGCTGAAAGGCTTCCTCACATGACAAAAAAATCTGCTAAACGATTGAGGCTTCGAACCCATAGAGATGAAACGCAAGCAGTTCGAAGCCAGCGACTTTATCCACTCGGTCAAGGAGTCCTGTTAATATATATTCAACGATCTATATTTGATTTCATTTGAGATCAGTATTGGTGAATAATTATTCCGCCCTGATGGTAACGTTATATTAATAGTGAGATGGTCAAGTTTCTTCCACTTGTCCAATTCATTTAGATATCCTTATAGTGCACCACTGCAATAATCTCTTCAGAATTTTCGATAAACCGTAGTCCGTTAAAGTTTGGAAATTTATTCCATGGTAGTTGCGGAATTTTAAGATAGTCGAATGTATTTTAGATGTATGACTGGATGTTATGTCTTGATGGAACTCTCAATATTTAACATATTTTTTTGAAATAGATTACGTACAGTTTTTGTCCAGTAGTTGTCTGAAAAGTATAAAGACTCTTTTATATAGAAATCAGAGTTTACCTCGATAATGTGAATCTCACTACTAGTGTCGCCAGCTCACTCTATAAAGTCCAAAGCAAAGGAACCATGCGTGGTGATCTATAGTATCCCAACCCAAAAGGGACATAGTCTCATTTGAAAAAGCAACAATTATTTTTCGTTTACCATTGTGCAATGTCATACAACCTACAGGAGAAGTGTTGAGCTAATGAAACTTGTATGGTATTCCGTAACTTTGCCCCAGAATTTTAGAGAAAAAAAACATGATTAAAAGTTCCGGGAAAATCTCCAACTTGACTGATATTTGTTTCTGTGTTGGTATAATGATTTGCAAGATCACGAGCGATGGATTGATACCCTATATGTCGTTTATTGAACATTTCATTCAATCCATCAACACTACTTGTATTGCTCTGTAACTCATCTTTTATGACAATATTTCGTATCAAGCCCAAATGTTTTTTTTTCAATTTCATTAAATATGTTTTTGGTAACTCCTCTATGAGTTTTCAAAAGGCCAAGCACTATACCTTATGTATTATCTATTTTCGCACGTATGTTTTAATTGCTTCTTTAAAAAATGTAGATGTACATGTACATATATTGTAATGAAGAAAAAAATCGAAATGCTCATGCATGCCTCTCACAAATTCAAATCTTATACAGTTCAATTATCAATTTCAAGTTGAACAATTCCCGTAGTTAGAAGCGTCCTTCAACATAAGCACACGAATTTGAACTTGATGGAAAGCGATTCACAGGCTAACTGACCATTAGTTACAGTATCAAAAATAAAACAAAAATAATCGACAACTCTGGACAGATTTAGTAGACAACCGCTCAGTTTTAGATGAAAAGCAAAGCTGGCCACCATGTAGTTGGCATTAATTCCATAACAAGCACTTGCAAACCTTGACTAACAATTCTTGACGGGATAGTTCAAGTATACAAGCTTCTGTGTATTTGTTTACGAAATGTATTTCTAGGATGTTATCAATTCCCCAACTGCCGGATGAAGATAAGACGATCTAAAATGAACTTTTATCTATATTTTCTGTTGAAAATGAGTTTCAACTAAATACATCTAAATTTAAATATGTGCACAACTGCACCTGGTGCCTACAAACAGGTGTTAGTTTCTCAAATGGGCTGCCAGACTAATTTTAATACCTGTTTCATCAAACAAAAATAGTGATATACATTTTGTATTTGCGGTTACATAATATTGTAGGGAACATATTTCAACATGGCAATTGAGGCTCAATATAAGGCTGCAACTGTTTTCGAAAACATAGGCGAATGAAAATACAGTACCGTGCTTAATGTGGCATATAAAATTAAAGAAATTTACTCGCTTGGGTGTTTAATGTTGTCTGTGTGGTTAATTAAGTATTATCTTCAGGAAGAATATCAACCTGTACATTTTGGAAATGTTTTAAATCTATAAACAGATATAACACAACTGGTCATAGATTTTATGACTGGAACAATGTATGTGCCTCTAAAGGAGATAACATCTCATACCCAGTACTAATTCTTGAAGAAAGCTAACAGCTAAGAGTAAACCCCTTAAACCAAATTGTTTTATTGCATTATGTGCAGTATCAGTTTCGTTTTATCTGTTTGGGACTTTTAAAAAGATATTTTTAAAATACAATTAAAAGTCAATACCTCGAACTTACTTATCTCAAAATTCCGGCTATCTCGAAGACAATGTCAAATCCCTTCCCCCAAAAACACGTGCTCGAAATATCATTTTAAGTCTCGAATTCCAGATATTTCTAAGTAAAACGTTCGATTCCTTGGAATTCAAGACAAGGAGTCTCCACTCAATATAGGTTTATGTACCTTTTGCTAATAAAACTAAACAAAACGTTATACCCAGCATTTAATAAAGTAAGATCTCTCATAAACCTAAGAGTGCATGCAAGAGTACATATTCCTATAAAGCAATGGTAGGTTTAACTGAATAGAAGCGATATGTCTTGCACACAAGTACAAATAATTCACATCGGCCTAACATTTGTAAGTGTTTGCTTAGGGAGTATTCGGAGATATGATTTACCAGGATTTTAATATTTTCCTTCAAATCTTTAACTTTATATGTATGAAACATTGATGTAAATCATAAGACTCAGAAGTTGTAAGGTAGGAATTGGGTCTTGAGCGTGACATGACAATTCATTATTGGGAATATTTGTGCCAAATTATATCAACATCCGTTAATGGATCACAAAATTATTGCGTTTTAATGTAGATATCTTGGTGTTGCGAATGATGGGGAACGTTTGTGACACCCTTTTATTGGTGGCAGAGACATCGACCGGCCACGAAACAGACCGTGTTAAGTTAATATATTTTGAGCTCAACGTTGACCTCCAAAAGCGACCTTGACCTTTAAACTTGGGGTGTGGAATTTACACATGGCGTACTACCTAATAATGAGGAACATGGATTCAAAGTAACACTGAGGTCCCTTGAAGAATGGCATAATTATGGACCGGACAAGTGTTAACGGACTAACGACTGAATTACGCATGGGACGGACGGAAAATCTTATAACCGGTAGGGGCTAATAAGCAGATCCATTTATTTACACTGTCCTGTGACTTTGGAACATGGTGGGGGTAAGAGTGAGGTTAGGTGCACCATAAACCGGTTTATGCTCCCCAGTGGTGGTTTTGCCACTGACCGTTTCAAGGCGGTGCCCCCACTGTGTTCCTTTGTTTGTTTTGTCCTTGTGTGTTTGCTTTGTGTGTGGTGTGCGTGTGTGTGTGTGTGTGTGTGTGTGTGTGATCGTGTGCGCGTCCGCGTGCTGGGTTTGCGTTTGGGGAGGCTGCGTCTTTAGAACGTGGCTTTCCCTGTTGGATATGTTTCCTTGTTTTTTAGCATAAACAATATATTACTTATTATTTATGGAGCAATTACTGTACCAATGTATTAGCAACACTTTACCTTCCTTCAGTCTATATATAGATCGCTTAATAGACAAGGGTACATGTTACTTGAAATATCCACAAAACAGTGTGAAATTGCTGAATTATGTGCCATAAATAACTGAAGTGATAATATTTGAATATTATAATAAAACAAATTGTAAATATACTCACATATACAGCTGTGCCATTCCCTTATTATCAGTAAAAAGTCTACATTTTTAACTATATTTACCATCAATCAAGACATTTTGTACCAAATAAAGCGATGGGTTTCACATCATCGTAATGTAAATGTAGGATAGTTGAGAAGTTATATATAAACTGATATTCATCATCAAATTAGTTTTGGTATGTAATCATAGCAACACAGTCAATGAAATATCTAAATTTAATATTTCTGCACTGAAAAATGTTTTGTGATTTAAATATTTTGAAGTGACAGGACTCAAAGTAATATTCTTTACAATTGAAGTTTCGTCATATTATAAAGATAAGAACGTGTGTTTTTGTTTCTAAACTATCTTACAAAATGCGAAATCACGAAAAAATTACGCCCTTGTCCTAAATCTGACCCGTGCCGTCGCGGCAATAAAAGCAGTAAACAGTTTAAAAACAAAGAAAAATATCAAACAGGGAATGCCACGCACCAAAAGCGCAGCCTCCTCAAAACGAACCCCCCAGCACGCATCAATTCGTTAAGTGAAAATGTTAAGCGCCAGTTAAAGCCTTATTTTAAGTTCTGGGAAAAATATACAAATTTATATTACACTTTTTCATCTAAAGGTTACTCTTTTACATCTGCAGTAAATGCTACTCAAACCTGACGATAAAACCCAGCTGGAGTAGCCCAAAAAAGTAACACTAAATCCAAGAGGTGAAATAAACAGTTCTATTTAACATAGCATGAACCACGTTATACCCTGGTTACGATATTCAACTTCAATCCGTTAACGTAAGACACAGTTTGATTCCAAGACATTTTCCGCGCTATTTTTTGTATAAAATTGTTCTCTTTTAGCAATGTCCAAGCTTCTAATTCTCTTAACTGTGCGATTTATCGCTATGAATTCGCTAACCTGCAGAAGACATTTATTAGCCATCTAACCCATTGCATCTGATTAAAACAATCTGAAGCACATGATACATCATTTTCCAGCAATAACTTGATATTTCTTGGGTTTGAGCGTAAACCTAGGCCTGATGCAGAACTGTCGAATTGTTCCTATACTGTGACCGTATCTTTAACACAAATTTAGAACATCACTAAATCAGAGAAAGAAAGAGGTGTTTTAAATGCAATGAATATTGAACAACCTGTTTAACTTGTACAATCTTCTGGAAAGAAAAAACGATTGCCAAGTAACTGATATATGATTTCGTATGTCTTGAATATCTGGGGGAAAACTTCATCAATGGGCCTCACTTCGGATAGTGTAACGCCATTAAAACTCATCACTTTTTAATTCTACTTCTGGTAAATATACAGTTCATGGTTTAGATTTAAACAAATCCTAAAAGAAATATTTTGATGCTATGCTGAAAGCAAGTTTATTTAAGAAATAATTTATAGCAAAATAGTATTTATGCACGATGGGCGGTTATACGTCGGGCGTAATAATTTTACGAGGGCGCAGCCCGAGTGGAATTATTTGTACGACGTATTACCGCCCGAGTGTATAAATAGTGTTAAAACACGGTTTTGCTATAAATTATTTCGATTCTAATATGCCCTTAATCTAAAACAGTAGATAAAATATAGTAGCGCTCTTTCTTGGTCGTCGCAACAAAAACATGACGTCACCGCACGTTAACGTGATGTCAGTTTAGCGTTAGCGTGTTTTAACAGAAACGTTCATTACTTTATATTTTTATATTGATGACATTTGTTTACTGTGAGGCCTGTCCTGATTTTAAAACATTATGTACGTCGGTAAGTTATTTATATTCTATAGTTTTTCAGAAGGTTCCGTTACAAATACTGATAAAGTTGGTGTTAACATTATTTTCAAAGTCCGGATTGTTCTTGATTTTTCCAGAATCTTCTTCTTATTCTTGGTGACACATGAAAGTGCTGAAACCTTCCATGACGCTTTAAATAAGAAGCTGTCTGACAACAAGAGGAAACCTCCCGGCTTTGTTCTGAAACCACTACTGTCAATAACAGATTTTTGTGAATATTCCGGCCATAGTAATATTTGTATTTTGTAGGTATGGGTTCGATATCCGATAGATTAGAAAAAAGTGGAACACCGCTAAAATATTTTATTTTATCCTACAAATATTTATCTTTAACATCTTTAACAACTGAAATGATATGGAAGTCTGTTTCCTATCTGTTTGTAATTTTGTTTTTCAAATAAGTATTAAATGTTTTATATGATGTCACATCAATGTACGTTATACATGTGCAAATAAAATAAGTTATGATTGCATCTAATGTGTGGCTAGAAACAATTGTGCTGTGAACTCTGGGAATCCTCTGGCACAGCTGGTGAAACGTATCGCTGATGAAGCATTATGAACGGTATTGTTTCTTAATTGTACATGGAAATACTAACGAAAACTATAATTATAATCAACATTAAAATCATGAGATGAAAATAATTAAAGCTCAAATGATTTTTCACTGAAAAATTCAGTGTCCGGAGTATTGAACCCCAGCCGCCTATGTGACAGGCCATCATGCAACCACTATATCATTATGAGTAGTTATAAGAGGTGGTGGTACTTATCTAAATAGGGTAAAGCGAATCATGCTGATTTCCGTAACTGACAGACTGTCTAACGTTATAATCAAACTATACTATACCAGGTGTTTCAACAATGACAACATTATTTGTTTGGTTTGGGTTTAGCGCCGTTTTTCAACAACACGACGGGCAGTTAACCTAGCCAGTGTTCCCGCATTAGGTACAAGCACTCACCTGTTCTCAGTAAATAACAGCCAACTGCTCCACAAGAATAAGAGATGGAGGACGAAATGACTTCAGACATAATGTCATTCATCAAGTCGTTGCGGAGAGCATACACCTCGCCCGGGGATTGAACTCACGACCCCTTAAGCCGTAGATCTGCGCTACTCCTATGGTGCTAATGTGACGGACCCACATTGTTAACGGTTATAAGTCATTGAAAGTTAAATTTAAATCTTAATCAGGCTAAATTTGTTAAAAATTTAAAAAAGACATTTGTTGAATCAAAAGTATCTGTCATATGGATTTGGTAGTTGTTTAAGAAAGCATCTCATTTTGAGATTTGTCATTGGATGAGATCATTGTTTGGAGTTATCACGACGGCGCAGCCCAAATAATATAAAAAAAAACGCATCTGAACAACGACCAATGATTTTATTCAAGAGCAAATCACTAAATGAGATATGTTAGTTCGATTGTAACATGTTATTACGGGTTATCAAATACATCTTTAGAGATATTCACGAAATATTTGCTTGTTTTACGTGGTTTTCTTTTCAAGCGCGCTTTTGTGATGTTTGACGCTATGACGTAATAATCCTGACGTACAAAATGTGTGTTGCATAATAAAACACAGTTTTAAGTCTTCTTTGTTTAATAGGACAACAAACTGGGTCGTGTTAGAATGTTCATAAATTTACTTTTATAGCTGTCTATATTGCCATTTTCTTTGTCTGTGAAGTAAATGCGAATAGTATTTAAAATACGGTCATAGTCACAGATCTTTCATTCTCAGTGTTCATGAAGAGTAGCATAATAAATTATTCACTGATTCACGTGAAAGGATGTCGGTCACACGAAAAATCGGTTCCGGACGAACCTTGGTAACGAATTTCACAACAAAACCTCGCGGATTTCAGGGCGATTGATATGTTATTTACCGTCTTTTTCGAAAACAAAAGTAGGTTTGGTTTACATTTCAGAGAACTTTTCAACAAAGGAAATGTCCAAATTATCCATATTTCAAAGATATAAATCTGTCATACTGTAGACAGAAATCCGTGACATGGAAAATTGTGTCGTCATGAAATCCGTGAATTTTAACAGACGAAACAACATAAGCTGTGTTTTACTATTCACATATTAATCTGTTCAATGATCAATAAGGCATATGATCCAATTCTTACCGAGGCTCGTCAGAAAACATTTCTTCTTGTGACTGACATCCCTAAGCGTGCGACTATTTGTAACAAAAGGCTATCTGTGTCTCAGAGATGTTTTTATGTATCAGATTCATCCATCAAAATAAATCTGAAAATCTGAATGAATATCTTAATTTAACTATGCCTGCAAGATTCCTACTAATAGTGCTTACTCATTGAGTCACAAGACGAATGCTTCTCCCATCAAGTAGAATTTGTAGTAAATCTGTGGTTGCTCTAAGAGTATTACAAGGACCATATTGCGGCGTAGCAACCACACAGAAGCCTTGAGGCTCAATAGAATATAATAAAATAAAGTTTTAAGTAGGTGAAGGTGGTTTTGCTCTAAAGTACAATGCCAAAATCTCAGTAATCTTCATAAGAGTTAAAAATTCAATTTAACAGTACACTAACTTTTGAAAGAAAGAAACAACGTATAAGTTAATTGAGTACAATATATTGAAATGTCAATATGATCTCAGTCAGTATGATTAACATCTTTAACATAGCGTTAATGGAATCCATATATTCTCTTGAGAGATATGGACAAAATGAAATGATATGGAAGTCTGTTTCTTATTGCAGTATCTTTTTTTTCAAATAATTTTTAAATATTTAATAGAATGTACATTATACATATTCAAATGAAATACTTTATGATTGCATCTAATGTGTTGTTAGAAACAATTGTGCTCTGGACTCTGACTCTGAGAATCCTCTGGCACGGCTGGTGAAACGTATCGCTGATGGAGAATTATGAATGGCATTTTGCTTAATTGTACATGACAATACTAATGAAAAGTATAATTATAATCAACATTAAAATCATGAGATGAAAATAATTAAAGCTCAAATGATTTTTCACTGAAAAATTCAGTGCATGGAGTATTGAACCCCAGCCGCCTATGTGTCAGGCTATCAAGCAACCACTATGTAATTATGAGTAGTTATAACAGGTAGTGGTTTTAATCTAAATAAGGTAAGGCAAATCATGCTGATTTCCGTAATTGACAGACTAGTCTGTAATTGAACTCTCAAACGTCAAAATCAAACTATACTATACAGGTGTTTCAACATTGACAACATTGTTTGTTTTGGGTTTAGCGCCGTTTTTCAACAACACGACGGACAGTTAACCTAGCCAGTGTTCCTGGATTCTGTACATGGACTGACCTGTTCTCAGCAAATAACAGTAAACTTCTCCACACGAATAAGATGGAGGACGAAATGACTTCAGACATAATGTCATTCATCAAGTCGTTGCGGAGAGCATACACCTCGCCCGGGGATTGAACTCACGACCCCTTAAGCCGTAGATCTGCGCTATTCCTATATAGTGCTAAGTGGACGGGCCCACATTGTTAACGGTTACAAGTCATTGAAAGTTAAATTTAATAAGGCAAAATTTGTTAAAAATTTAGAAAAGACATTTGTTGAATTAAAAGTATCTGTCACATGGATGTAATTGTAGTTGTTTAAGAAAGTATCTCATTTTGGGATTTGTCATTGAATGAGATCATTGTTTGGAGTTCAGATGCGAAGGAATTAGATTTATATCACGACGGCACAGCCCGAATAATATAAAAATACGCATCTGAACAACAACCAATGATTTTATTCAAGAGCAAACAACTAAATGAAATATGTTTGTTCGATTCTAACATGTTATTACTGGTTATCAACGACATCTTTGAAGATATTCACGAAATATTTGCTTGTTTAACGTGGTTTTCTTTTCCAGCGCGCGGTTGTGACGTTTGACGTTATGACGTAATAATCGTGAGGTACAAATTAAGTCTTCTTTGTTTAATGTGTAAGAAGTTGGCTAGACAATCGACAATCGACATTCGCCGTTTATATAGGAAAAAACAATGTCGAGCTGGAATGTTCAGCCAGGTAGACATTCAGCTCGACATTCGTTTTTATATAGCGAAAACCAAGGTCGAGCTGGAATGTTTAGCCAGCTAGACATTCAGCTAGACATTCGCCAGTTATATAGGGAAATCGAATGTCAAGCTAGAGTGTTTAGTCAGGTAGACATTCAGCTCGACATTCGATTTCCCTATATAATTTGCGAATGTCTAGCTGAATGTCTAGCTGGCTAAACATTCTACGGCACCCTATATAAAAACGAATGTCGAGCTGAATGTCTAGCTGGTTAAACATTCCAGCTCGACATTCGATTTCCCTATATAACTGGCGAATGTCGAGATGAATGTCTAGCTGGCTAAACATTCCAGCTAGAGCTTGGTTTTTGCTATATAAAAACGAATGTCGAGCTGAATGTCTAGCTGGTTAAACATTCCAGCTCGACGTTCGATTTCCCTATATAAATGGCGAATGCCGAGCTGAATGTCTAGCTGGCTAAACATTCCAGCTCGACATTCGATTTCCCTATATAAAAACGAATGTCGAGCTTAATGTCTAGCTGGCTAAACATTCCAGCTCGACATTGGTCTTTCCTATATATATTGCGATTGTCGATTGTCTAGCCAACTTCCTACACATCTTTGTTTAATAGGACAACAAACTGGGTAGTGTTAGAATGTTCATAAATTTACTTTTATAACTGCCTGTATTGCCATTTTCTTTGTCTGTGAAGTAAATGCGAATAGTATTTAAAATACGATCATAGTCACAGATCTTTCATTCTAAGTTTTCTTGAAGAGTAGCCTAATAAATCATTTACGTGTAAGGATGTCGATCACACGAAGAAACGGTTCCGGACGAGCCTTGGTAACGAATTTCACAACAAAACCTCACGGATTTCAGGGCGATTTCTATGTTATTTACGATTTTTCGAAAACAAAAGTAGATCTAGGTTTGATTTAAATTTCACAGTACTTTTCAACAAAGGAAATGTCCAAATTATCCATAATATTATTTCAAAGATATAAATCTGTCATACTGTAGACAGAAATCCGTGACATGGAAAATTGTGTCGTCATGAAATCCGTGACATTTAACAAACCAAACAGCATTAGCTGTAGTTTACTATTCACATATTAATCTGTTCAATGATAGTCATTTTTTAGACAAAGTAACACTTTATTATCAAAAATAAGGCAAATGATCATTCTTACCGATGCTCGTCAGAAAATATTTCTTCTTGTGACCGACATCCCTAAGCGTGCGACTATCTGTCACAAAAGGCTATCTGGGTCTTATAGAATATTTTTATGTATCAGATTCATCCATCAAATTAAATCTGAAGATCTGAATGATTAATTTAACTATGCCTGCAAGATTCCTACTAATAGTGCTTACTCATTGCAGCTGAGTCACAAGACGAATGCTTCTCCCATCAAGTAGAATTTGTAGTAAATTTGTGGTTGCTCTAAGAGTATTACAAGGACCATATCTTAGCGTAGCAACCACACAGAAGCCTTGAGGCTCAATAGAATATAATAAAATAAAGTTTTAAGTAGGTGAAGGTGGTTTTGCTCTAAAGTGCAATGCTAGAATCACAGTAATCTTCGTAAGAGTTAAAAATTCAATTTAACAGTACACTAACTTTTGAAAGAAAGAAATAACGCATAAGTTAATTGAGTACAATATATTGAAATGTCAGTATGATCTTTCCTTGAAATTCTTTCGATGAAAGAAAAAAGCGGTGTTACTTTGTTAGAATTAATTTATTAATCATTATTATTATTAATCATCTGTCCGTCCGTCCCTCCCAGTCATTTTTACTATAAATTAACTGAAAAGAATTAAACGGCAATTAGAAAAAGTAAAACTCTTTAATATAAAACTATTCCCGTTCTCTTGTGTACTTTATTTTTTACATTGTTTGGACTTACAGTAAACTGAATAGACATAGACAATAATATTACTTGAAACAATCATTGGTGGCATAAGATGAAAGCAAAAGCAACATAACTATGTCTTTCAAAATTACAACATTATCTACCTTTGATGTACTTAATTTATCACATTTTTCAAAATATATACATGTAGTTGGCATACAAATGAAGTGCTCAAGAACCGTAAGTCTATTTTGAATAATTCTGAAATCGTTTTCATTTTTGTACTTTATTTGTCGCACTTTTGAATATTTTAGATCCACAGAATATTGTGTAGTGTTACTTTATGGAGTGATAGATAAAACACTTTTAAACATAACTCTGGTTTGAAGAACTGTAAATGTCAATAGGTTGTTAATGTTCTATAATTTAAACAGATAAGACCTAAACTTACTGACACAAGTATAAATGACAAAGACAGGATTTTGTAGAGCACAAGAACTATGACTATATCTTGAATACGTATCGGGTTATTTCCCTTTAAATACTTAACTTCTTACTTGTTTGTCTGGGTAATAACTTTTTCAGTTAATTAAAGGGAACCTTATGAAACTTGATACAATGACCTATAGTAGAAGAGGATGTGCATTATGCAAGGAAAATAACACTCTGTTAATATTTGAAATTATTATATCCAAGTTTACTTTTTACCTTGATAATAATCTTGAAACTTGTCTAATATTAACATGTTATATTTAACTTACATTATCAGTATAACCTTTTCAAGTTAGCCTTTAAGTGGACAAGCTCTAACTTAAGCCGTCTCTAATCTACTTTTAATCCGTGTCTATGGATAAAAAGCCCTATGCAAACAGCTAAAAAATACATATTCCTGGAATCGGCAAATAATGATTTATTTTTTCTAGAACATTAAGAACGGTTATGTTACAAATTCTTCATGTAGTGCAAACGTATGTTTGTATGTTATTTCATACTTTTTTTATTAATTTTACATATACAAAGTAAAACACAAATGTCAATATTCTACACACATTTTTACATTGTTGAACAAGATGAGATTGGTATCTTAACCTTAGTATTGGACAGCAAAATATTGAAATCGGCATTGCTTACAGAGTAAAGAAGAAAAGCAATACAAGAATTAGGAAAGGGGAGTAGAAGAGTGGTGACGTTTATGTGAATTTCTAATCTGAGCGTTGTCAATGTTATTTCATACTTACAATTTTAAGTGCATCCCTGTATACCCCTTGTCTTATTCGTCTTGCTTTTAATCCATTTACCATGTTTACTTTGCATATTTGTAATACAACCCACAGGTTTGATCCATTTATCTAAATCTTTATAAAACATTTATTAAGCTGAATGGAAAGCTGTTGTAACTCCTCGAATTTAATAGAGGAACCTCCGACAGTTTACCATAAAGTGTTCAGTATCTTTTGTAGCCCGTATCTTAAATTTGTTTCAGTTCAAATAACAGTACGCTGTTAATCGTAGTGCAGATTAAGTACACTTGTACCTGACTGGGTTTCAGCGGTAAAACTAAATTAACCTTGTTTGGATTTCTGAACAAATCTGAGAAACAAAACTTTGGAAAAATGCCGCGGAAAACGTTAACATTTTACTTGGGCCTTTGAGATCATGGATTCCATTCATTGTTACTATAATAGAGTTCCACTTAAGCCGGTGCTAGTGGGAAGTTGCACATTTCGTTACCTCTTATTAACAGCCTCAGTCGAACCCGAAGCTGCTTTGCGTTCCGTACGTCCAAAGGCACAAATGTAGACTTTAGGTGCTAGACGGCAGATGTAAATTGTTTCAACGTACCTGGATTATATTTTCTGGTCCTTTTGGATTATAGAGTCCATTCAATTTTAGTACAATAGTTTTCTGCTTAAGTCGTCACTAGGGGACGTTAAGGTCGTTGCAGGTTCTATTACCCGTCATGAACAGACCCTGTTAAATTGGGTCTGCTATTATATTGTTTAATAGCATTCTCTCCTTCCAAAGAGTTTTCTTGTTGATTTTGGGCTTATCTCTCGACCTCCGGACTTCTTAACTTATTTACTAATTGTATTATTTTATTTTAATAAAATCATTTGTATGCATAGAACCACCCGTCCTTAAATGTTTTTTTTCCCAATTTTCATTTCATTTTGGTACATTGATACATTATACAACATATTCGTTATATGTATATAGTGTCTATAGATTAGATGTTTCAATACATACTTTTGTCCATATATTTCAATTATATATTGTACAAAGTATTTATTTCTGAAATGTTTTTCAAATACTAATGAAGGATGTAAAATGATTGATGAAATGATGGAGTGTCCTAAATGTCTTCTTGGAAACAGTATTTATTTTCATTCCTGGTGTTAATTTTGTGCTACTTTAAGCTTCCGTGTCATTTTTACACTTAACTGTCGTTTAAATGTGACAGTGATAAACAGTAACGGAGATATGAAGATTAACCTGCCTGCTTCTAAAACAAACAAGCCTACACGTGAATAAAGATAGTCAAGGTCTCAAGATGGAACTCGGTCAGAATACTTCAGTAATTAAATGCTGTATCATGCTAAACACACAATACATGCCCCAATATGTGTAGCCACTTCATCTAATCAGCAAACCGCTTGATAAATTATCCAATCGAAAACGACGTTACATAAAACGTACGGTGACACCGGAGCAACCGGAAGTAAACAAATGCCGCGAAGCGAAAGACCGATATGAGCGAAGTATTTCTCGCATATCGTTCTAAATAACAGTATTCCAAGCGGATCACCGATATAGATTGATCAAGAACAGGTAGGGCTATCGATTAATACCGTGTATTAGGTCTGACATATAATACGCGCGTCGAAATCATTGATGTAACTTCTGGTTCTATGCGATCAAAAATATACATGTACAAGTTTCATGTTACTAATCGTGTTTAGATCCGTTGGACGGCCTAACAATAGTACGTTTAATGAGGCAACCGAAGTCCAAAACCTATTGAAAAGTACAGTTTCATTAGGTCAACAGCTTAAGTTGTATATGGTGTGGTAAAATGCTGAGAACCTAAGTTGCATAAAGTGTTGTAAATTACTGTTTCATTTAATTAATCAACAAAAAAAGTTGCATAAAGTGTTGTAAAATACTGTTTCATTTAATCAACAAAAAAAGTTGCATAAAGTGTTGTAAAATACTTTCATTTAATCAACAAAAAATGTTGCATAAAGTGTTGTAAAATACTGTTTCATTTAATCAACAAAAAATGTTGCATAAAGTGTTATAAAATACTGTTTCATTTAATCAACAAAAAAGTTGCATAAAGTGTTGTAAAATACTGTTTCATTTAATCAACAAAAAAGTTGCATTAAGTGTTGTAAAATACTGTTTCATTTAATCAATAAAAAAGTTGCATTAAGTGTTGTAAAATACTGTTTTATTTAATCGACAAAAAAATTGCATTAAGTATCAAGTGTTGTAAA
This sequence comes from Mercenaria mercenaria, assembly GCF_021730395.1. NCBI lineage: Eukaryota > Metazoa > Mollusca > Bivalvia > Venerida > Veneridae > Mercenaria > Mercenaria mercenaria. Next base: position 9,723,616 of record NC_069366.1, on the reverse strand, counting down.
ATACTGTTTCATTTAATCAACAAAAAAGTTTCATTAAGTGTTGTAAAATACTGTTTCATTTAATCAACAAAAAAGTTGCATTAAGTGTTGTAAAATACTGTTTCATTTAATCAACAAAAAAAGTTGTATAAAGTGTTGTAAAATACTGTTTCATTTAATCGCAGCGTAAAATACTGAGAGCCTAAGCTGTCTAAGATGGAAAATATTGCATCATAAGCTGTTTAAGGCATTGTAGGTACTGCGTCATAAATTAAATGTGACAAATTAGCTGTAATTCTGCAAAATTGTGCTGTAAAATACTGCGAAACGAAACAAAAAGGCTACATTGGATAAGATGATGTAAAATATTCATCTTTAATAAAAGAGCCTGTGTTGTATTAAAACTTGTTAAATCCTGCACTATTAAATATGCAGCTTAATTTGTTGAAGGAATCGTATAGTGCTGCTTCTTATAAAATTTTGCATTACTGAACTGACAGCTTAAGATAAATGAGTACTTGTACAAGGAAATTCTACTATTGTGGTAATCAGCTCTAATAATTAACCAAATAAAGTCTTTTGGTGTTAAAATTCCATACTAGATCATATTGAATCCGTTTCGATTTAAACTTCCATACTAGATCATATTGAAGCCGTTTTGATTGAAACATGATATAAAATACTATAGTTCGATTTATGTGATTGTAATCAAGAATATTTTTCCAATGAAAAAGTAAGTGCATTTTGCAATTCTTGAATAGTTTCTGTCTAAATTGACCCACATTTCCACCGCACTAGATAACCCTCCAAATATATTCTTTAATGTAAATATTTCAAGTACATTAAGTGTATTTATTAACCAAATTATCTGGTCTGTTTCAAGGTTGAAGCCTCGAGTGTTTACTTATTGTCTGCTTAAAAACATGGCCCAGATAAAACATTAAACACTTGAAACTGTTAGATTGTGTTTACTTATATAATACTAGACATGCTTAATCGATGGGATATTGACTTTTATTTTATACGTTGTCAGTGACCTCGATGAACTCTTTTAACTACGAAGTTACCTTTTTCGTCAGCAGTCAAGATAAGTCCTGCCTGTCCAGGTTTTGTCTGTTTTTCCTGGCTGGACAAGGTACCGGAACTGGACAATACTGGACATTACTAGCGGCTGTCAATCATTTGCAATCAAACTTAATGTGTTTGTGAACTTGAAAATGGCTCGGTTTCTTGGCATTTATATAAAAAGGGTAGCCATGACTTTTAAGTTTAGTAATAATATGATAAACCATATGCCAAGGTTATATGCCGCAGATTTTATGCCTAATTAGACAATCTATAGTCTGAAAAACATATTAGTCAGTTAAAAGATACCGGAGGTATATCAATTATAAACCAAATATTTTGTCCTGTAAAAGTTTGATTAATACAGCTTGTAGAAAACATTATACATATTTCAGTCTTTAAAGCTATTATGGATTTATTGAAAAATAAATAAATAAACTGTTTTGAAAGTAGTGAATGAAATTTGTTTTGAAGTGTTTTACGCCGAATTTTACTGAAAATGGCCGAAGTTTACTGAAAATGAAAGTACGTATAATCTACCAGTGATAAAATTGTTCTGAACAATAAAGGTGTTAAATAAAATAAAAGTCATTGTTTTCATATGATATATCTTAAATTCATATTGACAGCTGTTTACTAAATATAAACATACACTTGGTTCTATGCTTACTCACTTCTTGCATAATGATTACTATCCATTCCGAACCATTCAAAAATTAATTAGTTGAATCTATTATAGAATTCTAAAAAAAAGTTCAACATATGAAGGTAAAAGTCTAGGGCCGGTATTAGTCAAAGTTTTAAGTCTAAAACCTAGACTTCGAAAATGACAAAAGTAATTTTTGCTCTATATTTGTAAATCATGTACGGATTTATTGGCAAGAATATGGTATATACAACGAAAAATATCTACGTAAGGTTTCAGTAATATAGATTAATTTTAAAGGACGTTATGGCAAGTTTAACTTCTAGAGGTTCAAAGCTTACGTCTATATTTCAGACTTAAAAGTTCTAGGTGGGTAAATGTTCTGAATGTGCACTTACATTGAACCTGAATATCATTAAGATTTCAATTATATTCTACCTCAAAGACAAATCATACTTTCATTGATTCATACCGTATCTGAGACGTGCAGGCGACAGCAAATTGTGAATGAAATTCAAGTGTTTATCAACTGGAGTTAATAGGTACTCTGTATAGGAACGGTTCGAGTCAGTGAATGAACAGGACAACAATGAGGCGGAGGAGGTCACTGAGGACATTGTTTGTATAAGGTTTCAGGCATAATGTCTCGATAAGTAAAATCATGAATACATTTGAGGCGTTCGATACCACAATGAAATATAGCATACAAGCTATTATCTGTATAGTGCAGATGTCGATGATAACGACAAGAAGACACTGCAGTAAAAATATAGCATTTTTTTGTATCACCCGAACCCGGTTTAACTACGTCCATTTTGTTATGTCTGAAAAATTAATGAACAATTACTGCACAAATTCATTGTAAACATGAAATGAACATGTTTGTATATAAAGCAGAAATGTGTGCTTGGCTGTAAATAGAGCTCTGCACAAGGCTTAGTATGAATTTGTACAGCCATTACAAACTGGCAGTTTTTTAATACAAGACATTGAATTGTGAATACACAGATTATATTTCTATCCAAGTTAAATGTATCAGATAAGGATTTTCTTAATTTCAAGTTAAAATCTAATGATTAGATATTTTAGAGAAAGATTGGTTTGTCATATGTGGTTCTAATTAAATCTTCAAGGGTGCTCTATTATGGTATATTTGGTGGATGCAAGTTTTTGAAATATTTATCACTAATAATTTATTAAGTTTACAATGTTAATGAAGTATACGCTCACGTGAATTATTACATCACTTTATGTAGTTGCATGCAATGTCAAGGTTGACCGGTACAAGTTTATTAAGCATTCCATTTGCTACACTTTTTAGTTGCTTTTTTACGATGTACTGCTCTGACTGCACATGTTTGCAACATATTTCCACTTTAGTTGCCAGCTTTGCGTTGTAAGGCTCTGGTTGTGTGTGTTTGCTAAATAGTTTCAATACGGTTGATTCTATTGTGTTGTATTACTCTGGTTGCTCTGGATGTGTGTGTTTACTTTGTCTCTTCACTACGGTTGCCAGCTTAGCGGTGTATTGCTCTGGTTGTGTGTGTTTGCTAAATATTTTCAATAAGGTTGATTCTATTGTGTTGTATTACTCTGGTTGTTCTGGATGTGTTTTTTTGCTTCGTCTCTTCACTACGGTTGCCAGCTTAACGGTGTATTGCTCTGGTTGTGTGTGTTGGCTAAATATTTTAACTGCGGTTGATTTTTTTGTAGTACATTGCTCTGGTTGTGTGTAATTGTTACATCTTTTCTCTACGGTTGCTTCCTTTGCGGCGTATTACTCTGGCTGTGTTGTTGTTGTTGTTTTTTTATACATCGTTTCATATGGTTGATTTCTTTGAGGTGTATTGCTCTGTTTGTGTGTATGTGTGCTACATTTTTTCACTACGGTTGCCTGCTTAGTGGTGTATTGCTCTGTTAGTGTGT